>NC_135236.1:673924846-674525165 GCF_051348905.1 Ranitomeya variabilis | reverse complement strand
AAGCTCTTCCCTTAATTTGTTTTAATCAGCTTTCCTACAGTTACAGGTTTAGGCATTTTCCCTTTTTAATGTTTGATTGAAAATTACATTGAAACATACCATGTTATGGTCACTGCATCCCAAATGCCCCCTGACCTGTACCTCTGAAATTGTATCTGGTCTATTTGACAGAACCAGATCCAGCAGATTACCTCCCATGATTGGTTCATCCAGCAGCTGAGAGAGGTAATTGTCCTGAACTGTGGATAAGGCCAGTTTCACACGTCAGTGGCTCCGGTATGTGTGGTGACAGTTTCCTCACGTACCGGAGACACTGACTCACGTAGACACATTAAAATCAATGTGTCTCTGCACATGTCAGCGTGTTTTCACGGACCGTGTGTCCGTTTGAAAAACACGGAGACATGTCAGTGTTCGTGGGAGCGCACGTATCACACGGACCCATTAAAGTCAATGGGTCCGTGTAAAACACGTACCGCACACGGATGCTGTCCGTGTGCCGTCCGTGTGCCGTGCAGGAGACAGCGCTACAGTAAGCGCTGTCCCCCCCAGCTTGTGGTGCAGAAGCCGCCATTCATTTCTTCTCTCCAGCAGCGTTCGCTGGAGA
This sequence comes from Ranitomeya variabilis, assembly GCF_051348905.1. Lineage (NCBI taxonomy): Eukaryota > Metazoa > Chordata > Amphibia > Anura > Dendrobatidae > Ranitomeya > Ranitomeya variabilis. The sequence continues at coordinate 674,524,558 of NC_135236.1, read as the reverse complement.
GAAGGAATGAAAAATCATTGTTTTTGTTTTTTTGTGTTTAAAATAAAGTACCCTGTAACCAATCAGGCAGAGCAGCAGATCTAAAAACACAGAGAGATAGAGCAAAATGGAAACGGAAATGTGTCCTTCTGTCCGAAGCCTCGATGCCTGCGCAGTGTGGTGGTGTAGTCAGAACATGTGCACACAGTACTATGGCGCCATTTTATTAAAGAGTGTCTTCAGTAAAACGGCACCATTCTGCGGATGCTGCCGGCACCAGCCCCTACTTCAGCTGGATGTGTCCTCAGATGCACATGCAGCTGAAGTATATTGCAGTGCCCCAACGTGCCGGGTCCGTATGCGGCAATACACGCTACTGGCCAATCAGAGGCCAGCAGCTGACGTCAGCGTGCATGTGACTGGGCGCATGGAAGTAACATAATGTGCCCTCGTCGCTTGGATGCTGAACCCAGCTGCCGACTTCAGGAGACGACGATGCGCTTCAGGGCAGTTGGGGGAAAGGTGAGTATGAGTGTTTATTGTTTTTTCTATGTATTGAATAACAGCAGCGCCAGCAGGATGGGGGGAGCATATACCTGGATGGGAGAGCATATTCCTTATTTCTGTAGTCTGGTACCCCTATTTCTGTCTGTGGCTGCACTTTGCTGCCTGCTCTCCGCTGCCCCTGCCCACTCTCTGTATGAGTTGTTTTTCCTAAACTAAAACTCAGTATTCAGGTTAAATTGCCGTGTTGGCACTTTGCAATAAATGGGTTTTCGGTTGCAGTTTGGGCACTCAGTCTCTATAAGGTTCGCCATCAATGTTGTACTATATTACTTCAATAAAATGGGGCCGGAGTCATTGAGTGCTTATACCGCGATCTCTAGCACCATTTTATTGCAGACACTGTATATGCAAATTCACAGACACAATGTCTTCAAAAAATGGTATAAAAATAAAAATGTACCAATAAAAATGCTAGCTGCCTGGGAGTAGAACGGGCTCAATAACTAGTATAATGGAAGGACAGTGATCTGTTTCTCTGTGACCAAAATGGTGCAGAATCATGAGGAAAACTGCGGAAAGTGTAAATCTCTTCTGTTTGTTCTCTGTCTCCAGATGGGCGCAGAATAGTCGTCACTTGTGCCGAGCCTTCCCACACCAATAGAAAAGCAGGGAATGCAGAAGTCAGACTTTCCGTCGTTCTCCCCATGCCTCTGCAGCAGCCATTTTGGTCACTGAGAAGAGGATCACCGGTCTCATCTCTGTAGCTGATTGATTACACTAATTGTATGTTACTAGAAAATAAGAATCTATAAGGTCGCCCTCTTTAGGTGTCTGGTTCTCACGTGATAGGAGCTGAGCTCTGATACCGGACATTGAAGCTTCGGCCTCTTCCTCTTGTTAGTGCCGTTTTCCTCACAGACAGTACAGCACGTCTGTCCATAAAATGGCTGCTGGTGCAGGGTCATGTGACCAGATCAGGCCAGCTGCCTCCTCCAATAGAAGAACACCTCACACGGGAAAGCTGCTTTTCTATTGGACGAGGCCGATTGCCTCAGGAGATGCACGATGTCGCAGGGTAACACATTCCATGATGTCACTTGTGGCCTAGTCAGTGCTGGAGAGTGAAGATGAAGACCGGAGCCAGACGAAAAGCCAGGTCAGAGCTGGAAAGTGAAGATGAAGACCGGAGCCAGAGGAAGGGGGTAGTCAGTGCTGGAGAGTGAACATGAAGGCCAGAGCTAGCAGAGGACGGGACCAAAAGGGAAGCTGCAGTGTCAGAACATGTTAAAGAACATTTTTGGCACTCAACTTGTGGATAAGATCAATTTTAATAGCAGTTACTGGTAGTAAACGATTTGGTCAAACAGCTGACCTTCTTCAGTACACCAACTGTTCCTAAAGTGTCTGGGTAGATGAGACGTTGAAAATATTCAAAAGCTTTGTAGTTCCCACCTGGAGTAGTAAATAGTCCTAAATGGGTCCTAAAAAATAGCATACTATCTTAAACATAGACTAGGGATGGCTCATCATGTGAGTCCTAATCCTATTCTTACATGGGGTGCAGGTATCTTTTCATAAGGAACAATCTGGATCTGCTTGTTAAGGTAGATGGGTCTGTGTATCCGGATGAAAATGAGACCATATACCTATTATATGTGCAGCGCGGACCTGAACATAGGACCAATGGAACGTTACCACTGTCGGTGGTGGATAGTGGCGTCTCCTTCCTTTTATTATCCTTGAATTTATTCACTAATCTGCAATCCAATCTATTTTTAATACAATTTTACTGTGACCATTCTATGACCAGAAGTTTCTGAGGAAGATTAACCAACTAATGTAGGGCTGTCATGTTTTACAATGATTTTTAAAAATTATGGCAAAAAACAACATATATAAATATGAAGAGCGATAACCAGATCCTTCATGAGACTCATTAAATCATAAAATGTTTGGGTTTTGTGCAAATCTGAACTTTCTGAGAAATTAAAAGAAAATTATATTTGCTAATTTTGAAAGGAATTTGTCACAAGGTTTTTGCTTCCCAATCTGAGAGGAGTATAATGTGGCGGCAGAGACCATAATTTCAACGATTTGTCACTTACTGGGCTCTTGTTGCAGTTTTTATAAAATCAGTTTTCACTGCTCCAGATCCAGCAGTTCTCTAATTCTGAGATCTATATATCCCCACCTAAACTCCTGATTGACAGCTTTCTGTGTACACTGTGCATAGGTAGAAAGCAACCAATCAGTGCTAGGAACAGGGTTATATAGAGCTCATACATATGGAGAACTACCTGGAAGCAGTGGAAAGTAGTACTCTAGTTATCTCCTGAAGACAGGGCCGTATTTGCCACTAGGCACTCGAGGGCACGTGCCTAGGGCGGCGACACTGCGGGGGGCGGCACCTGAGCAAGGTTTTTTTTTTTTTTTAGTCCCGGGTCACAAACGCGACCGACCGCCCCGCCCCCCACCTCCCGCCCCCGCCCGCCTCCGAGTCCCCCCCACCCTCCTTGAAGACGATACTCACCCTGCTCCAGCGATGCCTGGTCTCAGCGTCTGTAGCGCGTCCTGAGTGAGCGGTCACGTGGTACCGCTCATTAAGGTCATGAATATGCACATATTCATGACCTTTAATGAGCGGTACCACATGACCGCTCACTCAGGAAGAAGGCACTGCGGCGGGACAGAGCCAGAGGGAGGATGTCGGCGCAGCCGCGCGATGTGTGGGACAGCTGACAGGTGAGTATGAGGGACGGGGGGATGAAGGAGGAAGGTAAGCCGCCCGAGCCATGCAAGATGGGAGGAGCGGGGAAGGGGGTGGAGAGATGAGCCATGCATACCGGGGAGTATGAGCCATCAGCCATGCATATGGGGGGGAATTATGAGCCATGCATACAGGGGAATATGAGCCATCAGCCATGCATACAGGGGGGGGAGTTATGAGCCATGCATACAGGGGAATATGAGCCATCAGCCATGCATATGGGGGGGGGAATTATGAGCCATGCATACAGGGGAATATGAGCCATCAGCCATGCATACGGGGGGGGGGGGGTGGAGAGATGAGCCATGCATACAGGGGGGAGGTGGAATATAAGCCATGCAAACAGGGGGGGTGAATATGGGCCATGCATACAGGGGGGGAGTATGAGCCATGCATACAGGGGAGGGGGGGGAGTATGAGCCATGCATACAGGGGGGGGAATATGAGCCATGCATACGGGGGGGAATATGAGCCATGCATACAGGGGGGAATATGAGCCATGCATACAGGGGGGAATATGAGCCATGCATACAGGAGGGGGGGTCATTATACAGTATGGAGAACTGTGTGTGGCCATTATACAGTATGGAGCATCATGTGTGGCCGTTATACAGTATTGAGCATCATGTGTGGACATTATACAGTATTGAGCATCATGTGTGGCCGTTATACAGTATGGAGCATCATGTGTGGCCATTATACAGTATTGAGCATCATGTGTGGCCATTATACAGTATTGAGCATCATGTGTGGCCGTTATACAGTATGGAGCATCATGTGTGGTCATTATACAGTATGGAGCATCATGTGTGGCCGTTATACAGTATGGAGCATCATGTGTGGTCATTATACAGTATGGAGCATCATGGCCATTATACAGTATGGAGCATCATGTGTGGCCGTTATACAGTATTGAGCATCATGTGTGGCCGTTATACAGTATGGAGCATCATGTGTGGTCATTATACAGTATGGAGCATCATGTGTGGCCATTATACAGTATTGAGCATCATGTGTGGCCGTTATACAGTATGGATCATGTGTGGTCTTTATACAGTATGGAGCATCATGTGTGGCCGTTATACAGTATGGAGCATCATGTGTGGTCATTATACAGTATGGAGCATCATGTGTGGCCAATGGCCATTATACAGTATGGAGCATCACGTGTGGCCATTATACAGTAATGAGCATCATTTGTGGCCATTATACAGTATGGAGCATCATGTGTGGTCATTATACAGTATGGAGCATCATGTGTGGCCATTATACAGTGTGGAGCACTGTGGCCATTTTGTTTCGTTTATAATTATTGTATATAAAACAGTGTGATCAGCAGTGCTAAATGGCTGTGGTTGGGACGTGGATATGGGTGTGACTAGTTGTGAAATGGGTGTGGTCAGAGGCGTGGCCTAAAATTTGCCGCGCCGCACACTTTATACCTCCTTCCCTTCTTCAAAAGTTGGGAGGTATGGTACCGCATTTGCCAGATCATGGCAAGTGCCGCAAATCCCATAGGGAATGAATGAGGCCGAACGCAGTGTTGCTGTAAGTGATCCGTTACGCGGCACATGCAGAAAAACTGACGGATCTGCTGCAGAAGGCGACTTTCACATCAGCGATTCTTGCTAAAGTCACTGCCGATAGTGTCATATTCACCAAAGGGGGAGGCAGCACTAAAAGTGCCAAGGGCAGCAGAAACCCTAAATAGGGCCCTGCCTGAAGATAAAACTGTTTTTTTTTTCAATTACAGAAAGCAGCCCAGAAAGAGACTCAACGCTCGAATCAGGGTCTCTGCCCCTACATTATGTTGCTCTCAGATTAATTGGCAAAAACCTTGTGAAAAATTGGTCTTAATACACTTTTACTTTTGACAAGTGTAATACCAGAAGTTTGTTAAGAAGTTTGACTACTTCTGCACTGCCCATACTCTTTATACATCCGGGCTGTCCCCCTTATTCTAAAATGTAAATGCTGTCTAAGCAGCTTTCACAAGATCATGCAGCTGTGGGGAGGAAAGCTGCCCTCAGACGCAGCCAGACTTCCCAGAGAGAAGATAAACATGGTTAAAGGGAATCCGATCCCCCCAAAAATTGAGGGTGAGCTAAGCCCACCGGCATCAGGGGCTTATCTACAGCATTCTGGAATGCATTCTGTAATGCTGTAGATAAGCCCCCGATGTAACCTGAAAGATGAGAAAAAGAGGTTATATTATACTCACCCAGGGGCGTTCCCGCTGTGGTCCGGGTCCGGCGCCTCCTATCTTCATCAGATGACGTCCTCTTCATGTCTTCAGGCTGCGGTGCTGGGCCTCTCTGATGTTTCCCGGCGCGTGCACACTGCAGTACTTTGCTCTGCCCTCAACAGGGCAGACAAAGTACGCCTGCGTCGGAGCATGAAGACCACAGAAGAGGATGTCATCTGATGAAGATAGGAGACCCCGGACCACGACGCCCATCGGATCGGACAGCCCGCCCAGGTGAGTATAATCTAACCTTTTTTTCCTCATCTTTTAGGATACATCGGGGGCTTATCTATAGCATTACAGATATGCCGGTGGGCTTACCTAACCCTCGATTTTGGGGGTGACAGATTCCCTTTAATTACCATGTCTGCCTTCTCTATCTCTGTATACACAGCTCTGAACTAGCACTTTGTATACAGAGCAGGAAGTACTGACAGTGCTTCCTCCTCCAGACCCTGTTGTCATGTGATCACTGGGTGTAGGGAGGGAACAGGAACTGCTGGGTCCCAGAAAACCTTGTCAGCTGTGCTATGCAACTAAGAAGGATGAAATTTCCTTGTAGCTGGAGCTAACATACCATCCTATGTTACAAAGGAAATGGTTTTTAAGACTTTCAAGGGGCCCAATGTTTAAAATAAATGAAAAAAGAATAGCAATAATAAAATCAAAGAGAGCATAAAAAAGGCACTGCCAGGCTAAATCGTTATGTCTAGCTCTGTTCCATTCCAAAAATGTCCAATACATAAAAATAATTTCTTTGGAAAGGGAAATGCAATTTAAAATGTTTTTAGAGGTCGTTTGAGGTCGGAAAAATAAAAAAAATCATAAAATTTGTGAAATATACACATATTTTCTAGTTTTTTTTAAATTTCCCCTGATATCAGTAAAAAAAGCAATACAAAATGGACATGAAAAACAAGCCCCACATACGTAAGGAAAGAAAAAAATTTAATATTCGAAAGAGAAAAACTTATAGAACCTTTAAATGCACATGTAAGATACTAGACGTAACCAGATGCGTCACGAAGCTCCTCACACTGGCTGAATGTTCCACCAATCATAGAGATTCCACAACCTGTGATGTCACCAGTCTCTGAGTTGATTTCTTCTATGGTGATGGTTCTTCACAGCTGCTCCTAATATCTTTATAGAACCACCACATACATATAACACAGCATGAAGGGGCTCGGAGAAGGTGGCAGTGAAGGTGTGTAAGTGTCTGATGGGGTCACACAGCTCATAAAAGGACAACTGCCCGGCCTCATAATCCAGATATATCCTGAACCTATCACTGGAGATCTGGTGAGGTAAAAAGATCACTTTACTGTCATGTATCACTGAATACTGATTATTATTCACCCGCACTTTATATAAACCCCAGGACTTGTTATTATTTCCAATGTATGACTGCTGCCCCCTCCTGTCTATACTGGGGTAACACATCCCCACCCTCCACCATCCTGGCCTACTGCCCTCCACATCCCAGTAATGTCGTCCTGAGGTAAATCTCCTCCCGCTCATCACCTGATAATACAGGAATCTCTCTGCTGTTTTTGGACGATTCTGTGTTATTTCTTTCCAGGTTGCAGTTTTCAGGTCGTCTGATATAAGGAGATTATTAGCAGCCGTGTTTATGGAGCGCCCCCACCGTCGCAGGGCCGAGGGGTACCCGGTACCGGGCCTCTGAGTCTCTGCTCTGGGGTTGTCACGGTGGCTAGACCCGGTCCGTGACCCTGCTGAGGGGCGTCCAGTGAAAAGTGGTGATGTGGTGGGGATGTTGTGGTGCGGTGCTGGTCGCAGTAAATAAAGAAGACACCAGGTTGCAGTCTCTTTACCTCTTTACTGAAGGCTTCTGGATCCTCAATCCGGAATACGGTCCTCCAGGCTGCGCAAGTCCGGCCGGTCCGATGGCACCTCCAGAGTTCCCTTTGCAGGTGGAAATCTGTGCCTACCTTCTAGCGCTTGTGTGTTGTGGTCCTCCCCTGCTGTGCTTACAGGATAGTCCCCACAACTGTTGTGTCTGTTTCTCGTGTTCCCTCACAACTCGATTAGGATGTTCTTCTTCGTCCCCCAGATGCTATGGCTAGGACGCACCCGTATGACGGGTAGGCCCGGAGCTCTTCCGGGACCCTAGTGTCGCCCCTCTCCAAATGTTGCCCCCTATGTCTTCGTAGGTGATTTAGGTGAGACAGCCCGCCTATAACTGACTGTCCTGCTGTAGGTTTGAAGTATGGCTTGGAACCTAGTACTTCCTCGGCGTTCCGGCCACCGGCTGCGCGCCTCAGTAGGATGTTGCCTCGTCTTACAGCACGACTCCTACTGGTATTCTCCTTGTTGCGTTGATCTCGTTTCTCACTCAGCACAATAAACCTCGCTTCTTGTCCTTTCTTGGGGTACCGCCGCAATGACGTGCAGGCGCGGTCCCATAACGTTCTCTCTGTTCGCTAAGCCTCTGTCAGGATCCCACCCCTGACAGGGACCCCTCTGAATCTTCCCCTGCAACACCCTCTGCCACAGGATGTTGCCTGGATCCAACCCAGCCAGCTTTCTGTCTAACTTCCTATCCAACCCCCAGTTTTACCAGACTGTGAGGAGTGGCCTAATAAATAGCACCCTTAGCTCCCCCTGGAGGCCAGACTGTGAAGTGTATTGGTATCTGTGATACCTGGTTAGGTGAACTCCTTCAGTGCCATCAGACGTACCATAGCCCCCCTTAGTGGCGGAGCATCAGTACTGCAACGACCAGGACTCTGGGGCGCTGCACTTACATCCAGTAATATGTCTGCAGGATCCTGAACATGGAAGGTCACATTTATATCTCTTATCATAGCAGATAATGTGTGTGATATGTGTGAGATCAGCTCCGCACCCTGATCACCACCATCATGTCCTCCTGTGTCCTCATCACCTCCATCATGTCCTCCTATGTCCTCATCACCTCCATCATGTCCTCCTGTGTCATCACCTCCATCATGTCCTCTTGTGTCCTCATCACCTCCATCATGTCTCCCTGTGTCCTCATCACCTTCATCATGTCCTCCTGTGTCCTCATCACCTCCATCTTGTCCCCTTGTGTCCACATCACCTCCATCATGTCCTCCTGTGTCCTCATCACCTCCCTCCTCCTCAGAATCACACAAGGCACCGGTGTTTGGATCCTGTAAGACAGTCAGTGGATCCGTCATGTTACACAGCTCCTCAATGTGTCTCATCTTCCTGGACAGCTCGTCCTTGTTTATTTCCAGTTGATGCTTCAGAACAGACAGGGACAGTGACTCTTCCTTTTCCTGCCTGGAGATCTCACTCAGGACCTTCTTCTCCAGGTCATCCAGACGTTTTCTGATGTCTATACACAGGGCAGTGACTCTCTCCGTTTCTCCAGCTGCTCTTTCTTGAGATTTTCTCCTGTGTTCCTCCAGACTCTGGACTCTTTCCTCAGTCTTTTCTCTCTTTGTGATCAGTTCCTGGAGAATATTTTTCAGTTTCTTCTTTTTCTTCTCCGAGGCCTCATGCAGTGCCTCCGCCCGGTGTCCCCAATGTTCTCCAACCAAACTGCAGGACACACAGATACAAGTAGCGTCCTCAGTGCAGTAATATTCCAGGATCTTCCTATGGATGGAACATTTTCTGATTTTCAGAGAAGTCCTGGGTTCTGTTAGGACGTGATCTGCTTCTGTATTGATGTGAACTTTTAGGGTATGTGTCCACGTTCAGGTTTGCTTCAGGCTTTGGTCAGGATTTTATGCAGGTAAAATCCTGACCAAAAATGCACCTGAGGTCACTGGCAGGTCACCTGCGGTGTTCCTGCGTGTTTTGCTCATTGTAGCAACATGCTGCGTTCTGAAAAAATGCACCGCATGTGCGTTTTTGCAGGAAAAACGCATGCGTTTTTTAATGCACAGTGGAGACGGGATTTCATTAAATCCCCTCCACTATGCTATAACATCTGGACGCTGCGTTTTTGACGCTGCGGCTCAACGCTGCGTCAAAAACGCAGCGTTTCCTGAACGTGGACACATACCCTTAGGTGTTTCTCACACAGAGAAGTCTCACAAAGCAGAGAGGATTTCACAGCAGGTACAGGAGAGTCCACACAGTAAGTGCAGCAGATCCCTGTGATCTCCTCATGATGTGGCTGAGTAGAAATTCTCCACTACATTACACAGAGTTATGTTCTTCTGTAGTGGAGGCCACTTCTGAAATGTTGCTCTACATTGAGGACAGGAATATTTTCCATACCCACCATCTGTATCCAGCATTCCACCAATACAATCCCGACAGAAGTTGTGTCCACATCGCAGGGTTACAGGATCTGTATAAACGTTCATACAGATGGAGCAGTTCAGCTCGTGTCTTAGATCAGCAGACGCCATGGCTGAGATCAAGTCGGAGCAGAGAAATCAAATGTGACGGATGTTACTGGCAGCAGGGTGTGTTCCAGCATTTTCCTTATCATTATACACTTTGCTCTTTAGTTGTTTGTCTTCTTATATTATATTTCCCTGATTTGTCCTCGAGGGCAGGATCATTACCTTGGGAATATATCTTTACTGTCATGGCCGATACGCATTTTTACTATGCTGAGGAATGAATTAATATTATTTCCTGTCTGCCTATTATGGTGGCCTGTTAGGTCCTGCTATGTTAATTAAAAGTGGTCCCAAATTCTAATACATTGCATCATCGCAATGTTTATAGTCTTCTTGAAGTAATTGTTGTAGAATACGAAATATATGAAGAAGCTAAAGGAAAATAGTCCATTTGTCCATGGTCTGTCCATTAGATTGGTTGAAGATTGTATCCCACTAATCTTTCTCTGTATCCTGAATGTAACATTTGAGTCCAAATGCTGCAGAGTCAGGTCTCGTGGTGGCCCCTGCGTGGAAACCCACATCCATCGTTAAAAGTTATATATATATATATATATATATATATATATATATATATATATATATATATATTGACTCAATCCAGCACCTGGTGTGTCCATCAATGGCATTCTGAGCCTATAGTGTGAAACTACCATCCACACAAGCCATGTGTACAGGAATATTACATCAGCAAATGTAATTATGTACATGTCCAGTGTTGAACATAATAATATGATTGACTGTAATTAATATTTAACAGTTTCTCCTTTTGAGGGTGACACATAAATTGGAACCCTCAAAATAGACAAATTCAACAATAGGATCATATTCATTCTTCTTCATCAATGTAATTTAATATTCATTATTAATAAAATATTCAATAACAATGTTGTGAGTGCATGTTATGGTTGCTGTGACCGATATTAATGTAAAATACATAATTTTACTTTCCTAAATCTAAAGTGGAGCAGGCAGACCTGGTCATTTCTTCTCAGGCTTCTTTTTTTTGTGGAGGAAGAGAAACATATAGCAATGTATTTCTATGTAGCTACACACTTCGGCCCCGAGTGCCAGCGGCAGTGCCGGGTATTCATGCGCGAGTTTCTCGCATCACACTTGCAAGTGTGACCCCGGCCTAACAATAATGTTTCTTTCAATTTGAGTTTGACATCAATTTGACTTTATTGGCTGACAAAAATCAAACACATGATGTTAGACAGCAACACAGGACTCTCTATCAAGCCAAGCAACAGATGTGACACACTGAAGAGCAGAGATGTGGAGTAAAAGATGGGCAAAACTTGGACTATACTGATGAGATTGGTGATCAGTTTCTCCATAACTGAAATAGCAGTACAGGGGCTTGGAGAGCACTGCGGACACAGCATTAATCTCGCTGGTCTTCCCATACCAATGGAGATGCAGGGGATGTGGTTCACAATTTTCATTTTGCTCCTCATACTTCTCCAGCTGCCATTTTGGTGGCTTATAAATGGAGCATCAATGCCACAATCCGAAGAAGAGGCAGCAGAGTCATTGTATTCAGACATAAATCCCTGTGATACTCATCAAATTTGGTGGGAACAGTGGATCATCTGATGTTATTGGGGCTTCCCGACTCTCCCCTGATAGCAGATGCTCCTCAGGTCTTTCTGCCGTCACTGGCACTTACATCATGGCTTATGTATAGCTTATATCGCACAAAAACATACATTACTTATTTCTTAAACTGTATGTGATTGGGAAAAAACATCTGCTGCAGCGTCGCTCTTCCCTGGTGTCTGGTATTCATGAGAAAGGACCCGAACTCCTGTAACGGAGGCCAGGGGGTAGTCGTGGCTCTGTTAAATATTAATTATTTATTGAATTATTCTGAATATCGATGCAGTACAGAGCACATTGCTTCTTGCTGACAGTACAAAGAGCTATTTTTGTGTATGTATAAGTCAATGCCTTATAAAGGGTAACACGTGGTCTGTAGACCCATATATAAACACCTCTTAGGAGGGTGGACGGGGTCTTTTGTCACGTGGGACTGCCATCTCTAACTTCACCATCCTTCTCCATGGACGTTTGACAAGAAGAAGGCGACAGCTGTTAGCTGGCAGCCATAATGACCTTCAGAGACTTCACACAGACAGACTGCTTTTATCATCCAAACTTTGGGGAAGATGAGTAACCAATGCTAATATCTACACATGGACAATCCGTTCGTAACTATTTTCATCTGTTTTATGTTTTTGCTGCAAAGTGATTTTTCTATGGACAATCAATAAACCACTATACTTTTTATGAGAATATGACGACATTTTTCTTTTAAGAATAACGCACCTGGTTAAGTCCTGATTTAAATAAATGTGCAGAATAAGCATATTTAACATTGCCGAAGCCAGCCAGTTTTGATTTTTTGTGCTATTTTTGCGTGGATTTCCTTCACCTTCCACAGGGGGGAATATAGAAGAAGCTAGATTTTGTGCAAGTTTTCAGGAATTCCACTTCAAGTCACAAAGATCTCACAAGAAGAACCTACGAATTACGGAGACTTTAACGGGTGTCAGATGAATTGACAAGCACCAGCATCGGACGTGCTAAAAATAGACTTGCTAAAAATAGCCGTGGTGAAGTGAAGTCCGGAGCCCAGCAAAAGAACTACAAGCTGAGATTTCAAGGTAAGAACAATGGATTTGATTAATTCTTATGCTAAATCAAGTCAGATAGAATTTGTAAGTTTGTACAGATCTAGTGTAGAAATATTTTGGTTTTCTTTATTTGCGGAATGCAGAATCGCGAATTTGAAGTTAGATTCTAAGCTAGTATCTAGGAAAAAAGAAAAAGAGCAACTGAAAATATATTACATATGGTTAATGTATTTCATGAGTTTGTTACAGAGAAGTCCAAAAAAGACAGTGTAGAAAGAATTTCTAAGGAAATGGAAATTAATGATGTCCCCAAAATTGAGTGTAATGTAAAGAGTAAGGAAGATGAAGAAATGAAGCACGTGTCATTAATGGCCACCCAAGGTGACTTTGTGCCTCATGATGAAAAACAAGATGGAGGACACGTAGGAGACATGACAACTGACAAAGATGATGTACAAGGAACAGATGTAGGAGGGCCACTAAAAATAGAAGACGACTCAGAGGCCCAACTCCAAACTAAATCTAGGAAGACTTTGTTAAAATTATGTAAAATCATTCCTGCATATGATGACAAAATCGATGTGTGCAGAAATTCAGAGATTTTTGAAAGTTTTGCCGATAAGTTTGATCTGACTAATCAGGAGAAAAATAAATTATTTAAAATTTGGCTACCAGTAAGTTTCTCCAGGAAATTCTCACTAAAAATGCAGAATGAAGAGTTCCATGAAGAGATGACTGATGTAGAGAGATTAAAAATTTTGATATTTTGTGGACTAAAAGAAAATTATCCAGATCTTGATATTCTTCTAAAATTGAGGATTGGCCGGAAAGAATGTATGTTTACCTTCATGTCTATTTTTGAAAGGGTTTACAAAATGGTCAGTACTAATTCCAGTAAAAAATCAATGATAAATTGTTTTGTAAACAAATTCAGATTCCTAAATCCTGTATCACGTGTTATTGCATCACAGAAAGATTCTTTATATGAATGTGCACAGTCCATTGAATTTTTTAGAAAACATAAGAATCTTGAAAGGAAAACAAATCATACTAAGGTTTTTAAATCAGACAGAATTATATCTTATCAGAAGCCAAAATCAAAATCTCCAAAACTGACTCAAAATCAAATCTATGAAGAACGAAGAAAATTACATATTTGCTACAAACCCTATGAGTCTTCCACTGAAGCTGCACTGAAAGGGTTAAAAGCTGAAGGGTCAGATCTGTCTGTAAAGATGGCGGAAATTGACAGATAGAAACAAGTGATGAGTATCCCATCTGGTGCTCAACTGAACACTCCATTATTGCAGCTCTTCAACTTCAAAGAGTCCATAGGGTTAATGACCTTATTAAATGGTGTTTACCAACGGATTATTGACAGAGAGGTAAATTTTGGGTTAGGAATTGGCTAAAAAAAAAAATGTAATCAATTATATGATGTGTAGATGAGTTATACAATGTATTATTTATTAATATGTAATTATTTTATACAATATATTTCTACAGTTACACATATATATTAATATAGTATACAGTAAATATTGTAGCATATTTGTATAGGTAGAGATTATATTAACTGTATTTTTATATGTATAGTGAAATAATTAAAATTTATTCCAGTAATAATACTTAGAATTACATTAATTACATATATTAAATATATACATATGTATAACATATTTAAATTATTTTGTTTTCAAATAAATATGAAATTAACCATTCTTTTATTCTTCCTTAGAGCTTTCATTTCAAAACAGGAATTGAACAAAAAAAAAAAAACTTCTTACATGAACTTGTTTTATTTACACAGGAAGCTATAATAACTGCATGATTGTATATATATTTAACACTTAATAAAAAGAATAATACATAATTAATAAACTAAAAACTTGTTTTTTTCCCTTTGCATGGTAATAATGTAGTTTTTCTCCTTCACTGCATGGTGTGACAGGTCACACTCTCTTGTTTCAACTTAAAGCTGTAAGAAGAAACTTTAGAAGCTCCTCAGCCTTTACATTCAAACGGATTCAGTTGCAGACTTGTACTAAATATAATTGTACAACAAATGCACACATTTCATATGGAAGAGTCCTATCTATAGGTTAGAACATAGTGTTAAGTTAGATAGTGTTAGATATATTTGGGGAATATTCAAATAAATATTAGAATACTAAAATTAATAATTTACAAATGCGCATTGATAATTAGGATACAATATTTTGGGTTAATATACATGTTTTTTGTATGTAATATATGTAGTGTCAACTTTTATGTGAGTGACAGATGACAGATAAGCAGCTGCTAAGAATGAAGTGTAACGTAAGGAGCGTGGAATGTGGAACGTGCAGTATGTGAGAGGCCTCATGACTTATGGTATGTTGAGAGAGGAAAAAAAACAAAAACAAAAAACCTTGTGTGTATGAAAAATAAGATATAAACACCTCTTAGGAGGGTGGACGGGGTCTTTTGTCACGTGGGACTGCCATCTCCTACTTCACCATCCTTCTCCATGGACGTTTGACAAGAAGAAGGCGACAGCTGTTAGCTGGCAGCCATAATGACCTTCAGAGACTCCACACAGACAGACTGCTTTTATCATCCAAACTTTGGGGAAGATGAGTAACCAATGCTAATATCTACACATGGACAATCCGTTCGTAACTATTTTCATCTGTTTTATGTTTTTGCTGCAAAGTGATTTTTCTATGGACAATCAATAAACCACTATACTTTTTATGAGAATATGACGACATTTTTCTTTTAAGAATAACGCACCTGGTTAAGTCCTGATTTAAATAAATGTGCAGAATAAGCATATTTAACAGGCTCACAGTGACAGTACTAATACACCGGGGCTCTAAAAAAAAAAAAATTGTGCAATTTTTCGATACCCGTAGCGTCTCCATTTTTCATGATCTCGGGTTGGGTAAGGATTGCTGACGTTTTTAATGATACCATTTCAGTGCAGATACGTTCTTTTGATCGCCCGTTATTGCATTTTATTGCAAAGTCGTGGTGACCAAAATACATAATTCTGGCGTTTTAAATTTTTTTCTCACTAGGTCGCTTAACGATCAGGTTAATTATTTTTATCGGTCGTCCATGACAGCACTACGGAGAGAGGGGATCCGCCCTTCAGGAACAGGAAACCTACAGATACATAAGGGCGGCACCTCTCCCACGCATCAGTTGGTTTCCTGTTCCTGGAGGACAGGATTCCCTGCAGATACGACTTCGTTTCTCCTATCAATACCCAGGCCGGCTGTCCGACCCAGGTAGCGAGGGGGTCTCCTACCTCGGGCAGTGCGGGTCCCTGGAAGCGCCACGGTGGGTCCGGGTAGGGCTCCACGACAGTGAGCGGTGCAGTGTGGAGCGACGACCGGAGGAGGTCCATCCCCAGTGGTCAGCGAGGTAAGTATGTCCCCCCCCCGGGGTCCGCTCACCCCCCTGGGCCTCGGTCTTCCCCACTCTGATCCCCATTGATGCGGTGCGGTGTGGCGTCCTGTGTGCTCCTTTCGATTCGGGACTGGAGCTGGGGGTCGGACGCCGGCCTCTGCCGCGGTCACCGCAGGGCTGCGACCGCGGGGCGGCTGTAGCGTAGTGGGGGGGCGGCTGGGTGGTCCGGCGGCACCGTTCCCCGGCTTCCAGGGGCGTTCCTGAGCGCTCTGCCCGAAACCGGAAGTGCCGCACAGGGGGCGGGGCCAGGACCGGAAGTCAAACGCCGGCCGGTTTTTTCTAAAAACGCTGCTGTCCTGCATGCGGCGGGTGCGGGGGGGGGGAGCGTTTGGGTGCAGGGGGGGGGGTGGTGGAGCAGTGACCTGCAAGTCGGGGGGGTGGATTTGGCCACACACCTGCACTGATCCCGGATCCGGGGGAAGGGCTATTTATAGCCAAACAGAATGCTGCAGCGCCACTTGTGAGCCCATCTGCAGCTATTGATGAGCCGGAAGCTGCCGTCGGTCTGCTGGAGCAGGAGCAGGACGGATCCTCGGAGAAGTCCCATGCGAACCCCCAGCTGAAGACCCGCGGACGCAGTAACCAGACCAGTCGCAGATCTAAACAGAAGGATCTGGACCGACCCCCCAGTAATCCGGTACCTACCTACCGCTACTGCCTGGGTAAGAGATATTCGTGAATGTACCCTGATGCAGTCTTTTCCTATGTTTATTTCCGTAGGGGAGAAAATGCGCTGGTAAGGCAAAAAACAAGGAGTGCGCGCTATGCGCTTGCCCTTTGCCAGACGTCTACCCTAAGAGGCTTTGTCAGTCGTGTGTACGGCAGACGGTGGCGGAAGAGTCTCCTGATTTCACATCAAACCTTAGGGAGATTATCAGGAAGGAGGTGAAAGATTCCCTGAAATCCCTGTCCCGGGGGGAGTCTTCCAAAAGAAGAAGGGAGCCTAGCGCCTCAGATTCGGATTCGTCCGCTGGCCCTAGTAGGGAGAATGAGTCAGACGCCTCTGTCTCCTCAGCGTCCTCTTCGGAAGAGGAGTCTAACTGGTTCTGTTTCCCATTGGACCAAATGGACAAACTAATTAAATCAGTCAGATCCACCATGGGGGTGGCTGACGAAAGGCCAGAATTCTCAGCACAGGACCTAATGTTTGGCGGTCTAGACCCTAAAAAACGTAGGTCTTTTCCGCTCAATGACAAGGTCCAGAACCTCATCAAAAGGGAATGGAAGAAACCAGAGAAAAAAGGCTCTTTTCCACCTGCCTTTAAACGCAGATATCCCTTTGAGGACCCCATTGTGAACACATGGGATAAGGCGCTGAAATTGGACGCAGTGGTGTCTAAGGCGTCTAAAAAATCATCTATCCCCTTCGATGACATGACTTCCCTAAAGGACCCTCTCAATAAGAAGGCTGACTCATTCCTTAAAGGGACATGGGAGATATCGGCGGGTGCCCTGAGACCTGCTGTAGCTGCGACTTGTGCAGCCAGATCGATGATGGTCTGGCTGGATCAGCTAGGGTCTAAGTTGGAAGGGGGTGTTTCCAGAGATTCTATGTTGAAATTCCTGCCAACGATTCAGAATGCCGCTGCCTTTCTCGCGGACGCATCTGCGGATTCGGCAAGAATGGCGGCTAGGGCGGCCGGACTATCAAACGCAGCACGCAGGGCCCTATGGCTGAAATGTTGGCCGGGTGACCTTCAATCCAGATCCCGTCTGTGCTCTATCCCATGCGAAGGGGAATACCTGTTTGGTCCAGTCCTAGACGAACTGCTGGAGAAAGCTGGAGACGAGAAGAAGAAGTTTCCCAATCTACCAACTACCTCTTACAGGCGTCCCTTCGCAGGGAAGAGGTTCTTTCGGAGGAGACCAGCCAGAGACCAGAGCAGATGGGATGAGAAAAAGAAGAAAGGTACTGGATTTATGTTTGGAGGTGGAGGATGTCAGGAGCCATCCCGTGAGGTCAAAAAACCACCCCAATGACTAGTCGCCCCGGTGGGAGGTAGACTATCTGCCTTCTACCCGGCCTGGTCCAAAATCTCCAGTAGTGATTGGATTTTGGGGTTAATAGCTACGGGTCTGCGGCTAGAGTTCTCTTCTATCCCTCGGAACTTCTTCAGAATTACCCCACTCATGTCCTCTCCAGCAGAACAGGCGGCCCTGGAAACAGAAGTTCACGACCTGCTCAATAAGAATGTCCTGTCAGAGGTTCCGGAAGGAGAACAGGGTAGAGGATTCTACTCTCGTCTATTCCTAATAAGTAAACCTGATGGCTCCTTCAGAACAATTATTAACCTTAGGGCTCTTAATAATTTCCTGACCGTCCAATCATTTAAGATGGAAACTATTAACACCGCAATAAAGCTGCTGTTTAAAAACTGCTTTATGGTAGTATTGGATTTGAAGGACGCCTATTACCATATCCCTATTTATGCAGGTCACCAACGATACCTGAGGGTGGCGGTAAGGTTGGATGGGGTAATCAGACACTTCCAGTATATGGCCCTTCCCTTTGGTATATCAGTCGCCCCTCGAGTGTTTACCAAAGTTATGGCGGAAGTTATGGCACACCTGCATGAGTCCAACATTCTAATAATCCCCTACCTGGACGATCTCCTTATCGTAGGTAAAACAGCGGATCACTGTCTGGAACAGTTACATAAAGTGATGTCTGCTCTGGAGAGTCTGGGGTGGATGCTAAATGTCAAAAAATCACGCTTACAGCCCATGACGGTGCAGCGATTTTTAGGCCTGACCCTGGATTCCCAGGTTCAGGAATGCCGTTTGCCTCAAGAGAAAATTGATCGCCTGCACCTTCAGGTGCTGAATGCCTCTAAAAACCCCACCATGTCCCTTAGAAGAGCCATGTCTCTGTTGGTCTCTCTCTCGTCCTGTATTCCAGCGGTCCGATGGGCCCAGTATCATACGAGGATACTTCAGGGCGAGGTGCTGTTACAACAAAAAAGGTTGGGGGGATGTCTGGAGAGCCTGATGACCCTATCCCAAGACGCTATTATATCCCTCGGATGGTGGCTAGACCAAGAGAACCTGTCCACAGGGGTCCCCTGGGAATATAATGTAACTCGTATAGTCACCTCGGACGCTAGCCCTTCTGGATGGGGGGCTCACATGGGGGATACATTGATCCAGGGGCTTTGGGATCGGGATCAGATAGAAATGTCTTCCAACCTAAAGGAGTTAACGGCTGTGGAACAGGCAGTTAAATCACTCCTTGTCTATCTACAGGGCCACCACGTGCGGGTATTCTCGGACAATCGGGTCGCCGTGGCATACATAAATCACCAAGGCGGGACTCGTTCCAAATCCCTAATGTGCGTAGCAGATCGTCTATTCCATCTAGCAGAGCAACATCTTCTCTCATTGACGGCTCTTCACATAAGAGGGGCAGAAAACACTACAGCGGATTTCTTAAGCCGCAACACATTGAGGCAGGGAGAGTGGTCCCTGAACGACTCCATCTTCAAGCTCATCGTGGAAAGATGGGGTCAACCAGAGGTAGACCTGTTTGCCACAAAAGAAAACAGGAAAGTGGCACAATTCTGCTCTCTCAACCCCAGAGAAAATCCTCTGTCAGTAGACGCCCTCCTCATAGACTGGAACTTCAGGCTAGCCTACGCCTTTCCTCCCCTGTCTCTACTTCCTCTGGTGGTGAGGAAAATCAGGAAGGACAAAGCCACAGTGATAATAATTGCCCCCTTCTGGCCCAGAAGGACGTGGTTTCCATGCCTGAGGGCTATGTCGATATCCGACCCATGGGTCTTGCCAGACATCCCGGATCTCCTATCCCAGGGCCCAGTCTACCATCCTCGGGCGGTTGGCCTTCATCTGACGGCGTGGATTTTGAGCGGGCGCTGTTAAAGGATAGGGGGTTCTCTCCGGGCCTCATTAACACTCTGCTGAAGAGCAGAAAAATAATCACCACAAATATTTATGTTAGGATCTGGAAGAGGTTCCTTCAAAACTCGGGGGTAATAGCTGGTCAGTCAATACCAATAGACAAGATTTTAGAATTCTTACAGAAGGGGTTAGATATGGGGTTATCCCCAAATACACTTAAAGTGCAGGTATCAGCCTTAGGGGCCCTCTTTGGCTGCAACATTGCTGAGAATCACTGGGTCAGCAGATTCATCAGAGCGACAAAACGGTCCAGGCCAATGGTGAAGAATAGGGTCATGCCATGGGACCTGAACCTAGTCCTCTCAGCCATGACAGAGGCCCCATTTGAGCCAATTGCATCAGCCTCTATTAAAAATGTATCCCTTAAAGTAGCCTTCCTGGTGGCCCTAACATCAGTGCGTAGGATAGGCGACATCCAAGCATTATCCAGGGTTCCCCCTTACATGCAGCTTAGGGATGATAGAGTGATACTATCCCCTGATCCAGCATATCTTCCTAAAGTAGTGTCCAGGTTCCACAGAACACAGGAAATAGTTCTTCCATCTTTTCTCCCCAATCCTACTAACGATAAGGAAAGGAAGCTACACACTTTAGATGTAAAAAGATGTATCCTGGAATATCTGGCAGTAACTGATCCCTGGAAGATAGATAACGCCCTATTCGTGTCCTATCAGGGTAGTAGGAAGGGTCACAGGGCATCAAAATCTACTTTAGCTAGATGGATCAGGGAGGCTATCTCGCTGGCATACATCTCAAAGGGCAAGCCGGCGCCTGAAGGTCTGAAAGCGCATTCCACTAGAGCTATGGCGGCTTCGTGGGCGGAAAGATTGGAGGTGTCGATCGACCAAATTTGTAAGGCTGCTACTTGGTCTTCCCCAAACACATTCTATAATCACTATAGATTGAACTTGGGTGCCTCTTCTGACCTCTTTTTTGGTGTAAGGGTGCTGCAAGCTGTAGTCCCTCCCTAGTTAGTTACTCTCTGTAATTCTCTCCGTAGTGCGGTCATGGACGACCGATAAAGTCTTAGTTACTCACCGGTTAACGGTGTTTTTCGGAGTCCATGACAGCACCTGTACATACCCTCCCGTCTTCTTAAGTTCTGGGTGTACACCTCTTCCTTTATTTATATAATTCACGGGTAGTGAATAGTTAGTTATTGTATCATTGTTTATTATGTATGCTATTAACCTTGGTGGTCCTCTTGTGCTCTGTAAACCAACTGATGCGTGGGAGAGGTGCCGCCCTTATGTATCTGTAGGTTTCCTGTTCCTGAAGGGCGGATCCCCTCTCCGTAGTGCTGTCATGGACTCCGAAAAACACCGTTAACCGGTGAGTAACTAAGACTTTTTTATTGATAGATCGGGTGATTCTGAACGCGGAGATACCAAATATATGTAGGTGTGTTTTTTCATTGTTTTATTTTGAATGGGGCAAAAGGGGGGTGATTTGAACTTTTATTTTTTTTATTTTTTTCATATTTTTAAAAACATTTTTTTTTACTTTTACCATGCTTCATTAGCCTCCATGGGAGTTTAGAAGCAGGCATAGCCTGATCGGCTTTGCTACATAGGGACGATGTCTTATGTAGCCGAATTAAAGCATTGCTATGAGTGCTGACCACAGGGTGGCGCTCACAGCAATCTGGCATCAACAACCATAGAGGTCTCACCGCACGCACCACGTGACAGGGGTCAGCGGTGCGTGCATTTCCGGCCCTATGGTCGGAAGCGTTTGATAAATGCTGCTGTCAGAGTTTGACAGCGGCATTTAACTAGTTAATAGGCACGGGTGGATCACAATTCCAATTGAAAACAGCTGACATGTTGCAGCTATAAGGTGATCTCACCGCCGGAGCCCACCTCAAAGCGGGGGTACTGACTTCGGACATACTATTCCGTCCGAGGTCAGTAAGGGGTTGCGTTCACCTCCAGGAATATCACATTTCCACACTGCCGGTACCGCAGCTTTCTGAATGGTCAGACAAAACCGCTTCAGGAGTTCCCTGCCCGCTTACCTCTCCAAAGGTGAATTTGAAGGATGGTTCTTCCATTCCTTGCTAGGCCGTTGGTCTCGGACGTTAAGGGTTGTTCCCACGAAGTTAGCTGCTACCATTCTTACGCTGCCCTGAAATGACTCCATCACCGTGTGACTGTCAGCTCTTAGGTTCTGGACTGCTGGGCTCCTCTGCTTAAACGTTCCCCCGGACGGACACGACTGTCCTGTCCTTGCTCCCGACTCACACACAAACTAACTCTAGGAAGCTCCCCCAACTACTCTTTCTTCCCTGCCAGACAAATCCTATTGGTCTAACTAATCCCTATCCTATTATGCTCCCCCTACTGATCTAAGTCCTACTCTATCCTTATATCTTTACAACACATAAACATAGGTACAATGCATTACACAATATATCAACATTACAGAACACATGCAACATACCCCTTTTACTGGGAACATGAGCAGGGAGGGCTGGGTATTAAACTGGCCCCCCCCCATACCGCTTACACTCCGATACCAGACACAACTGCACAGACATGAGTCCACCAGGTGACCCAAACATGCGACCACTTGATCACTCAAATATTACAGTGTATTACTGTATGCTTCAGGGATAATGGAATAGAAATGGAGCTCCCAACATTTGTATAACCGCTTAGATGCCATGATTGTTGTTAACAGCAGCATCTAAAGGGTTTATCTTCCAGGATTGGAGTTTCCTCTAGTTCAAGAAGTACCAATACATTTCTGATACTGCAATTTGGAGACACTTCCTCTTTATAAAATGTATGTCATGTCAAGATGTCACATGACCTAGACGACCAGCTTGTGTGATGTCACATTCTAGAGTCCAAGTTGGGATTGTTGGAAAATAGCAATGCAAGAAGGCACAGAGACAATAATTTGTTTTTAAAATTGTGAAATTCTGGTTCGGGATTAGAAAACCATTAATGTCTATATGATGACAGAATATGAATTGCAATAGCAGACACAACCCATGAATAGAGGTGGTGCTGTGTCTGGAAGAAATCATTATATTTAGAATAAATTTTGCAATTCCAATGCTCGAAAGCTTGCAATTGCTCGGAAAACACACATGGAGGAGAGAACGGGAGAGAGAAAAGACCCATCTGAGCATAAGAGCATACACTCTACAGGAGAGAGATGACCCCCGATCATAAGAGCTTACACTCTAAAGGAGAGAGAGCGGACCCCACTGACCATAAGAGCTTACACTCTACAGGAAAGAGAGGACCCCACTGACCATAAGAGCTTATACAGAAGAGAGAGGACCCCAGTGACCATAAGAGCTTACACTCTACAGGAGAGAGAGGACCCCAGTGACCAAAAGAGCTACACTCTACAGGAGAGAGAGGACTGAGCTGACCATAAGAGCTTACACTCTACAGGAGGGATAATAACCCGCTGACCATAAGAGCTTGCACTCTACAGGAGAGAGAGGACCCCACTGACCATAAGAGCTTGCACTCTACAGGAGAGAGAGGACCCCACTGATCATAACAGCTTGCACTCTACAGGAGATATGACACACTGACCATAAGAGCTTACACTCTACAGGAGAGAGGGGACACAGCTGACTATAAGAGCTTACACTCTCCAGCACAGACGGGACCCCCCTGATCATAAGAGCTTACACTTTACAGAAGAGAGTGGACCCCACTGATCATAAAAGTTTACAATCTACATGAGAGAGGTGACTCCACTGACCATAAAAGCTTACAATCTACAGGAGAGGGAGGACCCCCTTGATCATAAGAGCTTACACCCTACAGTAAAGTGAGGACAACATTGATCATAAGAGCTTGCACTCTACAGGAGACTGAGGACCCTGCTGACCATAAGAGCTTACATTCTACAGGAGAGAGAGGACCCCACTGACCATAAGAGCTTACACTCTACAGGAGAGAGAGGACCTCACTGACCATAAGAGCTTACACTCTACAGGAGAGAGAGGACCCCACTGACCATAAGAGATTACACTCTACAGGAGAGAGGACCCATTGACCATAAGAGCGTACACTCTACAGGAGAGAGAGGACTCCGCTGACCATAAGAGCTAGTGCAGTGCCCCAGAGTCCTGGTCGTTGCAGTACTGTCGCTCCGCCGCTAAGGGGAGTGATGGTATGTCTGATGGCACTAAAGGAGTTCACCTGACCAGATATCACAGACACACATTACACTTCACACTCCGGCCACCAGGGGGAGTGGTTCTATCTAGTAGGCCACTCCTCACACTTTGGTAAAACTGGGGGTTGGACAGGAAGTTGGGGAGAAAGGACCTGGGAAGAGCTCGAGGGAGGACCTGTCAGGGGTGGGATCCTGGCAGACTCCTAAGAAAGGACAAGAAGCGAGGTTTATTGTGAAGAGTGAGAAACGGGAATACAGCAAAAAAAGGAGATAATATCAGGAGTCGTGCCTCAAGAATAGCAACATCCTTCTGAGGCACGTAGCCGGTGGCCGGAACGCCGAGAAAGTAAGAGACTCCATGCATTACTTTAAACTACGGCCGGGCACTTAACTATAGGTTGGATGCCTCACCATTACACCTAACGAAGACAACGGAGGCAAACTGTGGGAGAGGGGCGTCCCCAGGGTCCCTATAAAATAGCTCCAGGCCTACCCCGTCATACGGGTGCGTCCTAGCCATATCATCTGGGGGACGAAGAGAGAGAGAAAGAACAGAAGCATACACGACAGTTGTGAGGACTATCCCGTGGTGCTCAGCAGGGAGGTACTACAACACACAGGCGCTAGAAGGTAGACACTGATTTCCACCTGCAAAGGGAACTCTGGATGTGCCTTCGGACCGGCCGGTCTCAGACGGCCCTGTTAACAGTATTCTGGATTGAGGATCTTGAAGTCTTCAGTAAAGAGACTGCAACCCTGTGTCCTCGTTATTCATCGCGACCTGCACCACGCACCACCACTTACAACTTTCATTGGATGCCCCTTAGCAGGGTCACGGACCGGGTCTAGCCACCGTGACAACCCCAGAACTGAGACAGAGAAGCCCAGTACCAAGTACCCCGCGGCCCTGCGTCTGGGGGCGCTCCAAACTTTGCGTCACGAACAGGTTCTACTTAAGCCTGAAGAATCAGGTCATGTGTGCCTTGGAACTGTGATTTATTGTGCTTGAACCGTGATTTATTGCAAAGACTGTGTGTTGCTATTTGCCGCCAAAATCTGCCATCGCCGCGCACGAAGGGAGGAGCCGTAGCTTCGTGGGCAGAGCTGGTCAAAAAGAGCGCGGAACTAGAAGACGCGATAAAGCGACGATCCCGGAAGAGGAACACCAACTTCCAGCAGGTTAGCAGGGGAAAGGAGCGGCCATGTCTGAGTCGGGAGCAGAGGTGGCGGTCGCAGCCGTAGACCCAGAGGCACCGCCGGGCCCCGCAGTAGACACAGCCGCGGGCCTTGTACCACATCCGGTTGCCGCAGAGCTCGCTGCCACTACCCGCTAGCCGGAGGTTGCTGCGGCTACAACAGCCATCATGCCCTTCTCCATGCTGTACCTACCTGGAGCAGCCTGGCTCCCGCGATACTCTGGAGAGTCACATACATTAACTGACTTTAAAGAGGGGATCTGCAGCCTGCTTAAGTTCTATCCCTTGACAGAGCCTCAGAAAGTTCATATGATAACAGGCCAACTCTTTGGGGCGGCTCTGAGAGAAGTGAAGTCCTGGCCCGCCGCGGATAAGGGAACTGCACAGCAGGTCTTTGCAAAGCTTAAAGCCACCTTTGACACCCGCACCGCTACAGAAATTAAGTTGACTTTCTATGGGTGCAAACAGAGGCCGCAGGATAGCTTACGGGACTATGCCCTTAACCTCCAGGAGGCGCTGCGGGCCATCAAGCAGAGTGACCCCGACAGCATGCAAGATGAAGATAAACTCCTGAAGGAGCGGTTCATTGAGGGGCTCCTGTGCAGCCACCAAAGGGGTCAACTGCACTTCCTGGCCATGCAGAATCCAGACCTGACTTTTGCGCAATTCAAGGATAAAGCCATCCAGGG
The DNA here is from genome assembly GCF_051348905.1 of Ranitomeya variabilis. NCBI lineage: Eukaryota > Metazoa > Chordata > Amphibia > Anura > Dendrobatidae > Ranitomeya > Ranitomeya variabilis. Next base: position 674,498,646 of record NC_135236.1, on the reverse strand, counting down.
GCTACAAGAGCGACAGCCCAGCCGTGCAGTGCCTCCCAGGCGTCCCGCTCTCACATACCACCAGGAGGTGGCGTCGGGTGCCCCAGTTGCCGCCGAGGCCGATGCCCAGAGCCTAGAGGACGACTCCCCCGCAGGACTCCACCTCCAGATGCAGGAGCTGACCAAGAGCGTTGCTGCCCTAGCCTGGACCGTGCAGTCCCTACAGGAGGCCCCCAAGGAGAAGATCCAGCTGGCCTCCAGACCAGAGGATGTCCACTGGATGCGACAGAGGAGGACTCCGCCGACCAGAGGCAGGGACGACGATCGCTTCCATCGGGACGGACGACCCATCTGCCGCCGCTGCCACCAGGTGGGCCACCTTGCAAGGTACTGTCCTTTAAACGAGCAACCCCTGGGGCAAAGGGCCAACCCCCAGGAGTAGGACAATCAGGCCTGCAGCATTGGAGAGCTAAATACGTTGGAGCGACCAGATCCTCCTGTTGTGATCGACGGTATCCCCATGAACGCTCTGCTGGACACCGGTTCTCAGGTGACGACTATGCCTTACGTGCTTTATAGACGGTATTGGGAGGACGCTGACATTACTCGTGGCCCCGATGATGATTTCACCATAATAGCCAGTAATGGTCAGCCATTGCCACAAGTGGGGTATAAAGAGGTCACCATCAAAGTGGGGCGGGTGGAACTGAAGGCCCAAGGGATTGTAATTGTTGATATTGACCGCCATGAGTGTAATCCCATGATGACCATTGGTACTAATGTTATAGAGAATTGTCTTGCAGAAGTTATTGTCCTATTACAACAGGTCGCAGAAACCGCTGGCTACAGTGAACAACGTGTCCTGCAAAAAGCAATCAGGGCCCTAATGCAAAGACAGCAGGTGGAGCTGACTGGTGGTGAAATTGGTCGTGTCACAGTGAGTGATTCAAACCCCATTGCGATACCCCAGGAGTGAAATGTTAATATGGTGTCGGGCAGCCATAGGCCTCAGGGGTAAAGACTATCAGGCCCTGGTAGAACCTGTATATTCAGATAATAGGCCTACCCTCCTGACAGCCAGAGGGGTGGTTGATGTCCGCAAGGGGAGGGTGCCAGTACGTGTTCTCAATTGTGGGGAGGAAGAAGTCCAGCTAACCAAATATAGTAGTGTGATACAGGCACCTGGGCCCTTGGTCCCGTCCAATCCGGCGGAGAACAACTGTTCTGCAGGGCAACCGAAAGATTGGTGTCGGGAATTGCACCAAGGCACTGACTCTACCCCACCTCACCAGAAACAGGGGGCCTACAGGGTGGTTCATGAGTACGAACGGGTCTTTAGCAAACACCCCCTAGATTTTGGGCAGGTGAAAGGGATCCAACATCATATCCCCACAGGGGATCATCGACCCATAAAAGAGAGATACCGTCCTGTACCCCCAGCTCATTATCAGTGTGCCAAAGACATGTTGCGAGAGATGAAGGAGGCTTGGGTAGTGAGGGACAGCTGTAGCCCCTGGGCGGCTCCATTAGTTCTCGTTAAGAAGAAAGATGGCACAATGAGAATGTGTGTGGATTATAGGCAGTTAAATCGCATTACACATAAAGATGCATACCCACTGCCCAGGATAGAGGAGTCACTGGCTGCGTTAAAATCTGCTAACTACTTCTCTACCTTGGATCTTACCAGTGGGTACTGGCAAGTTCCCGTGGCGGAGGCGGACAAGGAGAAGACGGCCTTCACGACTCTGGTGGGTCTCTGTGAATTCAACTACATGCCCTTCGGACTGTGCAATGCCCCGGGAACGTTCCAGAGGATGATGGAGTGCTGTCTGGGGCACAAGAACTTTGAAACCGTACTGCTGTATCTGGACAATGTCATTGTCTTCTCCAAGATCTATGAAGACCATCTGAAGCACCTGGCCGAGGTGTTTGAAGCCCTGTCCAACTTTGGCTTGAAGGTGAAACCATCCAAATGCCACCTGCTGAAACCCAAAGTGCAGTATCTCGGCCATGTGGTGAGTGCTGAAGGAGTGGCCCCAGACCCCGACAAGGTTACGGTGATTAAGGACTGGCCGAAACCCAGCAACCTCCATGAAGTCCGGCAGTTCCTCGGGTTGGTAGGCTATTACAGGAGGTTAATCAAGGACTTCACCAAGAGGGCCGCGCCATTGCAAGATCTGTTGGTGGGCCAATCCAAGAAGACCAAGGGGAAGAGCACCCCATTCGATTGGAACGAAGGACTGGAAGGGTCATTCACTTGCTTGAAGATGGCGCTGACGGGAGATGAGGTACTGGCCTACCCTGAGTATGATCAACCGTTTGTACTGTATACAGATGCCAGCAACGTAGGCCTGGGAGCTGTGTTGTCCCAGGTCCAGAAAGGCAAGGAGAGGGTAATCGCTTACGCCAGCAGGAAACTTTGTCCCATGGAAAGGAACCCTGACAACTACAGTTCCTTCAAGCTGGAATTCCTCGCCATCGTGTGGGCAGTGACGGAGAGGTTCAAGCACTACCTGGCCTCAGCGAAATTCACCGTCTTCACGGATAACAATCCACTAACGCACTTGGACACAGCAAAACTCGGGGCCTTGGAACAGCGGTGGATGGCCCGGCTGTCCAATTACGATTTCACCATCAAGTACCGGGCAGGACGCAAGAATGCGAATGCCAATGCCTTGTCCCGGATGCCCAATTTGCCAGAAACGGGGGAGGACCCGGAGGCACTTGAAGAAGTAGAACTGCCCGCTTTCCATCGCCCCAAGGCCACTCAATGCTCCCATCATGTGAAGAACAGGCACAAAAACAACCAGGATGCCGCGCTGAATCCCCTGCCCCACCACGGGTGGGCAGAGACCCAGGATGGTGACCCTGCGGTCCGTCGGGTGAAAGAGCTCCTGACGCAGGCAGGTTTGCATCCCGGCCCGGATGATCCACAAGAAACCCAACAGCTGTGGAAGGGGAGAATCAAACTGTTTATTCACGATGGTAAGCTGTGCCGAAGGAGTATCGACCCCCGCACCCATCAATTGGTATGGCAGATAGTGGTTCCAAGGCAAGATGCGCCCATGGTTCTGGGAGCGTACCACGATGGGGCTGGACACTTCGGGTTGAGGAAGTTGGAGAGACTACTCCGAGGGAGATTCTATTGGATTGGCATGAAAAGAGCCACTGAGCAGTGGTGCCGGGAGTGTGGCCCGTGCAGCCTACCCCGGAAGGACCGTGACAGCCAACAGGCTCCCTTGCAGCCCATCATCACCAAACGGCCGCTAGAACTGGTCTCGCTAGACCACGTGAAACTGACGCCTAGCCGGTCAGGCTATATCTATGCTCTCACCATAGTGGATCACTACTCCAGGTTCCTGGTGGTTGTACCTGTCAAGGATCTAACGGCCAGGACGGCCGCCAAAACCTTCCAGCAGTACTTCTGTAGGCCCCATGGGTATCCGGAGAAGGTACTGTCACGGGGAGACTTGGTGAGCGAGAGCTAATAACCCGGGCCCCTGCAATTTCCCTCAGACTAGGGAAATCCTGACTGACCCTCTACCTGGAGTTTACACTGATGGTGTGCATGTCCAGGCCTCGAACCTCCCCCTGTCTCCTGTTTCAACCCTAGGCTGAAAACCTCTGCCCACCACCCAGTGAAGATGTAATACACCTATTCCCACAGAAAGCACAGACAGGGATAAAGGAAAATATACACCACGCCGCAGTCACTCAGGAATACACTATAAATGTGCAGGGCAAAATAAATACAAATATAGGAAGGAGTAAATAAGACAAAGGAAAATACACCACCAGCAACGAATCTCCAGCAACCAGCTCTCCACTCCAGACCGAGATAACAACGCACAAGACAGAAGCTATAATCGGCGACGCCCAATGATCAGGAGGACTATTTAAAGGCAATGGGCATGGCCCAGCCTCCAATCCGAGGATCAGATAAATAAACCCCGGAACAGCTAGATAAAATCTAGCCGACGCCAATGAGCACATAGTGGTCAAAAGCGGAAATACCGCTGTCTGTCGAACGACCTAGTCTGAACAGCGTCCGACATGACAGTACCCCGCCTTCTACGAGGGACCCCAGGGCCCTCACGGCTTATAGGACCCGGCTTGTCTGGATGGCGAAGATGAAAAAACCTGACCAGCCGATCCGCATGAATGTCCGAGGCTGGTACCCAGGACCTCTCCTCAGGCCCATAACCACGCCAGTGTACCAAGTACTGTAAAGTGCGGCGCACTACACAAGAGTCAACCACCTTGGAGACTTCAAATTCCAGGTTACCATCCACCAAGACTGAAGGTGGCATAGGTGCCGTGTCCACAGAACCCACCACCTTCTTTAGAAGAGACCTGTGGAACACGTTGTGTATCTTATACACCGTAGGGAGCTCCAATCGGTACGCTACTGGGTTAATGACGGCGGTGACCCTAAATGGACCAATAAACCGTGGACCCAATTTAAGGGACGGTATTTTGAGTCTTATGTTTTTTGTGGATAACCACACCCAGTCACCCACACTCAGGTCCGGACCTGGCACACGCCTACTGTCAGCCACACGTTTGTACCTAGCACCCACACTCAACAGGCGCTGTTTAACTCTCCTCCAGACTGACGACAATTGTGCTCCTAACTGGTCCTCCTCCGGAACGCCGGAAGAGCCCCTCTGACTCAAAGTACAAAATTGAGGATGTAGCCCGTAAACACAAAAAAACGGAGACTCCTCAGACGACTCCTGGTGGTGATTATTGATGGCAAACTCAGCCAAAGGAAGAAAGGTAGACCACTCCTCCTGGTTATCAGAGACAAAGCAGCGTAGGTACTGTTCCAAATTTTGGTTCATACGCTCAGTCTGACCATTTGACTGAGGATGAAACGCCGAAGAATGAGACAACTTGATCCCCAGCCGTGAGCAAAATGCTTTCCAAAATTTTGCCACAAACTGAGACCCCCTATCAGACACGATGTCAGATGGAACCCCATGAAGTCTGACCACCTCCTGCACAAATACCTGAGCCAGAGTCTTTGCGTTAGGCAACGAAGGCAAAGACACAAAGTGCGACATTTTTGAAAACCGATCAACAATCACCAAAATGACCGTGTTCCCAGCTGATGAGGGCAAATCAGTGATGAAATCCATGGAGATTTCCGTCCATGGCTTACTAGGTACCTCCAGAGGAAGTAGTGTGCCAACAGGATGGGAGCGGGGCGTCTTAGCCCTAGCGCACGTGGTACAAGCTGACACGTATGAGACCACGTCCTGTTGGATCCTGGGCCACCAAAACCGACGTGACACCAACTCCAAGGTACCTCTAACCCCTGGGTGGCCAACCAGGACAGCATCATGATGCTCCACCAAAACTTTTAAGCGGTACAAAAGATTTGTTGATGGGAAGCTCAGATGGTACCTACTCCTGAGCCTCGGCAATCTCAGCCTCAACCTCGGTAGTGAGAGCCGAAACCACAACACACTTTTGGAGAATGGGTACTGGATCCTCCCGAGGTTCTCCCCCCGGAAAACACCTGGACAGAGCATCCGCCTTAGTGTTTTTAGACCCCGGTCTGTAAGTGACAACAAAATTGAACCACGTGAAAAACAATGCCCAGCGAGCCTGCCTGGGGGACAGACGCTTGGCTGACTCCAAATACAGCAGATTCTTATGATCGGTAATAACAGTTACCTGATGTACCGACCCCTCCAAGAAGTGTCGCCATTCCTCAAAGGCCAACTTAATAGCCAACAACTCCCTGTTGCTGATATCGTAGTTACGTTCGGCGGACGACAGTTTCTAGGAGAAATAGGCGCACGGACGCAAACCACTCAAAGATGAGCCTTGAGATAGTTCCGCCCCCACACCAACCTCAGACACATCGACTTCCACCACAAAGGGTTTTGATACGTCTGGCTGCACAAGAATGGGGGCTGAAACAAAACTGTTCTTAAGAAATTCAAATGCGCGCACAGCAGCCTCAGGCCAAACTGAGAAATTGGTACCCTTTTTAGTCATGTCAGTTAGCGGTTTAGCAATGATGGAAAAATCCTTGATAAATTTCCTATAGTAGTTAGAAAACCCAAGGAACCACTGAAGTGCTTTCAGGTTATCAGGACGTTTCCAATGCAGCACCGCTTGCACCTTAGCGGCGTCCATTTTAAAACCAGAAGCAGACACAACATAACCCAAGAACGGCAACTCATGAACAAAAAATACACATTTCTCAAGTTTAGCATACAGCTTATTCTCTCTGAGAAGCTGTAACACCTGCCTGACATGATCCAAATGAGCATCACGGTCGCAAGAATATATGAGAATGTCATCGAGGTACACGATAACGAATTTCCCCAAAACATGCGAGAACACGTCATTGATGAAATGTTGGAACACTGCAGGTGCGTTAGTCAACCCAAATGGCATCACCAAATTTTCAAAATGACCCTCAGGGGTGTTAAAAGCCGTCTTCCACTCATCACCTTGACGGACTCTTATGAGGTTGTACGCCTCCCTGAGGTCAAGCTTGGTAAACCACTTAGCACCTGCCACCTGGTTGAACAAATCTGGTATCAGTGGCATAGGGTATGGATCACGAACCGTAATCTGGTTTAACTCCCTGAAATCCAAACACGGGTGTAATCCGCCATCTTTCTTCTTCACGAAGAAGAACCCTGCTGCCACAGGCGAGGATGACGGCCTGATGTGCCCTTTGCTCAAGCTTTCAGCAATGTAATCTTTTAACGCTTGTCTCTCCGGACCGGAGATGTTAAACATCCTTGCTTTAGGCAATTTGGCCCCTGGTTTAAACCTGATAGAACAGTCATAGTGGCGATGTGGCAGCAACTCTGAACAACCCTTCTCAGAGAAGACATCCACAAAATCCAGAAGTGACTCCGAAACGCTTGAAGTCACCGCAGCCACACATGTGGCTAGGCAATTCTCCTGGCAGAACTCACTCCACTGAATTATGTCCTGAGTTTTCCAGTCAATTACCGGGTTGTGCATAGACAACCAAGGAAAACCCAAAACCACCTGAGCAGGAAGATTCCTGAGAACCTTACATGTAACCCGCTCGGAATGTAGAACCCCAATGTGGGGTTTCACCTCAGCCACAAATTAAGTAATCTCCCCCTGAGAGAGAGGAGCAGCATTGATGGTGACCACGCGGATAGGATGAGACAGTTTTTCAATCCTAAAACCTGCTGTCTCATCAATGAGATTTGTGGCTGAACCACTATCCACAAAAACAGTAATTGGCAGCTCACTGCCAGCGATAAAAACCTTAGTAGGGAGCATGCATTGAGAAACCACCATGGAGGATATACATAAGCTCAGACTGGTCTCCTCCACACCCTCTGAGCTTAGAAGTTTTCCGCCGTTGCGTTTTTCTTAGACAGCAGAGGACAGATGTTAATAAAATGACCAGTTTTACCACAGTAAAAACAGGCTCCCTGCTTCCTGAGCTCAGGGACTAGACGCTTCACATGTGACACCCCTGCGATTTGCATAGGCTCCGTGGGCTCACCTGCAGCAACCTCACGTGAACCTAAACCTTCTCCCATAGGCGGTGTCTCATGCTCCCCCTGACGCAAACGGCGATCAATGTGGACAACCAGACTCATAGCGGAATCTAGAGAAGCAGGAGTCTCGTACATCAGAAGGGCTTTTTTAACCTTTCCAGAAACCCCATAAATAAACTGACTCCGCAATGCTGGATCATTCCATTGTGTATCGATCACCCAGCGACGAAATTCAGAACAGTAATCCTCTGCAACTCGCTCCCCCTGGCGAATAGAGCGTATCTTAGATTCTGCCAGAGCCATTCTGTCAGGTTCATCGTAGATTTTCCCAAGAAAGGAAAAAAAACTCTCCACAGAGTCAAATGCAGCAGAATCAGATGGCAAAGAAAATGTCCATGCTTGGGGATCCCCGCTTAAAAATGACAACACCAGGCCCACACGCTGAGCCTCATTACCCGAGGAGATCGGGCACATACGGAAATATAGTTTGCAAGCTTCACGAAAAGAAACAAATTTACTGCTTTCCCCAGCAAATTTTTCAGGCAAAGGAAATTTAGGCTCAGCAACTCTACCTGTCGCTCCAGCTTGCACATTAGATACTGCTAGTCCCTGTTGCTGCACTGCCCCCCTCAACTCAGTGACCTGTAGGAACAGCGCCCTCAACTGGCGGGTTATGGAAGTCATGGGATCTATGACAAAACAAAAAAAAAGGAAACCCCTTTTTTTTGTTGTTGGGCCGATTATAATGTCACGGGGAGACTAGGTGGGTAAGAGCTAATAACCCGGGCCCCTGCAATTTCCCTCAGACTAGGGAAATCCTGACTGACCCTCTACCTGGAGTTTACAATGATGGTGTGCATATCCAGGCCTCGAACCTCACCCTGTCTCCTGTTTCAACCCTAGGCTGAAACCTCCGCCCACCACCCAGTGAAGAGGTAATAAACCAATACCCACAGTAAGCACAGACAAGGATAACGGAAAATATACACCATGCCGCAGTCACTCAGGAATACACTTATAAATGCGCAGGGCAAAATAAATACAAGTATAGGAAGGAGTAAATAAGACAAAGGAAAATACACCATCAGCAGCGAATCTCCAACCACCAGCTCTCCACTCCAGACCGAGATAAAAACGCACAAGACAGAAGCTATAATCGGCAATGCCCAATGTTCAGGAGAACTATTTAAAGGCAATAGGCATGGCCCAGCTTCCAATCCGAGCATCAGGTAAATTAACCCCGGAACAGCTAGATAAAATCTAGCCGACGCCAATGAGCACATAGTGGACAAAAGCGGAATTACCGCTGTCTGTTGAACGACCTGGTCTGAACAGCGTCCGACATGACAACAGGTGAGAGAGACACAACTCCAATCCAGCAGAGGCAGTGGAACACTGGCAAAGTTCGGGGAGAGTTTTCTCAGACCCTTTCATCACCCTGGCCCTGAGGCATGGTGGACTCTTACAAGGAGTCCAAAGTTTGGGAAAATGCAGAGGGAGTACCTTGCTGACCGTACCAATGTCCTCTGTGCCCTTTAATTATTGTTTAGCAAAGCTGAACACGGAGCATGAACTGTCTCTCTCTACTGCGCACATGCACTGCACACACGTTCATGGAGCGCATGGTGCCTCGCTCTCTGGCGGTCATTGGGCACATGGCTTCTTGCTTTATGGCAGTACCGCTTTTATTGGCGGGAGAAAACGCCTTCATAATACAGAGACAGAGTACAACACCGCCCAAGCGTTCACACTCTGCTCCTCAGACTTTCTATGTGCGCAGTGACTGCCTCTAGGCAGAAGATGATGATGGTGGTAGTAGTAGTTGGAGCATTTAACACAGTCATAAAGCAGCCACAACAACTTGAAAGAGAAGTATTTTTAACGAGATACCACACTGTTCGATATGTGGCCTGTATTTTTTAATTTTTTAAACTAAAATAGTGTACCGAACTAGGGTAACAGACAGCAAAAACTGTGGAAAAAAGGCCTAAAATGCGCTAACTTGGAGCACGGAGAAATATCACGGAAATAACACACTGGCAAATCTGTGGGGGGTTTTTAATGCAAAATAGTGCTGTATATAATTAGAGTAACAGACAGCAAAAAAAGTGGTTCATCGGCCTACAATGCGCTAACTTGGAGCACGCACATATATGAGGCCTGTCACGGAAATAACACACTGCCAAACAGGTGGCTTTTTTTTAAGTGCAAAATAGTGCTGTATATAATTAGGGTAACAGACACCAAGAACTGTGGAAAAAAGGCCCAAAATTCGCTAACTTGGAGCACGCAGATATATGAGGCCTTTTTGGGTGAATTTAAATTAAAAAAAACCAGTGGCACATGGCTAGCACACAAAACTATATTATGTATGGCTGACAAACTATGATTTTTAAACAGGCCTCAGTCTGACAGAACAGACTGTATATTTTTTTTGGGGGGGTGAATTTTTTGGGAAAAAAAAAAATCGGCATATAGTAAATAAGCGCAGCAGCAGTAGCAGACAGTTATGGAGCTTTGGGAGGGATGCAGTGGGAGCAATGGACGCACATACAGTGCCTGCAGGCCTTGCACTAATGTGGATATGCGGTGCTCTGCCTACCTAGTGCTGCAATATCGGGACCCACGAATTAGCCCTAAAAAGGACTGTTGGTTTCTGAGGAGTTGTGGATTTCACAGTTGCAGACCTGCACTAACACTAAAAAGCACAATTCTGACCCTATCTCGGCAGCAGCTCTCCCTACTCTCACTGAATCTGGAGTTGAATGCGGCGAGCAGGGCGGCACCAGGTCTCTTATACTCGGGATGATGCTGTGCGGCCCAGCCAATCACTGCACGACCACAAAAAAGATGGCTGCGGCATTTCATGGCCTGGCAGACAATCCCTGCAGCGTGATTGGGTCTCTAAAGTCTGCCAAAACCGCTGGGTGGAGACACCAGTTACCGGTGAATAGTCCCAGAAATGCTCGCTGCTCGCCGAGTACGCCGAGCATAGCGATACTCGGGCGAGTAATGAGTAGTAGTGAGCACTTTCACTCATCACTAACCATGTCACATTGACAGAGCCCCTGAGGTGCCAGAAAAGAAGAACCCCCTATAAGTGATCCCATTTTATAAACTGCACCCCCCCCAATTAATTAATCTAAGGCTGCAGTGTTAATATTGACACCACAGGTATGTCAAAGAATTTTATACCATTGGGCAGTGAAGAAAAATGATTCAATGTTTACAACCAAAAATTGTTTTATCCCCACAGACTTTACATCCTCAAAAGTGGAAATTGGTAAAAATGCCACCAAAATTTGTCACACAATTTCATCTGAACGTGGCAAAACCCCATATGTACATATGTACAGTACTGCTTAGTCAGACGGTGAGGCTCGGGAGGGAAGGAGCACTATTTGACACTTGGAGAACGAATTTTGGTAGAATAGTTTGCAGGCTCCAAATACAGAGCCCCTAAGTGCTGAATAAATAGAGTTCCCCCTCAAGTGACCCCATTTTGGAAATTACACCCCTTTAACAATTTATCTACAGGGATAGTGATGATTTTGACTTCATTAGTGTTTTTCAGAAACAAGCAACAATGGATGTTGCTTAGTAGAATATAACCCTATATTTCCATTAACCGATGATGGACCTGAGTGGGGACTTGCTTTTTATGTGGACTGAGTTGAAGCACTTGTTAGGAAAATTTTACATAACATTTAGGTTCACATTTATCCGGTGCTTACATCAGGGTTTCCTTCCAAGGCTGGGGTCACCCTTGCGAGTGTGATGTTTCTAGCATCACAGCGAGTCACAGCGAGTCTCTAGCATCAATACCAGGTGCTGCCGCTGACACTCGGGACTGGAGTGTGCGGCTGCATAGAAATAGATAGATAGATAGATAGTCAGATAGATAGATTAAAAGCCAGCAAAGGATCTGCGGCGTACAGTATAATCACACTGACAGGTTAGAATAGAATAGATATACACACACAGAATACACTGTATGTACAGTACAAACCAAAAGTTTGGACACACCTTCTCATTTAAAGATTTTTCTGTATTTTCATGATTATGAAAATTGTAAATTCACACTGAAGGCATCAAAACTATGAATTAACACATGTGGAATTATAAACTTAACAAAAAAGTGTGAAACAACTGAAAATATGTCTTATATTCTAGGTTCTTCAAAGTAGCCACCTTTTGCTTTGATGACTGCTTTGCACACTCTTGGCATTCTCTTGATGAGCTTCAGGAGGTAGTCACCGGAAATGGTCTTCCAACAATCTTGAAGGGGTTCCCAGAGATGCTTAGCACTTGTTGGCCCTTTTACCTTCACTCTGCGGTCCAGCTCACCCCAAACCATCTCGATTGGGTTCAGGTCTTGTGACTGTGGAGGCCAGGTCATCTGGCGTAGCACCCCATCACTCTCCTTCTTGGTCAAATAGCCCTTACACAGCCTGGAAAATTTTCAGTTTGTCTGATTTTTCTCTTTATAGGTATATTTTTGAGTAAAATGTAAATTGTTCTTTTATTCTATAAGGTATAAGATAATTTTCAATAAGGTTCGGGTATGGAGATTGGGTGGCCATGACAGGGATTTGATGTGGTGGTCCTTCATCCACACCTTCATTGACCTAGCTGCGTGGCATGGCACATTGTCCTGCTGGAAAAACCAGTCCTCAGAGTTGGGGAACATTGCCTGAGCAGAAGGAATTAACTGTTTTTCCAGGATAGCCTTGTCTGCGGCTTGATTCATACGTCCTTTGCAAAGATTTACCTGCCCAATTCCAGCCTTGCTGAAGCATCTCCAGATCTGAACCCCATTGAAAACCTCTGGAATGTAATCAAGAGGAAGATTGATAGTCACAAGCCATCAAACAAAGAACTGCTTAAATTAAAGAAGAATTTACATTTTACTCAAAAATATACCTATATATAATGAGAAAAATCAGACAAACTGAAAATTTTCCAGTGCTCTCTTAATTTTTGCCAGAGCTGTATATATATACACACTGTTCAAAAAAATAAAGGGAACACTAAAATCCCAGATCCTAGATATCACTGAATGAAATATTCTGGTTGCAAATCTTTATTCATTACATAGTGGAATGCGTTGAGAACAATAAAACATAAAAATGATGAATGTAAATCACAACTAATATCCCATGGAGGTCTGGAGTTGGAATGATGCTCAAAATCAAAGTGGAAAATCAAATTGCAGGCTGTCACGGGGTCCTTCTCTGGTATCACACAATCAACAGAGCCAGCGAAGAGTGAACAATCCCAAGACCTTTATTTAGGCAAAAATACGAAAGGTCCGTATATACAATCCACCACACTGAGCATACAATAGTCCAGAACACGAATGCAGTTCAGTAACAGGATAAAAGTCCAACAATCTAGCAGACAGAGGATAACATAGTACATCATGGTTCCACACAGGACTCATCTGTGTCTCACCTCCCTGATAATTTAAGTCTCCCTCCTCATTTACAGGTCAGGAGGGGAGAAGGTCTCAGGGGCTCATTGTTTCAACAAGCTAGGTCAACATGTCATTAGCATATTAGCAAACAATACAGTGCTATGGGGGCTGATATCAGATGGCAGCAACAGCCATTCATCAATTAGCAAATAACTCCTTCTACAAGAGAACACCATGAAAATAAGTAAAATAGAAATATACACAAAAATGATACCCACATAGCATATCACACCATCACACAGGCTGATCCAACTTCAGTGGAAATGCCTCAAGACAAGGAAATCATGCTCAGTAGTGTGTGGCCTCCACGTGTGTGCATGATCTCCCTACAACGCCTGGGCATTGTCCTGATGAGGCGGTCGATGTTATCCTGAGAGATCTCCACCCAGACCTGGATTGAGGCATCAGTTAACTCCTGGACAGTCTGTGGTGCAATGTGGCATTGGTGGATGGTGCAAGACATGATGTCCCAGATGTGTTCAATCGGATTCAGGTCTGGGGAATGGGCGGGCCAGTCCATAGCTTCAATGCCTTCATCTTGCAGGAACTGCTGACACACTCCAGCCACATGAGGTCTGGCATTGTCCTGCATTAGGAGGAATGCAGCATATGGTCTCACAAGGGGTCTGAAGATCTCATCTCGGTACCTAATGGCAGTCAGGCTACCTCTGGCGAGCACATGGAGGGCTGAGCGGCCCTCCAAAGAAATGCCACCCCACACCATCATTACTGATCCACTGCCAAACCGGTCATGCTGAAGGATGTTGCAGGCAGCAGATCGCTCTCCACGGCGTCTCCAGACTCTGTCACATGTGCTCAGTGTGAACCTGCTTTCATCTGTGAAGAGCACAGGGAGCCAGTGGTGAATTTGCCAATCCTGGTGTTCTGTGGTAAATGCCAAGTGTCCTGCACGGTGTTGGGCTGTGAGCACAACCCCCATCTGTGGACATCGGGCACTCAGACCATCCTCATGGAGTCGGTTTCTAACCGTTTGTGCAGACACATGCACATTTGAGGCCTGCTGGAGGTCATTTTGCAGGGCTCTGGCAGTCCTCCTCCTGTTCCTCCTTGCACAAAGACGGAGGTAGCGGTCCTGCTGGTGGGTTGTTGCCATCCTTCAGCCCCCTTCACGTCTCCTGGTGTACTGGCCTGTCTCCTGGTAGCGCCTCCAGCCTCTGGACACTACGCTGACAGACACAGCAAACCATCTTGCCACAGCTCGCATTGATGTGCCATCCTGGATGAGCTGCACTACCTGAGCCACTTATGTGGGTTGTAGAGTCCGTCTCATGCTACCACGAGTGTGAACGCACAACCAACATTCAAAAGTGACCAAAACATCAGCCAGAAAGCATTGGTATTGAGATGTGGTCTGTGGTCCCCACCTGCAGAACCACTCCTTTATTGAGGGTGTCTTAATAATTGCCGATAATTTCCATCTGTTGTCTATTCCATTTGCACAACAGCATGTGAAATTGATTGTCAATCAGTGTTGCTTCCTAAGTGGACAGTTTGCTTTCACAGAAGTTTTATTTACTTGGAGTTATATTCTGTTGTTTAAGTGTTCCCTTTATTTTTTGAGCAGTGTATACACACATCTATACTATGTGTATACATCTATTCTGTCTATCCTATTCTAACCTGTCAGTGTGATTTTACTGTACCCGCATATGAATTGCTGGCTTTTCAAAGGACACCGGTGCATAAAAATCAGACAGCACTCGCATGGTGCGAGCGCTGAGCAATTTTTTTCTCGCACCCATTGACTTCTATTGTGGGATGTGATCCGATTTCTGATTACAATAGTAGCATGCTGCGATTTTTTTCCAGTCCGATCGTAATCTGATCCAAGCTGGAAAAAAAAACAGATGAAGACACAATCATAGAATAACATTGGTCCGATTTCAATACGATTTTCTATCAGATTGCATTAGTCCAATTTCATCGCAAGTGGGCATGAGCCCTAAATCTCTGAATGACGTGATTCAGATGCAACCCCCGAGGGATCCATTTACTATAATGAGGCAGAAGAGTTACTCTGGACTCTGTCTGGCTTCTGTTCAGAGTTGTCCTTCTTTTCAGAAGTGCACAAAACTGTGGGGGACGGTACTTTTATGCAATCCTAAAAAGATGGACACCGCCGGATCATAGACCAGACAGCATCCAGAGTGCCTCCATGTGCCTCATTATTGTAAAGCGCCATGGAATAAATGGCTCTATAATAATAAATAATAATAGGGAATCTTCCGTCTGAATCATGTATTTCAGAGATTTTAAGGGAAACCACCATATAAACGCTCAGAGGACAGCACAGGATAAATGTGCGCCGAGCCTTACTGTGATCTTTGGGAGGCAGAATAAACAAATCATAAACAGATGAAGAATTGTTTTTATTTATTTTTTACATTGTTCCTTATGCGGTATAAGTGATTAAACGACTTTATTCTTCAGGTCGGTGCGATTACAGCGATACCAGATTTATATCGGGTTTTTATGTTTGGCTGCTGTCACACACACACACACTAAAAAACACATTTTATACAAAAAAAAGTTTTTGCATCTCAATATTTGAGAGCTATAATTTTTCCATATTTCTGCCGGCAGAGTAATGTGAGGGCTTGTTTTTTGCGGGACGAGCTGATGTTTTTATTGTTAGCATTTTTGGGCACAAAACGTTTTTTGATCATTTTCTATTCTGATATTTGGGAGGCAGAATGAGCAAATACCAACAATTCAGAATTTTCTTTTCGAGATTTTTTTTAAATGCCGTTCACCTTGTGATAAAAGTAATAAGGCAGCTTTATTCTTCAGGTCAGTACGATTACAGCGATACCACATTTATATAATTTTTTTTAATGTTTTGCCATTTTTACACAATAAAAACCATTTTATAGAAAAAGAATTGTTTTTGCATCACTAAATTTTGAGACGTATAACTTTTTTATTTCTCAGCTGGTGGAGCTGTATGGCGGCTTGTTTTTTATGTAACAAGATGATTCAGTGATACTAGTTCTACTTGCATATGTCTTTTTTATCGCACTTTTTATTCAGCAGTATGATGTAAAAGCAATACGCATGCGCAGGGTTAACATCATTGGGACTTGAGCCAATCAGGTCCCGATGATGTCGCTAGTCAAAGCTACCGCTCTGCACAGGAATCCCAGACCTTGCAGGACTCTGGGCATCCTAAGCACTAGAGTTGAGCGACTTTTACTTTTTAGGATCGAGTCGGGTTTCGCGAAACCCGACTTTGTCAAAAGACGGGTCGAGTGAAATCGGCCGATTATTGCGAAAAGTCGGGGGCCGACTGAAACACGAAACCCAATGCAAGTCAATGGGGAATCAAAGTCGTCAGTGAGTGGAGGACAGGAAAACACCTACAGTGCCCATTTTAATGCCAAAAACATCAATTCTTATTACTGAAGCTTGTCAATCTTAATTTACTTTATAATAATAATTAGGCATTGAAAACTGGGGGTCATTTGGCTAAAGTTGTGGGGGGTAGGGCTGGCTCAAGATTTTCTTGGGCCCAGGAAATGCGGAATACGTCACGGCGGTGGAGCATTGAGAGGTAAGTATTTCAACTTTGCAAGTGCTGTGATCCTGAGCAAGCAGGGGGTGCCCACTAGTTGGCATTGGCACAGGGCCCCTCATAGTACGGCGGTGTGTTTGACGGCGGGCAGCGCCTCCCACTGCCAGAGACACTTTTGCGTACTATGAGGGGCCCTATGCCAGTGCCAACGAGTATGCCCCCCCCACACCTGATGAAGGAACCTGCACTTTCATCTGCACCTTCCTCTTTGTCCCCGTGTAAGGTGGTATAGTATGCGGGAAGGGGAACCTGACTTTCAGCAGGGTCAGATTCTGGCTGTGTAGAGTGCAAGGGGAATGTAGTGGTCTGGATCAATGTACCAGCAGACTCATCTAGCAGTAGCTGGCCAATGGGCAGGATGAGGAGGAAACACAGATATAGGCCCAAATAAGTAAGTAGGCTACATGCAGTTCAAAATTGGTAACAGGACTAAACAGGTGGCATTGCTTTGTTCAGCGGAGGACAACTGTAATGAGTGGCAGACACAGTTAGTAGGCCCAAATAAGTAAGTAGGCTAAATGCAGTTCAAAATAGCTAACAGGACTAAACAGGCGGCATTGCTTTGTTCAGTGGAGGACAACTGTAATGAGGGACAGACACACTTACTAGGCCCAAATAAGTAAGTAGGCTAAATGCAGTTCAAAATTGGTAACAGGAGTACACAGGCGGCATAGCTTTGTTCAGTGGAGGACAACTGTATTGAGTGGCGCAGACAGACACAGGTAGTAGGCCTAAAATAAAAAAGTAGGCTAATTGCAGTTCAAAATTGGTAACAGGAGTACACAGGCGGCATAGCTTTGTTCAGTGGAGGACAACTGTATTGAGTGGCGCAGACAGACACAGGTAGTAGGCCTAAAATAAAAAAGTAGGCTAAATGCAGTTCAAAATTGGTAACAGGAGTACACAGGCGGCATAGCTTTGTTCAGTGGAGGACAACTGTATTGAGTGGCGCAGACAGACACACGTAGTAGGCCTAAAATAAAAAAGTAGGCTAAATGCAGTTCAAAATTGGTAACAGGAGTACACAGGCGGCATAGCTTTGTTCAGTGGAGGACAACTGTATTGAGTGGCACAGACAGACTTAGTAGGCCTAAAATAAAAAAGTAGGCTAAATGCAGTTCAAAATTGGTAACAGGAGTACACAGGCGGCATAGCTTTGTTCAGTGGAAGACAACTGTAAGGAGTGGCGCAGACAGACACAGGTAGTAGGCCTAAAATAAAAAAGTAGGATAAATGCAGTTCAAAATTGGTAACAGTAGTACACAGGCCGCATAACTTTGCTCAGTGGAGGACAACTGTATTGAGTGGCGCAGACAGACACAGGTAGTAGGCCTAAAATAAAAAAGTAGGCTAAATGCAGTTCAAAATTGGTAACAGGAGTACACAGGCGGCATAGCTTTGTTCAGTGGAGGACAACTGTATTGAGTGGCACAGACAGACTTAGTAGGCCTAAAATAAAAAAGTAGGCTAAATGCAGTTCAAAATTGGTAACAGGAGTACACAGGCGGCATAGCTTTGTTCAGTGGAAGACAACTGTAAGGAGTGGCGCAGACAGACACAGGTAGTAGGCCTAAAATAAAAAAGTAGGATAAATGCAGTTCAAAATTGGTAACAGGAGTACACAGGCGGCATAGCTTTGTTCAGTGGAGGACAACTGTATTGAGTGGCGCAGACAGACACAGGTAGTAGGCCTAAAATAAAAAAGTAGGCTAAATGCAGTTCAAAATTGGTAACAGGAGTACACAGGCGGCATAGCTTTGTTCAGTGGAGGACAACTGTATTGAGTGGCGCAGACAGACACAGGTAGTAGGCCTAAAATAAAAAAGTAGGCTAAATGCAGTTCAAAATTGGTAACAGGAGTACACAGGCGGCATAGCTTTGTTCAGTGGAGGACAACTGTATTGAGTGGCGCAGACAGACACAGGTAGTAGGCCTAAAATAAAAAAGTAGGCTAAATGCAGTTCAAAATTGGTAACAGGAGTACACAGGAGGCATAGCTTTGTTCAGTGGAGGACAACTGTATTGAGTGGCACAGACAGACTTAGTAGGCCTAAAATAAAAAAGTAGGCTAAATGCAGTTCAAAATTGGTAACAGGAGTACACAGGCGGCATAGCTTTGTTCAGTGGAAGACAACTGTAAGGAGTGGCGCAGACAGACACAGGTAGTAGGCCTAAAATAAAAAAGTAGGATAAATGCAGTTCAAAATTGGTAACAGTAGTACACAGGCCGCATAACTTTGCTCAGTGGAGGACAACTGTATTTAGTGGCACAGATAGACACAGGTAGTAGGCCTAAAATAAAAAAGTAGGCTAAATGCAGTTCAAAATTGGTAACAGGAGTACACAGGCAGCATAGCTTTGTTCAGTAGAGGACAACTGTAAGGAGTGGCTGACACAGTTAGTAGGCCAAAATAATAAAGTGGGCTAAATGTCTGCCAAAAAAATGTTCATAAATAAACAGGTGGCATAGCTAGGTACAGGGGTGGGCTCCTCTGCTGAGTAGCAGACAGTGGTAGTTGGTGCAAAGTATTAACTGGTCTAAATGGAGGCCAGGGCCCCTGTATATTTTTACTATCATCTATCATTTCAACAAATTTGTATTGGCTGTGCCATTGAAGGATTTAACAGCACAGACAACACAGTGGTGGAGCAGGGAGAGGTAAGTTTTGCAAGTGGTAGAGCACTGTTCGACCTGGGGGAGAACACTCTCTCGTGGGCGGCGGTACTGGCACAGGGCCCCTCATATTACGACGGTGTGTCTGACGTTGGTTGTGCACCACCACCGTCAGAGACACTTAATTGTACTATGAGGGACCCTGTGCCAGTGCCGTCGCCCAAGAGTGGGCCCACCCACTTGTCCAGGCAAACGGCACTCGCACGGGTGCTTGCGCCAATTGGTGACCAGTAAGAGGAGGCCAAAAGCAAGACATTTTTCAGACAAGCTACGTGTCAGCAGGGGAAGGTGGGGCAAAATAATTTGAAATCCATGATTGGTTCATTTTAATGAAGGTTAGATCATCAACATTTCAGGTAGCCAGACGAGTCCTTTTTTCAGTCAGTATTGAACCAGCAGCACTGAAGACTCTTTCTGATAGCACACTAGCAGCAGGGCAACCGAGCAACTGTAATGCATATTCTGCCAATTCAGGCCAGGTGTCTATTTTAGATGCCCAGTAATCAAAGGGGAATGACCTGTGAGGGAGAACATCGATAAGGGAGGAAAAATAGTTCATAACCATACTGGACAAATGCTGTCTCCTGTCACTTTGAATCGATACAGCAGTACCTGTCTTGTCTGCGGTAATTGCGAAATCACTCCACAACCTGGTCATAAAACCCCTCTGTCCAACGCCACTTCTGATTTGTGCACCTCTAACACCTCTGCCATGTTGCCCCCTACAGCTCATGTGAGAACAATCATCGCTGCTGTGTGCTGGGAATAATAATAATAATAATAATAATTTTTATTTATATAGCGCCAACATATTCCGCAGCGCTTTACAACTTATAGAGGGGACTTGTACAGACAATAGACATTACAGCATAACAGAAATCACAGTTCAAAATAGATACCAGGAGGAATGAGGGCCCTGCTCACAAGCTTACAAACTATGAGGAAAAGGGGAGACACGAGAGGTGGATGGTAACAATTGCTTTAGTTATTTGGACCAGCCATAGTGTAAGGCCCGGGTGTTCATGTAAAGCTGCATGAACCAGTTAACAGCCTAAGTATGTAGCAGTACAGACACAGAGGGCTATTAACTGCCTGAACCAAACGGTCTACAAGAGTTGCTTGTTTGATAGCCAATATTTGCTCAAGGTTCTCATGTGGCATGATATTTTGTAATTTTCCTTTATATCGTGGATCCAGGAGGCAGGCCAACCAGTAATCGTCATCGGTCATCATTTTGATAATGCGGGGGTCCCTTTTTAGGATGCGCAAGGCATACTCAGCCATGTGGGCCAATGTTCCAGGTGTCAATTCACTGCTTGTGCTGGGTTGAGGAGCACTTTCTTGCAAATCAACATCACTTGTCTCCCGCAAAAACCCTGTACCTGACCTTGCAACGCCACCAGTTTCTATTGCCCCCTGAGAAGCATCCTCCTCCCATAAATATTCATCCCCATCATCCTCCTCCTCCTCTTAGTCCGCCACCTTGTCCAGGAGAGTTCCCTGAGCAGACAATGGCTGACTGTCATCAAGGCTTCCCTCCTCCTCGGGTGCAGATGCCTGCTCCTTAATGTGCGTCAAACTTTGCATCAGCAGACGCATTAGTGGGATGCTCATGCTTATGATGGCGTCGTCTGCACTTACCAGCCGTGTGCATTCCTCAAAACACTGAAGTACTTGACAGAGGTCTTGTAGCTTCGACCACTGCACACCAGACAACTCCATGTCTGCCATCCAACTGCCTGCCCATGTATGTGTATCCTCCCACAAATACATTACAGCACACCTCTGTTCGCACAGCCTCTGAAGCATGTGCAGTGTGGAGTTCCACCTTGTTGCAACGTCGATTATTAGGTGGTGCTGGGGAAGCTTCAGCGATCGCTGATGGTTCAGCATATGGCTGGAGTGTACGGGCGACCGGCGGATGTGCGAGCAAAGTCTTCGCAACTTCAGGAGCAGGGCTGGTAACCCCGGATAATTTTTCATGAAGCACTGCACCACCAGGTTCAAGGTATGTGTTTCAGTTCTGAAAGGGCTATGGCAGCCATAAAATTCCTTCCGTTATCACTGACTACCTTGCCTGTCTCAAGATGTACACTGCCCAGCCATGACTGAGTTTCTTGCTGCAAGTACTCGGCCAGTACTTCCGCGGCGTGTCTGTTGTCGCCCAAACACTTCATTTCCAATACAGCCTGCTGACGCTTACCACTAGCTGTTCCATAATGGGACACCTCGTGTGCAACACTGGTAGCTGCGGATGGAGTGGTCGTGCGACTGCGCTCTGTGGACGAGCTTTCACTTCTGGAGGAGGAGGAGGAGGAGAGGTGGCGAACGCCTACAGCCAACTGTTTCCTAGACCGTGGGCTAGGCAAAACTGTCCCACTATGGCTGTCCCCTGTGGACCCTGCATCCACCACATTAACCCAGTGCACCGTGATGGACACGTAAGGTCCCTGGCCATGCCTACTGGTCCATGCATCTGTTGTGAGGTGCACCTTTCTACTGACTGATTGCCTGAGTGCATGGACAATGCGGTCTTTGACATGCTGGTGGAGGGCTGGGATGGCTTTTCTCGCAAAGAAGTGTCGATTGGGTAGGTCATAGCGTGGTACTGCGTAGTCCATCAGGGCTTTGAAAGCTTCTCTTTCAACCAACCGGTAGGGCATCATCTCTAATGAGATTAGTCTAGCAATGTGGGCGTTCAAACCCTGTGTACGCGGATGAGAGGATGAGTACTTCCTTTTCCTAACGAGAGACTCTTGTAGGGTGAGCTGGACTGGAGAGCT
The DNA here is from genome assembly GCF_051348905.1 of Ranitomeya variabilis. NCBI lineage: Eukaryota > Metazoa > Chordata > Amphibia > Anura > Dendrobatidae > Ranitomeya > Ranitomeya variabilis. The sequence continues at coordinate 674,476,631 of NC_135236.1, read as the reverse complement.
GCATATGGTGGAACTAGCGGGGATGGTGGTGGACATGGTGGATGGAGAGAGGGTTGGTGATGGTATTCTTGATGTTGGCCTATATACAGTGTTTCCTACCAATAACCTTGTGATTCCCTGACTGCTTTGGCCTTGCGACGATACCTCCACATTTGCTGCTGGTGTTGTCCTAACCGGTGGGCTTACAGTGAGGGAAGCAATGTAGCGTTGCTGACTACCTTCATTCTGAGCAGGTGCACCGACGGTACGGGATGTTTGGTAGTTGGTCCAGGCTTGCAAGTGCATGCTGGTTAAATGTCGAAGCATGCACATTGTATTTAAATTTTGGAGATTCTTCCCTCTGCTAAAGGTCTTTGAGCATTTCTTACAGATAACTTTGCACTGATCATTCGGATCTTGGTTAAAAAATTCCCACACTGCACTCTTCCTACTATGGAATACCTTTTCAGGCATTGCACATTGTGCTACTTTCACCGGATGGTCACGCTGTCCTAAAAGTGTTTTTGGTTTTGTCAAACGTTTTTGGCCAGATACGGGCCTGCCAGATGAAAGCTGTTGCGATGTAGATGGCTGCTGCTGCGGATCATCCTCCTCCGCTTCTGAGCTACTGGCAGCGGCACCCTCTTCCCCCAATGGCTGCCAATCTGGGTCAACAACTGGGTCATCTATCACCTCCTGTTCAATGTCATGTGCACCTTCCTCTGTGTCACCGTGTAAGGTGCTATAGCGTTCGTGACGGGGCGCCATAGTCTCATCAGGGTCAGATTCTAGCTCAGTACACTGCGAGGGCAATGTAGTGATCTGAGTCAATGGAACAGCATAATAATCTAGCTGTGGCTGTGCATCTGTGCACCCCATGTCCGATTCATCTTGTAATGGGCTGTTAACAATTTCCCTTTCTAACCCAGGCACGGTATGTGTAAAGAGCTCCATGGAGTAAACTGTAGTGTCGCCTGCCGCATCCTTCACTTTTGCTTTGGGTGAAGGACACAAGGAAGCGACTTGTTCCTGACCGGGAGCATCCACTGACGATTCGCTGCTTTTATATTTGGAACTTTCTGAAGAGGAGGCGAAAGAGCTAGAGGCTGAGTCAGCAATGAAAGCCAAAACTTTTTCCTGCTGCTCCGGCTTTAAAAGCTGTTTTCCTACTCCCAGATAAGGGAGCCTTCGAGGCCTTGTGTAGCCAGACGATGACGCTTGCTCAACACCTCCAGCCTTTGGTGCTATTGTGCTTTTCCCACTATCACCACCACCATCAGTACCAGCTGGCAACGACCGCCCACGGGCTCTTCCACCAGACTTCCTCATTTTTGGGAAAATGTAACCAAAATGACAACCGTTATATGGTACTGTAAAACAAGGTAGAAGGTGTATATAAACTTGTTGAGAATTTAAATCTCCCTTTTTTTGGGGGGGAGACTGCACCCAAACTCAGGCCCAGTGTATTACACTACATAATATAAGTGGCAGAACGTGGCTGGCTGATATACGACAAACTAACAGAACTGACGTATATCCACTTTGTGACAATTAGAATCTCCCTTTTTTTGGGGGGAGACTGCACCAAAAGACAGGCCCAGTGTATAACAGAACACAATGTAAGTGGCAGCAAGTGGCTGGAAGATATATGAAAAAATACAAGGACTGTAGTACAATTTCAATCTCCCTACAATGATCTCTGGACAAGTATGGCAGCAATAAAAAGGACTGCGGCACACAAAAGTGTGGACAAATAAACAAGATAACTGTGCAGAAAGGAGCAACAGGATTTTTGCTTTTAAAAAAGCAATTGGTTTGCACAACAGCGTGCAAACAACAATGCAGCTATCAGGGAGCCTTATAAGCTACAGAGCTGATGCACAGATATGTAGCCTCCGTTGCACAAAGTCCAGCAAGTGCCAACATTTATCTACAGTTGGCGATCTTGAAGGGTTTTAATGATGACTAATAAAAGCATAATTAAGCTTATCTAGCAGTCAAAGATCAAATGCTGTCGTAGGCATCTTACAGAGATTAGCACAATGCAAATGTTTAATAAAAAAAAGGGGGAAAGAATCGGAAATAAATAATGTGTTGGAAGGCCAGCCTGTGCTTCAGGTCAACAGAATATGTGACCACAAATTAAATAATGGAGTTATCTTCCTGCAAGTGAGGTGAAGGGAGAAGGACAGTTGCCATTGTGATGATAAACAAAGTGAAATAAGTGACCTGTGAAAAAACAAGTTAAAAAACTAATTAAGACAAAGTGCAAAAAAGTGGTAGAGTGAAATACCTAAAAATAAATGAGAATGAATGTGATGTGAGCCCCGTGTATAAAAAACAAATGAAACATGTAGCATGCCACTATAATGATATATGTAATCCCCAATGGTGATCTAAGAACATCCGATCCTATAAGGTTAACCCTTTATAATATGGGAAGTGTCATTGACCGTAATGTGATTAATGTAATAACACCAATCAATTTTTTTTTATAGAAGCCAATTAATAGAATCTCCTCATTAAGACCACGAGGGGACAAACTGTCAAGATTATAGATCGATCTAGCTTCATGTCTCAAAATGTCCTCTGTAGCATTACCTCCTCTAATTGTAGAACGCACCTTGTCCACTACGATAACCAGTAACTGTCTGGGTGACCCATGATCTAAATAAAAAATGTGTCGCTAGCAAGGTGATTTGTGTTTTTCCGGCTTGTGCTACATTAGAAAGATGTTAGATCCTACCAAGAAGCTCCTGGGTGGTCTGTCCAATATAAACCTTTGGGCAACTGCAAATAAGAATATGTACAACATTTTTGGGGCAGCAATTGGAATACAACTGCTTGATAATTTGTTTGGAAAAATTAAAAAGGAGACACTTTTTTCCAATCATAAAGGGATAAATTGTACACCCACCACATGGATAACAGCCTACTAGCCTGGAGCCCCTTGCCAAAGTCTGAGGGAGTCATCCAAAGTGCCAAGCTGAAAGACAGTCCTTCAAATTTTTAGCCCTTTAGGCTACCAATTTGGGATATTTATTCATAAAGGGACTAATAATAATAATCTTTATTTTTATATAGCGCTAACATATTACGCAGCGCTTTACAGTTTGAACACATTATCATCGCTGTCCCCGATGGGGCTCACAATCTAAATTCCCTATCAGTATGTCTTTGGAATGTGGGAGGAAACCGGAGTGGCCGGAGGAAACCCACGCAAACACGGAGAGAACATACAAACTCTTTGCAGATGTTGTCCAAGGTGGGATTAGAACCCAGGACTCCAGCGCTGCAAGGCTGCAGTGCTAACCACTGCGCCACCGTGCTGGTTCACTGAGAAAAACTTCTCAGTTCTGCAAAATCTGATAGGTGTCACCCTAATGATTGTTATAGGGAGTGATCAACTTAATGGTAGAGGAAGTCCCTGGTGAACACAGTTTGAGGATATCTCTTCGATCACTCTATGTGGAAAACTGAAAAGCCTGTGATATAGTCCTTAGCCTTAAATCAGGATGTGAGACCCTTTGCTTCACTATGAAAATCTATTGGTGGTCATGTTTTTTTCGAAATAATGAAATACGATATGGCCATCATCGAATGTAATTTTCAGATCCAAAAATTCAAGAGTAGAGGAGGAAATATTAGATGTGAGTGAGATGTTCCAAAAATTACAATTAAGCCCAGGTATGAAGCAGTCAGTCAGCTAAAAATCCAGTCCAAAAAAAGAGAATGTCATCAATGCACCATAACCAACACAACAAATGTGCGTGACATGCGGTTAAGAGACATACATGTGCCACCTCTCACTAACCTAAAAATAGGTTGGCATAAGAGGGAACGCAAAGGGCACCTATGGTGGTGGCCAAAATTAGATAATAGAAAACATGAACGAAAACAAAATGGCTGTTTTCTAGTACAAGTCGCAAGGAGAATACCAGTAGGAGTCGTGCTGTAAGATCGAGGCAACATCCTACTGAGGCGCAAACAACCGGCAGCCGGAACGCCGAGGAAGTACAGAGCTCTAAGCCATACTTCAAACCAACGGCAGGACAGTCAGTCATAGGCGGGCTGTCTCACCTAAATCACCTACGCAGACATAGGGGGCAACCTGTGGAGAGGGGCGACTCTAGGGTCCCGGAAGAGCTCCGAGCCTACCCGTCATACGGGTGCGTCCCAACCGTAACATCAGGGAGGGACGGAGGATTAGCAGAACATCATCTAATCGAGTTGTGAGGGAACACGAGAAACAAACACAACAGTTGTGGGGACTATCCCGTAAGCACAGCAGGGGAGGACCACAACACATAGCGCTAGCAGGAAGGCACAGATTTCCACCTGCAAAGAGAACTCTGAAGGTACCATTGGACCGGCCGGACTTGCGCAGCCTGGTGAACCGTATTCCGGACTGAGGACCCAGAGACCTTCAGTAAAGAGGTAAAGAGACTGCAACCTGATGTCCTCGTTATTTACTGCGACCGGCACTTCAACATCATCACACCACCACCTTTAGTTGCGCGCCCCTCAGCAGGGTCACGGACCGGGTCTAGCCACCGTGACAACCCCAGAGCAGAGACTCAGAGGCCCGGTACCGGGTACCCCTCGGCCCTGCGGCGGTGGGGGCGCTGCAATAAGAGGGAACACAAAGGGCACCTATGGTGGTGGCCAAAATTAGATAATAGAAAACATGAACGAAAACAAAATGGCTGTTTTCTAGTACAAGTCGCAACAAATCTGAATGAATCATGTATTCTATCACCTGTAGTTCTTGAATCCAGAAAATAAGATACTGCTTGGAGTCCATGATCGTGGTTGATGCATGTGTTGAGAGATTCCAAGTCCATTGTCACCAATAAGGTGTTAGGAGGGATAATCAATCCATCAATCTGTGCAAACAAATGGGACAAAGCTTGTACAAAAGATCCTAGAGAGAGAACCAAAGGCTGTAAATTAAAGTTCAAATACAGTATGTATAGGGGCATTCATACAGACTTCCAATTCCTGAGGCAATTAGTCTACCAGTTGGTTCATGTAAGGACTCATGGGTCATTCCATGTCAAGTGAACCAATGAATATTACCACAATATTTTTGATTCTTTTGATAAATTGTTCTTTGGTAATACTGTGTTAGAGGATGCCAAATGTGAAGAAAACAAATTCTTAATATTTTAGTTTTTTTTAAATTTATTTTCAAAGTTGTGAAAAAATGCTAATATCGGTGTTGCATGTTTTTATGTTTCTCCACATATCTCAGACAAGAAAAAAGATAGATAAATGGGAAAAACACCATTCAACTCAGAACAGTGTAGGCATTCAACAGATATGTCACAACAGTATCTTTGTTAATATTTTACCCATGCGGAATCAAACTTTCAAAACACATTTCTGAAAAAACAATACGATATTACATTTTCAAAAAATCACGTGTATATTCCGTTAATGATGAAATACTGGCATTACGCTCAGTAAAAAAGTGTTTAGATGCTTGGGATATACTTCTCCTAGTACTATTAGAGTTGCCAATGTCATAGAGATGCTCTCAGACAAAAGTTTTAAATTGTCGTGTAGTGCAGCCTACAAATATGACTTTGCAAAGGTTGCATTCATTGATATAGGTAATATATTTAGAGGAACAAGATAAAAATGAATTAAATAACGGTAACACTCTACAGAAGAGGCAGAACAAGAGAGAATGAGACAGAGAGAGAGAGAACAAGAGAGAACGAGAGAGAGGACCCCGATAACCATAAGAGCTTACACTCTACAGGAGATAGAGGACCCCACTAATCATAAGAGCTTACACTCTACAGGAGAGAGGGACCTCACTGACCATAAGAGCTTACACTCTACATGTGCTGTTCCGTGTAAGTTATGCTCTTAAGTTTCAATGTCTATTTTCATGCTATGTACAGTATGTTCTTACATTTCTGCTCTGCTGCCACCCAATGGCCTTTTTCCATATGGTAGCTTGTTATTAATTAATTCTTGTGGGCATGTCTTCCACTTCTGGTTCAGGGGTCAAGTCTTCTCTTCCTCTGGCAGCCATTTCATTTTCAGTTTACTTGCTGTAGTGAGAGGACATGCTTGAACCGGGCTTAGGAAGGCATCAGTCTTTCAACCTCTTGCTGCTCACTCGCTGTCACTATACACTTGCTGTACCTGGCTCAACTCTGGAGAAGTTACTGTATACCATCCTACGCTGTATGTCCAGATTTTCAAATAAACAAGTCTAGATTGCACAATCCCTGGTGTGTTTCATCTCTCCGGACGCTAAACAGCATTGGTCCTGTCTGCCCTACAGCGAGGAAAACTGAAGGTACGATTCTCTCACAACACCTATTAGTCAACTACACCTCCATTCGCCTCATGTGGGGACAGAACAGTCGAAAGACTGTCTTGAAGCCCGGCCAGAATCATCCTTATATTCCAACCCATGTGTCCACGCTCTGCCTGTTCACATACTGCAGCCCTGCTCTGCTAAGAAATCTCCTGCAGCATCACCTCAGAACGCATTGTGCATAAAGACTCTCTGTATATTATACCACATCGCTGCAGATTGTCGGACTGCAGAACCCCACAATTCTCCAAAAACACCTTGGGAATCTTATCAGGGGGTCGCCAGAAAGCTGCACCGCGATTTCTAGCCCCAATTCAAAAGTTCAGTTTCTATCTTAACCCATTAATCCCATTTGACTTACTATCCTGTCAAGGTGAACTGGGACTTAATTCCCAGGGATGGGATAGTACGTCATAGCGATCGGCCGCGCTCACAGGGGGAGCGCGGCCGATCGTGGCCGGGTATCAGCTGACCATCGCAGCTGACATCCGGCACTATGTGCCAGGAGCGGTCACGGACCGCCCCCGGCACATTAACCCCCGGCACACTACTGTCAAACATGATCGCAGTGTTCCAGCGGTATAGGGAAGCATCACGCAGGGAGGGTGCTCCCTGCGGGCTTCCCTGAGACCCTCGGTACAAGGCGATGTGCTCACCTTGTACCGAGCATCTCCTCCCTGCAGGCCCCGGATCCAAAATGGCCGCGGGGCTGCATCCGGGTCCTGCAGGGAGGTGGCTTACCATGCGCCTGCTCAGAGCAGGAGCTGGTAATCCAGGAGCAGTGCACGTCAGATCGCTGATCTGACACAGTGCTCTGCAAAGTGTCAGATCAGCGATCTGACCTTATAACATGATGCCTGTCCCCCCTGGGGTAATGTTATAAAGTAAAAAAAAAAGTTTAGTTGTGTAAAAAAAAAAAATTCCTAAATAAAGAAAAAAAAATATTGTTCCCATAAATAAGTTTCTTTATCTAAATAAAAAAAAACAATAAAAGTACACATATTTAGTATCACCGCATCCGTAACGACCCGACCTATAAAACTGTCCCACTAGTTAACCCCTTCAGTGAACACCGTAAAAAAAAAAAAAAAAAAAACGAGGCAAAAAACAACGCTTTATTATCATACCGCAGAACAAAATGTGGAATAACATGCGATCAAACAGACGGATATAAATAACCATGGTACTGCTGAAAACATCATCTTTTCCCGCAAAAAATGAGCCCCCATACAGCATCATCAGCGAAAAAATAAAAAAGTAATAGTCCTCAGAATGAAGCGATGCAAAAATAATTCTTTTTTCTATAAAATAGTTTTTATCGTATAAAAGCGAAAAAACATAAAAAATATATAAATGAGGTATCGCTGTAATCATACTGACCCGGAGAATAAAACTGCTTTATCCATTTTACCAAACGCGGAATGTTATAAATGCCCCCCCCCCAAAGAAATTCATGAATAGCTGTTTTTTGGTCATACTGCCTCACAAAAATCGGAATAAAAAGCGATCAAAAAATGTCAAGTGCCCAAAAATGTTACCAATAAAAACGTCAACTCGTCCCGCAAAAAACAAGACCTCACTTGACTCTGTGGACCAATATATGGAAAAATTATAGGTCTCAAAATGTGGTAACGCAAAAAAATATTTTTTGCGATAAAAAGCATCTTTTAGTGTGTGACGGCTGCCAGTCATAAAAATCCGCTGAAAAACCTGCTATAAAAGTAAGTCAAACCCCCCTTCATCACCCCCTTAGTTAGGGAAAAATAAAAAAATAAAAAAAAATGTATTTATTTCCATTTTCCCATTAGGGTGAGGGCTAGGGTTATGGCTAGGGTTAGGGCAAGGGCTAGGGTTAGGACTAGGGTTAGGGCTAGGGTTAGGACTAGGGTTAGGGCTAGAGTTAGGGCTAGGGTTAAGGTAAGGGCTAGGGTTAGGGTTAGGGCTAGGGTTAGGGATAGGGCTGGGGTTAGGGCTAGGGTTAGGACTAGGGTTAGGGTTGGGGCTAGGGTTAGGGTTCAGGTTTGGATTACATTTACGGTTGGGATTAGGGTTAGGGGTGTGTCAGGGTTAGGGGTGTGGTTAGGGTTATGGTTGGGATTAGGGTTAGTGGTGTGTTGGAGTTGGGGTTAGGGGTGTGGTTGGGATTAGGGTTAGGGCTGTGTTTGGGTTAGGGTTTCAGTTACAATTGGGGGTTTCCACTGTTTAGGCACATCAGGGCTCTCCAAACGCGACATGGCGTCCGATCTCAATTCCAGCCATTCTCCATTGAAAAAGTAAAACAGTGCTCCTTCCCTTCCGAGCTCTCTCGTGCGCCCAAACAGGGGTTTACCCCAACATACGGGGTATCAGCATACTCAGGACAAATTGGACAACAACTTCTGGGGTACAATTTCTCTTGTTACCCTTGGGAAAATAAAAATTTGGGGGGCTAAAAAACCATTATTGTGGGAAAAAAATGATTTTTTATTTTCATGGCTCTGTGTTATAAACTGTAGTGAAATACTTGGGGGTTCAAAGTTCTCACAACGCATCTAGATAAGTTCCTTGGGGGGTCTAGGTTCCAATATGGGGTCACTTGTATGGGGTTTCTACTGTTTAGGTACATCAGGGGCTCTGCAAATGCAACATGATGCCTGCAGACCATTCCATCTAAGTCTGCATTCTAAATGGTGCTCCTTCCCTTCCGAGCTCTGCCATGCACCCAAATGGTGGTTACCCCCCACATATGGGGTATCAGCGTACTCAGGACAAATTGCACAACAATTTTTGGGGTCCAATTTCTCCTGTTTCCCTTGGGAAAATACAAAAATGGGGGCTAAAAATAATTTTTGTGGAAAAAAAAGAATTTTTATTTTCACGGCTCTGCGTCATAAACTGTAGTGAAACACTTGGGGGTTCAAAGCTCTCACAACACATCTAGATAAGATCCTTAGGGGGTCTACTTTCCAAAATGGTGTAACTTGTGGGGGGTTTCAATGTTTATGTGGAGCGCCCCCAGACGCAGGGCCTCGGGGTACTCGGTACCAGGCCTCTCTGTCTCGGTCCTGGGGTTGTCACGGTGGCTAGACCCGGTCCGTGACCCTGCTAAGGGGCGTCCAATAAAAGGTGTGATGGTGGTGCGTGGTGCAAGTTGCGATGAATAACGAGGACACAGGGTTGCAGTCTCTTTACCTCTTTACTGAAGGCTTCAGGGTCCGCAATCCAGAGTACTGCTAACAGGGCTGGCTGAGACCGGCCGGTCCGAAGGCACATCCAGAGTTCCCTTTGCAGGTGGAAATCAGTGCCTACCTTCTAGCGCCTGTGTGTTGTAGTACCTCCCTGCTGAGCACCACAGGATAGTCCTCACGACTGTTGTGTCTGTTTCTGATGTTCTTTCTCACAACTCTCGTTTCTGTTCTGATGTTCTTCTCCGTCCCCCAGATGATATGGCTAGGACGCACCCGTATGACGGGTAGGCCTGGAGTTCTTCCGGGACCCTAGAGTCGCCCCTCTCCAACAATTGCCTCCTATGTCTGCTTAGGTGATTTAGGTGAGACAGCCAACCTAAAGTCAACTGCCCTGCCGCTGTTTGAAGTAATGCTTGGAGCCCAATACTTCCTCGGCGTTCCGGCCACCGGCTACGCGCCTCAGTAGGATGTTGCCACGATCTTAAGGCACGACTCCTACTGGTTCTATCCTCCTTTGTGCTGTGATCTCGTTTCTCACTTCTCCACAATAAACCTCGCTTCTTATCCTTTCTTAAGATACCACCGCAATCAGGTGCAGGCGCGGTTCCGTAACGATCTGTCCTTTTCGCTAGGCCTGTCAGGATCCCATCCCCCCCCCCCCCGAATCTTCCCCTGCAACACCCTCTGCCACAGGATGTTGCCTGGATCAAACCCAGTCAGCTTCTCTCTAACTTCCTATCCAACCCCCAGTTTTACCAGATTGTGAGGAGTCGCCTAATACATAGAACCCTTTGCTCCCCTGGAGGCCAGAGTGTGAAGTGTAATGTGTGACTGTGATACCTGGTCAGGTGAACTCCTTAAGTGCCATCAGACGTACCATCACTCCCCTTAGTGGGGAGCAACAGTACTGCAACGACCAGGACTCTGGGGCGCTGCATTTGCACATCAGGGGCTCTCCAAATGCAACATGGCATTCCACCTTAATTCCAGCCAATTTTGCATTGAAAAGTCAAACGGCGCTCCTTCGCTTCTGAGCTCTGCCATGCACCCAAACAGTGGTTTACCCCACATATGGGGTATCAGCATACTCAGGACAAATTGCACAACAACTTTTGGGGTACAATTTCTTCTGGTACCCTTGGAAAAATAAAAAATTGGGGGCGAAAAGTTCATTTTTGTGAAAAAATATTATATTTTATTTTTACGGCTCTACATTATAAACTTCTGTGAAGCACTTGGAGGGTCAAAGTGCTCACCACACATCTAAATAAGTTCCTTAGGGGGTCTACTTTCCAAAATGGTGTCACTTGTGGGGGGTTTCATTGTTTGGGCACATCAGGGGCTCCCCAATGCAACATGGTGTCCCATCTCAACTCCAGCCAATTTTGCATTGAAAAGTCAAACGGCTCTCCTTCCCTTCCGAGCTCTGCCATGCACCCAAACAGTGGTTTACACCCACATATGGGGTATCAGCGTACTCAGGACAAATTGCGCAACTTCATTTGGGGTACAATTTCTTCTGGTAACCTTGGGAAAATAAAAAATTGGGGGCGAAAAGTTCATTTTTGTGAAAAAATATTATTTTTTATTTTTACGGCTCTGCATTATAAATTTCTGTGAAGCACTTTTTGGGTCAAAGTGCTCACCACACATCTAGATAAGTTCCTTAGGGGGTCTTCTTTCCAAAATGGTGTCACTTGTGGGGGGTTTAATTGTTTGGGCACATTAGTGGCTCTCCAAACGCAACATGGCGTCCCATCTCAATTCCAGCCAATTTTGCATTGAAAAGTCAAATGGCGCTCCTTCCCTTCCGAGCTCTGCCATGAGCCCAAACAGTGGTTTACCCCACATATGGGGTATCGGGGTACTCAGGACAAATTGTACAACAACTTTTGGGGTCCATTTTCTCCTGTTACCCTTGGTAAAATAAAACAAATTGGAGCTGAAGTAAATTTTTTGTGAAAATAAATTAAATGTTGATTTTTTTTTAAACATTCCAAAAATTCCTGTGAAGCACCAGAAGGGTTAAAAGCTTCTGGAATGTGGTTTTGAGCACCTTGAGGGGTGCAGTTTTTAGAATGGTGTCACACTTAATTATTTTCTATCATATAGACCCCTCAAAATGACTTCAAATGTGATGTGGTCCCTAAAAGAAATGGTGTTGTAAAATTGAGATATTGCTGGTCAACTTTTAACCCTTATAACTCCCTGACAAAAAAAAAATGTTGTTTCCAAAATTGTGCTGATGTAAAGTAGACATGTGGGAAATGTTACTTATTAAGTATTTTGTGTGACATATCTCTGTGATTTAAGGGCATAAAAATTCAAAGTTGGAAAATTGCAAAATTTTCGCAAAATTTCTGTTTTTTTCATAAATAAACACAGGTAGTATCAAAGAAATTTTACCACTAGCATGAAGTACAATATGTCTTGAGAAAACAATGTCAGAATCACTGGGATCCGTTGAAGTGTTCCAGAGTTATAACCTCATAAAGGGACAGTGGTCAGAATTGTAGAAATTTGCCTGGTCATTAACGTGCAAACCACCCTCGGGCTTAAGGGGTTAAAGAGACAGCACACCTTAAATCAAAATGGCCCAAAAGTATCTTGTGCAGTCCCGCAATGCTGAAATAGAGCAAATACAACCCGATACGGTCCATTATGAAGACCGGGAAGCAGAGCCCGCTTCCGCAGCACACCCAAATGCACGATCAGTAGGCTCCCTCAAGCCAACACTAAAGGTCCTCGAGAATTAACGTTCCACAAGGGATGAGTTCAATGACAACCTGGACGACCTATGGGAACGAGTTGCCTCCCTCATGTCAAGCATGCAACGCTACAAAGATGATGCAGCGAGTTTACAGGACACTAGACATGGCCCACAGCAGATACAAGGGACTGTCCACAAAGTATGTTGCCTTCCTAAAAGACTCTTAAATCGACGAAGCCCTATCAGAGTTAAAGGGCCACTGTCACCCCCCTCCAGCCGTTATAAACTAAAAGAGCCACCTTGTGCAGCAGTAATGCTGCATTCTAACAAGGTGGCTCTTTTAGTTTTAGGTTCAAGTATACCCCAAATAAAGCATTTTTATACTTAGCCACAATTCCTGTCTCTAGCCAGGTAGGCGGGTCCTCACTCCCCAGCTTGGCCAGCTCCTCTGCCGTCACTCCAATCTTCAGTGGCTTTCGGCGCCGCCCCCTCAGCGCTGTTATCTTTCAAAACCGGCGCCTGGGCTGTGTACTGGTGTCCTGCGCAGACGCAGTAAGCTCAGAATATTCCGTGTAATGGCTGATACCAGAGAACAAAAGACATCCACAGAAAACCAGGATGGATCTGCTGCAGAGCAAATAGCTGTAGGACCTGCGATGATGTCACTGCCATGTGATTAGGGAGGTCACATGGCAGTGACATCATCGCAGGTCCTACAGCTATTTGCTGTGCAGCAGATCCATCCTGGTTTTCTGTGGATGTCTTTTGTTCTCTGGTATCAGCCATTACACGGAATATTCTGAGCTTACTGCGTCTGCGCAGTACACCAGTACACAGCGCAGGCGCCGGTTTTGAAAGATAACAGCGCTGAGGGGGCGGCGCCAAAAGCCACTGAAGATGTGAGTGACGGCAGAGGAGCTGGCCAAGCTGGGGAGTGAGGACCCGCCTACCTGGCTAGAGACAGGAATTGTGGCTAAGTATAAAAACGCTTTATTTGGGGTATACTTGAACCTAAAACTAAAAGAGCCACCTTGTTAGAATGCAGCATTACTGCTGCACAAGGTGGCTCTTTTAGTTTATAACGGCTGGAGGGGGGTGACAGTGGCCCTTTAAGCAAGGCAGATTCCACAGACAGGGAAAGGGACGCAGCCATGCAAGATGCCAAAGATAAAGCAGAGTTTCGTATCGCCCATCTGCAAGAAACTAGATCGCACAGGTCAGCCTCGTCTAAACACTCTGTTCGGTCATACAAATCATCCTGCTCAAGAACTTCAGCCCTCAGCGACAGAATTCTAGAGGCCCATTTAAACGCAGAGCGATCCAAGCTAAGACGTTCATACACAGAAAAGAAAGCAGAAGCAGAGGCCCTAGCAAAGATTCTTCAAGCAGAAGCAGAGGCAAAAGCAGAAGCCTGAAAAGCAGAAACAGAGGCTCGAGCAAAGATTCTTCAAGCAGAAGCAGAGGCAGAAGCCAGGAAAGCAGAAACAGAGGCTCGAGCAAAGATTCTTCAAATAGAAATGGAGGAAGAAATCGCACTAGCTGAGGTAAAAATACTCAAGCAAGCATTGAAGCAAAACCTCGACCCTATTTGCCTACCACCACAGGAAGAAGATGACCTAGCTGTTCGTACCAGCGACTACGTGCAGAAACAGATACCTGCAGCGCACACCTTCTCCAGCGACGTTCAACCCAACATTGCGGAAACGTCCAAGTCAGCCCAACCTATGGTGCCAGTATCGCCCTCAGCCCTTACAGAGACCCAAGACCAACGCTGTGATGCACCCCCTCAGGTGCAGTCATCACCGCACACTCCAGCCTGCCTCCACAGCTCAAGCATCAGTCATCACAATCTCCAGAGATTAAACCACAGCTCAACCCTGCAGCAACATCACTTTACCTGGGAACAATTCACCCTTCCACGCCACACAGCTTATACGCCCGAGGGGCACCACAAGCTACTACGGTAACAAGGAGTGAAGCATCAGACATGTCCGAGTTTGCCAGGTTCATGGTGAGCAGAGAGCTACTCAGCACTAGCCTCTCAAAATTCGACGACCGTGCAGAGAACTACAGAGCCTGGAAAGCAACCTTCAAGGCCGCCATTGCTGATCTCAACCTATCTGCGGAGCAGGAGCTCAACCTCATGGTAAAATGGTTGGGTCCCAAATCTACAAATTGTATTAAGAGTAGTGTTGAGCATTCCGATACCGCAAGTATCGGGTATCGGCCGATACTTGCGGTATCGGAATTCCGATACCGAGTTCCGATATTTTTGTTGTTAGCAGCGGGTTAATCAGCGTGATGTCCACAACGAGCAAAAGAGAATGTTCATTTATTAAGAACTAAGAACATTCAGCATACAACATGAGAACAGGATCAATCTGGTTACTGAGGGAGAGATATGCTGTTACTTTCAGTTTCAATTCCACACACAAGAAATGTGCTCACAGGGAAGGAGGAGGAGGAGCATCCTGTCTGTACATGAGGACTCCTTTTTTTTTTTCAAAACTTTGTTAACAGATAAACAATATGCATGCAGATATATAAATCACATCATATTAAACAAACAATAGTTGTTGCAATACATACAGATCAATATGCATTAGGCCAACACCCCCACTCAACAACTACTTATTCTGTCAGTCCCATAGTGGTTCTCAATTCTTGGAACCTAGGTCGTGGCAATGGCTTGGTCAAAATATCAGCTAACATTTTATCAGTTTCACAATAAACAAACTGAATTATGCCACGATCTATTAAGTCACGTAGATGATGACATCTGACGTCGATGTGCTTAGTTCTAGCACTGATCTTTTCACTGCATGCAAGTTTAATGCATCCTTGGTTGTCCTCATACATCACTGTTGGCTGAGTTAACGGTTTACCAAGATCATCCATCAGTTGTCTTAGCCAAATGATCTCCTGACTTGCATAGGCTGCGGACACATACTCAGCTTCTGTAGATGACAAAGCAACAGATACTTGTTTTCTACTAGACCAGGAGATTGAACTTTCTCCAAGTTTAAATACGTATCCGCTTGTGGATTTACGATCTTGTGAATCACCAGCCCAATCTGAGTCAACATAGCCGGTGAGTTTTAGATTTCCTGCTGCAGATATTTTAAAATTTACACCTTGTGTCCCTTTTAAATATTAGAGAACTCTTTTAACGGCATTCCAGTCCTTTTGGCGCGGTTTCTCCACATATCTGCACAATATTCCAACTGCTGTTGTAATATCCGGTCGAGTCATAGTTGAGATATATAGAAGTGCCCCCACTGCCTGTCAATATTTCTCATTGTTAGGCAACAGGTCACCTTCTTCCAGTTTCAGGTAGGATGATTCCATTGGCGTTGATACTCCTTTGGCCTCCGTCATTCCGAACTGATCCAAAATTGAATTAATCTTTGCACTTTGATTTAAAAGAAAACTTCCATCTTCCTCTCTCTGGATGTGGATTCCTAGATAATATGTCACATTTCCTAGGTCTTTCGTTTCAAAATGCTGGTTCAAAATTTTAGTAATTTTCCCAATTTCAGCTTCTTCTTGATGAACTACAATTACATCGTCCACATATAAGAGAATATACATCCATTTTCCATCTGTATATCTCGTGTACAGGCATGGATCCGCTTGACCTCTTTTAAATCCTTCTTCTAACAAGACTTTGTTCATTTTAGTATTCCATGCTCTCGCTGATTGCTTAAGACCATAAAGAGATTTTTGTAGTTTGCAAACAAGGTTCTGTTCACCTTCCTTTATATAACCTTCAGGTTGAGTCATGTATAAGTCCTCCTCAATGTCACCATTTAAAAATGCGGTTGAGATATCCAAATGTCTGACAAACATCCTTTGTACTGCAGCTACCGCCAACAATGCTCTAAATGCTGTCTGCTTAGCGACCGGGGAAAAAGTAGCATCATAGTCTTCGCCATATTTTTGCGAATATCCTTTTGCGACCAACCTCGCTTTAAATCTGTGGACTTTACCTTCATAATCATATTTGGTTTTAAATACCCACTTGCACTTAATTGCCTTTTTACCTTGTGGTAACTCAGTGAGTTTCCAAGTTTGAAGTTGATGAAGCGAGTTCATTTCTTCATTCGCGGCATTGATCCACTTTGTTCTTTCATGAGCGGGTAGTTTCTGCATTTCATCCCATGACTGTGGCTCTGACTCAGGCAGTGTCTTCACAACGTAGGATAAACGTTTAGCTGGTATTCCTTTGTTTGATCTTGACGACGGTCTGATTTCAGGTTCACTTAGGCCTTTTGTTGTTCCTTCAGTGGTTGAAGAGTCCAGCCAGACTTCTACATTCTTTTCTTCATTGTCTTGTAATTGTGACTGAGATTGTTCTTGTTGCTTCATCTGGACTACTGGCATAATGTCATAAAACTTGGGGGACACGAAGTTTTCATCAAACACTACATCTTTGCTTACAGTATTGTGACCTTGTTTGTCTCTGGGTGTAGAATTCTATAACCTTTCTGGGTTTCACTGTAGCCTACCAGGATGCCTTCCTTGGCATGAGATTCCCACTTAGTTCGTTTTTCTTTGGGAACATGTGCAAATGCTTTACTTCCGAAAATCCTTATGTGTTGTAGTTTTGGTTTTGTACCATTCCATTGCTCAAATGGAGTTTTCTCTGTCGCTTTACTTGGTATTCTGTTCTGAAGATAACAAGCCGTCATAATAGCTTCGCCCCAATATACTGTAGGCAAATTTGCATCAAATAACATACTCATGCGCTTTCACAGAGTGTCCGGTTTCTTCTTTCTGCTACACCATTTTGCTCAGGGTTGTATGGTACAGTAGTTTGAAATATGATTCCATTTTTCTTTAAAATGCTCTGTGTTTCATTACTTGTATACTCAGTCCCATTATCTGCACGTAAAATTCTTGCCATTCTTCCAAACTTGTTATGTACTTCAGCTAGATATATTCCAAGTTTCTCTGGAACTTCATTTTTGCTGTGAAGTAAATAGACAACTGTATATCTTGAATTGTCATCAATAAATGTAAGAAAATATCTCTTCTTTCCAGGGGTCTGAGTGCGCATTGGACCACAGATATCCGTGTGTACTAAATCTAGGGGTTGTTCTGTTCTTGTAGTACTTTTCTTAGGAAAGGCCTTTCTGGACATTTTCCCTTTGATACAGCTGGAACACTTCATTGTCTGATTACATGAATCAATTGTAATATTGTCAGCTAATTGTTCTTGAAATAACTTTCTTATTGCTTCTGGATCTCTATGCGCAAGCCGCCTGTGCCATACATGAATACAGTTCTTGTGCAGTTCTTGCTTAGCTGTGCATGCACACTCTTTACATTTCAACTGATACCGTTCATCTCTGATTTTTCCTTTTGCTAATGTGTGACCCTCTTTTGAGATGATGCAGCTATCTTCCTTAAATGTAACTTCATTACCCTGTTTTGTGAGCTTTTTCACAGATAACAGATTACTTTCAAGACTAGGCACATATAGTACATCTTTTACATGAATCCTTCTACTTTGTGTTGCAGAGATGTTACAATCAATATAACCGTCTCCTATGCCTTCTGAGTTCATGCACTGACCGTTCGCCATTATCACTTTCTCTGACTTACTTTGGTTAAGTTTAGTAAAGAAGTCTCTGTCATTGGTCATGTGACTGGTTGCACCAGGATCTATACACCATGCATGCTTTGATTTAAATGCATTGACTGATATGAATGCAGCTTCAGTATTCACTGAATCATTGCTTTCAGATACAGCACTCTTAACTCTCTGTTGGCTGCTTTGCTTTTTCAGCTGATTCATTTTAGCTTTCCAGGCTCTGCATTCAGCCTTTAAATGACCTGGCTTCTTGCATACAAAACATTCACGTGTCCCTTTAGGGTAATTTCTGCTGGTGGGCACATCATGTGTTTGTAAAGCAGTTTCCTTGTTACATGTTTTGCTGCTCACATTTTCAGCTTTTCTCTTATATACATCTACAAGCTTTCCTCTGACGTACTCCAATGTAAGCTCATCATCTGGGCGTGCATCTAATGCTGTTACAAGCGTATCATAGCTTTCTGGGAGACCACTAAGTAATAGTGCTGCTACATGGAAGTCCTTCATATCTTCCCCAATGCCCCGCAGGCGCTCTACAGTCTCTAGAGTATTTCTAATGTAGTCCTGCATGTCCTGGTCATTGTGTAGCTTAGACTGATACAGCTTTCTCATTAGATAGAGTTTATTACTTAAATTTATTCTCTCATGTACTTTCTGCAGCTGCTCCCACATTTCCTTTGCAGATTCACACTTGCACACATGCACAATCTGATCATCCTCTATACTGAGTGATATGGTGCTCTGTGCTTTCTGATCCATTTCTAGCCATTCCTGTGGTACTGGGTCAGGCTTAGGGTCCTGAGTGTATTTCCACGTACCTTCTCTTATCAGCAGCATCTTCACCTTAAATTTCCAGGATTGGTAGTTCTGGTTATTCAGGCTTGGCACTGTAAACTTTGTTGAGTTGCTGATGGCGGCCATTTTACTTCTTCTCAGTTTGCTCTTGTCTTTCTATCTCTGTGCTCTGCAGGTTTGGGATTGCCTTGACTTCTGGGCCGATAACTTGTTAGCAGCGGGTTAATCAGCGTGATGTCCACAACGAGCAACAGAGAATGTTCATTTATTAAGAACTAAGAACATTCAGCATACAACATGAGAACAGGATCAATCTGGTTACTGAGAGAGAGATATGCTGTTACTTTCAGTTTCAATTCTACACACAAGAAATGTGCTCACAGGGAAGGAGGAGGAGGAGCATCCTGTCTGTACATGAGGACTCCTTTTTTTTTTTTAAACTTTGTTAACAGATGAACAATATGCATGCAGATATATAAATCACATCATATTAAACAAACAATAGTTGTTGCAATACATACAGATCAATATGCATTAGGCCAACATTTGTGGTATCGGAATCGGAAGTTCCCAGTGTATGGTTCCCAGGGTCTGGAGGAGAGGAGACTCTCCTTCAGGCCCTGGGATCAATATTCATGTAAAAAATAAAGAATTAAAATAAAAAATATGGATATACTCACCCGTCCGGTGGCCCCTGGACCTTACCGATTGTAACCGGCAGCCTCCGTTCCTAAGAATGAGGAGTTTAGGACCCTCGATGACGTCGCGGCTTGTGATTGGTCACGTGCCGCTCATGTGACCGCTCACGTGATCAATCACAAGCCGCGACGTCATCGCAGGTCCTAAATTCCTCATTCTTAGGAACGGAGGCTGCCTGTTACAATCGGTAAGATCCAGGGGCCGCCGGACGGGTGAGTATATCCATATTTTTTATTTTAATTCTTTATTTTTTACATGAATATGGATCCCAGGGCCTGAAGGAGAGTTTCCTCTCCTTCAGACCCTGGGAACCATCCAGGATAGCTTCCGATACTTGTGTCCCATTGACTTGTATTGGTATCGGGTATCGGTATCGGCCGATACTATCCGATACCGATACTTTCAAGTATCGGAAGGTATCGCTCAACACTAATTAAGAGTCTTAGGACTGTCTATGTGGGGCAAGCTGAAGCAGGTCTCGCAGCTGCCTTTCAGAGACTCGAAAGAATCTACGGCAGCGCTGAAGCCATAGAAAAGTCCTTATTCAAGAGACTGCAGAATGTTCCAATGATCAACCTTAAGGAAGCCCATAAGCTTTTGGACTTAAGTGACCTGCTTATGGAGCGCCCCCAAGGGCTAGGGGTACTCGGTACCAGGCCCTTCGGTTCTCAAAGGGGATGTCACGGTGGCTGACCCAGTCCGTGGCCCTCGGGAGGTCCATTGTAATAAGGGAAAGGTCTTTAAAGGGGAAATGTTCGTGACGCCACCTGTGGTATTCGGTCAGGGTAACCGACGCTGCTTTAAGGGGTCCCCTTCCCACAGGTGAAGTATGTCCCCAGGGCTTCCCAGTGAGTAAATGGTGGATGGTGAGAGGCGCAGTGAAGAACGAGGACACAAGGTTGCAGTCTCTTTACCTTTTACTGAAGGCTTTAGCATCCATAGTCCAGGGTACCAGACCACAGGGCAGGCAGAGTCCGGCCGGTTTGGAGGCAAGTCCAGAGTCCCCTTATCCAGGTGGAAATCAGTAGCTTTCCTCTAGCGCCTTGGTGTTGTAGTACCTTATTGCTGAGCCTCTCATAAGGTCCTCACAGATGTTGTAGATGTTATGTCTCTCTCTCTTTGTCCCCCAGATGGATAGGACAAACCCGTGTGACTGGTGACTTGAGGCTGTTTGTAGTGACTCTAGCATGCCCCGGCCTCTGAGGAGTGCCACCGTGCCTCCTGGGTGTAGGTGCGGACAGGTAACCTGCAATTAGCTGTCCTGCCGGTCTCTGGAGCAAGGCATAAAGGATCGCTTCTCCCTCGGTGTGCCAGCTACCGGATTTCTGCACCTCAGAAGGAGGCAGCCTGTGCAGGGCAGAACTCCTTCTGGTTTCCACTCCTTTTGCTATGACTTCGCTTCTCACCCTCTACAATACAGTTCTCTGTTCGTGTCCTTTCTTAGGGGCTGCTGCACGTAGGGCAGGCGCAACTCCGTGTCCTTCCGTCTAGGCCTCTGACAGGATCCCACCCATGTCAGGGACCAACTAACTGAGCGGAGCTCAGCTAGCAGCTGCCTGAGTGAAGCTCAACCAGCATCTGCCTATCTTACATAGTTACATAGTTATTCAGGTTGAAGGAAGACTTTAAGTCCATCTAGTTCAACCCATAGCCTAACCTAACATTCCCTAACATGTTGATCCAGAGGAAGGCAAAAAAAACCCATGTGGCAAAGAATAAGCTCCACATTGGGGAAAAAAATTCCTTCCCGACTCCACATACGGCAATCAGACTAGTTCCCTGGATCAACGACCTATCAAGGAATCTAGTGTATATACCCTGTAACATTATACTTTTCCAGAAAGGTATCCAGTCCCCTCTTAAATTTAAGTAATGAGTCACTCATTACAACATCATACGGCAGAGAGTTCCATAGTCTCACTGCTCTTACAGTAAAGAACCCGCGTCTGTTATTATGCTTAAACCTTTTTTCCTCCAGACATAGAGGATGCCCCCTTGTCCCTGTGTCAGGTCTATGATTAAAAAGATCATCAGAAAGGTCTTTGTACTGTCCCCTCATATATTTATACATTAACATAAGATCACCCCTTAGCCTTCGTTTTTCCAAACTAAATAGCCCCAAGTGTAGTTGGAGCGGCCCCCAGACGCAGGGCAGCAGGGTACTCGGTACCGGTTCTCTCAGTTCTGGGGATGTCACGGTGGCCTGACCCAGTCCGTAGCCCTGCTAAGGGGTGCCCAATTAAGATGTAGGTGATGGTGCAGATCGCAGTAAATAACAAGGACACAGGGTTGCAGTCTCTTTACCTCTTTACTGAAGGCTTCGGCATCCGCAATCCAGAGCACTGCTAACAGGGCTGGCTGAGACCGGCCGGTCCGAAGGCACATCCAGAGTTCCCTTTGCAGGTGGAAATCAGCAGCCTACCTACTAGCGCCTGTGTGTTGTAGTACTTCCCTGCTGAGCACCACGGGATAGTCCTCACAACTGTCGTGTATGTTTCTGTTCTTTCTCTCCGTCCCCCAGATGATATGGATAGGACGCACCCGTATGACGGGGTAGGCCTGGAGTTATTTTATAGGGACCCTAGAGACGCCCCTCTCCCACAATTGCCTCCGTTGTCTTCATTAGGTGTAAAAGGTGAGACAGCCAACCTATAGTTAACTGCCCTGCCGAGGTTTGAAGTAATGCGTAGAGCCTATTACTTCCTCGGCGTTCCGGCCACCGGCTACGCGCCTCAGTAAGATGTTGCCGATCTCGGGGCACGACTCCTACTGGTTCTATCGCCTTTGTGCTGTGATCTCGTTTCTCACTTCTCCACAATATACTTCGCTTTGTGTCCTTTCTTGGGATGCCGCAGCAATGAAGTGCAGGCACGGCTCCGTAATGATCTGTCCTTTTGCTAGGCCACTGTCAGGATCCCACCCCTGACAGGGACCTCCCTGGGTCTTCCCAAGCAACGCTCTCCTCTCACTAGATGTTACCTGGGCAAAACCCAGTCAGCTTCTCCCTAACTTCCTATCCGACTCCCAGTTTTACCAGCGTGTGAGGAGTGGCCTAATACATAGAACCCTTTGCTCCCCCTGGTGGCCGGAGTGTGAAGTGTAATGTGTGACTGTGATACCTGGTCAGGTGAACTCCTTAAGTGCCATCAGACGTACCATCACTCCCCTTAGCGGCAGAGCGACAATACTGCAACGACCAGGACTCTGGGGCGCTGCATAATAACCTGTCTTGGTATTGCAGACCCCCCAGTCCTCTAATAACCTTGGTCGCTCTTCTCTGCACCCGCTCCACTTCAGCTATGTCTTTCTTATACACCGGAGACCAGAACTGTGCACAGTATTCTAAGTGTGGTCGAACTAGTGACTTGTATAGAGGTAAAATTATGTTCTCCTCATGAGCATCTATGCCTCTTTTAATGCATCCCATTATTTTATTTGCCTTTGTAGCAGCTGCCTGACACTGGCCACTAAATGTGAGTTTGTCATCCACCCGTACACCCAGGTCTTTTTCATTGACGGTTTTGCCCAGAGTTTTAGAATTAAGCACATAGTTATACATCTTATTACTTCTACCCAAGTGCATGACCTTACATTTATCCCCATTAAAGCTCATTTGCCATTTATCAGCCCAAGCTTCTAGTTTACATAAATCATCCTGTAATATAAAATTGTCCTCCCCTGTATTGATTACCCAGCAGAGTTTAGTATCATCTGCAAATATTGAAATTCTACTCTGAATGCCCCTCTCCAGACCACCAGTTTTACCTAATTGTGAAGAGTGCCCTAATAAATAGGAGCATAGCTCCCCCTGGTCCTGGTGGACTGGAGTATGAAATGTGTTGCATGCAGGGCCGGCGTCAGCACCCGGCGTACTCGGGCGTTAGGGGCAGGCTGCCCGCATGCGGCCCCTGAGGCAGGCATCTGCGGTCCGAGGTGCACGCTAGAAGAGAGGAGGCAGAGGCAGCACGGAGCTCTGGAACTTTTGCAGCTGCTGGAGAGCCGCCCACAATCCGTCGCCATGGATACGCAGAGCAGAGTGACTTCCGACTGTCCAGTGCCTGGAGAATGAGCCGAGCGTCGCCAAACAGGAAGTATGCAGCACCTGCCACCTGGAACAAAGGATTGCGGGGGGCCGGGGGGATGCAGAGCCTGGCTGGGAGGACAAGGTATGGGCTCTTATATACTGATGGGGTTGTGTTATATACTACGTGGTGGGCTGCTGTATGCTACGTTGCCTGCTATATACTACATGGGCTGCACTGCTATATACTACATGGGCTGCACTGCTATATACTACGTGGACTGGGCTGCTATATACTACATGGGCTGCTATATACTACATGGGCTGCACTGCTATATGGAGCGCCCCCACACCGCCGCAGGGCCGAGGGGTACCCGGAGCCGGGCCTCTGGGATCTCAGTCCTGGGGTTGTCACGGTGGCTAGACCCGGTCCGTGGCCCTGTCTGTCAGTGGGGGACGTCCGTTGCAAATAGGTACTGTTAACGGTGGTATAGCGGTGCAGTTGTGGGGTGCAGGTCGCGGTAAATAACGAGGACACCAGGTTGCAGTCTCTTTACCTCTTTACTGGAGATCTCTCGGTCCTCAGTCCAGAATCCGGTCCACCAGGCTGCGCAAGTCCGGCCGGTCCAATGGCACTTCCAGAGTTCTCCTCACAGGTGGAAATCAGTGCCTTCCTTCTTAGCGCTTTGTGTTGTAGTCCTTCCCTGCTGTGCTTACGGAAAGTACCCCACAACTGTTGTGTCTGTTTCTTAAGTTCCCTCACAACTCGATTAACTGATCTTCTGCTAATCTTCCGTCCCTTCCTGATGTTACAGTAAGAACGGCACCCGTTTGTCAGGTAGGCCTGGAGTTCTTCCGGGACCCTAGAGACGCCCCTCTCCCGCAATTGCCCCCCAAGACTTCATAGGTGATATGTGGTAGACAGCCCGCCTGAGACTGACTGTCCTGCCGCTGTTTGGAGTATGGCTTAAAGCTGTATATTATTCCACTCCCTCGGCGTTCCGGCCACCGGTAATGCGCCTCAGCAAGGTGCTGCCTCTTTCAACAAAACCCCTGCTGGTATTCTCCTTCTGCTTGATCTCGTTTCTCACTCAGCACAATCTATCTCGCTTCTAATCCTTTCTTAGGGCACCGCCGCTATTCTGAGCAGGCACGGTCCCGTTACGTTCTTTCAATGCCAAGCCTCTGCCAGGATCCCACCCCTGGCAGAGACCCTACTGTCTCTTCCTCCACAACACCCTCTCTCACTAGGTGTTGCTTCGTTCAATCCAGTCAGCTTTCTCCACTAACTTCCTGCCTGACCCCCAGTTTACCCACTATGGTGGGGAGTGGCCTAATGAATAGCACCCTTAGCTCCCCCCGGAGGCCCAGCTGTGAAACATATTGGTGTCTGTGATACCTGATTGGAGGAACTCCTTCAGTGCCATCGAACGCACCATGGCTCCCCTTAGTGGCGGAGCCACAGTACTGCAACGACCAGGACTCTGGGGCGCTGCACTCCCCCCTGGTTAAACACAGTACTCCGGGACTGGGAAGAAAACAACAATACAGGTTAGCAAAAAGACATACAAATTTGTTGAGTGCAAAACAATAAGCATACTTGAACAGGCTTCCCTTTATGGGAGGTGAGGACACTTTAACGTTACAAAACATAATCAAATATCATAGCAACAGGCTACAATTAACTCTCATTACCCAACCGGGTATTCTACTAAGTGCAAATGCTGGAACAATAAATTAACATTGCCTTTAGGAAACATACACTCTTAGTTTACCAAAGGCCTTCCTATAATCACATTACAGGGCAAGGTAACTTCACATTCTCCTACTTTGAACCTGCAGGACCGCCTGTCCCTATGGCACCAGACCTACTGCCTCTCCTTTCTTTTACAGGACCGCCCCGTTCAGCCAGGGCCTACTGCCTTTCTCTACTATACATAGTATAGACATAACATTCCTTTCAATTTGAGAGCATGGAGCCCACTCTGCTTGGCTCCTATAAGGACTCACTCACTAACCCCTACGGGTCTACTTTCTGTCCTTAGTAACGAACTAACTTTCTATGGGGACGCAGGGTTTACCTTCTATCCTCACCTTCGTTATTACTTCTTTACTTTCAGTTAAACGGAACTCTACATCTACCCCTACGGGCTTTCTGCATCTTTCTCTTCAAAGAACATTATCTAGGTTTCACATTTTAAACAAATTAAACACACATAACTTTTCCATGAAAAACAGTTACATTTCCTTCAAAGCATTATCTTGACATTACTGTTCTAAAACAGTATCACTTTCAAGTTCAATTCTAACCTCCCCTTTAAGAGGAGATCAAGTCTTTCTGAGGTAGCTCTTCTTCTCAGCCTACCAGTCCATGCAAAGGCTCCGGAATGGTATCTTCGCAAAATGTCTTTAAACAAAACCAGTAGGAAGCACCTTTAAGAAGGTGCAAACTATTTACAAGAAAGTTCAAATCATGCACAGTCCATGATTTCGCAGTTTGTGTAACTTTGTGCAAAACTTCAAGAAAACAACAATAGTGACCCCGGGTCAACAAAGGGGTCACCTTTCTTAAAGTTTACCCTGGACGGGTTTAGCAGCAACTTAAAGAACAAACAGTAACTATTTACATTTTAGAAGCAATAAAATCTTACTGGGGTTCTGCGGAAGGCGACCTCTTATCCGGCCTCACCAGGCCAACAGATCGCACCGGTGAGCCAGGACGCCGTTCCGGTCCCAGTAACGATAAAATCCCTCGCCGGGAGGTCCTCCTTGTCGGCAGGTGCACCCGTCCCTCCGGGGCACGGCGAGGCCGAGCTTCTCGCGATTCCTCGGGGCCGGGTCCCGCTGCCTTCCCTACGGGATTATCTCCTTCCGGTGCTCCTGGTGCCGCCATTTCTTGTTCTTTTCCCGCGTCTTCTTCCCGCGGTCTCTTCCGTGGGCGGCCCCGTCCCCATGGTCTCCACCCTCCGGCCAGGATCAGGAGGCGGACCTCAGCTGTTGACGGGCACGTCCTCAACACACAGAAATATTTAGACTGGGCGGCCATTGCTGTTCGCGCTCTCCAACTTGTCTACGCCCACTCCACGCCCCTCTTCTCTTCCTGCGCTCTCCTCAGCGCTGCAATGGCGGTGGATTTTGGCGGCAAATGGCACAACATACAGTCTTTTCAATAAAGTACGGTTCAAGTACAGTAAATTACAGTCTCTAGGCACACATGACCTGATTCTTCAGGCTTAAGTAGATCCTGTTCGTGACGCCAAGATTTGGAGCGCCCCCACACCGCCGCAGGGCCGAGGGGTACCCGGAGCCGGGCCTCTGGGATCTCAGTCCTGGGGTTGTCACGGTGGCTAGACCCGGTCCGTGGCCCTGTCTGTCAGTGGGGGACGTCCGTTGCAAATAGGTACTGTTAACGGTGGTATAGCGGTGCAGTTGTGGGGTGCAGGTCGCGGTAAATAACGAGGACACCAGGTTGCAGTCTCTTTACCTCTTTACTGGAGATCTCTCGGTCCTCAGTCCAGAATCCGGTCCACCAGGCTGCGCAAGTCCGGCCGGTCCAATGGCACTTCCAGAGTTCTCCTCACAGGTGGAAATCGAACGCACCATGGCTCCCCTTAGTGGCGGAGCCACAGTACTGCAACGACCAGGACTCTGGGGCGCTGCATATATACTACATGGGCTGGGCTGCTATATACTACATGGGCTGTGCTATATACTACATTGGCTGCTATATACTACATGGGCTGCGCTGCTATATATACTACGTGGGCTGAGCTGCTATATACTACGTGGGCTGGGCTGCTATATACTACATGGGCTGTGCTATATACTACGTTGGCTGCTATATACTACATGGGCTGCGCTGCTATATACTACGTGGGCTGGGCTGCTATATACTACGTGGGCTGCTATATACTACATGGGCTGTGCTATATACTACGTTGGCTGCTATATATTACACGGGCTGCGCTGCTATATACTACGTGGGCTGGGTTGCTATATACTACGTTGGCTGCTATATACTACATGGGCTGCGCTGCTATATACTACGTGGGCTGGGCTGCTATATACTACGTGGGCTGGGCTGCTATATACTACATGGGCTGTGCTATATACTATGTTGGCTGCTATATACTACATGGGCTGCGCTGCTATATACTACGTGGGCTGGGTGTTATGATCCTGGTGGTTAGGAACACAAAACTGACCTGATGAGTAAACCAAAAATAAAAGACAAGCTCTGGGCATGTGGGAACTTTACTGACCGCAACCCTGATCCTATCAACACACACTATAGGCAGCCGTGGAGCGTTCCTGACAACCTAGACGCCTCTTCACAGCCTGAGAAACTAGCTATCCCTAGAGAGAAACAAAGCCTCACTTGCCTCAGAAAAATTACCCCAAAGTTTAGACAGCCCCCCACAAATAATAACGGTGAGTTAAGGGGAAAGCACAAACGTAGAAATGAAAACAGGTTTTAGCAAATGAGGCCCGCTAACACTAAATAGTCCGAAGATAGCAAGGAATCTGTGCGGTCAGTAAAAAACGCTATCAAAATTATCCACCCAGAGAATACAAAAAAACCCCACACCGACTCACGATGTGAGGGGCGCAACGCTGCACCCCAGAGCTTCCAGCAAGCGAGAAAATCACATGTAAGCAAGCTGGACAGAACTCATCATATACTGAGAAACATTTTCAAAAAAACAATGAGCAAAAAGAACTAGCAAGACTTAGCTTCTCCAGGAGGAAACAGGTCACAAGGGAAGTCCAAGAGAGATCTGAACCAGTACTGAATACAACGACAGCAGGCAACAAGAGAAGGTCCAGGTGGAGTTAAATAGGAAGCCAGAATAGCAGGAAACGAGGCAGCTGGAGTCCAGCTACAGACCAGCTGTATCGCTAAAAGCCACCAGAGGGAGCCCAAGAACAGAACTCACACAGTACCACTCATGACCACAGGAGGGAGCCCGAGAACGGAATTCACAACAGTACCCCCACCTTGAGGAGGGGTCACCGAATCCTCACCAGAGCCCCCTGGCCGATCAGGACGAGCCAAATGAAAGGCACGAACCAAATCGGCGGCATGGACATCAGAGGCGACAACCCAGGAATTATCCTCCTGACCATAGCCCTTCCACTTAACTAAGTACTGAAGCTTCCGTCTCGAAATACGATAATCCAAGATCTTCTCCACCACATACTCCAATTCTCCCTCGACCAATACCGGAGCAGGAGGATCAACAGAAGGAACCACAGGCACCACATACCTCCGCAACAAGGACCTATGGAACACATGAATGGCAAACGATGCTGGGAGGTCCAAACGAAATGACACAGGGTTGAGGATTTCTAAAATCTTATAAGGACCGATGAAACGGGGCTTGAACTTAGGAGAGGAAACCTTCATAGGAACATAACGAGAAGACAACCTTACCAAATCCCCCACACGAAGTTGGGGACCCACACAGCGACGGCGGTTAGCAAAGCGCTGAGCCTTCTCCTGTGACAGCGTCAAATTGTCCACTACGTGGTTCCAAATCCGCTGCAACCTATCCACCACAGAATCCACCCCAGGACAGTCAGAAGGCTCAACCTGACCTGAGGAAAAACGAGGATGAAAACCAGAATTACAAAAAAAAGGCGAAACCAAAGTAGCAGAACTAGCCCGATTATTGAGGGCGAACTCAGCCAATGGCAAAAAAGTCACCCAATCATCCTGATCAGCAGAAACAAAACATCTCAGATAAGTTTCCAAGGTCTGATTAGTTCGTTCGGTTTGGCCATTTGTCAGAGGATGGAAGGCTGATGAAAAAGATAAATCAATGCCCATCTTAGCACAAAAGGACCGCCAAAATCTGGACACAAACTGGGATCCTCTGTCAGACACAATGTTCTCTGGAATACCATGCAAACGAACCACATTCTGAAAAAACAGCGGAACCAAATCGGAGGAGGAAGGCAGCTTAGGCAAGGGCACCAAATGGACCATTTTAGAAAAACGATCACAAACCACCCAGATGACAGACATCCTCTGAGAGACTGGAAGATCCGAAATAAAATCCATGGAAATATGCATCCAGGGCCTCTTCGGGACAGGCAAAGGCAAAAGCAATCCACTGGCACGAGAACAGCAAGGCTTGGCCCGAGCACAAATCCCACAGGACTGCACAAAGGAACGCACATCCCGCGACAAGGAAGGCCACCAAAAGGACCTCGCCACCAAATCCCTGGTACCAAAAATCCCAGGATGACCCGCCAACACCGAAGAATGAACCTCGGAAATAACTCTACTGGTCCATCTATCCGGGACAAACAGTCTCTCTGGTGGACAGCGGTCAGGTCTATTGGCCTGAAATTCCTGCAGCACACGCCGCAAATCAGGGGAGATGGCAGACAAAATCACCCCCTCTCTGAGGATACCAGCCGGTTCAGAAACTCCCGGAGAGTCAGGCACAAAACTCCTAGAAAGGGCATCAGCCTTAACGTTCTTTGAGCCCGGAAGGTATGAAACGGGAGAAAAACAGCGGCCATCGAGCCTGTCTAGGATTTAAACGTTTGGCAGACTCGAGATAAGTCAAATTCTTGTGATCCGTCAAGACCACCACACGATGTTTGGCTCCCTCAAGCCAATGTCGCCACTCCTCAAATGCCCACTTCATTGCCAATAACTCCCGATTACCAACATCATAATTCGGCTCGGCAGGCGAAAACTTTCTTGAAAAGAAAGCACATGACCTCATCACAGAGCCATCAAAAGCTTCTCTGCGACAAGACAGCCCCAGCTCCAATCTCAGAAGCATCAACCTCGACCTGGAAAGGAAGAGAGACATCCCGCTGACGCAAGACAGGAGCCGAAGAAAACCGATGTTTCAGCTCCTGAAAGGCCTCCACGGCCGCAGGGGACCAATTCGTCACATCAGAACCCTTCTTGGTCAAATCCGTCAAAGGCTTCACCACACTAGAAAAATTAGTGATGAAGCGACGGTAAAAATTAGCAAAGCCCAAGAACTTCTGAAGACTCTTCACCGATGTAGGTTGAGTCCAGTCATAAATAGCCTGGACCTTGACTGGATCCATCTCGATAGTAGAAGGAGAAAAAATAAAGCCCAAAAAGGAAACCTTCTGGACTCTGAAGAGACATTTAGAGCCCTTCACAAACAAGGCATTGGCACGCAGGACCTGAAATACCATCCTGACCTGCTTCACATGAGATTCCCAATCATCAGAAAAGACCAAGATATCATCCAGGTACACAATCATAAATCTATCCAGATACTCTCGGAAGATGTCGTGCATGAAGGACTGAAACACGGAAGGGGCATTAGAAAGCCCAAATGGCATCACCAAGTACTCAAAATGGCCTTCGGGCGTATTAAATGCTGTTTTCCATTCATCGCCCTGTTTTATACGCACAAGATTATACGCTCCTCGAAGATCTATCTTGGTGAACCAACTAGCCCCCCTAATCCGAGCAAACAGATCGGACAGCAGAGGCAAAGGGTACTGAAATTTGACCGTGATTTTATTTAGAAGGCGATAATCTATACAGGGTCTCAGAGAACCATCCTTCTTGGCCACAAAAAAGAACCCCGCACCCAAAGGTGACGAGGACGGGCGAATATGCCCCTTCTCCAAAGACTCCTTTATATAACTCCGCATAGCGGCATGCTCTGGCACAGACAAATTAAAAAGTCGACCCTTAGGGAACTTACTACCAGGAATCAAATTTATAGCACAATCACAATGCCTATGAGGAGGTAGGGCACTGGATTTAGGCTCATCAAATACATCCTGGTAGTCCGACAAAAATTCAGGGACTTCAGAAGGAGTAGAAGAAGCAATTGACACCAAAGGAGCATCGCCATGTACCCCTTGACAACCCCAACTTGACACAGGCATAGCTTTCCAATCCAGGACTGGATTATGAACCTGCAACCATGGCAGACCCAACACGACAACGTCATGCAAATTATGTAACACAAGAAAGCGAATCACCTCCTGATGTGCAGGAGTCATGCACATGGTCACTTGAGTCCAGTACTGAGGCTTATTCTTGGCCAATGGTGTAGCATCAATTCCCCTTAGTGGAATAGGGAATTGCAAAGGCTCCAAGATGAAACCACAGCGCCTGGCAAATGACAAATCCATCAAATTCAGGGCAGCGCCTGAATCCACAAAAGCCATAACTGAGTAGGATGACAGAGAGCAAATCAAAGTAACAGACAAAATGAATTTAGGCTTTACAGTACCAATGGTGACAGATTTAGCGAACCTCTTTGTGCGCTTAGAACAATCCGAGATAACATGAGTGGAATCACCACAGTAAAAGCATAACCCATTCTGACGTCTGTGATTTTGCCATTCAATTCTGGTCAGAATCCTGTCACATTGCATAGACTCAGGCTTCTGCTCAGAAAACACCACCAGATGGTGCACAGGTTTGCGCTCCCGCAAACGCCGATCAATCTGAATGGCCAAGGACATTGACTCATTCAGACCCGCAGGTGTGGGGAACCCCACCATAACATCCTTAAGGGCTTCAATAAGACCCTTTCTGAAAATCGCAGCCAGGGCACACTCATTCCATTGAGTGAGCACAGACCACTTCCTAAACCTCTGACAGTAAACCTCTGCTTCATCCTGACCCTGAGAGAGAGCCAGCAAAACCTTTTCTGCCTGGTCTACTAGATTAGGTTCCTCATAAAGCAATCCAAGCACCAGAAAAAACGCATCCACATTTTGCAATGCAGGATCTCCTGGCGCTAGGGAGAATGCCCAATCTTGAGGGTCACCACGTAACAAAGAAATAATAATTTTAACTTGCTGAACAGGGTCACCAGAGGAACGAGGTCTCAGAGA
The DNA here is from genome assembly GCF_051348905.1 of Ranitomeya variabilis. Lineage (NCBI taxonomy): Eukaryota > Metazoa > Chordata > Amphibia > Anura > Dendrobatidae > Ranitomeya > Ranitomeya variabilis. Next base: position 674,444,468 of record NC_135236.1, on the reverse strand, counting down.
CAGAAATAATTTGCAATTATTTTTGAAGTTCAAAAACCTAGATCTATCTCCAGAGAACAACTCAGGAATTGGTATCTTAGGCTCTGATATAGGACTGTGAATTACATAATCCTGAATGCTTTGTACCCTTGCAGTGAGATGATCCACACTAGAGGACAGACTCTGAATGTCCATATCTGCAGCTGAATTCTGAACCACCCAGAGATTAAGGGGAGGAGAGAAGCTAGACAAACTGCAGAGAAGAAAAAAAAATGAACTCAAGACTTCTCTTATCCCTCTTTGGCGTTGCATTAACTCTTTACTGGCCTGCTGTACTGTTATGATCCTGGTGGTTAGGAACACAAAACTGACCTGATGAGTAAACCAAAAATAAAAGACAAGCTCTGGGCATGTGGGAACTTTACTGACCGCAACCATGATCCTATCAACACACACTATAGGCAGCCGTGGAGCGTTCCTGACAACCTAGACGCCTCTTCACAGCCTGAGAAACTAGCTATCCCTAGAGAGAAACAAAGCCTCACTTGCCTCAGAGAAATTACCCCAAAGTTTAGACAGCCCCCCACAAATAATAACGGTGAGTTAAGGGGAAAGCACAAACGTAGAAATGAAAACAGGTTTTAGCAAATGAGGCCCGCTAACACTAAATAGTCCGAAGATAGCAAGGAATCTGTGCGGTCAGTAAAAAACCCTATCAAAATTATCCAGGCAGAGAATACAAAAATCCCCCACACCGACTCACGATGTGAGGGGCGCAACTCTGCACCCCAGAGCTTCCAGCAAGCGAGAAAATCACATGTAAGCAAGCTGGACAGAACTCATCATATACTGAGAAACATTTTCAAAAAAACAATGAGCAAAAAGAACTAGCAAGACTTAGCTTCTCCAGGAGGAGACAGGTCACAAGGGAAGTCCAAGAGAGATCTGAATCAGTACTGAATACAACGACAGCAGGCGACAAGAGAAGGTCCAGGTGGAGTTAAATAGGAAGCCAGAATAGCAGAAAACGAGGCAGCTGGAGTCCAGCTACAGACCAGCCGTATCGCTAAAAGCCACCAGAGGGAGCCCAAGAACAGAACTCACACAGTACCACTCATGACCACAGGAGGGAGCCCGAGAACGGAATTCACAACAGCTGGGCTGCTATATACTACGTGGGCTGCTATATACTACATGGGCTGTGCTATATACTACGTTGGCTGCTATATACTACACGGGCTGCGCTGCTATATACTACGTGGGCTGTGCTGCTATATACTACGTGGGCTGCTATATACTACGTGGGCTGTGTTATATACTACGTGGGCTGTGTTATATACTACATAGCTGTGTTTATATGTGATCATGAATCGTGGTATGTGTTAAAGGGGGGCCCACTGAGACTCTTTCGCCCGGGGCCCTCAAAAACCTGGAGCCGGCCCTGGTTGCATGTTTGTGATACCTGGTAGAGAGATCTCCCTTATTGCCTCCAAACGTAACATCGCTCCCCCTAGAGGAGAATGATATTACTGCAACGACCAGGACCCTGGGGCGCTGCACTTATGGAGCTGGCACTTGCTAAAAGAGACCATCCTCTGTCTGGACTGTGCTACCTAGACACTGCCCATGGGGTGAACCCAATCGTCTCAAAGCTGCCTCATAGTCTGCAAGAGAAGTGGGCAGTGTGCGTCTCCAGGTATAAAAGGTCACATGACGTCACCTTTCCTCCGTTCATTCAATTCTGCAAGTTCATTGACGAACAAGCCCAAATGAGGAACGACCCTAGCCTCGACTTCCTGGAGTCTAACACTGCAGCTCCAGCAACACCTTCGTCAAGGTATGAAAGCGTTGCACATAGACGCAAGGACTCGAGGAGCAGTGTAAGCGTCAGAAAGACTAACCTACCACCACCTGTACTACCTGCCGATAAACAGTACACTATTCCGTCAAGGGATAAGTCTTTCAATCGTGAGTGTCCCATCCACAAAAAAACACACTCATTGAACAAGTGTAGAGGCTTCAGGTCCAAAACCATGCAGGAGCGCAAGAAAATCCTCAGCGAACTTGGGGTATGTTTCAAGTGCTGCGCCTTATCAGAACACATGGCCAAGGACTGTAAATCTGCCATTAAGTGTGAAGAGTGTCACAGCGACAGACACCCATCAGCCTTGCATCCAACCTCAGCCACCAGCGATCCAACAGTCGCAGTTAACTCTAGTCCCACTTCAAGCCGTGGCGGGGAGCCACAGAATCATGTCAAGTCCACCACGGCCGTCTCTTGCTCATGCTCAGAGGCATGTGGGGAGATTCAAAGTGCTAAATGCTGTGCCAGAATATGCCTAATCAGAGTTTATCCAGAAGGGCAACCAGAGAAGGCAATAAAAATGTATGCCATCATTGAGGATCAGAGCAATCGATCCCTAGCTGGACCTAAGTTCTTTGAAGCCTTTGGAATCAAGGGACCAGCAACGCCCTACACGCTGAATACTCTTCTCAGGGCGCATAGAGACTAGCGGCAGAAGGGCTTCATTGCTTCTACCAACGGAGACGTAGAAATACCCCTACCTACGTGATCAAATGCCCAACCAAAGGGATGAGATCCCTACCCCTGAAGCTGCATCCCACCAACCACACTTAAGGCACCTAGCCAGCGTTATCTCACCTATCGACACAGACGCTGAAATCCTACTTCTGCTCGGCAGAGACAATTTGAGGATACATAAGGTCCGTCAACAATGTAATGGTCCTGACTATGCCCCCTACTGTCATGTCGGACGCTGTTCATACTAGGGCGTTCGACAGACAGCGGTAATTCCGCTTTTGTCCACTATGTGCTCAGTGGCGTTGGCTAGTTTTTTTTTTTATCTAGCTGGTCCAGGGTTAATTTAGCTGGTGCTCGGATTGGAAGCTGGGTCACGCCCACTGCCTTTAAATAGTTCTTCTGAACATTGGGCGTCGCCGATTATAGCTTCTGTCTTGTGCTTGGTTATCTCGGTCTGGAATGGTGGTCTAGGAGAAGGAGTATCGTATCTGGTGGTGTATTTCCCTTTGTCGTATTTTCTCCTTCCTTTATTTGTATTTGTTTTGCCCTGTGCATTTATAGTGTATTTCTGTGTGACTGCGGCGTGGTGCATATTTTCTGTTATCCTTGTCTGTGCTAACTGTGGGTATTGGTGTGTGGTCTCGTCACTGGGTGGTGGGTGGAGGTTTCAGCCTAGGGTTGAAACAGGAGACAGGGTGAGGGTGGAGGCCCAGACATGCACAACATCAGTGTAAACTCTGGGAGAGGGTCAGTCAGGGTTTCCCAGAGTTGAGGGAGATCGCAGGGGCCTGGGTTATTAGCTCTTGCCTTCCTAGGCTTCCCGTGACATTATAATCGGCCAACATTATTTTAATTCCATGGATCCCATGACTTCCATAACCTGCCAGTTGGAGGCGCTGTCCCTACAGCAGGGCCGGCGTCAGCACCCGGCGTACCCGGGCAAGTGCCGGGGCCCTGGCGAGACAGGGGGGCCCATTTAGGGCCGGCATTAGGGGCAGGCTGCCCGCATGCGACCCCTGAGGCAGGCATCTGCGGTCCGAGGTGCACGCTAGAAGAGAGGAGGCAGAGGCAGCACGGAGCTCTGGAACTTTTGCAGCTGCTGGAGAGCCGCCCACAATCCGTCGCCATGGATACGCAGAGCAGAGTGACTTCCGACTGTCCAGTGCCTGGAGAATGAGCCGAGAGTCGCCAAACAGGAAGTATGCAGCACCTGCCACCTGGAACAAAGGATTGCGGGGGCCGGGGGGATGCAGAGCCTGGCTGGGAGGACAAGGTATGGGCGCTTATATACTGATGGGGTTGTGTTATATACTATGTGGTGGGCTGCTATATGCTACGTTGGCTGCTATATACTACATGGGCTGCACTGCTATATACTACATGGGCTGGGCTGCTATATACTACGTTGGCTGCTATATACTACATGGGCTGCACTACTATATTCTACATGGGCTGCACTACTATATACTACATGGGCTGCACTGCTATATACTACGTGGACTGGGCTGCTATATACTACGTGGGCTGCTATATACTACATGGGCTGCACTGCTATATACTACGTGGGCTGGGCTGCTATATACTACATGGGCTGTGCTATATACTACGTTGGCTGCTATATACTACACGGGCTGCGCTGCTGTATACTACGTGGGCTGGGCTGCTATACTACGTGGGCTGCTATATACTACATGGGCTGTGCTATATACTATGTTGGCTGCTATATACTACATGGGCTGCGCTGCTATATACTACATGGGCTGGGCTGCTATATACTACGTGGGCTGCTATATACTACATGGGCTGTGCTATATACTACGTTGGCTGCTATATACTACATGGGCTGCGCTGCTATATACTACGTGGGCTGGGCTGCTATATACTACGTGGGCTGCTATATACTACATGGGCTGTGCTATATACTACGTTGGCTGCTATATACTACACAGGCTGCGCTGCTATATACTACGCGGGCTGTGCTGCTATATACTACGTGGGCTGCTATATACTACGTGGGCTGTGTTATATACTACGTGGGCTGTGTTATATACTACATGGCTGTGTTTATATGCGATCATGAATCGTGGTATGTGTTAAAGGGGGGGCCCACTGAGACTCTTTCGCCCGGGGCCCTCAAAAACCTGGAGCCAGCCCTGCCCTACAGGTCACTGAGTTGAGGGGGGCAGTGCAGCAACAGGGACTAGCAGTATCTAATGTGCAAGCTGGAGCGGCAGGTAAAGTGGCTGAGCCTAAGTTTCCTTTGCCTGAAAGGTTTGCTGGAGAACGCAGTAAATTTGTTGCTTTTCGTGAAGCTTGCAAACTATATTTTCGTATGCGCCCAATCTCCTCAGGTAATGAGGCTCAGCGTGTGGGCCTGGTGTTGTCATTACTGAACGGGGATCCTCAAGCATGGGCGTTTTCTTTGCCTTCTGATTCTGCTGCATTTAACTCAGTGGAGAGTTTTTTTTCTGCTCTAGGACACATTTACGATGACCCTGACAGAATGGCTCTAGCAGAATCTAAGATACGCGCTATTCACCAGGGGGAGAGTGTTGCAGAGGATTACTGTTCTGAATTTCGCCGCTGGGCGGTCGACACACAGTGGAATGATCCCGCGCTGTGGAGTCAGTTTATTCATGGGGTTTCTGGAAGGGTTAAAAAAGCCCTCCTGATGTACGAGACTCCTGCTTCTCTAGATTCCGCTATGAGTCTTGTTGTCCGCATTGATCGCCGTTTGCGTCAGGGGGAGCATGAGACATCGCCTATAGGAGAGGGTTTAGGTTCACGTGAGGTTGCTGCAGGTGAGCCCACGGAGCCTATGCAAATCGCAGGGGTGTCACATGTTAAGCATCAAGCCCCTGTGCTCAAGAAGCAGGGAGCCTGTTTTTACTGTGGTAAAACTGGTCATTTTGTTAACATTTGTCCTCTGCTGTCTAAGAAAAACGCAACGGCGGAAAACTTCTAAGCTCAGAGGGTGTGGAGGAGACCAATCTGAGCTTATGCATATCCTCCATGGTGGTTTCTCAATGCATGCTCCCTGCCAAGGTTATTGTCGCTGGCAGAGAGCTGCCAATCACTGTTTTTGTGGATAGTGGTTCTGCCACAAATCTCATTGATGAGGAGTTTGCGCGCGCAGCCGGTTTTAGGATCAAAAAACTGCCTCATCCTATCCGCGTGGTCACCATCAATGCTGCTCCTCTCTCACAGGGGGAGATTACTGAGTTTGTGGCTGAGGTGAAACTCCACTTTGGGGTTCTACATTTCGAGCAGGTTACATGTAAGATGCTCAGGAATCTTCCTGCACAAGTGGTTTTGGGTTTTCCATGGTTGTCTATGCACAACCCGGTTATTGACTGGAAAACTCAGGACATAATTCAGTGGAGCGAATTCTGCCAGGAGAACTGCCTGGCCACATGTGTGTCTGCTGTGACTTCAAGCGTTCCTGAGTCACTTCTGGATTTTGCGGATGTGTTCTCTGAGAAGGGTTGTTCAGAGTTGCCACCACATCGCCCCTATGACTGTACTATCAGGTTTAAACCAGGGGCCAAATTGCCTAAAGCAAGGATGTTTAACATCTCCGGTCCGGAGAGACAAGCATTAATGGATTACATTGCTGAAAATTTGAGCAAAGGGCACATCAGGCCTTCATCTTCGCCTGTGGCAGCGGGGTTCTTCTTCGTAAAGAAGAAAGATGGCGGACTACGCCCGTGTCTGGATTTCAGGGAGTTAAACCAGATTACGGTTCGTGATCCATACCCTATGCCACTGATACCAGATTTGTTCAACCAGGTGGCAGGTGCTAAGTGGTTTACCAAGCTTGACCTCAGGGGGGCATACAACCTCATAAGAGTCCGTCAAGGTGATGAGTGGAAGACGGCTTTTAATACCCCTGAGGGTCATTTTGAAAATTTGGTGATGCCATTTGGGTTGACAAACGCACCTGCAGTGTTCCAACATTTCATAAATGATGTGTTCTCGCATGTTTTGGGGAAATTCGTTATTGTGTACCTAGATGACATTCTCATATATTCTTGCGACCGTGATACTCATTTAGATCATGTCAGGCAGGTGTTACAGCTTCTCAGAGAGAATAAGCTCTATGCAAAACTTGAGAAATGTGTATTTTCGGTTCAGGAGTTGCCTTTCTTGGGTTATATTGTGTCTGCTTCTGGGTTTAAAATGGACGCCGCTAAGGTGCAAGCGGTGTTGCATTGGGAACGGCCTGATAACCTAAAAGCACTTCAGCGGTTCCTTGGGTTTTCTAACTACTATAGGAAGTTTATCAAAGATTTTTCTATCATTGCTAAACCGCTAACTGACATGACTAAAAAGGGTACCAATTTCTCTGTTTGGCCTGAGGCTGCTGTGCGCGCATTTGAATTTCTTAAGAACAGTTTTGTTTCGGCCCCCATTCTTGTGCAGCCAGACGTATCGAAACCTTTTGTCGTGGAAGTCGATGCGTCTGAGGTTGGTGTGGGGGCGGTGTTGTCACAAGGCTCATCCTTGAGCGATTTGCATCCTTGCGCCTATTTCTCCAAGAAACTGTCATTTGCTGAACGTAACTATGATATCGGCAACAGGGAATTGTTGGCAATCAAGTTGGCCTTTGAGGAATGGCGACACTTCTTGGAGGGGTCGGTTCATCAGGTTACTGTTATTACCGACCATAAGAATTTGCTTTATTTGGAGTCTGCCAAGCATCTATCTCCCAGGCAGGCTCGCTGGGCATTGTTTTTCACGCGGTTCAACTTTGTTGTTACTTACAGACCTGGGTCTAAAAACACTAAGGCGGACGCTCTGTCCAGGTGTTTTCCGGGGGGAGAACCTCGGGAAGATCTGGTACCCATCCTCCAAAAGGGTGTTGTGGTTTCGGCTCTCACAACTGAGGTTGAGGCTGAGATTGCCGAGGCCCAGGAGGAGGTACCATCTGAGCTTCCCATCAACAAATCGTTTGTACCGCTTCATCTCCGCTTAAAAGTTTTGGCGGAGCATCATGATGCTGTCCTGGCTGGCCACCCAGGGGTCAGGGGTACTTTGGAGTTGGTGTCACGTCGGTTTTGGTGGCCCAAAATCCGACAGGACGTGGTCTCATACGTGTCAGCTTGCACCACGTGCGCTAGGGCTAAGACGCCCTGTTCCCGTCCTGTTGGCACACTACTTCCTCTCGAGGTACCTAGTAAGCCATGGACGGAGATCTCCATGGATTTTATCACTGACTTGCCCTCCTCAGCCGGGAACACGGTCATTTTGGTGATTGTTGATCGGTTCTCAAAAATGTCACACTTTGTGTCTTTGCCTTCGTTGCCTAATGCTAAGACTCTGGCTCAGGTATTTGTGCAGGAGGTGGTCAGACTTCATGGGGTTCCGTCTGACATCGTTTCTGATAGAGGTACTCAGTTTGTGGCAAAATTTTGGAAAGCGTTTTGCTCACGGCTGGGGATCAAGTTGTCTCATTCTTCGGCGTTTCATCCTCAGTCAAATGGTCAGACTGAGCGTATGAACCAAAATTTGGAGCAGTACTTACGCTGCTTTGTTTCTGATAACCAGAAGGAGAGGTCGACGTTCCTTACTTTGGCTGAGTTTGCCATCAATAATCACCGCCAGGAGTCTTCTGGGGAGTCTCCATTTTTTTGTGTTTACGGGCTACATCCTCAATTTTGTACTTTGAGTCAGGGGGGCTCTTCCGGTATCCCGGAGGAAGACCAATTAGGAGCACAACTGTCATCAGTCTGGAGGAGAGTTAAACAGCGCTTGCTGAGTGTGGGTGCTAGGTACAAACGTGTGGCTGACAGTAGGCGTGTGCCAGGTCCGGACCTGAGTATGGATGACTGGGTGTGGTTATCCACAAAAAACATAAGACTCAAAATACCATCCCTTAAATTGGGTCCTAGGTTTTTTGGTCCATTTAGGGTCTCCGCTAGGGTTGAGCGACTTTCATTTTTTTAAGATCGAGTCGGGTTTTGTGAAACCCGACTTAGTCCAGAGTCGAGTCGAGTGAAGTCGGCCGATTATCGCTAAAAGTCGGGGATCGACCGAAACACGAAACCCAATGCAAGTCAATGGGGAAGCATAGCTGGCAGTGAGTGGAGGCCAGGAAAACACCTACAGTGCCCATTTTAATGCCAAAAACATCCATTCTTGTTTTCTGAAGCTTGTCAATCTAAATTAACTTTATAATAATAGTTGGGCACTGGAAATTGGGGGTGATTTGGCAAAAGTTGTGGGGGGTAGGGCTGGTTCAAGGTTTTAGTGGGCACAGGAAACATGGACTACGTCACGGCGGTGGAGCAGTGAGAGGTAAGTATGTCAAGTTTGCAAGTGCTGTGATCCTAAGCAAGCAGGGGGGCCCACTCGTTGGCATTGGCACTGGCACAGGGCCCCTCAAAGTACAGCGGTGTGTTTGCACGGCGGGGGCGCCTCCCACCAGCAGCGACACTTTTGCGTACTCTGAGGGGCCATGTGCCAGTGACGTCGCCAACGAGTATGCCCCCCCCACCTGATGAAGGAACCTGCACTTTCATCTGCACCTTCCTCTTTGTCCCTGTGTAAGGTGGTATAACATGTGGGAAGGGGAACCTGACTTTCAGCAGGGTCAGATTCTGGCTGTGTAGAGTGCAAGGGGAATGTAGTGGTCTAGGTCAATGTACCAGCAGACTCATGTAGCAGTGGCTGGGCAGTGGGCAGGATGAGGAGGAAACAGATATAGGGCCAAAGAATAAAGTAGGCTAAATGCAGTTCAAAATTGGTAACAGGACTAAACAGGCGGCATTGCTTTGTTGAGTGGAGTAGCAAACCCAGGAGCAGCAGACACTGTTTTAAGGGCCCAAACACACTAATAGGCCAAATGCAGTTTAATATCTGATACTATAGGCCGAAAGCCATAAGGTTGAAGCTCAGCTTTTTTTAGTTGAGGACAAACACCAGGGAGGAGCAAACAGAGCTATTAGGCCCTATCCAGCAATTTAAAAAAAAAAAAAAAGAGCCAGAAGGTGGAAACTCAGCTTTGTTCAGTGGAGGACAACACCAGGCAGGGGCAGACACCGTTAGTAGGCCCTAACCACCAATTTTTAAAAACACAGCACTTAATGAGAGCCAGAAGGTTGAAGCTCAGCTTTATTCAGTTGAGGGCAAGACCAGGGAGGGGCAGACACCGTTAGTAGGCCCTAACCACCATTTTGTTTTTTAAAAAACACTTAATGAGAGCCAGAAGGTTGAAGCTCAGCTTTATTCAGTTGAGGGCAACACCAGGGAGGGGCAGACACCGTTAGTAGGCCCTAACCACCATTTTGTTTTTTAAAAAACACTTAATGAGAGCCAGAAGGTTGAAGCTCAGCTGTATTCAGTTGAGGACAACACCAGGGAGGGGCAGACACCGTTAGTAGGCCGTAACCAAAGTTGAAGGCCAAATGCAGTTTAATATCTGATACTATAGGCCGAAAGCCAGAAGGTTGAAGCACAGCTTTATTCAGTTGAGGGCAACACCAGGGAGGGGCAGACACCGTTAGTAGGCCGTAACCAAAGTTGAAGGCCAAATGCAGTTTAATATCTGATACTATAGGCCGAAAGCCAGAAGGTTGAAGCACAGCTTTATTCAGTTGCAGCTTCTTTGCAATAATATAAAGAAGACGCGACAGGACAACACTCGGTGGATGCCATATCTGTGTTTTCAATGGAAAAAAACCTTTCAGTTAACTACTTGCAGGAGAAAGTTTTTGTAGCTGGTGGCCAATTTTGGTACTGTACCAGTTTTTGGTTGTATGTGTTTTTGTTTTTAATGTTAAAATGTATGCATTTGATATCTCTCCAGTATTTTCTTTATTATAAGCAAAATACTTATTTTTATATTTTCTGATGTTTTATACCGGAGTGTTCCTCGGGACATGCTTATAAACTTGATAATTGGTTCCAGGGGTACACGGGCAGCAGTGGTCTGGTCAGTGGAGGCCTAGTGGAAGGAGGGACCGCAGACAGGCTTCGAAGGCCTAACATGATAAAATGGGCTGGCTGTAGGCACTGTAAAATAGGTTCCAGGGGTACACGGGCAGCAGTGGTCTGGTCAGTGGAGGCCTAGTGGAAGGAGGGACCGCAGACAGGCTTCGGAGGCCTAACACAATAAATGGGCTGGCTGTAGGCACTTTATAATTGGTTCCAGGGGTACACGGGCAGCAGTGGTCTGGTCAGTGGAGGCCTAGTGGAAGGAAGGACCGCAGACAGGCTTTGAAGGCCTAACATGATAAAATGGGCTGGCTGTAGGCACTGTAAAATAGGTTCCAGGGGTACACGGGCAGCAGTGGTCTGGTCAGTGGAGGCCTAGTGGAAGGAGGGACCGCAGACAGGCTTCGGAGGCCTAACACAATAAAATGGGCTGGCTGTAGGCACTTTAAAATAGGTTCCAGGGGTACACGGGCAGCAGTGGTCTGGTCAGTGGAGGCCTAGTGGAAGGAGGGACCGCAGACAGGCTTCGAAGGCCTAACATGATAAAATGGGCTGGCTGTAGGCACTTTATAATTGGTTCCAGGGGTACATGGGCAGCAGTGGTCTGGTCAGTGGAGGCCTAGTGGAAGGAGGGACCGCAGACAGGCTTCGAAGGCCTAACATAATAAAATGGGCTGGCTGTAGGCACTTTATAATTGGTTCCAGGGGTACATGGGCAGCAGTGGTCTGGTCAGTGGAGGCCTAGTGGAAGGAGGGACCGCAGACAGGCTTCGAAGGCCTAACATGATAAAATGGGCTGGCTGTAGGCACTTTATAATTGGTTCCAGGGGTACACAGGCAGCAGTGGTCTGGTCAGTGGAGGCCTAGTGGAAGGAGGGACCGCAGACAGGCTTCGAAGGCCTAACATAATAAAATGGGCTGGCTGTAGGCACTGTAAAATAGGTTCCAGGGGTACACGGGCAGCAGTGGTCTGGTCAGTGGAGGCCTAGTGGAAGGAGGGACCGCAGACAGGCTTCGAAGGCCTAACATAATAAAATGGGCTGGCTGTAGGCACTTTATAATTGGTTCCAGGGGTACACGGGCAGCAGTGGTCTGGTCAGTGGAGGCCTAGTGGAAGGAGGGACCGCAGACAGGCTTCGAAGGCCTAACATAATAAAATGGGCTGGCTGTAGGCACTGTAAAATAGGTTCCAGGGGTACACGGGCAGCAGTGGTCTGGTCAGTGGAGGCCTAGTGGAAGGAGGGACCGCAGACAGGCTTCGAAGGCCTAACATGATAAAATGGGCTGGCTGTAGGCACTTTATAATTGGTTCCAGGGGTACACGGGCAGCAGTGGTCTGGTCAGTGGAGGCCTAGTGGAAGGAGGGACCGCAGACAGGCTTCGAAGGCCTAACATAATAAAATGGGCTGGCTGTAGGCACTGTAAAATAGGTTCCAGGGGTACACGGGCAGCAGTGGTCTGGTCAGTGGAGGCCTAGTGGAAGGAGGGACCGCAGACAGGCTTCGAAGGCCTAACATGATAAAATGGGCTGGCTGTAGGCACTTTATAATTGGTTCCAGGGGTACACGGGCAGCAGTGGTCTGGTCAGTGGAGGCCTAGTGGAAGGAGGGACCGCAGACAGGCTTCGAAGGCCTAACATGATAAAATGGGCTGGCTGTAGGCACTTTATAATTGGTTCCAGGGGTACACGGGCAGCAGTGGTCTGGTCAGTGGAGGCCTAGTGGAAGGAGGGACCGCAGACAGGCTTCGAAGGCCTAACATAATAAAATGGGCTGGCTGTAGGCACTTTATAATTGGTTCCAGGGGTACACGGGCAGCAGTGGTCTGGTCAGTGGAGGCCTAGTGGAAGGAGGGACCGCAGACAGGCTTCGAAGGCCTAACATAATAAAATGGGCTGGCTGTAGGCACTGTAAAATAGGTTCCAGGGGTACACGGGCAGCAGTGGTCTGGTCAGTGGAGGCCTAGTGGAAGGAGGGACCGCAGACAGGCTTCGAAGGCCTAACATAATAAAATGGGCTGGCTGTAGGCACTGTAAAATAGGTTCCAGGGGTACACGGGCAGCAGTGGTCTGGTCAGTGGAGGCCTAGTGGAAGGAGGGACCGCAGACAGGCTTCGAAGGCCTAACATAATAAAATGGGCTGGCTGTAGGCACTGTAAAATAGGTTCCAGGGGTACACGGGCAGCAGTGGTGTGGTCAACGGAGGCCGATTGTAATGAGTGTCAGCCAGTTAGTAGTCAAAAAACAACAAATAAATGTGAATGTCTCGCATTAAAACAAAGACACTAAAGGGTGCAATCATTAGGTTCAGGGGTGGGATCCTCTGCGTTGTTTCAGACCTACTAATTTAGCGCAAAGTATTTACTGTGGTAAATAGAGGACACTGCCCCTGACTATGTTATGTACCATCATACATGTCAACACAATGGTATTGTCAGTGGCAGGTATGGAAGGATGTCAGCGCATAGACTAAACATTGGTGGAAGTGTGAGAGATAACTGTGGAAGTGGTAGAGCAATGTTTGACCTGGGGGTGGGTGAACTCTCTTGTGGCCGGCGGTACAGGCCCAGGGCCCCTCATGTTACAACAGTGTGTCTGACGTTGGGTGCGCACCACCACCGCCAGAGACACTTTATTGTACTATGAGGGACCCAGTACCAATGCCGTCGACCAAAAGCGAGCACACCCACCTCTTCAGGCAAACAGCTGTCTCACGGGTGCTTGCGCCAAGTCGCGATACCACGGCCCCGTGTGGTGAGTTTGGCCATTTAGGGAGGTGTAAACATGTCATATGCCGGACAATCAGCTGCACAAAATTAGATATTAGAAAAGTAATTCACAGTAGTCCACAGGCAAGAGCTTTTCATAGGAAAGCTAGGTGTCGGCCGGGCAAGGTGGGGCAAAAGATTTTGAAATCCAGTTGTGGTTCATTTTAATGAATGTTAGATCGTCAACATTTTGGGTAGCCAGACGAGTCCTTTTTTCGGTTAATATTGAACCTGCAGCACTGAATACTCTTTCTGATAGGACACTTGCTGCCGGGCAAGCAAGCTCCTGCAATGCATATTCTGCCAATTCTGGCCAGGTGTCTAATTTTGAGGCCCAGTAATCAAATGGGAATGACGGTTGAGGGAGAACATCGATAAGGGATGAAAAATAGTTAGTAACCATACTGGACAAATGTTGTCTCCTGTCACTTTCAATTGATGCAGCAGTACCTGTCCTGTCTGCGGTCATAGCAAAATCACTCCACAACCTGGTCAGAAAACCCCTTTGTCCAACGCCACTTCTGATGTGTGCACCCCTAACACTACTAATCTGCTGCCCCCTGGAGCTCGTGTGATAACGATCACGTGCGCTGTGTGCTGGGAATGCCTGAAGCAAATGGTCAACAAGAGTTGATTGTTTGGTTGCTAATATTAGTTCCAAGTTCTCATGTGGCATAATATTTTGCAATTTGCCTTTATAGCGTGGATCAAGGAGGCAGGCCAACCAGTAATCGTCATCGTTCATCATTTTCGTTATGCGTGTGTCCCTTTTTAGGATACGTAAGGCATAATCCGCCATGTGGGCCAAAGTTCCAGTTGTCAAATCTCCGGTTGTGATTGGTTGAGGGGCAGTTTCAGGCAAATCTACGTCACTTGTGTCCCTCAAAAAACCAGAACCCGGCCTTGCCACGCAACCAATTTCCAGTGCCCCCGGGAAAGCTTCCGCATTAAAAATATACTCATCCCCATCATCCTCCTCGTCCTCCACCTCCTCTTCGCCCTCTACCTCGTCCTGTACACTGCCCTGACCAGACAATGGCTGACTGTCATCAAGGCTTTCCTCTTCCTCTGGTGCAGACGCCTGCTCCTTTATGTGCGTCAAACTTTGCATCAGCAGACGCATTAGGGGGATGCTCATGCTTATTACTGCGTTGTCTGCACTAACCAGCCGTGTGCATTCCTCAAAACACTGAAGGACTTGACACATGTCTTGTATCTTGGACCACTGCACACCAGACAACTCCATGTCTGCCATCCTACTGCCTGCCCGTGTATGTGTATCCTCCCACAAAAACATAACAGCCCGCCTCTGTTGGCACAGTCTCTGAAGCATGTGCAGTGTTGAGTTCCACCTTGTTGCAACGTCTATGATTAGGCGATGCTGGGGAAGGTTCAAAGACCGCTGATAGGTCTGCATACGGCTGGAGTGTACAGGCGAACGGATATGTGAGCAAAGTCCACGCACTTTGAGGAGCAGGTCGGAGAACCCAGGATAAGTTTTCACTAAGCACTGCACCACCAGGTTTAAGGTGTGAGCCAGGCAAGGAATGTGTTTCAGTTGGGAAAGGGAGATGGCAGCCATGAAATTCCTTCCGTTATCACTCACTACCTTGCCTGCCTCAAGATCTACTGTGCCCAGCCACGACTGCGTTTCTTGTTGCAAGAACTCGGACAGAACTTCCGCGGTGTGTCTGTTGTCGCCCAAACACTTCATAGCCAATACAGCCTGCTGACGCTTGGCAGTAGCTGGCCCATAATGGGACAACTGGTGTGCAACAGTGTCATCTGCCGATGGAGTGGTTGGCCGACTGTGGTCTGTGGAAGAGCTGTAGCTTCTGCAGGAGGACGAGGAGGAGGAGGAGGAGGTGGTGCGAACGCCTACAGCCAACTGTTTCCTAGACCGTGGGCTAGGCACAACTGTCCCGAAATTGATGTCCCCTGAGGACCCTGCATCCACCACATTCACCCAGTGTGCCGTGATGGACACATAACGTCCCTGGCCATGCCTACTGGTCCATGCATCTGTAGTCAGGTGCACCTTTGTACTCACAGATTGCCTGAGTGCATGGACAATGCGCTGTTTAACATGCTGGTGCAGGGCCGGGATGGCTTTTCTGGAAAAAAAGTGTCGACTGGGTAGCTCGTATCGTGGTTCAGCGTACTCCATCAGGGCTTTGAAAGCTTCGCTTTCAACTAACCGGTAGGGCATCATCTCTAACGATATTAGTCTAGCTATGTGGGCGTTAAAACCTTGTGTACGCGGATGCGAGGATAAGTACTTCTTTTTTCTAACCAGAGTCTCATGTAGTGTGAGCTGAACTGGAGAGATGGAGATCGTGGAACTTGCGGGTGTGCCGGTGGACATGGCAGACTGCGAGACGGTTGGAGATGGTATTGTTTCCGCCGGTGACCTAGATGCAATATTTCCTCCTACAAAACTGGTGATTCCCTGACCCTGAGTGCTTTTGGCTGGCAAAGAAACCTGCACAGATACTGCCGGTGGTGCGGAAAATGGTGGCCTTACAGTGACGGAAGGGATGTTGCGTTGCTGACTAGCTTCATTGGCCGAGGGTGCTACAACCTTAAGGGACGTTTGGTAGTTAGTCCAGGCTTGAAAATGCATGGTGGTTAAGTGTCTATGCATGCAACTAGTATTGAGACATTTCAGATTCTGACCTCTGCTTAAGCTAGTTGAACATTTTTGACAGATGACTTTGCGCTGATCAATTGGATGTTGTTTAAAAAAATGCCAGACTGCACTCTTCCTAGCATCGGATCCCTTTTCAGGGATTGCAGACTGAGCTTTAACCGGATGGCCACGCTGTCCTCCAACAGGTTTTGGCTTTGACACGCGTTTTGGGCCAGATACGGGCCCGGCAGATGGAACCTGTTGCGATGTTGATGCCTGCTGGGGCCCCTCCTCCACCTCCGCTTCTGAACTACTGCCGCCTGCACCCTGTTCCCCCAATGGCTGCCAATCGGGGTCAATAACTGGGTCATCTATTAACTCCTCTTCGAGCTCGTGTGCAACTTCGTCTGTGTCACTGTGTCGGTCGGTGGTATAGCGTTCGTGGCGGGGCAACATAGTCTCATCAGGGTCTGATTGTGGATCAGTACCCTGAGAGGGCAATGTGGTGGTCTGAGTCAAAGGAGCAGCATAGTACTCTGGCTGTGGCTGTGCATCAGTGCACTCCATGTCAGAATCAACTTGTAATGGGCATGGCCTGTTAAGTGTTTCACTTTGTAAGCCAGGGACGGTATGTGTAAAGAGCTCCATGGAGTAACCCGTTGTGTCGCCTGCTGCATCCTTCTCTCTTGTTGTAGTTTTTGCTGAAGAGGACAAGGAAGCGACTTGTCCCTGACCGTGGACATCCACAAGCGACGCGCTGCTTTTACATTTACCAGTTTCAGAAGAGGAGGCAAAAGAGCTAGAGGCTGAGTCTGCAATGTAAGCCAAAACTTGCTGTTGCTGCTCCGCCTTTAAAAGCGGTTTTCCTACTCCCAGAAAAGAGAGCGTTCGAGGCCTTGTGTAGCCAGACGACGAAACTGGCTCCACAGCTCCAGACTTACGTGGAATATTTTTATCCCCACGACCACCTGATGCTCCACTACCACTACCATCATTACCAGCTGACAATGAACGCCCACGGCCACGACCTCTTGCACCAGACTTCCTCATTGTTTTAAAAACTTAACCAAAGTAACTTTATTTGTTGCTATCAAACAACTTACACGGTAAGCTATAACTTCAGTATGATTTCAATATCCCTTAACAGGTTGGTGAGACCACAAGGAAAATCAGGCACAATGTTACACACTCTGTTTTCTGTGGCACAAAATCACAGAGATGCCACACACGCAGGACTGTCACTCAAGCACAAATGTCAATATTAATCTCCCACCTATTTATTTATTTATTTTTTTCCTCAGGGAGACTTTAGAAACCAAATAAGATAAATTGTTTTTTTCAGGGACAATTTAGAAACCAAATAATAATAATAAAAAAAAAAAAAAGCTTTCTATGGCCCAGTGCCCACTGAGTGAGAGATGGCACACACAGGAGTCAGGATAAGGAGTGGCACACAAGCCCTGAGGACAATATTAATCTCCCACTGATGGATGTAGTGTTTTTTTTTTCAGGTAGATTTTAGAACCCAAATCAAGCAAAAAAATAAATAGGCTTTCTATGGCCCACTGAGTGAGAGATGGCGCGCACAGGAGTCAGGATCAGGAGTGGCACACAAGCCCTGAGGACAGCATTAATCTCCCACTGATGGATGTAGTGTTTTTTTTTTCAGGTAGATTTTAGAACCCAAATCAAGCAAAAAAATAAATAGGCTTTCTATGGCCCACTGAGTGAGAGATGGCGCGCACAGGAGTCAGGATCAGGAGTGGCACACAAGCCCTGAGGACAGTATTAATCTCCCACTGATGGATGTAGTGATTTTTTTTTTCAGGTAGATTTTAGAACCCAAATCAAGCAAAAAAATAAATAGGCTTTCTATGGCCCACTGAGTGAGAGATGGCGCTCACAGGAGTCAGGATCAGGAGTGGCACACAAGCCCTGAGGACAATATTAATCTCCCACTGATGGATGTAGTGTTTTTTTTTCAGGTAGATTTTAGAACCCAAATCAAGCAAAAAAATAAATAGGCTTTCTATGGCCCACTGAGTGAGAGATGGCGCTCACAGGAGTCAGGATCAGGAGTGGCACACAAGCCCTGAGGACAATATTAATCTCCCACTGATGGATGTAGTGTTTTTTTTTCAGGTAGATTTTAGAACCCAAATCAAGCAAAAAAATAAATAGGCTTTCTATGGCCCACTGAGTGAGAGATGGCGCGCACAGGAGTCAGGATCAGGAGTGGCACACAAGCCCTGAGGACAGCATTAATCTCCCACTGATGGATGTAGTGTTTTTTTTTTTCAGGTAGATTTTAGAACCCAAATCAAGCAAAAAAATAAATAGGCTTTCTATGGCCCACTGAGTGAGAGATGGCGCTCACAGGAGTCAGGATCAGGAGTGGCACACAAGCCCTGAGGACAATATTAATCTCCCACTGATGGATGTAGTGTTTTTTTTTCAGGTAGATTTTAGAACCCAAATCAAGCAAAAAAATAAATAGGCTTTCTATGGCCCACTGAGTGAGAGATGGCGCGCACAGGAGTCAGGATCAGGAGTGGCACACAAGCCCTGAGGACAGCATTAATCTCCCACTGATGGATGTAGTGTTTTTTTTTTTCAGGTAGATTTTAGAACCCAAATCAAGCAAAAAAATAAATAGGCTTTCTATGGCCCACTGAGTGAGAGATGGCGCTCACAGGAGTCAGGATCAGGAGTGGCACACAAGCCCTGAGGACAATATTAATCTCCCACTGATGGATGTAGTGTTTTTTTTTCAGGTAGATTTTAGAACCCAAATCAAGCAAAAAAATAAATAGGCTTTCTATGGCCCACTAAGTGAGAGATGGCGCTCACAGGAGTCAGGATCAGGAGTGGCACACAAGCCCTGAGGACAGCATTAATCTCCCACTGATGGATGTAGTGTTTTTTTTTTTCAGGTAGATTTTAGAAGCCAAATCAAGCAAAAAAATAAATAGGCTTTCTATGGCCCACTGAGTGAGAGATGGCGCTCACAGGAGTCAGGATCAGGAGTGGCACACAAGCCCTGAGGACAATATTAATCTCCCACTGATGGATGTAGTGTTTTTTTTTCAGGTAGATTTTAGAACCCAAATCAAGCAAAAAAATAAATAGGCTTTCTATGGCCCACTGAGTGAGAGATGGCGCTCACAGGAGTCAGGATCAGGAGTGGCACACAAGCCCTGAGGACAATATGAATCTCCCACTGATTGATGTAGTGTTTTTTTTTCAGGTAGATTTTAGAACCCAAATCAAGCAAAAAAATAAATAGGCTTTCTATGGCCCACTGAGTGAGAGATGGCGCTCACAGGAGTCAGGATCAGGAGTGGCACACAAGCCCTGAGGACAATATTAATCTCCCACTGATTGATGTAGTGTTTTTTTTTCAGGTAGATTTTAGAACCCAAATCAAGCAAAAAAATAAATAGGCTTTCTATGGCCCACTGAGTGAGAGATGGCGCTCACAGGAGTCAGGATCAGGAGTGGCACACAAGCCCTGAGGACAATATTAATCTCCCACTGATGGATGTAGTGTTTTTTTTTCAGGTAGATTTTAGAACCCAAATCAAGCAAAAAAATAAATAGGCTTTCTATGGCCCACTGAGTGAGAGATGGCGCACACAGGGATGGCACACACACGGATGGCACTGTAGCAGAAATGCAAATCTTAATCTCCCACAAAAAAAAAAAAAAAAAAAAACAGGGACTGTCCTACAATTACTATCTCCCTGCAGTAATCTCAGCCAGGTATGGCAGGCAGCAATAGGAGTGGACTGATGCACAAATTAAATAAAAAGTGTGGACAAACAAAAAAGATAGCTGTGCAGAAAGGAAGGAACAAGAGGATATGTGCTTTGAAAAAAGCAGTTGGTTTGCACAGTGGCGTACACACAGCAATACAGCTATCACGGAGCCTTCTAGGGCAGCCCAATGAGCTACAGCGCTGAGAGAAAAAAAAAAAAATGTAGCTTCCACTGTCCCTGCACACCGAAGGTGGTGTTGGACAGTGGAAATCGCTACAGCACAAGCGGTTTGGTGGTTAGTAGTGTTGAGCGATACTTTCCGATATCGGAAAGTATCGGTATCGGAAAGTATCGGCCGATACCGTCACAGTATCGGAATCCAATCCGATACCGATACCCGATCCCAATGCAAGTCAATGGGACGAAAATATCGGAATTAAAATAAACCCTTTCTTTCCTTGTAGGTTAATTCTACATGAAGGAAAACAACTAAGAATAATGTAGGATGTATTGGGGGAGGTGGCGGAGACATTAAAGGCACAGGGGTTTATCCCAATCAAATAGAATAGCAGTATTTTTAATTTTTTTATGACGTTCGGCGTTAGAAAGAAATTGACTATGTTAATTTTTTATTTATTTTGTCAGATATTGATGTTTCACTACTTCCACGCCCTTCACCCTATTTTTTACTTCTCCCACACTTTCTTCTTCATTATCCTCATCATCAGCTTCTGTGACATCAACTTCTTCACCTTATTCATCTTCTTCTTTTCTACGTATATATGTTTGTTTTTTTTTACATTGTTCATATTCTTTTTATTTAACTATTATCTTTTTTATATTCAACTTCTTCATCATATTCTTATTTGTGACAGGCATTCCCGTAGTTGTTATCTATAAAAGTTTGAAGATTACACCTTCCGTTCTGCCTGTCACAAAACAGTTACATTTGTCCGCGTTCAGTTTGGCCTGCAGCATCAGGCTTTATCCAGGGGCACCACGAGGAGGAACGGACTCACCCCCATACACTGCTTAGTCTTCTTCTGCTTATAATTTAGATAATATCTTTTGCTCTGATATTTAGTCTTATGCTTAATGTTCTTCTGCTCTTTGTTCTGCAGCCTCTTGTTCTTCTGCTTCTCGGTCTTCCAGGTTGTCGTCGTCATCTCCAGGGTCGTCATCTCCAGGGTCGTCGTCATCGGGGTCGTCGTCATCGGGGTCGTCGTCATCGGGGTCGTCTTCAGGGTCATCGTCTCCAGGGTCGTCGTCATCTCGGTGGTTGTCGTCTCTGGTGTCGTCATCATCTTAGGGGTGGTCTTCCGGGTCATCGTCTTTCGGGTCTTGAACTTGGAAATGTAGCAGAAGGTACAAGAAGGCTGAGAAAATGCCGAGAAACAGCTGATGGAACTGGAACTCGGATGGCTACCCGAAGGTCCAAGAGCCAATGGAACTACCGAGGACCAGCTGACGTTACTGGAACCCGGTTACTAAGCAGGAGGTACCCGTGCCTGAAAGCACTACCAAGGACCACCTGACGTTGGTGGAACTCGGATACCCAGAGGGAGGCACCTAAGCCAAAGGCTCTGCCCGGAACCAGCTGACGGTACTGGAACCAGGATGGGGAGCAGAAGGTACAAGAGCAAAAGACACTGCCGAGAACCAGCTGACGGTACTGGAACCCGGATGGGTAGCCGAAGGTCCAAGAGCCAATGGAACTACCGAGGACCAGCTGACGTTACTGGAACCCGGTTACTAAGCAGGAGGTACCCGTGCCTGAAAGCACTACCAAGGACCACCTGACATTGGTGGAACTCGGATACCCAGAGGGAGGCACCTAAGCCAAAGGCTCTGCCCGGAACCAGCTGACGGTACTGGAACCAGGATGGGGAGCAGAAGGTACAAGAGCAAAAGACACTGCCGAGAACCAGCTGACGGTACTGGAACCCGGATGGGGACCTATTCAAGCTTGTCTTCCTAGGGCCCCAACTGGCGGTGTGTTAGAGCCCAGGGACAGCAGGAGGAGGAGCAGGGGGAGGGGAGTGTAGGCCGAAGCCTGCACAGGCGGCAGCTTTGGGTGTGTTGTGTCTGCGTGGCTTTTGCAGGACACGTTGCCGGCTACACAGCAGGGGAACAGCTGGCGGTGCTGGACCCCACTGACACATTGGCGAGGTGTTTGGCTCTGTGCAGCCAGCACTTCCGGACAGCAACTAGCGTTGTTGGAGCCCGGGCTCTGCAGGTGGAGCAGAGTGTAGGCCGAAGCCTAATTGAACCGATTTCAAAAGTCACCTTTAACCCCCCCTCAGGGGTTACAAAGTAGAAGAGCCACAGCTTATGCAGCAGCAGTGCTGCGCAAGTCAAAGGTTGCTCTTGTAATTTTTCTCCTTGCACACGCTGAATGGAACACGTATAACATTTAGCCCTTTATACAGTCAAACTGTGTAATGGAGGTGAGAGTTCCCTTTGTAATGAGACGCAGCACAGGTGTCAAGAATCCCACCTTGGTGCTGGGTGCAGCCTCCCGAGCGTTGTTATTTGCTGTACAGGAGTCTGCGCTGTCGTGTTATCCCCTGGCCTAGCGCCGTTAGCGCTGCCCATCTTCTGGCATCATGTAATGTCGGCCGGTGCGGTTCGCGATGCCCAGGAATCCCAGCCTCGCAGTGTCTTAACATTGTTAAAACACTGCGGGGCTGGGATTCAGGGCCTGGCGCAGCACATATGTTCGCCTCTCACACTCGGGTCCTTACACCCGCTTCAGACTGTGCGGCGTCATCTGATCCCTTATCGCATGCCACGGCCATGAAGCCGCACAGTCCGAACAAGGCGGAAGGAGAGGAGGGACAGGCGAACTGATGCACTGATCCTGCCCATGAATCACACCCTCGCAGTCCCAATAAATAAGACACCGAGGGGCGTTGTGTGGGTCAGGGCGGCCGCAGAGGCGCAGCCAGCCAAACAATGATGCCAGAAGACGGGCAGCGCTACCAAGGGGGTTGCAGCGTGTCATTACAAAGGAAAGTCACACCACCGGGACGGTTAAATGGTCACACAGAGGACACATTTCAGACGTGTTTTCAGTTCCACATGTGCGAGGAGAATACGTTTCTGAGCCACCTTGCACACATGCAGCATTACCGCTGTACAAGGTGGCTGGATAACGTAAAAACGCCTGGGGGAGGGGGGACAGGTTCCCTTCAATTTCAGTTCTTGTGTCTGCGTGGCTTTTGCAGGACACGTTGCCGGCTGCACAGCAGGGGAACAGCTGGCGGTGCTGGACCCCACTGACACATTGGCTGGTGTTTTTCTCTGTGCAGCTAGCACATCTGGGCCCCAACTGGCGGTGTGTTAGAGCCCAGGGACAGCAGGAGGAGGAGCAGGAGGAGGAGGAGCAGGGGGAGGGGAGTGTAGGCCGAAGCCTGCACTGGCGGCAGCTTTGGGTGTGTTGTGTCTGCGTGGCTTTTGCAGGACACGTTGCCGGCTACACAGCAGGGGAACAGCTGGCGGTGCTGGACCCCACTGACACATTGGCGAGGTGTTTGGCTCTGTGCAGCCAGCACTTCCGGACAGCAACTAGCGTTGTTGGAGCCCGGGCTCTGCAGGTGGAGCAGAGTGTAGGCCGAAGCCTAATTGAACCGATTTCAAAAGTCACCTTTAACCCCCCCTCAGGGGTTACAAAGTAGAAGAGCCACAGCTTATGCAGCAGCAGTGCTGCGCAAGTCAAAGGTTGCTCTTGTAATTTTTCTCCTTGCACACGCTGAATGGAACACGTATAACATTTAGCCCTTTATACAGTCAAACTGTGTAATGGAGGCGAGAGTTCCCTTTGTAATGAGACGCAGCACAGGTGTCAAGAATCCCACCTTGGTGCTGGGTGCAGCCTCCCGAGCGTTGTTATTTGCTGTACAGGAGTCTGCGCTGTCGTGTTATCCCCTGGCCTAGCGCCGTTAGCGCTGCCCATCTTCTGGCATCATGTAATGTCGGCCGGTGCGGTTCGCGATGCCCAGGAATCCCAGCCTCGCAGTGTCTTAACATTGTTAAAACACTGCGGGGCTGGGATTCAGGGCCTGGCGCAGCACATATGTTCGCCTCTCACACTCGGGTCCTTACACCCGCTTCAGACTGTGCGGCGTCATCTGATCCCTTATCGCATGCCACGGCCATGAAGCCGCACAGTCCGAACAAGGCGGAAGGAGAGGAGGGACAGGCGAACTGATGCACTGATCCTGCCCATGAATCACACCCTCGCAGTCCCAATAAATAAGACACCGAGGGGCGTTGTGTGGGTCAGGGCGGCCGCAGAGGCGCAGCCAGCCAAACAATGATGCCAGAAGACGGGCAGCGCTACCAAGGGGGTTGCAGCGTGTCATTACAAAGGAAAGTCACACCACCGGGACGGTTAAATGGTCACACAGAGGACACATTTCAGACGTGTTTTCAGTTCCACATGTGCGAGGAGAATACGTTTCTGAGCCACCTTGCACACATGCAGCATTACCGCTGTACAAGGTGGCTGGATAACGTAAAAACGCCTGGGGGAGGGGGGACAGGTTCCCTTCAATTTCAGTTCTTGTGTCTGCGTGGCTTTTGCAGGACACGTTGCCGGCTGCACAGCAGGGGAACAGCTGGCGGTGCTGGACCCCACTGACACATTGGCTGGTGTTTTTCTCTGTGCAGCTAGCACATCTGGGCAAAAACTGGCGGTGTTAGAGCCCAGGGTCAGCAGGAGGAGGAGGAGCAGGAGCAGGGGGAGGGGAGTGTAGGCCGAAGCCTGCACTGGCGGCAGCTTTGGGTGTGTTGTGTCTGCGTGGCTTTTGCAGGACACGTTGCCGGCTACACAGCAGGGGAACAGCTGGCGGTGCTGGACCCCACTGACACATTGGCGAGGTGTTTGGCTCTGTGCAGCCAGCACTTCCGGACAGCAACTAGCGTTGTTGGAGCCCGGGCTCTGCAGGTGGAGCAGAGTGTAGGCCGAAGCCTAATTGAACCGATTTCAAAAGTCACCTTTAACCCCCCCTCAGGGGTTACAAAGTAGAAGAGCCACAGCTTATGCAGCAGCAGTGCTGCGCAAGTCAAAGGTTGCTCTTGTAATTTTTCTCCTTGCACACGCTGAATGGAACACGTATAACATTTAGCCCTTTATACAGTCAAACTGTGTAATGGAGGCGAGAGTTCCCTTTGTAATGAGACGCAGCACAGGTGTCAAGAATCCCACCTTGGTGCTGGGTGCAGCCTCCCGAGCGTTGTTATTTGCTGTACAGGAGTCTGCGCTGTCGTGTTATCCCCTGGCCTAGCGCCGTTAGCGCTGCCCATCTTCTGGCATCATGTAATGTCGGCCGGTGCGGTTCGCGATGCCCAGGAATCCCAGCCTCGCAGTGTCTTAACATTGTTAAAACACTGCGGGGCTGGGATTCAGGGCCTGGCGCAGCACATATGTTCGCCTCTCACACTCGGGTCCTTACACCCGCTTCAGACTGTGCGGCGTCATCTGATCCCTTATCGCATGCCACGGCCATGAAGCCGCACAGTCCGAACAAGGCGGAAGGAGAGGAGGGACAGGCGAACTGATGCACTGATCCTGCCCATGAATCACACCCTCGCAGTCCCAATAAATAAGACACCGAGGGGCGTTGTGTGGGTCAGGGCGGCCGCAGAGGCGCAGCCAGCCAAACAATGATGCCAGAAGACGGGCAGCGCTACCAAGGGGGTTGCAGCGTGTCATTACAAAGGAAAGTCACACCACCGGGACGGTTAAGTGGTCACACAGAGGACACATTTCAGACGTGTTTTCAGTTCCACATGTGCGAGGAGAATACGTTTCTGAGCCACCTTGCACACATGCAGCATTACCGCTGTACAAGGTGGCTGGATAACGTAAAAACGCCTGGGGGAGGGGGGACAGGTTCCCTTCAATTTCAGTTCTTGTGTCTGCGTGGCTTTTGCAGGACACGTTGCCGGCTACACAGCAGGGGAACAGCTGGCGGTGCTGAACCCCACTGACACATTGGCTGGTGTTTTTCTCTGTGCAGCTAGCACATCTGGGCAAAAACTGGCGGTGTTAGAGCCCAGGGTCAGCAGGAGGAGCAGGGGGAGCGGAGTGTAGGCCGAAGCCTGCACTCGAGCAAGTTGAAAGGAAACCTTTAACCCCCCCCCAGGCGTTTGTAGCTGAAAGAGCCATTGTGTACAGCACTAATGCTGGAAAAGGTAAACTTAGCTCTTTTAATTATGGTCCTTGTACATGCGGAACCTAACATTTATGAAATGTGTCTCCTCACAGCGTTAAACCGTCCGGTAGGTGGAACTTTCCTTTGTCGTGTGACGCAGCACAGCCATCATTTTTACCCCCTTGGCGCCGTGCGCCGCCTCCTCAGCGTTGTTTGAATCTGTCCCGGAGCCTGCGCTGTTAGGTTACCCCTTGGCCATGCACACATGTTGCGCTGCCCGTCTTCTGACCTCATTTGGTGTCAGGCTGGCTGCGCCTGTGCGGGTGCGCTGGCCGAGATCCCGCCTCGCAGTGTCGTCTAATGTAATCCCACCGCGGGCCTGTGATCCGTGCCCGTGCGCAGTGCATATCCTCTCCTCTCACTCCCCTCCCTACGGCTTCTTTTTCAGACTGTGCGGTGTCACGGCCGTGGCATGCTATTAGGGACCAGCTGACATCGCACAGTCTGAAGAAGCCGTAGGGAGGGGAGTGAGAGGAGAGGATATGCACTGCGCACGGGCACGGATCACAGGCCCGCGGTGGGATTACATTAGACGACACTGCGAGGCGGGATCTCGGCCAGCGCACCCGCACAGGCGCAGCCAGCCTGACACCAAATGAGGTCAGAAGACGGGCAGCGCAACATGTGTGCATGGCCAAGGGCTAACCTAACAGCGCAGGCTCCGGGACAGATTCAAACAACGCTGAGGAGGGGGCGCAC
Source organism: Ranitomeya variabilis (assembly GCF_051348905.1). Classification (NCBI taxonomy): domain Eukaryota; kingdom Metazoa; phylum Chordata; class Amphibia; order Anura; family Dendrobatidae; genus Ranitomeya; species Ranitomeya variabilis. Next base: position 674,417,942 of record NC_135236.1, on the reverse strand, counting down.
GGCGCCAAGGGGGTAAAAATGATGGCTGTGCTGCGTCACACGACAAAGGAAAGTTCCACCTACCGGACGGTTTAACGCTGTGTGGGGACACATTTCATAAGTGTTTGGTTCAGCATGTGCAAGGAGCATCACGAAAAGAGGCACTTTTTCCCTTTGCATCATTACTGCTGCACAAGGTGGCTCCTTCAGTAACAAACGCCTGGGGGGGGGGTCAGGTTCCCTTACATTAAACTTGTTGTGCCTGCGTGGCGGTCGCAGTACACGTTGCCGTATACACAGCAGGGGAACAGCTGGCGGTGCTGAACCCCACTAACACATTGGCGAGGTGTTTGGCTCTGTGCGTACAGCACTTCTGGACGGCAACTGGCGGTGTTGGAGCCCAGGGACAGGTGGAGGAGGAGGAGGTTGGAGGAGGTAGGAGGGATTGCCACACACACAGCAGGGGAACAGCTGACGTTACTGAACCCCAATAACAGAGGAGGGACTGTTGACTGTGCGTACAGCACTTCTGGACGGCAACTGGCGGTGTTGGAGCCCAGGGACAGGTGGAGGAGGAGGAGGTTGGAGGAGGTAGGAGGGATTGCCACACACACAGCAGGGGAACAGCTGACGTTACTGAACCCCAATAACAGAGGAGGGACTGTTGACTGTGCGTACAGCACTTCTGGACGGCAACTGGCGGTGTTGGAGCCCAGGGACAGGTGGAGGAGGAGGAGGTTGGAGGAGGTTGGAGGAGGTAGGAGGGATTGCCACACACACAGCAGGGGAACAGCTGACGTTACTGAACCCCAATAACAGAGGAGGGACTGTTGACTGTGCGTACAGCACTTCTGGACGGCAACTGGCGGTGTTGGAGCCCAGGGACAGGTGGAGGAGGAGGAGGTTGGAGGAGGTTGGAGGAGGTAGGAGGGATTGCCACACACACAGCAGGGGAACAGCTGACGTTACTGAACCCCAATAACAGAGGAGGGACTGTTGACTGTGCGTACAGCACTTCTGGATGGCAACTGGCGGTGTTGGAGCCCAGGGACAGGTGGAGGAGGAGGAGGTTGGAGGAGGTAGGAGGGATTGCCACACACACAGCAGGGGAACAGCTGACGTTACTGAACCCCAATAACAGAGGAGGGACTGTTGACTGTGCGTACAGCACTTCTGGACGGCAACTGGCGGTGTTGGAGCCCAGGGACAGGTGGAGGAGGAGGAGGTTGGAGGAGGTTGGAGGAGGTAGGAGGGATTGCCACACACACAGCAGGGGAACAGCTGACGTTACTGAACCCCAATAACAGAGGAGGGACTGTTGACTGTGCGTACAGCACTTCTGGACGGCAACTGGCGGTGTTGGAGCCCAGGGACAGGTGGAGGAGGAGGAGGTTGGAGGAGGTTGGAGGGATTGCCACACACACAGCAGGGGAACAGCTGACGTTACTGAACCCCAATAACAGAGGAGCGACTGTTGACTGTGCGTACAGCACTTCTGGACGGCAACTGGCGGTGTTGGAGCCCAGGGGCAGGTGGAGGAGGAGGAGGTTGGAGGAGGTTGGAGGGATTGCCACACACACAGCAGGGGAACAGCTGACGTTACTGAACCCCAATAACAGAGGAGGGACTGTTGACTGTGCGTACAGCACTTCTGGACGGCAACTGGCGGTGTTGGAGCCCAGGGACAGGTGGAGGAGGAGGAGGTTGGAGGAGGTAGGAGGGATTGCCACACACACAGCAGGGGAACAGCTGACGTTACTGAACCCCAATAACAGAGGAGGGACTGTTGACTGTGCGTACAGCACTTCTGGACGGCAACTGGCGGTGTTGGAGCCCAGGGACAGGTGGAGGAGGAGGAGGTTGGAGGAGGTTGGAGGGATTGCCACACACACAGCAGGGGAACAGCTGACGTTACTGAACCCCAATAACAGAGGAGGGACTGTTGACTGTGCGTACAGCACTTCTGGACGGCAACTGGCGGTGTTGGAGCCCAGGGACAGGTGGAGGAGGAGGAGGTTGGAGGAGGTTGGAGGAGGTAGGAGGGATTGCCACACACACAGCAGGGGAACAGCTGACGTTACTGAACCCCAATAACAGAGGAGCGACTGTTGACTGTGCGTACAGCACTTCTGGACGGCAACTGGCGGTGTTGGAGCCCAGGGGCAGGTGGAAAAGCAGAGGAACACAATGTAGGCCGAAGCCTGAGAAAGTCGAAAGGGAACCTTTAACCCCCCCCCCCAAGGCGTTTGTAGCTGAAAGAGCCAGCTTGTGCAGCACAAAAGATGCAAAAGGAAAAGGTGGCTCTTTTCATCATGCTCCTTGCAAACACAGAACTAAACACTTTTAAAATGTGTCCCCTGAAGCCGTGAAACCGTCCCGGAGGTGGGACTTTCCTTCGTAATATGACGCAGCACAGCCATCATTACTACCCCCCCCCGCCGCCGTGCCCCGGCTCCTCAGCGTTGTTTGATTCCGTCCCGGAGCCTGCGCTGTTATGTTATCCCGTGGCCAGGCACACTTAGCGCTGCCCATCTTCTGACATCATTTGGTGTCAGGCTGGCTGCGCCTGTGCGGCCGCGCTGGCCGAGAGCCCGCCTCGCAGTGTCTTCTGATGTAATCCCACTGGGGGCCTGGGATCCATGGCCATGCGCAGTGCATATCCTCGCCTCTCACTCCCCTCCCTACGGCTTCTTTTTCAGACTGTGCGGTGTCACGGCCGTGGCATGCTATTAGGGACCAGCTGACACCGAACAGTCTGAAGAAGCCATAGGGAGATGAGTGAGAGGTGGAGGTTCAGATATGCACTGCGCATGTCCATAGATCCCAGGCCCCCAGTGGGATTAAATCAGAAGACACTGCGAGGCGGGCTCTCGGCCAGCGTGGCCGCACAGGCGCAGCCAGCCTGACACCAAATGATGCCAGAAGACGGGCAGCGCTAAGTGTGCCTGGCCACGGGATAACATAACAGCGCAGGCTCCGGGACGGAATCAAACAACGCTGAGGAGCCGGGGCGCGGCGCCGGGGGGGTAGGAATGACGGCTGTGCTGCGTCATATTACGAAGGAAAGTCCCACCTCCGGGACGGTTTTACGGTATCAGTGGACACATTTTATAAGTGTTAAGTTTTGCGTGTGCAAGGAGCAAAACCAAAATAGCTACCTTTTTCCTTGTGCAGCATTACTGCTGCACAAGGTGGCTCTTTCAGTAACAAACGCCTTGGGGGGGGGGGGACAGATTCCCTTACATTTCAGTTGTTGTGTCAGCGTGGCGGTCGCATGACACATTGCCGGCTACACAGCTGGGGATCAGCTGACGTTACTGAAACCCAATAACACTGGGTCGTATGTTTTGACTGTGCAGACGGCACTTCTGAGCCTCAACTGGCGGTGTTGGAGCCCAGGAATTTAAGTTCAGGTGGTAGAAAGATGAACACAACAGGAGACCTGGATAACGTATACAGTGACCTAATTATTTAATCAGGAGGAGGAGTGGCAAATTCCTGCGAGATCCAGGCCTTGCTCATTTTCAGGAAAGTAAGCCGGTCAACGTTATCGGAGGATAGTCGCATGCGACGGTCAGTTAGTACACCACCTGCAGCACTAAAGACACGTTCCGATAATACACTGGCCGCAGGGCAAGACAGCACCTCCAATGCATACTGGCTTAGCTCTGGCCATGTATCCAGCTTTGAGACCCAAAACTTGAAAGGGGAAGAGCCGTCTGGGAGTACAGCAAGAGGGCAAGACATGTAGTCTGTCACCATCTGACGGAACCGTTGCCTCCTGCTGACTGGAGCCGTCTGTGATGGTGTAGACTTTTGTGGGGGGCACAGAAAACTGTGCCACAGTTGGGCCATACTGGTCTTGCCTTGGGCAGAGGCACTGCTTCTGCTCCCTCTTTGTGCAGAGCCTCCACCACTGCCTGGACGCACTGAGCTGCTTTGGAATGCACTAGCAGCACTTCTCTCAGTTGGAATGGAGAAGATGATGGAACTGACCAGTGTGTCTTGGTACTCCCGCATTTTTCGCTCCCGGTTCAACGGTGTGATGAGGCTTTCTACGTTGTCCCGGTAGCGAGGATCGAGGAGGGTGAACACCCAATAATCAGACATGTTGAGAATGTGGTCGATGCGGCGGTCGTTTCTCAGGCACTGCAGCATGTAATCCACCATGTGCTGCAGACTGCCAACTGCCCAAGAAACGCTGTCCCCAGCTGGAGGCGTGATCTCTGCCCGCTCGTCATCACCCCACCCTCGCTGTACACACTGAGTACTGGACAATTCGGGAACTCCCTCCTCTGGACGGATGTCTTCCTCCTCCATTGACTCCTCCTCATCCTCCTCACAAACTGTCCCCTGCCTACGCGTTTGTGAGGAACCACGTGGCGCTGACTGTCCAGAAGATGATGGAAGTGGTGAATCCTCATCCTCCACCTCTTCCACAACATCATCCCTTAGCGCTTGCAGTGATTTTTCAAGCAGGCAGATAAGGGGGACAGTCATGCTGACTAGTGCATCATCTGCACTCGCCATCCGCGTGGAATAATCAAAGGGACGCAAAACCTGGCAGACATCCTTCATAGTGGCCCACTCTGTGGTTGTGAAGTCTGTACGGCGCTGACTGCGACTTTTTTGCGCCTGATACAGCTGGTACTCCATTACAGCTTGCTGCTGCTCACACAACCGCTCCAACATATGTAACGTGGAATTCCACCTGGTAGGTAGGTCACATATGATGCGATGTTCCGGCAGGCGGTGTCGGCGCTGCAGAGCCGCAATGCGCGCTTTTGCCGTGCTGGAACGCCGCAAGTGAGCACACTCTAGGCGGACCTTGTGCAGCAGTGCATCAAGATCCGGATAGTCCCTCAAAAAACTCTGCACGACCAAATTGAGCACATGTGCCAGACATGGGATGTGAGTGAGGTTGCCGAGGCCAGGGCTGCCACCAGATTTCGGCCATTATCACACACTACCATGCCTGGCTGGAGATTCGCTGGCTCAAACCACACATCGCTCTCCTGCTTGATGGCATTCCAGAGCTCCTGCGCTGTGTGGCTACGATTCCCCAAAAAAATTAATTTCAAGACGGCCTGTTGACGTTTGGCCACGGCTGTGCTCATGTCGGTCGTAACAGGTACACGTTCATCACGGGTCCATGTGGAGGTGGACTGTGACGGCTCCTGCAGCGATGATTCTGAGGAACTGGTGTAAGAGGAGGAGTCAATGCGTACAGAATGGATTCCTGCAATCCTTGGAGTGGGCAGGACACGTCCTGCGCCACTCGCACGGTCTGTACCCGGCTCAACTACATTAACCCAATGGGCAGTGAGGGAAAGGTATCGCCCCTGTCCATGTTGACTGGTCCATGCATCGGTGGTGAGGTGGACCTTGCTACTGACGGCGTTCAGTAGCGCGTGTTTTATGTGTCCCTCCACATGCTTGTGCAGGGCAGGGACGGCTTGCCTGCTGAAGTAAAAGCGGCTAGGCACATTGTACTGTGGGACTGCCAATGACATCAAGTCACGGAAGCTGTCAGTCTCCACCAGCCTGAATGACAGCATTTCCAGTGACAGAAGTTTGGCAATGCCTGCAGTCAGAGCCTGTGCTCGTGGGTGGTTTGACGAGAAAGGCCGCCTTTTCTCCCATGCCTGTACTACCGATGGCTGTAGACTGGGCTGGGAGTGTGTGGATGACTGGGAAAGTGGTGCTGCGGGTGGAATTACAGCGGGTCTCTGGACAACAGGGCCAGAGGTTCTTCCACGGCGATCCTGGGAGGAAGCCGAACCAGCTGCGTGTGAGCTAGAGGAAGAGGCAACACGAGCTGAAGAGGTGGTAGCTGCCGCTGTTGGTTGGCCTAGCTCTTCAGTGTGTTTGTCTAACTCCGCCGGGTGCCTGTTGCGCACATGTTTCCACATGTTGGAGGTATTGAGGTTGGCGACTTTTTGACCTCTTTTGATTTTTTGATGACACACCTTGCATCTGACATAGCAAATGTCATCTGCAACTGTGTCAAAAAAGGACCAGGCACTGCAAGTCTTGGGAGCCCCCCTTTTGACTTTTGGAAGAGACATGCTCCTTACGGGTGCCAAAGCGGAGGCTGCAGGATCCGCAGTCTTCCCCCTCCCTCTCCCTCTTTGGGCCGTACGGGGAATCTCTTCCTCAGAGCTGCTCCCACCACCTTCCTGTCCCTGACGCCAAGATGGGTCAAGGACCTCATCATCTACACTACCCTCTGCCCCCAACTGCTCCTCCTGGGTAGTCTCAGCAGCAGAGCACGCACCAGTAAGTGGCACCTGAGTGTCATCATCAGCTGATGCGGCCTGCGAGGTGGTGACCGGAGCCACTGGCCCACCCGCCTCTTCAGAGGAAGACAGAAAAAGCTGTTGGGCATCACTGCACCCTGCCTCTTCTTCCATTTCTCCAATGCTGCTTGGCTGGCCCCCTGTTTCCAAGCCAAGAGATTCAGAGAACAGAAGTAGAGACTGCTCCTGTCCTGGGATCTCTGTCTGCCTGGGCAATTTTGCAGGTGGTGAAGAGACAGATGGCTGCTCTCCAGTGCTCTGTGTCTGAGAGGATGTGGCACTAATGGAAGTTGATGCATTAGCTGCCATCCATCCCACAACGGCTTCAATTTGGTCTTCACGCAGCAGCGGTGTACGGCGCTCGGCGACAAAGCTGCGCATGAACGACTGTTCCCTTGTGAAAGTGGGTGCTGATGACTCACCGGTGCCCGCAGCAGGCACAGAATCCCCACGTCCCCTCCCTGCTCCGCGCCCACGCCCACGCCCACGTGCCTTACTCACTGCCTTCTTCATCTTGGTTGACTGATAAAGATAAGCAGAAAAGTACTAACGGCTTTGTGTGCTTATTCCTGAGCAACTCCTCCTAACAGGTATAAGACACACTAATTTTCTAAAGTGTGGACTAGACTTGAATATGAGCTAATGTGGCCTACACAAATGTAAAGTGGTGTAACTGGTGTGTTTGGTGAACTTTATTATTTATTTATTTTTTTGGGGCTGAACTGACAACGGATAGAGCTGCAATCACACGGAGACCGTGCAGACAGCCGTAAACGGCGCTGCAAGGCCCAAAAACCCTCCTCTACTTTATCCTATGTAGTGTTTTTCCACAAATTAGCTGGAGATGGGTGGAAAGACACTAATAGGATTTTTTAAAATAAATTAGCAGCAGACTACACTACTTTGAAAAAAAAGAAAATTGATTTGGCGGTATGACGCAGTGAAAAACCCTGAGCTGCAGACAACCAGGCTACGGCTGCTCACAGACTACAGGGCGAGCTGCAGTCACACGGAGACCGTGCAGACAGCCGTAAACGGCGCTGCAAGGCCCAAAAACCCTCCTCTACTTTATCCTATGTAGTGTTTTTCCACAAATTAGCTGGAGACGGGTGGAAAGACACTAATAGGATTTTTTAAAATAAATTAGCAGCAGACTACACTACTTTGAAAAAAAAGAAAATTGATTTGGCGGTATGACGCAGTGAAAAACCCTGAGCTGCAGACAACCAGGCTACGGCTGCTCACAGACTACAGGGCGAGCTGCAGTCACACGGAGACCGTGCAGACAGCCGTAAACGGCGCTGCAAGGCCCAAAAACCCTCCTCTACTTTATCCTATGTAGTGTTTTTCCACAAATTAGCTGGAGACGGGTGGAAAGACACTAATAGGATTTTTTAAAATAAATTAGCAGCAGACTACACTACTTTGAAAAAAAAGAAAATTGATTTGGCGGTATGACGCAGTGAAAAACCCTGAGCTGGAGACAACCAGGCTATAGCTGCTCACAGATTACAGGGCGAGCTGCAGTCACACGGAGACCGTGCAGACAGCCGTAAACGGCGCTGCAAGGCCCAAAAACCCTCCTCTACTTTATCCTATGTAGTGTTTTTCCACAAATTAGCTGGAGACGGGTGGAAAGACACTAATAGGAATTTTTGGAAAAAATGTGCAGCAGCCTGCACTACTTCAAAAAAAAAAAAAAAAAGGACAGTATGAGGCAATGAACCACCCTCCCTGAACTGAATACAACCAGCTATGGATGGCCTATGTGGCTGCACTCAGACTAGAGAGTGGGCTGCACTCACACACACACACACACACACACAGACCTTGCAGATCGCTGTGAAAACAGCGCTACAAGGCAAAAGCAAGGTGAATAGTAGGTGAACACAGCGGTTGCTAAATTAGCCTTTGGAAAGCACAAAGAAGCAAATCGCTATCTCTAAACTGTCCCTCAGTCAGCAAACAGCGTCCTGTCACTAACTGAATTCACAGCAGAGTGATCGCAAAATGGCGCCAGCGACTTTTAAACTGCATCATGACATCATTTCAGCAGCCAATCACAGCCTTGCCAGTAGTTTCATGCCCTCCATGCTAAACAGGATGTGCCCACACTTGGAATCTTTCTCATTGGCTGAATTTCTGAATTTTGAATCATTGAACTTCCGATTCCGGTATCCGATACGCGCCAAGTATCGGAATCCCGGTATCGGAATTCCGATACCGCTAGTATCGGCCGATACCCGATACTTGCGGTATCGGAATGCTCAACACTAGTGGTTAGTGGACCCTGCCTAACGCTCTCCCTGCTTCTGACGAAGCGGCAGCAACCTCTCCCTAAGCTCAGATCAGCAGCAGTAAGATGGCGGTCGGCAGGAACGCCCCTTTATAGCCCCTGTGACGCCGCAGACAGCAAGCCAATCACTGCAATGCCCTTCTCTAAGATGGTGGGGACCAGGACCTATGTCATCACGCTGCCCACACTCTGCGTTCACCTTCATTGGCTGAGAAATGGCGCTTTTAGCGTCATTGAAATGCGACTTTGGCGCGAAAGTCGCGTACCGCATGGCCGACAAGCACAAGGGTCGGATCGGGTTTCATGAGACGCCGACTTAGCCAAAAGTCGGCGACTTTTGAAAATGAACGACCCGTTTCGCTCAACCCTAGTCTCCGCCATCATTAACCCAGTAGCGTACCGATTGGAGCTTCCTACGGTGTATAAGATACACAACGTGTTCCACAGATCTCTTTTAAAGAAGGTGGTGGGTTCCGTGGACGCGGCGCCGATGCCACCTCCAGTTTTGGTGGATGGTAATTTGGAATTTGAAGTCTCCAAGGTGGTTGACTCTTGTGTAGTGCATCGCACTTTACAGTACTTGGTACACTGGCGTGGTTATGGGCCTGAGGAAAGGTCTTGGGTACCAGCCTCAGACATTCATGCGGATCGGCTGGTCAGTATGTTTCACTGCCGCCATCCGGACAAGCCGGGTCCTATAAGTCGTGAGGGCCCTGGGGTCCCTCGTAGAAGGCGGGGTACTGTCATGTCAGACGCTGTTCATATTAGGGCGTTCGGCAGACAGCGGTAATTCCGCTTTTGTCCACTATGTGCTCAGTGGCGTCGGCTAGTTTTTATCTAGCTGGTCCGGGGTTAATTTAGCTGGTGCTCGGATTGGAAGCTGGGTCACACCCACTGCCTTTAAATAGTTCTTCTGAACATTGGGCGTCGCCGATTATAGCTTCTGTCTTGTGCTTGGTTATCTCGGTCTGGAGTGGTGGTCTAGGAGAAGGAGTATCGTATCAGGTGGTGTATTTCCCTTTGTCGTATTTTCTCCTTCCTTTATATTTGTTTTGCCCTGTGCACTTATAGTGTATTCCTGTGTGACTGCGGCGTGGTGCATATTTTCTGTTATCCTTGTCTGTGCTAACTGTGGGTATTGGTGTGTGGTCTCGTCACTGGGTGGTGGGTGGAGGTTTCAGCCTAGGGTTGAAACAGGAGACAGGGTGAGGGTGGAGGCCCAGACATGCACACCATCAGTGTAAACTCTGGGAGAGGGTCAGTCAGGGTTTCCCAGAGTTGAGGGAGATCGCAGGGGCCTGGGTTATTAGCTCTTGCCTTCCTAGGCTTCCCGTGACACCTACGCCCAAAGACTCGACTTGGGTTGGGTAGTCATAGGAAATGTATGCTTGGACCAAACAGGTGTCTATTCCTTTAAGACCTACGTATGCCGGGACGGACGCACTACTTTCTGCAAACTATGTCCTCATCACTATGAGGTAAAGGAAAAGCCTCCTGATGTTATCCCTTCTCCCTATGCAGACGACTTGGGAAGATCGGTGTTTCGTACCACTAAGGATGACTACAAAGTAGCCCTGTCCATGGAAGACAAGGAATTCATCAGGATAATGAGTTCCTTAAGGACGAGACTAATCACTGGGTTTTTTCCCTACCCTTCCGAGCTACCAGGGTAAGGCTCCCGAACAATCGTGAACAAGCCTAGTCCAGATTCAACTCTCTCCAGCGCACACTAAGCAATAAACCGGAGATGAAAGAACACATCGTCACCTTTATGGGCAAAATACCATGCGGAGATAGCGCCTCCCTTAAAGGAAAACGAGGAGTGCTGGTACCTACCCTCATTCGGAGTATATCACCCTCGAAAACCTAAGCAAATTAGAGTTGTTTTTGATTCAAGTGCCAAACATCAAGGCCTATCTCTCAGTGATGTCCTCACAGGTCCTAATCTGACAAACAACCTAGTAGGAGTGTTGATGAGGTTCAGGAAGGAGCCCATCACCATCACCGCTGACATTGAACAGATGTTCCACTGTTTCATAGTCAGAGAGAACCACAGGAATTTACTCAGGTTGGTGGAGTATCACATGAGGGTACACGTATTCGGGAACAGTCCTTCACACGCCGTGGCAACCTATGGCCTGCGGAGAACCGCACAAGAAGGAGAGACCGAGTATGGAACAGACGCCAGAGACTTTGTAGAGAAAGACCTCTACGTAGATGATGGACTAAAATCTCTACCCACAGAAGAAGCGGCAATCGACCTACTTAAAAGGCCCCCAGGTATGCTGTACCGAGCTAAGCTTAAACTGCACAAAATTGCTTCAAACAGCCTGGCTGTCATGAGAGCCTTTGAGTCAAGTGACCACAAACCTGGATTCAAGGACATAGACCTGGGACCAGACCGTCCGCCTGTGCAGAGAAGCTTAGGCCTGAGGTGGAACCTGTCAGCCGACGCCTTCGGTTTCCAAGTCCTGCCAGTGGTAAATAGCTTATATGACCCACTTGGATTCGTAGCACCAATTACCATACAAGGTAAATCCCTTCTGAGACAGCTTTCCAAAACCATCAAGGACTGGGATGCCCCGCTCCCTCCTGATAAGGAACCGAATTGGGAAACCTGGAAGCAGTCTTTGTGTGCTTTGGATGAAATCCACATACCGAGATGCTACGCCGGAATCTCACTTGCTGCTAGCACTAGGACGGAACTCCATTTGTTCTCGGATGCGTCCACGGAGGCCATTGCAGCTGTTGCCTACCTGAAGGTGACGGGATCCGACAATCAAGATCATGTTGGGTTTGTTTTCAGCAAGGCTACGTTGGCTCCCAAGCCTGACCACACAATTCCCAGGCTTGAACTATGTGGGAAAGTGCTTGCAGTAGAACTCGCAGACTTTATACATCATGAGCTGGACATCGACATAGATGACGTACAATACTACAGTGACAGTAAAGTTGTCTTACGTTACATCTACAAGCAAACAAGGCGCTTCTATGTGTACGTCAGTAACCGCATCGAGAGAATAAGAAGGTCTTCCAAACCTGAACAGTGGCACTATATCCCTTCTGAACTTAATCCAGCCGACCATGCCACTAGACGTATGTCTATAAATTCCTTTGCTAACACTTCTTGGCTTTCAGGTCCAAAGTTTCTGCTAGAACAGAAAGGAAGTGAACGTTTCCAGGAAGTCTTCAGCATCCAGGATCCGGATGATGATCCAGAAGTCCACTCTGAGGTCAGTGCTCTGGCCACGAACGCTAAACCAACGTCCACCCTCGGTTGCCAGCGCTTCGAACATTTCTCCAAGTGGATGAAACTTGTCAAGACTATCGCAAGGTTAGTCCGCTTTGCGAGATCTTATCACAATTCACATGGAGACAAAGACTGTCATGGTTGGCACTTGGCACGTCTGCAAAAACCCACTCTCTGCTGAGGACATTTCTCACTGCGAGTCCCTTATAATACTTTATTTCCAGCAGAGCGTATTCAGTACCGAATGGAAATGCTTATATCACAAACAGCAGATCCCTCTGAAAAGCCCCATTGCCCATTTTAATCCACCAATGGACAGCTTCGGTTTGCTGAGAGTCGGTGGTCAATTAAATCGAGCCAAGCTAGGGTTTTCAGAGCAACATCCTTGCATCATTCCCAGTAAACATCACATCACCGATCTACTGATTCGGCACTTTCATGAAAAAATCAAACACCAAGGCAGGCAGATCACAGAGGGCAAATTACAGTCTGCAGGACTTTGGATCATAGGTATGAAAGGACGTGTAGCGGGATCAATACACCATTGTGTGCAATGTCGCAAAACTAGAGGAAAACAGGTGCATCAACAAATGGCTGACCTACCCTTCGACAGACTGAGTGCCGAACCGCGTTCGTGCCATTCACATAGAAGTGATAGAAAGAATCTATGGACACATCCAGCCTGATTAACGCTCTTAGACAGTTTCTAGCAATTAGAAGACCAGCGAAACAATTAAGGTCCGACCGCGGAAGCAACTTCATCGGTGCATGTCGAGAGTTGGATATTGACATCAAGCCAATTCAGGATCAACTGGCAGAAAGAGGTTGCACCTGGATCTTCAATCCTCCGCATAGTTCTCAAATGGGAGGTTCCTGGGAAAGGATGGTCGTGATCCCACGCAACATCTTGAACTCTATGCTTATGGACATAAACTCTTCAAGACTTATGCATGAGACCTTGGATATTCTTCTGGCTGAACTTTATGCCATAATCAACTGAAGACCCCTTGTCCCAGTGTCAATGGATCCTAAAATGTCAACCATTCTTACGCCGGCTACTCTTCTTACCCAAAAGATCGGGAATCCGCTAAAAGTCAGTGGAGAGTTTACTCACGCAAACTCCTACCAGAAGCAGTGAAACGCGTACAGTACCTCGCCGATTACTTCTGGAACCGGTGGAGAAAGGAGTATCTTGTGGTTCTGCAAGGAAGAAGAAAATGGCGACACAGTAAACCAAACTTGAAAGAAGGAGATATCATGTTAATGAAGGAACAAGCTCAAAGGATCAACTGGCCTATGGGAATCATTACAAAGACTTTCCCTAGTGAAGACGGTAAGGTCTGGAAGGTGGAGCTGAAGGTCCTTAGGAAAGGTGAACCTAAGACATTTCAGAGGCCAATCCACGAGCTCGTATTGGTAAAACTGATCGAGGACATTCCGGTAGGATAAACGTTGAACAGACCACCGCAATAGTACTTTGTCCATTGGATTGCAGTTGGGTTGGAGATAGTTCGGCCTAGTGCGGCTTCTCTGATCCGAAGATGGGTTTCCTTTGGATTATCTCAGGAACTGACTTAAAGACATTCATTTATCTTGTTTGAAGTTGTTGCTATTGCATTGCATGCATGCTTTGTTTCATTTTCTAGGTTGTTGGACTTTATTTCAAGGGCATTAATATAGTGAAACCCCTTATGGAATTTCAGATGGGGAGTGTGCTGTTCCGTGTAAGTTATGCTCTTAAGTTTTAATGTGTGTTTTCATGCTATGTATGTTCTTACATTTCTGCTCTGCTGCCACCCAATGGCCTTTTTCCATATGGCAGCTTGTTATTAATTAATTCTTGTGGGCATGTCTTCCACAGTATTGGTCCTGTCTGCCCTACAGCGAGGAAAACTGAAGGTACGATTCTCTCACAACACCTATTAGTCAACTACACCTCCATTCACCTCATGTGGGGACAGAACACTACAGGAGAGAGCGGACCCCACTGACCATAAGAGCTTACACTCTACAGGAGAGAGAGGACCCCGCTGACCATAAGAGCTTACACTCTACAGGAGAGAGAGGACCCCACTTACCATAAGAGCTTACACTCTATAGGAGAGAGAGAGGACCCCACTGACCATAAGAACTTACACTCTACAGGAGAGAGGAGACTCTACTGATCATACGAGCTTACACTCTACAGGAGAGAGAGGACCCCGCTGACCATAAGAGATTAAACTCTACAGGAGAGCAAGGACCCCACTGATCATAAGAGCTTGCACTCTACAGGAGAGATAGTACCCCGCTGACCATACTGACCATAAGAGCTTCCATTCTACAGGAGAGAGAGGAACCCCCGATCATAAGAGCTTACACTCTACAGGAGAGAGCGGACCCCACTGACCATAAGAGCTTGTACTCTACAGGAGAGAGAGACCCCACTGACCATAAGAGCTTACATTCTACAGGAGAGAGAGGACCCCGCTGGCCATGAGAGCTTACATTCTACAGGAGAGAGAGAAGACCCCACTGACCATAAGAGCTTACACTCTACAGGAGAGAGAGGACTCCACTGACCATAAGAGCTTAGACTCTATAGGAGAGAGAAGACCCTGCTGACCATAAGCGCTTACACTCTATAGAAGAGAGAGAGGAACCCACTGACCATAAGAGCTTACAATCTACAGGAGAGAAAGAGGACAATGATGACCATAAGAGCTTACACTCTACAGGAGAGAGAGAGGACACCACTGACCATAAGAGCTTATACTCTACAGGAGAGAGAGGACCCCACTGACCATAACATCTTACACTCTACAGGAGAGAGAGGACCCCACTGACCATAAGAGCTTACACTCTATAGGAGAGAGAGGACCCGCTGACCATAAGAGCTTACACTCTACAGGAGAGAGAGGACCCCACTGACCATAAGAGCTTACACTCTACAGGAGAGAGAGGACCCCTCTGACCATAAGAGCTTACACTCTATAGGAGAGAGAGGACCCTGCTGACCATAAGAGCTTACACTCTACAGAAGAGAGAGAGGACCCCACTGACCATAAGAGCTTACACTCTACAGGAGAGAGAGGACCCCGCTGACTATAAGAGCTTACACTCTACAGGAGAGAGAGGACCCCTCTGACCATAAGAGCTTACACTCTATAGGAGAGAGAGGACCCTGCTGACCATAAGAGCTTACACTCTACAGAAGAGAGAGAGAACCCCACTGACCATAAGAGCTTGCACTCTACAGGAGAGAGAGGACCCCTCTGACCATAAGAGCTTACATTCTATAGGAGAGAGAGAGGACCCCGCTGACCATAATAGCTTACACTCTACAGAAGAGAGAGAGGACCCCACTGACCATAAGAGCTTACACTCTACAGGAGAGAGAGGACCCCGCTGACTATAAGAGCTTACACTCTACAGGAGAGAGAGGACCCCGCTGACCATAGGAGCTGACACTCTACAGGAGAGAGAGGACCCGCTGACCATAAGAGCTTACACTCTACAGGAGAGAGAGGACCCTGCTGACCATAAAAGCTTACACTCTACAGTAGAGAGAGAGAGGACCCCACTGACCATAAGAGCTTACACTCTACAGGAGATAGGACCCCACTGACCATAAGAGCTTACACTCTACAGGAGAGAGGGGACCTCACTGACCATAAGAGCTTACACTCTACAGGAGAGAGAGGACTCCACTGACCATACATAGAGCAGAGATGTGATATAATGGAAGGAACGTGATTTGTTTATCATGACCAAAATGACGGCTGCAGAATCATGAGGAACACTGAGGAAAGTGTAAATCTCTCCTGTTTGTTCTCGGTCTCCAGATGGGCACAGAATAGTCATCACTTGTGCCGAGCCTTCCCACACCAATAGAAAGGCAGGGAATACATAAGTCAGACTTTCTGCCATCTCCCCATGCCTCTGCTGCGGCCATTTTGGTGACTGAGAAGAGGAGCACCGATCTCATCTCTGTAACTGACATCATAGGGTTGTTTCACATTTGCATCTCTGTGCGCAGCGTATCATCCGCACAGATTCGTATGCATGATGCGTACCTATCTTTAACATGGCGTACGCAGGGACATGCGTTTGCATCAGTTCGCATGCGTCTGCATATGTGCAACACCCCAGGAAGCCGGTTGTTACAGTGGTGTTGCCTTCCTCTTGGTGAGGCTGATGTCATGCCTGGAAGCGAGGAGGTTCCCTTTAACAAGTGGTACATACATGCAACATGTTCTTATTCCAGGCCAGAAGGGAGAGCTCTGAACCCGGTTTCAGGGGAGCTTCCCTAGATATATTCTGGTTTGGAGGAGGAGCTAGGCTGTCTGTAGCAGACAATGAAGGATTCAGTTGGAGGAGAGAGGAGCAGAAAAGCTAGGGTCGTGCAGCTACGTGGTGCTACAGCTCCAGGCCAGAGAGGAGAAGCAGACTGGTTGTATCTGTAGAACGTACCAGAGGGAAAAAGCACAGGAGGATTAAGGAACTGGAAGGGAGCTGTGACTGAGCTCCTTCCACGCAGGAACCGGGCACCGGGAGCCCGAGGCTGTGTGGCACTGTATGCTCCATAGCAGAAGCAGAGGACAGAAGGAAAGGGAGAACCTTGTGTGGAGCCATAGGCAGCAAGGTACTTGCCTTACAGCACAAGAAGCAAGGCTTACAAATTCACCTGAAAGGGGGATCCATAATCGCTTTCAAGCCGACTGGACGTCACTACCATCTGTTAACGGTACCCTGGACTGTGGCCGTAAGCCACCAGTAAACAGGTAAAGAGACTGCAACCTTGTGTCCTCTGATTATTTCTGACACCACACTATCTTTGCCAAATACACCGGGAGCCCTTGGGACCCAGCTTCACCTGTGGGAAGCCATACCATCTTTGCTGCAGTGCCATCACTCCCCAGAAGACCCCTTTAAGCAGCGTAGGTCACCCCTGACCGAATATCATAAGTGGCATTACAAACATTTCTTATTCTAATAACCCCTTTAAAGACCTTTCCTTTAATTTGGATGCTCAGGGCCATGAACCGGGTTGTTGCCACCGTGAACACCCCTTTAACCCCTTAAGCCCCAAGGGTGGTTTGCACGTTAATGACCAATTTTTACAATTCTGACCACTGTCCCTTTATGAGGTTATAACTCTGGAACGCTTCAACAGATCCTGATGATTCTGACATGGTTTTCTTGAGACATATTGTACTTCATGATAGTGGTAAAATTTATTTGATACTACCTGCGTTTATTTGTGAAAATAACGGAAATTTGGCCCAAATTTTGAAAATTTCGCAATTTTCCAAATTTGAATTTTTATGCCGTTAAATCACAGATATGTCACACAAAATACTTAATACTTAATGCTTTACATCAGCACAATTTTGGAACCAAAATTTACTTTTGTTAGGGAGTTATAAGGGTTAAAAGTTGACCAGCAACACCAGAGCTCGGAAGGGAAGGAGCGCCATTTTACTTTTCAATGCAAAATTGACTGGAATTGAGATAGGACGCCATGTTACGTTTGAAGAGTCACTGATGTGCCTAAACATTGAAACCCCCCACAAGTGACACCATTTTGGAAAGTAGACCCCCTAAGGAACTTATCTAGATGTGTGGTGAGCACTTTGACCCACCAAGTGCTTCACAGAAGTTTATAATGCAGAGCCGTGAAAATAATTTTTTTTTGTTCCAGAAAAATTATTTTTTAGCCCCCAGTTTTCTATTTTCCCAAGGGTAAAAGGAGAAATTGGACCCCAAAAGTTGTTGTCCAATTTATCCTGAGTACGCTGATACCCCATATGTGGGGGGGAACCACCGTTTGGGCGCATGGCAGAGCTCGGAAGGGAAGGAGTGCCGTTTGGAATGCAGACTTAGATGGAATGGTCTGCAGGCGTCACATTGCGTTTGCAGAGCCCCTAATGTACCTAAACAGTAGAAACCCCCCACAAGTGACCCCATATTGGAAACTAGACCCCCCAAGGAACTTATCTAGATGTGTTGTGAGAACTTTGAACCCCCAAGTGTTTCACTACAGTTTATAACGCAGAGCCGTGAAAATAAAAAATAATTTTTTTCCCACAAAAATTATATTTAACCCTCAAATTTTTATTTTCCCTAGGGTAACAAGAGAAATTGGACCCCAGAAGTTGTTGTCCAATTTGTCCTGAGTACGCTTATATCCCATATGTTGAAGTAAACCCCTGTTTGGGCACACGGGAGAGCTCGGAAGGGAAGGAGCACTGTTTTACTTTTTCAACGCAGAATTGGCTGGAATTGAGATCAGATGCCATGTCGTGTTTGGAGAGCCCTGATGTGCCTAAACAGTGGAAACCCCCAATTCTAACTGAAACCCTAACCCAAACACACCCCTAATCCCAACCACACCCCTAACCCTAATCCCAACCCTAACCACACCCCTAACTCCAACACACCCCTAACCCTAATCCCAACCATAACCCTAACCACACCCCTAACCCTGACACACCCCTAACCCTAATCCCAACTGTAAATGTAATCCAAACCCTAACTTTAGCCCCAACCCTAACTGTAGCCCTTACCCTAACTTTAGCCCCAACCCTAACCCTAACTTTAACCCCAACCCTATCCCTAACTTTAGCCCCAACCCTAACTGTAGCACTAACCCTAACTTTAGCCCCAACCCTAACCCTAACTTTAGCCCCAGCCTTAACTTTAGCCCCAACCCTAACTGTAGCCCTATCCCTAACTTTAGCCCCAACCCTAACCCTAACTTTAGCCCCAGCCCTAACCCTAACTTTAGCCCCAACCCTAACTGTAGCCCTAACCCTAGCCCCAACCCTAACCCTAGCCCTAACCCTAGCTCTAACCCTAACCCTAATGGGAAAATGGAAATAAATACATTTTTTTTAATTTTATTATTTTTCCCTAACTAAGGGGTTGATGAAGGGGGATTTGATTTACTATTCATAGTGGGTATTTTAGCGGATTTTTATGATTGGCAGCTGTCACACACGAAAAGACCGTTTTATTGCAAAAAATAGGTTTTGCGTCTCCACATTTTGAGAGCTATAATTTTTCCATATTTTGCTCCACAGAGTCATGTGAGGTCTTGTTTTTTGCAGGATGAGTTGACGTTTTTATTGGTATCATTGTCGGGCACATGATATTTTGTGATCGCTTTTTATTCTGATTTTTGTGAGGCAGAATGACCAAAAACCAGCCATTCATGAATTTCTTTAGGGGGGGGGGGCGTTTATACCGTTCCACGTTTGGTAAAATTGATAAAGCAGTTTTATTCTTTGGGTCAGAACGATTACAGCGATTCCTCATTTACATTTTTTATGTTTTGGCGCTTTTATGCGATAAAAACTATTTTATAGAAAGAATAATTATTTTTGCATCGCTTTATTCTGAGGACTGTAACTTTTTTATTTTTTTGCTGGTGATGCTGTCTGTTGGCTCGTTTTTTGCGGGACAAGATGATGTTTTCAGTGGTACCATGGTTATTTATATCCGTCTTTTAGATCGCGTGTTATTCCACTTTTTGTTCGGCGGTATGATAATAAAGCGTTGTTTTTTGCCTCGTTTTTTTTTTTAACGGCGTTCACTGAAGGGGTTAACTAGTGGGACAGTTTTATAGGTCGGGTCGTTATGGATGCGGCGATACTAAATATGTGTACTTTTATTTTTTTTTCATTATTTAGATAAATGTATTTATGGGAACAATATATTTTTTTTATTTAGGAATTTTATTTTTTTTTAACACATCAAAATATATATTTTTTTAACTTTATAACATTGTCCCGGGGGGGGGGGGGGTCATCACACTATAGGGACAGATCGCTGATCTGACACTTTGCAGCGCACTGTGTCAGATCAGCGATCTGACATGCAGGGCTGCAGGCTTACCAGCGCTTGCTCTGAGCAGGTGCTTGTAAGCCACCTCACTGCAGGACCCGGAAGTAGGCCCGCGGCCATTTTGGCCATTTTTGGCCTGCAGGGAGGAGACACTTGGTTCAAGGTGAGCACATCGCCTTGTACCGAGGGTCTCAGGGAAGCACGCAGGGAGCCCCCTCCCTGCGCGATGCTTTCCTATGCCCCCGGAACACTGCAATCATGTTTGATCGCAGTGTTTCGGGGGTTATTGTGCCATGAGCGGTGCGTGACCTCTCCTGGCACATAGTGCCGGATGTCAGCTGACACCCGGCCGCAATCGGCCACGCTCCCCCTGAGAGCGCGGCCGATTGCATATGACGTACTATCCCGTCACTGAGTATTAAGTCCCAGGTCACCTCGACGGGATAGTATGTCATATGGGATTAAGGGGTTAAGGATGAGTAACCCCTAGGCCCAGGCGGGAGCTTCATATGCATGCATCGTTTCTTGGTGTGCGTAGGGGTCTGGCGAACGCAACATGCTGCAGTTTTGGAAGCGTCAAAATCCATCAAATATGTGCAAGCATGCGCATGCAGATAAGTGCGTTAAAAAACGCATTACTCTCCATGGGAACGCATGCGTACACATGTCCTTGCATACGCATGCATTCGATGCGCTGGCGTACTTCGGACTGCGCATGTCCAGGAACTGATTGAGACGCGCCCTCCTAGAAATATGTAACGCATGCGCATAAAAACACAAACGGAGGCAAAAAACGCATAAAAACACATACAAATGCATGCACACGCATAGTTTTTTTTGCCGTCATGCGAAAGCTAATGTGGATAAAAAGCGTTGTGCAAGCATGTGTTTGCACACGTTTGCGCACGCAGACGATACGCTGCGCACATATACGCAAATGGGAACTTACCCATACAGACTTACACATGACTAAATTCTTACACTAATGTTAGTTTATCTATCTATATAATCGTCTAAGGGTCACTTCCATCTGTTTGTCTGTCACGGAAATCCCGCGTCGCTGATTGGTCGCGGCCGATATTCTCACCTTCCGGCGAAAATATATATTCTCACCTTCCGGCGCCTTTCCCGCTCCTCACTAAGCTCTGGTCCCAAGAATGTATTGCGGCAATGACCGGTGATGACATAGCGGTCTCGCGAGACCGCTACATCATCACATGTTATTGCCGCAATGCATTCTTGGAACCAGAGCGTCGCAAGGAGCATTGCTAAACACCTGGGCTGGATCCGGGGGCTGCCGGAAGGTGAGTATATAACTATTTTCTATTTTAATTCTTTTTTTAACAGGGATATGGTGCCCACATTGCTATATACTACGTGGGCTGTGTTAGATACTACGTGGGCTGTGTTATATACTGCATGGGCTGTTATATACTGCGTGGGCTGTGTTATATACTGCGTGGGCTGTGTTATATACTGCATGGCCTGTGTTATATACTATGTCTCTGTGCTATATACTACGTGGGCTGTGCTATATACTACGTTGCTGTGCAATATACTACGTGGCTGGGCAATATACTACGTGGGCTGTGTTATATACTACTTGGGCGGCTGTGTTATATACTACGTGGGCTGTGTTATATACTGTGTGGGCTGTGTTATATACTACATGGGCTGTGTTATATACTGCGTGGCCTGTGTTATATACTACGTCTTTGTGCTATATACTATGTGGGCTGTGCTATATACTATGTGGCTGTGCAATATACTACGTGGCTGGGCAATATACTACATGGCTGTGCTATATACTACGTGGTTGTGTTATATACTATGTGGGCTGTTATATACTACGTGGGCTGTGTTATATACTACGTGTGCTGTGTTATATACTGCGTGGGCTCTGTTATATACCGCTTGGCTGTGTTATATACTACGTGGGCTGTGTTATATACTATGTGGGCTGTGTTATATACTGCGTGGCCTGTGTTATATACTACACCTCTGTGCTATATACTACATGGGTTGTGCTATATACTACGTGGCTGTGCAATATACTACATGGCTAGGCAATATACTACGTGGCTGTGCTATATACTATGTGGCTATGCTATATACTACGTGGGCTGTGCTATATACTATGTGGGCTGTGTTATATACTGTGTGGTCTCTGCTATATACTGCGTGGCTGTGTTATATACTACGTGGGCTGTGTTATATACTATGTGGGCTGTGTTATATACTGCGTGGGCTGTGTTATATGCTGCGTGGGCTGTGCTATATACTGCGTGGCTGTGTTATATACTACGTGGGCTGTGTTATATACTATGTGGGCTGTGTTATATACTATGTGGGCTGTGTTATATACTACGTGGGCTGTGTTATATACTGCATGGGCTGTGTTATATACTGCGTGGGCTGTGCTATATACTACTATACATATTCTAGAATACCCGATGCCACCATCTAGTTGGAAAATAAAAATCTATGATGTCGCCCTCTTTAGGTGTCTGGTTCTCATGCGATAGGAGCTGAGCTCGGATACTGGACATTGAAGCTTCGGCCGCTTTCTCTTGTTAGCGCAGTTTTCCTCACAGACAGTACAGCACGTCTGTCCATAAAATGGCTGCTGGTGCAGGGTCATGTGACCAGATCAGGCCAGCTGCCTCCTCCAATAGTAAAACACCTCACATGGGAAAGCTGCTTTTCTATTGGACGACGCTGGTTGCCTCAGGAGATGCACAATGTCGCAGGGTTACACATTTCATTACCTTGACAAGCCAGAGCTGGTATATCACTCTCCATAAGGAGAAACCTTACCCCTTAGACCTCAGTCCAGAGCCTCCCATCTAGCCAAATTAGTTATCATGCTTCGCACTGACGAGGGCCAACAGCCCGAAACATCATGTCTGCGAATTGAGATACTGATTTGGCTTTTATCCTGAGTCATATTGCACGACTCGTTAAAGGGTTGATTGTGACTTGTAGGATCGCTGCTTCCAACAGGTGGCGCTATAGAGTTAAGTCCTCTTTTTCTCTGAAGAGGCAATTTGCATATTATATTTCCCAGAGGAGCATTGCAGGGCGAATAAGCCTCCTTTCCTTGACAAGCCAGAGCTGCTAGGTCACTCTCCATAAGGAGAAACATTGCCCCTTAGACCACATTTCATGGCGTCACTTGTGGCCTAGTCAGAGCTGGAGAGTGAAGATGGAGACTAGAGGCAACAAAGGACCAAAAGGTAAGCTGAGGCGCCAGAACAGGTAAGGAATGAGGTAAGTGTAATTGTTTTTTACTTTTTAAGTAGTCTGAGCTCTAAAAACAATCAAACAAAATTCTAAAATAATTAGGTTCCTGGTGAATCCGAATTTTAGTGAAACTGTAAACAAATTTTTTTACCCTCGAATTTATTCGCTAATCTGCAATCCAATCTATTTTTAATACAATTTTACTGTGACCGTTCTATGACCAGAAGTTTCTGAGGAAAATTAACCGACTGATGTAGGGCTGTCATGATTTATGATGAGTTTAAAAGAATTATGAAAAAAACAACATATACCGGTAAATAAGAAGAGCGATAGCCAAATCCTTCATGAGATAATTAAATCATAAAACATTTATGTTTCGTGCAAATCTGAATTTCTAAGAAATTTTAAAAAAATTAGATTTGCTCATCTTGAAAGGAATGTGTCACCACTCACCAGGTTTTTGCTACCCCATCTGAAAGGAGCATGATGTAGGGACAGAGACTATGATTTTAGTGATGTGTCACTTCCTCGGTTTCTTGCTGCAATTTTGATAAAATCATTTATCAAAAAATAAAGTGTAAACTAGTCCACTAGGGAGAATCTCCTGCAGATAAAACTGTAATCTAAAAAAAAAAGTTATAGCAAGCAGCCCAGAAAGTGACACATAGCTTTAATCAGGGTCTCTGTCCCTGCAATATGCTGCTCTCAGATTAACTGACAAAAACCTGGTGACAGATTCCCTTTAATACAATTTTACTTTTGACAAGTGCATTACCAGAAGTTTCTTAGAAAATTTAAAAACGTCTTCACTGCCCATGGACTTTATAAATCAGGGCTGCGCCCCCTTATTCTAAAATGTAAATGCAGTCTAAGCAGCTTTCACAAGATCTTGCAGCTGTGGGGAGGGAAGCTGCTCTCAGACACAACTAAACTTCCCAGAGAGAAAATAAATGTGGTTTACTACCATGTCTTCCTTCTCCATCTCTGTATACAAAGTGCTGAACTAGTATTTTGTATATAGATCAGGAAGTACTGACAGTGCTTCCTCCTCCAGACCCTGTGGTCATGTGATCAGTGGGTGTAGGGAGGGAACGGGAGCTGCTGGGTCCCAGGAAACCCAGTCATTTCTGCTATGCAGCAGGGAGGCAGATATTTCCTTGTAGCTGGAGCTAACATACCATCCTATGTTACAAGAGAAATCAGTTAAAAAAAAGAATGTATTGATATGATAAAATGCCCCCACAATATTTATTAAGACCTTCAAGGGGGCACAGTGTATAAAATAAAATAAATTAAGAAAAGAATAGCAATAATAACATCGAAAAAAGCATAAAAAAACAGTCACTGCCAGTCTAGCCTCATCCCATCCCAAAAATGTCCAATACATAAAAATAATTTATTTGGAAAGGGGAATGCAATTTAAAATGTTGTTAGTAGTCCTTTGAGGTCGTAAAAATTAAAAAATCACAAAATGTGAAAAATATACATGTATTTTCTATTTTTTATTTTATATTTTCCCGATACCATTAAAAAAAAAGCTATACAAAAAGGACATGAAAAAACAAGCCCACAAGTACATAAGAAAAAGAGAACCTTTAAAACCGCATGTACGATACTAGAGATAACCGGATCCATCATGAGGCTCCTCACACTGGCTGACTGTTCTACCAATCATAGACTCTGCTCCCTGTGATGTCACCAGTCTCTGAGTTGATTTCTTCTATGATGATGGTTCCTCACAGCCGCTCCTCCCTGATATCTTTACAGAACCATCATATACATGTAACACAGCATGAAGGGGCTCAGAGAAGGAGGCAGTGAAGGTGTGTAAGTGTCTGATGGGGTCACACAGCTCATAAAAGGACAACTGCCCGGCCTCATAATCCAGAGAGATCCTGACTCTATTACTGGAGATCTGGTGAGGTAACGGGATCTCATTATTGTCATGTTTCACTGAATACTGATTAATATTCCCCAGCCCTTTATATAAACCCCAGGACTTGTTATTATTTCCAATGTATGACTGACGCCCCCTCCTGACTATACTGGGGTAACTCATCCCCACCATCCAGATACTCGATCCACTGATCTCCACATCCCAGTAATGTCGTCCTGAGGTAAATCTCCTCTCGCTCATCACCTGAAAATACTGGAAACTCTTTGCTGTTTCTGGACGATTCTCTGCTATTTCTGTCCAGGTCGCAGTTTTCAGATCGTCTGCTATAAGGAGATTATTACCAGCCGTGTTTACATCCAGTAATATGTCTGCAGGATCCTGAACATGGAAGGTCACATTTATATCTCTTATCATAGCAGATAATGTGTGTGATATGTGTGAGATCAGCTCCTCACACCGATCACCTCCATCATGTCCTCCTGGGTCCTCATCATCTCCCTCCTCCTCAGGATCACACAAGTCACCGGTGTCTGGTTCCTGTAAGACAGTCAGTGGATCCGTCATGTTACACAGCTCCTCAATGTGCCTCATCTTCCTGGACAGCTCGTCCTTCTTTATTTCCAACTGATGGATCACATCAGACAGTGACAGTATCACCTTCTCTTCCCGCCTGGAGATCTCACTCAGGACCTTCTTCTCCAGGTCGTCCACCCGTCTCCTGATGTCTGTACACAGGGCAGTGACTACCTCGGCTTTTGTATCTGCTTTTTCTTTAACTTTCCTCCTGTGCTCCTCCAGACTCCCGACTCTTTCCTCAGTTTCCTTTCTCTTTGTGATCAGTTTCTGAACAAGGTATTTCAGTTTCTCCTTCTTCTTCTCGGAGGCCTCCTCCAGCATCTCCACCCGGTGTCCCCGATGTTCTCCGGCCAAACTGCAGGACACACAGATACAAGCAGCGTCCTCAGTGCAGTAATATTCCAGGATCTTCCTATGGATGGAACATTTTCTGGTTTTCAGGGAAGTGCTGGGTTCTGTTAGGACGTGATCTGCTGATGTTTCAATGTGAACCCTCAGATGATTATCACACAGAGAAGTCTCACACAGCAGACAGGATTTAACAGCAGGTGCAGGAGAGTCCACACAGTAAGTGCAGCGGATCCCGGTGATCTCCTGATTTGGCTGAATAGACAGGAAATTCTCCACAACATTACACAGAGTTATGTTCTTCTGTAGTGGAGGCCACTTCTGAAATATTGCTCTACAGTCAGGACAGGAATATTCTCCATACCCGCCATCTGTATCCCGCACTCCATCAATACACCCCCGGCAGAAG
Organism: Ranitomeya variabilis; assembly: GCF_051348905.1. Taxonomy (NCBI): domain Eukaryota; kingdom Metazoa; phylum Chordata; class Amphibia; order Anura; family Dendrobatidae; genus Ranitomeya; species Ranitomeya variabilis. Next base: position 674,391,818 of record NC_135236.1, on the reverse strand, counting down.
TTGTGTCCACATCTCAGGGTTACAGGATCTGTATAAACGTTCATACAGATGGAGCAGTTCAGCTCGTGTCTCAGATCAGCAAACGCCATGGCTGAGATCAGTCGGAGAAGAGAAATCAAATGTGACGGATGTTACTGGCAGCAGAGTGTGTTCCAGCATTTTCCTTATCATTATACACTTTGCTCTTTAGTTGTTTGTCTTCTTGTATTATATTTCCCTGGTTTCTCCTTGAGGGCAGGATCATTACTGTAGCAATATAACTATCATGGCCGATATGCCTTTTTACTATTCTGATGAATAAATGAATATTGTTCCTCATGTGCCTATTATGGTAGCATGTGTTTAGTCCCCCTAGTTAAATTAAATGTGGGGTCTCAAATAGTAATACATTGCATCATCACATGGTTTATTGGTTGGTGTTCTTGAAGTGATTACATAGTTACATAGTTTAATAGGTTGAAAAAAGATCTTGGTCCATCAAGTTCAACCTTTCTCCACTAATTGTACATTTCGTCACTAATTTAACTATAACCTACAATGTTACTGAGGGATACCTTGGGGATACCCGATACCGGGCTCGGTGTTCACAGGGGGATGTCACGGTGGCGACCCGGTCCGTGGCCCTGGGCACCCATGTAAAAGGGAGATTAAAGTTTATGTTCGTGACGCCACCTGTGGTATTCGGTCAGTGGGGACCAACGCTGCTTTAAGGGGTCCTCTGGGGTGATGTTATGGCAGCTAGATGGTATACCTTCCCACAGGTGAAGTATGTCCCCAGGGCTCCTGGTGTGTAGATGGAAGATGGTGAATGGCGCAGTAAGGAATGAGGACACAGGATTGCAGTCTCTTTACCTTAGTTTACTGAAGACTTCAGAAGCCACAGTCCAGAGCACCAGATCACAGGGCAGGCAGGGTCCGGCCGGCTTGGAAGCGAAACCAGAGTTCCCCTTTACCAGGTGGAGTTAAAAGTCTTCCTCTAGCGCAGTGGTGTTGTAGTCCCTTACTGCCTATGGCTTCAAATAAGGTCCTCACAGTTCTTCTCTCTGTCTCCCATATAGGATAGTTAGTTTACAAAGCAAACAAATACTGGTATAGGCGTGTAATCATTCAACACTAAAATCCTAAAAATATGATACACCACCGATATATTCAAAAATATATATTTTATTCTTTATATAGTATTCACAACATTTATAAAATACATAAAGGAGGAGAAAAGGCCACCAGGTGGCTGAACAAGGTGCGAGGTACCACGTAGGGTCTAAAACCAAATAACAATAGATGTAACAAAAAACTAAGTCAATAAAGTATGATAGATCAAAAAATTCAAAAATTTTATTTTTTTATGATGATACTAGACTATGAAACAATAAATCCTATCCTCAGAATATATATAATTAATTTAGTTTAATGATTCATTACAACCATATCTTAGAAATTAATTAATATTAAATACATTTGCTGTCCTATACTGCAGATAAATAGAGAATATATTATCAATTCATTGTACAAAGGGCCACTGCACATACTTTCATCAATTCAATAAATTATTAAAGAAACAATATATATAATTCACAGTGCTTCAAAAGAGTATATGTATATCAGGTACACAGATAAAGTGAATATTGTGCAAGAGTAAAGTGAGCGTTGTGTATTAATAGTAAATCCTCACATCCAAGTGGAAAGAGTTAATGATAATATAAATAATAATAAGGGAGGAATACAAAAAAGGAATGGCCTAACTGCTATAGTAGTGTCATATCAGTAAATCTGACATACTAGCCCCCATATAGGATAGGACAATACCTGCAGGACAGGTATCTCAAGCCTTTTTACAGGGACTCTAGCATGCCCCGGGCTCTATGTGTTACTGTGTCTCAGGTGTGTGTGGCGGACAGGTAACTTGCAGTTCAGCTGTCCTGCCGGTCTCTGATGTAAGTCTTAGAGTCCCTTACAACATCGATGTTCCTGCTACCGGTTATCTGCGCTTCAGAGTGAGGCAGCTCCATCGCAGCTGGTCTCCCCTGATATCACTCTCCTGTGTTTTTCTCTCCTTCACGCTCACTGAATGATGTTCTTTTCTTCTGTACGTCTCTTCATAGTTACATAGTTATTACATAGTTATTAAGGTTGAAGGAAGACTGTAAGTCCATCTAGTTCAACCCATAGCCTAACCTAACATGCCCTAACATGTTGATCCAGGGGAAGGCAAAAAAACCCCATGTGGCAAAGAGTAACTCCACCATGGGGAAAAAAATTCCTTCCCGACTCCACATACGGCAATCAGACTAGTTCCCTGGATCAACGCCTTATCAAGGAATCTAGTGTATATACCCTGTAACATTATACTTTTCCAGAAAGGTATCCAGTCCCCTCTTAAATTTAATTAATGAATCAGTCATTACAACATCATACGGCAGAGAGTTCCATAGTCTCACTGCTCTTACAGTAAAGAATCCGCGTCTGTTATTATGCTTAAACCTTCTTTCCTCCAGACGTAGAGGATGCCCCCTTGTCCCTGTCTCAGGTCTATGATTAAAAAGATCATCAGAAAGGTCTTTGTACTGTCCCCTCATATATTTATACATTAACATAAGATCACCCCTTAGTCTTCGTTTTTCCAAACTAAATAGCCCCAAGTGTAATAACCTATCTTGGTATTGCAGACCCCTCAGTCCTCTAATAACCTTGGTCGCTCTTCTCTGCACCCGCTCCAGTTCAGCTATGTCTTTCTTATACACCGGAGACCAGAACTGTGCACAGTATTCTAAGTGTGGTCGAACTAGTGACTTGTATAGAGGTAAAATTATGTTCTCCTCATGAGCATCTATGCCTCTTTTAATACATCCCATTATTTTATTTGCCTTTGTAGCAGCTGCCTGACACTGGCCACTGAATATGAGTTTGTCATCCACCCATACACCCAGGTCTTTTTCATTGACGGTTTTGCCCAGAGTTTTAGAATTAAGCACATAGTTATACATCTTATTACTTCTACCCAAGTGCATGACCTTACATTTATCCCCATTAAAGCTCATTTGCCATTTATCAGCCCAAGCTTCTAGTTTACATAAATCATCCTGTAATATAAAATTGTCCTCCCCTGTATTGATTACCCTGCAGAGTTTAGTGTCATCTGCAAATATTGAAATTCTACTCTGAATGCCCCCTACAAGGTCATTAATAAATATGTTAAAAAGAAGAGGGCCCAATACTGACCCCTGTGGTACCCCACTGCTAACCGTGACCCAGTCCGAGTGTGCTCCATTAATAACCACCCTTTGTTTCCTATCCCTGAGCCAGCTCTCAACCCACTTACACATATTTTCCCCTATCCCCATTACTCTCATTTTATGTAACAACCTTTTGTGTGGCACCGTATCAAAAGCTTTGGAAAAGTCCATATATACTACGTCCACTGGGTTCCCTTGGTCCAGTCCGGAACTTACCTCTTCATAGAAGCTGATCAAATTAGTCTGACATGAACGGTCCCTAGTAAACCCGTGCTGATACTGGGTCATGAGGTTATTCCTCTTCAGATACTCCAGCATAGCATCCCTTAGAATGCCCTCCAGGATTTTACCCACAGTAGAGGTTAAGCTTACTGGCCTATAATTACCGAGTTCAGTTTTTGCCCCTTTTTTGAATATTGGCACCACATTTGCTATACGCCAGTCCTGTGGTACAGACCCTGTTATTATGGAGTCTTTAAAGATTAAAAATAATGGTCTATCAATGACTGTACTTAGTTCCTGCAGTACTCGGGGGTGGATCCCATCCGGGCCCGGAGATTTGTCAATTTTAGTTATTTTTAGACGCCGCTGTACTTCCTGCTGGGTTAAGCAGGTGACATTTAATGGGGAATTATTATCACTAGTCATATTGGCTGCCATGGGATTTTCTTTTGTAAATACTGATGAAAAAAAGTCATTTAGCATATTGGCTTTTTCCTCATCCTCATCCACCATTTCACCCAGACTATTTTTAAGGGGGCCAACACTGTCATTTTTTAGTTTCTTACTATTTATATAGTTAAAGAATATTTTGGGATTATTTTTACTCTCTCTGGCAATGAGTCTCTCTGTCTCAATCTTTGCTGCCTTGATTTGCTTTTTACAGAATGTATTTAATTTTCTGTATTTATTTAATGCCTCCTCACTACCTACTTCCTTTAATTCTCTAAATGCTTTCTTTTTGTCCCTTATTGCGCCCCTTACAGCTCTATTTAGCCATATTGGTTTCCTCCTATTTCTAGTATGTTTATTCCCATACGGTATATACTGTGCACAGGTCCTATCCAGGATGCCAATAAACGTCTCCCATTTTCTTTGTGTATTTTTGTGTCTCAGGATATCGTCCCAGTTAATTGCACCAAGATCCTCTCTCATCCGTTGGAAATTTGCCCTCCTGAAGTTTAGTGTCCTTGTCACCCCCCTACTACCCATCTTATTAAAGGTTACATGAAAACTTATTATTTTGTGATCACTATTCCCCAAGTGACCCCCAACCCTTATATTTGATATGCGGTCTGGCCTGTTGGTTAATATTAGGTCTAGCAGTGCCCCCCTCCTTGTTGGGTCCTGAACCAGTTGTGAAAGGTAATTGTCTCTCATAGTTGTCAAAAACCGATTACCTTTACTGGAACTGCAGGTTTCTGTTCCCCAATCTATTTCAGGATAGTTGAAGTCCCCCATAATAATGACTTCTCCTTGAGTCTTCCTCCAGGGGCTGCAGTACTTCAAACTACAGGGCCCCTTCAGACCTTCTGACACTCTATGTCGATCTGCCCTCCTCTGTCTCTCTGACAATGTAATAGAGTGAAGGGTTGCGTATGTCACCACGGAACAGACAGACCAACTGTTGAAGGGGATTTATTAACAGGGGTAAAATTCTCCTCGCAGGGAGTAAATGGGGTTAATAGAGTCAAGTAAAACAGTAAACAGTTAAGCGGAATCAAAGGGTTAACGAGTGTTCTTGTAACTTATCAGCCCAGGGAGGTCCTGACTGGAGGGTCCTTTTCCCAATGTGGATACAGTCACCAGCAGGGCTTGGGATCCTGAAGTCTCTTCTGTGTCTCCTGGAAGGTCCGGGGTTAAGTCTCTCTGCAATCTGTTCTTCTCAAAGTGAAAGTGAAACCAGGAAATAGCACAGTCTCGTCGCTTCTGCAAGAGCCTCTATGCACCAGGCTGACAGTCTCCCTGTATTAACGCTGTCACACACACTCTGGGTAGTTACTTATCACACTCAGGGATTCTTTGCTTGTCACTGCGGTCACCAGGGATTCTTTGCTTGTCACTGCGGTCACCAGGGCTGCACAGTCACTGTCTCTAATTCTGGAGGCTTCCAAATCTACACCCTCACATCCAGCCGTCACTCTGGTGGGTATCTCAGCCTCAGTGCCCTCACGGGGAGCACTCTGTCATGGGGAGCGCGGCGCTGCAGCCTGCTTTCTCTCTGGCACGCTGTCCCCTCTCTGGCGCGCTCTCTCTCCCGCACTTTTCTGACCACTCCCCTCTCTTTTCCCAGCAGTCAACCTGTCCCCTCTGTCCAGGGCAGAAAGTCTTCCCCCCAACAACCCAGCTGTCTGGCTAAGTGGTTCCAGGCAAGGAGCAGGGAAAGCAACCTCTTTACATTCCCCCTCTCTTAAAGCTCGCCATTACACGGGCGAGGACTCTTCGTGCTTCTCTTTGTTCTTCGGAGGGGAGTCGGATACCTGCGATTCTCGCATCTCCTTCTGCTTTTCTTCTTGTAGATACTCCAAGACTAAATGGTTTAGGAGCTGCTCATCAGTCAGGTTGAGATATGCTTTCTCTGCGTCATCAACAACTGCTGTCTTCTTCTTTTTCTTCTTCTTAGCTTTGCCGCTAGCAGATGTCTGCGTAGATGATTCATCCTCCTCCTTGTCGTTATCGGAAACTTTAGGGACTTCTTGTTCAGGCTCCTCAGTTTGGGGGCTTAGTACACGCAATTCTTCTTCATAGCTCCCCCTCTCTTTGACAGGAGCATTCTTGTCAAACCTTGAGTCAGATGAATTAAGACCATGCAGGCCGGACTCTTTGTCATCTGCGCCGGGCTCTGCGGGCATCACTTCCCAGGTATACTCAGCCACACGCTCTGTCTCACACAGCTGCTCCATTTCCCTTGTCCGATCAGGAACTGGTGAGCTGACAGCCAGCACATTCTTCACCTCAGGGGACGACATCAGTGGTTCCTCCTCCTCATCGGCTCGGACATTGAAAACGAGTGTCGCAGGAACACTTGGCACTTTCTCTCCTTCTTCAGGAACTCGTGCTGGACAGGGTAGTAAAGCACTTTGGTGGTTTTCTCGAGAGAACGTCACTTTCTTCCTGCCAGTCTGAGTCTCACCAGAGATGCTTGACACCTTCTCCACCTCTCCTTGGCGTCCGACATTGTGGTACTGTCTTGTCCTAGGTGGAACTCTTCTCTTCCTGCCGTACCATTCCCTCCAGGGGCGACATTCCCTCCAGTTAGCAGGACCCTCAGAGGGGTGAGCGGATCTCTGCCACCGCTCTTCTCGGGTAGGGCAATTTCTGGACATGTGTCCCACCTTTCTGCACATCCAGCACTCACGTCTGCGTCTGTCTGGAGGGCGCTTCAGTTTGGATCGTCGACCTCGGCAGGGGACATCTCTCATCTGCGGTTGCTCTTCATCCCAGGATACGGAGTTACACTCTGGGGCCGCCACCGAAGCCTTCTTTATGTGGCGCACCTCTCCTATATCTCTTTCTGGTGGCTTCCGCACATTACCTCGGGATATGCCGCTGGTCCCCAAAACAGCAGTAAGGGCTTTCCCCAGACTCTCAATCTCCTCCCAGATTCTTCTTATCTTCAGCTGGGAATCCCGGGTCCACATTGCCTTCTCTTCATTTTGACTGGATGCTCCGCAGTTGTAGCATCTAGGCAGTCTTCTTCGCCGAACGGCATTAGTCTCACTTTGGAGGGCGGTTTCTGCAGCAGGGATCTTCTTATATTCAGCCACCTCCTCACGGACTCGCTTAAGCTCCTTCTTCAAGTCTTCTACCCATTGAGGGGCTGTTACCTCCCTGCTCCATACCTTTCCCACTGGCACTACCACCCCTTGCTCTTGCTCGCGTGTGCGTGCCTCACTCCCGACCTCAGAGAAAGTCATATCTAGCTTTACACGCATGCGCTCTAGCAGGGCCTGTTTCATCAATACATCTCGCAAGCCTGTCACCAGTTGGTCTCGCAGTACAACGTCAATTGACCCCACACCTATGCCGTCCTTCCGTATAATGGCAGTATGAAGCTCCTGCAGTGCGTTCATATATTGCGTCACGGTCTCCCCCTCTCTTTGTACCCGGCGGAACAGTCGCATGCGCAGCTCCCTTACGTCAGTGGGGTCCCCATGCGTCTCCTCAAGTATACGTAATACTTTGTCCAGGGTATCTCTCGCCTGGGGGGGTCTTAGCATAACAGAGTCCCGTGCATCCCCCTCTAGGGCCATCACAGCTATTTCCGCCTGCAGAGCTGGTGTCATAGGATGTATCCGCATCATCCCTCGGATGCGCTCTGTCCAACCCCACAACATGACATTACTCCCTGAAAATTTTGGTAGGTTAGCTAACATGGCTCCCAGGGAGATGCTAGACCTGGGGCCTCCCTCAACTGCTTGGTCTGCCCCTTCCGTGCTACCGTGTGACATCCTGCCGACTACGCCAAGTGTAATAGAGTGAAGGGTTGCGTATGTCACCACGGAACAGACAGACCAACTGTTGAAGGGGATTTATTAACAGGGGTAAAATTCTCCTCGCAGGGAGTAAACGGGGTTAATAGAGTCAAGTAAAACAGTAAACAGTTAAGCGGAATCAAAGGGTTAACGAGTGTTCTTGTAACTTATCAGCCCAGGGAGGTCCTGACTGGAGGGTCCTTTTCCCAATGTGGATACAGTCACCAGCAGGGCTTGGGATCCTGAAGTCTCTTCTGTGTCTCCTGGAAGGTCCGGGGTTAAGTCTCTCTGCAATCTGTTCTTCGCAAAGTGAAAGTGAAACCAGGAAATAGCACAGTCTCCTTGCTTCTGCAAGAGCCTCTATGCACCAGGCTGACAGTCTCCCTGTATTAACGCTGTCACACACACTCTGGGTAGTTACTTATCACACTCAGGGATTCTTTGCTTGTCACTGCGGTCACCAGGGATTCTTTGCTTGTCACTGCGGTCATCAGGGCTGCACAGTCACTGTCTCTGATTCTGGAGGCTTCCAAATCTACACCCTCACATCCAGCCGTCACTCTGGTGGGTATCTCAGCCTCAGTGCCCTCACGGGGAGCACTCTGTCATGGGGAGCGCGGCGCTGCAGCCTGCTTTCTCTCTGGCACGCTGTCTCCTCTCTGGCGCGCTCTCTCTCCCGCACTTTTCTGACCACTCCCCTCTTTTCCCAGCAGTCAACCTGTCCCCTCTGTCCAGGGCAGAAAGTCTTCCCCCCAACAACCCAGCTGTCTGGCTAAGTGGTTCCAGGCAAGGAGCAGGGAAAGCAACCTCTTTACAACAATCTGAACCCTTTCCCTCCTGATCAGAATGTATTTATAGGGGAGTTCACCCAAATCCAGGCTTAGAGCTTCCCCTTCTGGCTTGGAGGGTGAACATGTTGTGTGCATTGTGATTACCTGATAAAGAGATATCCTTCATCGCTTCCAAATGTAACATCACTCTCCCCATGAGGAAAGCAATATTACTGTGACGACCAGGACCCTGGGGCTTCACACTCCCCCCCATTAAATCCAGTACTCCCGAACTGGGAAAAGAAGAACAACAATACATGTTTAATAATGCAAACATTTTGAAAAACATTGGAACAAGTATAAACTTTGGTTTCCCTTTATGGGAGGTACTTTTGGCTTTGAACGTTGCAAAAACAAGTTTATAAATGTACATCTGGTCTTATACCAGGGTGTCCTTGTTTATAAATGAAAGTGCCGATGTGAGGGACCCGCCATAACCCCCAACGTAGGGGCTCGGCGGTCTACAAGGCATATCCAGACCCAGGGTACGCCACGCCAGACTGTTTTGCTTCGGGTCTGTGAAGAAACAAGCAAACAAGGCCCTACCCACACTGGCAATGTGGGTAGAACCAGGGTGCACCTTGAGGGTGCCAACTATGCACAAAGACAGTTTTTGGGTAATTCACTGTCCATCACCCTATTGTCCATTTTAAAGCTGCAACAAACATAAGCAAGCAATTTAAACAGGTAACAGCAATTATTGACATTTTTAGTCCCTATATCGGGCTGGGATTTGACCCTTGGTGCTACAAGTAGACCTACGTACTTCCTGGTCTACCATGTCTGCTGTATTGTACCCACTAGTGCATGTACTATGTGTAGACCTGCATTGTGTAGGTATACTTGGTAATTGTCTGCGACTTCTCAGATTCACCATAGGTCTGAAAGTTTCACCAATAGCAGAGGGTGGATTTTCTGGTTCCACTGCTGGGGTGACATTTGCTGCTTGAACCTGTTGGTGCAGAGTCTCTTCTGGTTCAGGATGGTTCTGAGTCACTTCTTGTATTTCCGGCTGGAGAAAAGTCAAGACAGGTATCACTATGGCCTGTTGTATTTGAGTCCAAGACTGGGGAAAATCTCCGAGAACGATGTGAATTTTCTTTTCTTCTTATTCCATGGGTGGAGATGTTCCTGGGTCTGTTTCTCTGTTCCTCAATTTATCAGGGCATACTTTGAGATGGTCTCTGGATACTGCAGTTGACGTTTCTCCTCCATCTTTACTGATAAGGCAGACTTTCGTGTTGTCGAAGTTTGAAGGTAGGATAGTATACGGTTCTGCCTCCCACTGGTCGTCAAGTTTGTGCATTCTCCTTTAACGTTTGATCTCTTGTTCACCTGGTGACAAGGGAATTGCAGGGGCACGTTGGTTATAGTCTCTCTCTTGCTTTTGTCTTGCTTGTGATAAACTTCTTTCAATGCACTCTTGTACTTGGCGGTACTTTTGTTGTCTCTCAGTATCCCAATCTGCATCAGGTGAGGCATGTTCTGGGGTTAGGACTCCCATGTCTAGATCAACTGGTAGTTTACTAGATCTTCCTCTCATCAGGTATGCTGGAGTGCAGTTGGTGGAATTCACTGGAATGTGGTTGTACAAGTCTACCAAGTCTGGTAACATCTCTGGCCATAAGTTTCTTTCATGTAAAGGTAAGGTCTTCAGTAGATCAATCACTACTTGGTTTATCTTTTCACACATTCCGTTGGTTTGCGGGTGGTACAGTGTTGTTCTGCTCTTTTTGCATCCATACAGGTTGCAGAATTCTTGAAACGCTTCCGCTTCGAAGGCTGGGCCTTGATCAGTGAGTACCTTCTCAGGATATCCATGTGGTCTACAGAAGTGCTGTTGGAAGGCTTTGGCTGCCGTCTTTGCTGTCTGGTCCTTGACAGGTACAACTACCAGAAATCTGGAGTAATGATCCACAATAGTCAAAGCGTAGACATAGCCTGACTGGCTTGGAGTTAGCTTCACGTGGTCTATGGCCACCAGTTCAAGTGGCTGTTTGGTGACTATGGGCTGTAGGGGAGCCCTCTGGCTGTCATGGTCCTTTCTGCGCAGGCTACATGGGCCACACTCTCGCCACCACTTTACGATGGCTTTTCTCATGCCAATCCAGTAGAACCTTACACGAAGTAGGATCTCTAACTTCTTCCATCCGAAGTGTCCTGCTCCATCGTGGTATGCTTCCAGAACCATTGGCGCATGTTGTCTTGGGACCACTATATGCCAGACCAGCTCGTGAGTGCGTGGGTCAATACTCCTCCGACACAGCTTACCATCGTACATAAACAGTTTGCCTTTCTCTTTCCACAGCTGCTGAGTCTCTTGTGGAGCATCTGGACCAGGATGTGAATCTGCTTGCGTCAGCAGCTCTTTGACCAGACAGACCGTGGGGTCACTGTCCTGTGTCTCTGCCCATCCATGATGAGGCAATGGGTTCAGCATGGCTTCCTGCTTGTCCTTACGCCTGTTCCTCACATAGTGGGAATACTGAGTCTCCCCAGGGCGATGGAAAGCTAGTAACTCTATCTCTTCGAGTGTTTCTGTATCTTCTCCCATCTCTGGCAAGTTGAGCATCCTGGACAATGCATCGGCATTCGCATTCTTGTGCCCTGCATGGTATGGGTAACCAGGCCATCCACCGTTGCTCCAATGCACCTAGTGTTGCTGTCTCCAAGTGTGTCAGCGGAATGTTTTTCGTGAAGACGGTGAATCTTGCCGAAGCCAGGTAGTGCTTGAACGTCTCTGTCACCGCCCAGATGATAGCGAGGAACTCCAGCTTAAAGGAACTGTAGTTCTCAGGGTTCCTTTCGGTGGGGCGAAGTTTCCTGCTGGGGTAGGCAATTACCCTTTCTTTGCCTTTCTGTACCTGGGACAACACGGCTCCCAGTCCCGCGTTGCTGGCGTCCGTGTACAGCACAAACGGTTGGTCATATTCAGCGTAAGCCAGTACCTCATCTCCCGTGAGAGCAAACTTCAATCGAGTGAAGGCCTCTCCAGCCCGTCATCCCAGTCAAATAGGGTATTCTTACCCTTGGTTTTCTTATATTGGCCCACCAACAGGTCTTGTAGTGGTGAGGCTATTTTGGTGAAGTTTTTGATAAATCTCCTGTAGTAGCCTACCATCCCAAGGAACTGCCGGACTTCATGGAGGTTGCTGGGCTTTGGCCAGTTCTTGATCACGGTGACCTTGTCAGGGTCTGGTGTCACACCTTCGGTGCTCACCACATGGCCCAGGTACTGCACTTTGGGCTTTAACAGATGACATTTGGATGGTTTTACCTTTAGGCCAAAGTTGGACAGAGCTTCGAACACCTCAACCAGGTGCTTCAGGTGGTCCTCATAAGTCTTGGAGAAGACGATGACATCGTCCAGGTACAGCAAGACGGTTTCGAAATTCTTGTGCCCAAGACAGCACTCCATCATCCTCTGAAATGTCCCTGTTGCGTTGCACAGTCCGAACGGCATGTAGTTGAATTCACAGAACCCATCGGTGTGGTGAAGGCCATCTTTTCCTTATCCGCCTCTGCCACGGGAACCTGCCTTTACCCACTGGTGAGATCCAAGGTGGAAAAGTAGTTAGTAGATTTTAAAGCAGCTAATGACTCTTCTATTCTGGGCAATGGGTATGCATCCTTGTGTGTAATGCGGTTTATCTGCCTTTAATCAACACACATTCTCAGGGTGCCGTCCTTTTTCCTGACGAAGACTAATGGAGCTGCCCAGGGGCTACAACTATCTCTGATTACCCCAGCCTCCTTCATCTCTCGTAACATGTCTTTGGCACACTGATAATGAGCTGGAAGTACAGGCCGATATCTCTCCTTAATGGGTGGATATGATGTTGAATCCCTTTTACCTGCCCAAAATCTAGAGGGTGTTTGCTGAATACCCTCTCATACTCATGGACCACCCGGTAAGCCCCTTGTTTCTGATGTGAATGTGTAGAATCAGTGCCCACGTTTAATTTCTAACACCAATCCTCCATTTGTCCTGCAGAGCCATTGTCCTCCGCCTGGTTGGACGGGACCAAGGGTTCTGTTGGATGTATCACATTATTATCAACAGTAAAAAGTTTGGCAAGTGAGGTTAGGTGGACCTCTTTCTCTCCACAGTTAAGGACACGTACTTGTACCCTCCCCTTGCAGACTTCAACCACCCCTCTAGCTGTCAGGATTGTGGGCCTACTAACTGAATACAAAGGTTCTACCAGGGCCTGGTAGTCTTTACCTCTGAGGCCTATTGCTGCCCGACACCATATTAACATTTCACTCCTGGGGGGTATTGCGATGGGGATCGAATCACTCACTGTGGCACGGCCAATTTCTCCACCAGATAGTTCTACCTGCTGTCTCTGCACTAAAGCTCTGATTTCTTTCTGCAGAACACGTTGTTCACTGGAATCAGCATTTTCGGCCACCTGTTGTAAGACAATAACCTCTGCAAGACAATTTTCTATGACATTAGTACCAATGGTCATCATGGGGTTACATTCACGTCAGTCAATATCAACAATCACCATTCCTCGTTAATGGCGACCTCTTTGTACCCCACCTGTGGCAACGGCTGGCCGTTACTGGCTACTATTGTCAAATCATCATCTGGGCCACGGGTAATGTCTGTGTCAGCCCAGTATCATTTATATAGAATATAAGGCATAGTTGTCACCTGAGAACCGGTGTCCAATAAAACGTTCATCGGGATGTTCACTGGTCGTCCTCCGACATACTTGGCTTGCCAATTTTATGGGCCTGGTATTTCTATTCCTGGAGGTTGGCCCTCTGCCCCAGGGGTCGCTTGTTTAAATGACAGTACCTTGTGATGTGTCCTGCTTGGTCGCAGTGGCGGCAGATGGGTCGTCCGTCCTGATAGCGATCGTCGTCTCTTCCTCTGGTCAGCAGGATACTCTTCTGTTGTCGCCAGGGGACATCCTCCGGTCTGGAAGCCAGTTTGATCTTCTCATTCGGAGATTCCTGCAGTGACTGCACGGTCTTAGCTAGTGCAGCTACGCTTTTAGTCAGTTCCTGGACCTGGAGGCGCAGTTCTGCTGAGGTATCATCATCCAGGATCTGTGCGTCAGCCTCAACTGGGACCTGATGGCAGGGCTCCACCTCCTGGTGGTACATGAGGGCTGCAGGCCTAGGGACACTGTGCGGCTGGGCTGAGGTTCATGCAGCACTCGGATGGCCCTGTCCTTAAATTGCGCAAAGTCCAGGTCAGGGTTTTGCAGAGCCAGGATGCGCAGCTGTGTCCTGTGGGTGTTGGCCAGGAGACCCTCAATGAACTGTTCCTTTAAGAGCTTGTCTCCATCCTGCACGCTGTTATGGTCAGCCTGTCTGACGGTCCACAGTGCCTCCTGGAGATTAAGGGCATAGTCCCGTATGCTATCCTGTGCTCTCTGCTTGCACCAAAAAAACTTCATTTTGATTTCTGCAGCGGTGCGGGTGTCAAAGGTGCTTTTAAGTTTAGCAAATATCTGCTGCACAGTTCCTTTTTCCATATTTGGCCAGGATTCAATTGTCAAATTAAGATGCTAACCTTTTGATGCTTGGTCAGGGGATATACCTCAAATAGGCTGCAGAGTCTTTCCTTAAAGTCACTTAATGTATGGGACTCCCCTGAATATTGTGGAAGCCAGGCCGCTCCAGGGATATAGGGCATGGACAGCGGCATGATGGGTGCTGAAGCTGCAGCGGGGTCCGGCCTGCTGGTAGAAGCTGCGGGCCCTGCGGGGCCTGGTGGCAATATGGGACCTGCAGGTGCGTCTGCGGTGGGGCTCGTGGGTGCCATGAGGCCAGCGGCTGCATCCCCCACAGGGTCTTGGGGTATCACAAGGGCTGCGGCAGCGTCCACCCCGAGGTCTTGGGGTATCACAGGGGGCGTGGCTTCGTCCGCCGCCATTTCTCCCCCCTGGTCTGACATAGCTTCTCCCCCTTGCTAACCTTATAGGGGCCGGCTTCTCTCCTCCGGAGATTGTAGCGGTTCTCTTGTCAGCGGTCTGCAGCAGTTCCTTTCCGTGCGGTTGGGTGCTTCTCCCGGCCCTCTGTCCAGGGCCTCTGCACGGCGTCCTCACTTTTCGGCGTTTCTCTGGCAGCACGGCACGCGTTTCCTTCTTCACGCTCTTTTCGGCTGGCTCCGCCCACGAAGGTATGTCCCTACTTCCCTCGCGCTCCTCGTGGCGCTATAATGGCGGCAGTTTTGGTGACAATTCACAATTCACAGTCTCTCAGCACAACACAGTCTTTTAGGCGCACATGACCCGATTCTCAGGGTCGGTCCATCCTGTTCGTGATGCCAAGATGAGTCGCCTGCCAGGGACGAGGGACAGTACCGGGCCTGGTGTTCACAGGGAGATGTCCATGGCCCTGGGCACCCATGTAAAAGGGAGATTGAATAAAGTTTATGTTCGTGATGCCACCTGTGGTATTCGGTCAGTGGGGACCGATGCTGCTTTAACGGGTCCTCTTGGGTGATGTTATGGCAGCTAGATGGTATAACTTCCCACAGGTGAAGTATATCCCCAGGGCTCCCGGTATGTAGATGGAAGATGGTGAATGGTGCAGTAAAGAACGAGGACACAGGTTTGCAGTCTCTTTACCTGGTTTACTGAAGACTTCAGCAGCCACAGTCCAGGGCACCAGCTCACAGGGCAGGCAGGGTCCAGCCAGCTTGGAAGCGAATCCAGAGTTCCCCTTTGCCAGGTGGAGTTAAAAGCCTTCCTCTAGCGCAGTGGTGTTGTAGTCCCTTACTGCCTATGGCTTCAGATAAGGTCCTCACAGTTCTTCTCTCTGTCCCCCATGTAGTATAGGACAATACCTGCATGACAGGTAACTCGAGCCTTTTTACAGGGACTCTAGCACACCCCGGGCTCTATGTGTTACTGTGTCTCAGGTGTACTGTATGTGGCGGACAGGTAACTTACAGTTCAGCTGTACTGTCGGTCTCTGATGTAAGTCTTAGAGTCCCTTACAACCTCGGTGTTCTGGCTACCAGTTATCTGTGCTTCAGAGAGAGGCAGCTCCTTCGCAGCTGGTCTCCCCTGATATCACTCTCCTGTGCTTCGCTCTCCTTCACGCTCACTGAACGATGTTCTTTCCTTCTGTACGTCTCTTCCTCCAGGGGCTGCAGTACTTCAAACTACAGGGCCCCTTCAGACCTTCTGACACTCTGTCGGTCGGCCCTCCTCTGTCTCTCTGGCAATCTGAACCCTTTCCCTCCAGATCAGATTGTATTTATAGGGGAGTTCACCCTAAACCAGGCTTAGAGCTCCCCCTTCTGGCCTGGAGTGTGAACATGTTGTGTGCATTGTGATTACCTGATAAAGAGATATCCTTCATCGCTTCGAAACGGAACATCACTCTCCCCATGAGGAAAGCAATATTACTGTGACGACCAGGACCCTGGGGCGTTACATTACGTGTATCAAGCAAATAGTCCAGCCCTTTTTTCAAAGCTGTTATAGGTTATGTGCACACATTGTGGATTTTGATGCATTTCCAAAGCATTTTTGGACACGTGGAATTGCATCAAATCCGCAGTGTAATGCACAAGCAATGTTAGTCAATGGGAAAATGACAATTGATGTGCACATGCTGCGAAAAAAAATCAGAGATTCACAGTGTTTTATTTTCCGCAGCATGGCAATTCTTTTTGCGGATCTGTAGCGTTTCTGCACCCATTGACTTCCATTGATTCAGTCAAATCCGCAGCAAAACCCCAGATTTAAAAAGATCTGCAGTTTTGAGGCCAAGTTGCGTGCAAGAAACGCTGCAGATCGGGAGGAGGAAGAGTATGTGGACGGAGTGTGGGCAGAGACTATGTGTGTGGGCAGAGACTGTGTGCCTGTGGAGAAGATGTGTGTATCTGTGTGCGGGTGTTGTTTGTGTGTATCTGTGTGTGTCTGTGTGTGTGCAGGGGTGTGCAGGGCTGTGTGAGTGCGAGGCTGTGTGTGTGTGGGGCTGTGTGTGTGTGTGCGGGGCTGTGTGTTTGTGTGTGCGGGGCTGTGTGTATTCAGGCATCGTCCAATGGGACTACTAGTCCCATCTGGCTATACCTGCTACAGTGACAGCTAGCCGGATGATGGGACAGTAGTCCCATCATCCTGCTACTGTATTCAAGTGTAAAAAAAAACAAAAACATACACACATACAGTACATACAACATACAGTGCATACTCAACATACAGCTAGTCCCCGAAGCCCTCGATCACCTGTAAAGAAAAAATAAAAATAAACCAACAGTATACTCCCTGATCCGATGTAATCCATTTAATAACAAGTGTCCAACGACAATCTCCTGTGGAGAGCTGTCACATCGGCAGTTGTGACTGCTCTCCAGGGGCTCCAGTGATACAGTGACAGGAGGTAATCCTCTGCACTGTATCTCTCCGCTGCCATGAGTTCAGCAGAGTTCATACTGTCACTTGCGGCATCGCTGCGTGAGAAAATTCTCACGCAGTAGTGCTGTAAAGTGAGAGCCTTAACTCATTGAACCGTCAGTGATAATACTGCAGGAGCCATTGTCTCATGTCAGTGTGTCACTGGAGGCCCTGTAGAGTGGTCACATCGCCTGATGTGACTGATCTATAGGGGAGATCATCGTGGGACACTTGTTAATAAATGGACTACATAGGACCAGGGAGTATTTGTGTTGGTTTATTATTTTTTCCAGGAGATCAAGGGTGTCGCAGGAATTAGGCATAACAATAAAGATGGCAAAACTGAGAAGTGTTTTATTTCATTAAAATACTTTATACTGGCTGTGTGTTCATTTAATCCGTTCACAACTATATGATTAGTAATGGATAGGTGTCTTACTGACACCTCTCCATTACTAAGCTGTCTTGATGTCACCTTTCAATACAAAGGTGACATTAACCCCCTATTACCCCATATGCCACCACTACAGGGCAGTGGGAAGAGAGAGGCTAAGTGCCGGAATTGGCACATCTTAGAGATGTGCCATTTCTGGGGTGGCTGTGTGCTGGTGTTTGTAACTTTTTTTAATTAAACAGATATTGCATTTAAGGCCGGGGTCACAGTTGCAAGAAACTCGCACGAGTCTCGCACCTCAATTACTTTATACTACAATATATTTCACTCTTTGTTTCAATGCAGCCATTTGGTAAATTCAAAAAAGTTCATTTTTTTCTCATTAATGTACATTCTACACCCCATCTTGACAGAAAAATAAAACAGAAATGTAGTAATTTTTGCAAATTTATTAAAAATGTAACACTGAAATATCACATGGTAGTACAGCCATAAGTCTTCTAGGGAATGATGCAACATGTTTTTCACACCTGGATTTAGGGATCTTCTGCCATTCTTCCTTGCAGATACTCTCCAGCTCCGTCAGGTTGGATGGTGAACGTTGGTGGACAGCCATTTTCAGGTCTCTCCAGAGATGCTCAATTGGGTTTAGGTTAGGGCTCTGGCTGAGCCAGTCAAGAATGGTCATGTAATGCAACTGCAAGGCAGTTGCACGCAACTTTCACCAGGGGATGCAGGTAAGGGAAAAAAGGTAGCACTCACCGTGTAGCACTACAGTGCAAATCGCGGAGCGCCACTAGGAGGCGGCAGAGTAGTCAGACAGACCGGTCAGCAACAAACAGGAAGACGAAGTACCAGAGGTCACAGCAATGCACGTGGTCAGAGGCAAGCCAGAAATCAGAACCAGATGAGAGCGCAGGATCCAAAACATGAGACAGAAGACGTAGTCAGGGTATGAGCCAGAGAGTCAAAGCCAGACGGGAAACGTAGTAACAGAGACAGAAAGTAGGAGGCAGGGTTCAGAATTCAAGCCGAGTCATACACTGAAGGAAACCACCAAACACACACAAGTCAGGGATAGGCAATGGGTCAGGCACAAATACATGTAGTCAGGCAGAAAGATCACTATGGTATGTGGGTCATCTGCTCTAGCCTGGAAGCATGAACTATCACTGACACATGCTACCAGGAATGGCACCAATAAATAGCCACCCATGAACCAAAGAGAGGCAGGAAAGGTTAACGCCACCATAACCAGGCCAGGGAAGTCAAAGCAAGAAGCAAACCCCGACCTGGATCATGACAGGTCACAGAGTTGTTCTGAAGACTCTCCTTTGTTATTTTAGCTGTGTGCTTAAGGCCCCGTCTCACTAAGCGATTTACCAACGATCACGACCAGCGATACGACCTGGCCGTGATCGTTGGTAAGTCGCTGTGTGGTCGCTGGGGAGCTGTCACACAGACCGCTCTCTCCAGCGACCAACGATCAGGGGAACGACTTCGGCATCGTTGAAACTGTCTTCAACGATGCCGAAGTCCCCCTGCAGCACCCGGGTAACCAGGGTAAACATCGGGTTACTAAGCGCAGGGCCGCGCTTAGTAACCCGATGTTTACCCTGGTTACCAAAAAAAACAAACACTACATACTCGCCTTTCAGTGTCCAGGTCCCTTGCCGTCTGCTTCCTGCTCTGACTGAGATCCGGCCGTACAGTGAGAAGTGAGAGCAGCAGTGACGTCACCGCTGTGCTCTCACTTCTCACTGTACGGCAGTCAGTGAGAGCAGGAAGCAGACGGCAAGGGACCTGGACACCGAAAGGCGAGTATGTAGTGTTTGTTTTTTTTGGTAACCAGGGTAAACATCGGGTTACTAAGCGCGGCCCTGCGCTTAGTAACCCGATGTTTACCCTGGTTACCAGTGAAGACATCGCTGGATCGGTGTCACACACACCGATTCAGCGATGTCAGCGGGACCTCAACGACCAAAAAAAGGTCCAGGCCATTCCGACACGACCAGCGATCTCGCAGCAGGGGCCTGATCGCTGGTACGTGTCACACATAGCGAGATCGCTACTGAGGTCGCTGTTGCGTCACAAAACTTGTGACTCAGCAGCGATCTCGCTAGCGATCTCGCTATGTGAGACGGGGCCTTTAGGGTGATTGTCTTTTTGGAAGGTGAACCTTCAGCCAAGGCTGAGATCCAGAGCACTCTGGAAGAGGTTTTCATCTAGGATATCTCTGTACTTGACCACATTCATGTTTCCTTCAATGACAACCAGTTGTCCTGTCCCTGCAGCTGAAGAACACCCCCTTAGCATGATGCTAGCGCCACCATGTTTCATTGTTGGGATTGTATTGGGCAGGTGATGAGCAGTGCCTGGATTTCTCCACACATACCGCTTAGAATTTTCACCGAAAAGGTCTATCTTCATCTCATCAGACCAAAGAATCTTATTTCTCATAGTCTGGGAATCCTTCATGTGTTTTAGCAAACTCTATGTGGGCTTTCATATGTCTTGCTGGAAAGAAGCCGAGGGTGAGTATATTCCTATTAGGTATATACTCACCCTCGGAAGCACCCTGCTTCTTTCCGGCAGCCTTCCTTCTTAAGAATTAGCGCGTGAAGGGCCTTAAATGATGTCACGGCTTTGTGATTGGTCGCGACGGCCCACGTGACCGCTCAGCGACCAATCACAAGCCGTGACGTAATTCTCATGGCCTAAATTCCTAGAATGAGGATTTTAGGACCTGAGAATTACGTCACGGCTTGTTGTGATTGGTCGCTCAGCAGTCACGTGGGCCGCCGCGACCAATCACAAGCCGGGAAGCATTCGAAAGGTCTTTCAAGCGCCATTCTTAGGACCGGAAGATGCCGGTTACTACCAGGGCGCTTCAGAGGGTGAGTATATCAATATTTTTTATTTTAATTCTTTATTTTACACTTAAATATGGATCCCAGGGCCTGAAGGAGAGTTTCCTCTCCTTCAGACCCTGGGAACCATAGTATCCCATTGCACTGCATTGACCCTGACTTTTTTATAGGATCGGCCGATTTCACTCGACCCGACTTTTGAGAAAGTCGGGTTTCGTCAAACCCGACCCGATCCTATAAAAATAAAAGTCGCTCAACCCTAGTCCCCAGTATTCTCCCATCTAATGTATATGCAGCAAAAGGATTACATTTATCTACATTAACCCCTTAATCCCATATGACGTACTATCCCGTCGAGGTGACCTGGGACTTAATTCCCAGTGACGGGATAGTACGTCATAAGCAACCGGCCGTGCTCACGGGGGGAGCGCGGCGGATCGCGGCCAGGTGTCAGCTGACTATCGCAGCTAACATCCTGCACTATGTGCCAGGAGCCGTCACGGACCGCCCCTGGCACATTAAGGGTATGTGCACACGTTCAGGACTTTCCGAGATAAAAACGCGATAAAAAAGGCATTAAAAACGCATACATATGCATCCTATCATTTAGAGTGCATTCTGCAATTTTTGTGCACATGATGCGTTTTTTTCCGTGAAAAAAACGCATTGCGGTAAAAAAAAGCAGCATGTTCATTAATATTGTGGATTTTTTGCGTTTTTCCAGCTATTTACTTCATTGGGAAAGCTCCGAAAAAAAAACGCGCAAAAAACGAGTAAAAAACGCGCAACAAAACGCGAAAAAAACGCATGCGGATTTCTGGCAGAAATGTCCGGTTTTTGTCAGGAAATTTCTGCAAGAAATCCTGAACGTGTGCACATACCCTAACCCCCGACACACTGCAATCAAACATGAGACCCTCGGTACAAAGCGATGTGCTCACCTTGTACCGAGCGTCTCCTCCCTGCAGGCCCCGGATCCAAAATAGCGATCTGTCACTATATAGTGATGTCCCCCTCTGGGACAAAGTGCTAATGTAAAAAAAAAATATTTAGATGTGTAAAAAAACAAAACAAAACCTAAATAAAGAAAAAATATATATTGTTCCCATAAATACATTTCTTTATCTAAATAAAAAAAAACAATAAAAGTACACATATTTAGTATTGCTGCATCCGTAACGACCCGACCTATAAAACTGTCCCACTAGTTAACCCCTTCAGTGAACACCGTTAAAAAAAAAAAAAAAAAAAACGAGGCAAAAAACAACGCCAAACAAAAAGTGGAATAACACGCGATTAAAAAGACGGCTATAAATATCCATGGTACCGCTGAAAACGTCATCTTGTCCCACAAAAAACGAGCTGCAATACAGCATCATCAACGAAAAAATAGAAAAGTTATAGTCCTCAGAATAAAGCGATGCAAAAATAATTCTTTTTTCTATAAAATATTTTTTATCGTATAAAAGCGCCAAAACATTAAAAAATGATATAAATGAGGTATCGCTGTAATCGTACTGACCTGAAGAATAAAACTGCTTAATCCATTTTACCAAACATGGAACGGTATAAACGCCCCCCACAAAAGAAATTCATGAATAGCTGGTTTTTGGACATTCTGCCTCACAAAAATCGGATTAAAAAGAGATCAAAAAATGTTACGTGCCCGAAAATGTTACCAATAAAAACATCAACTCGTCCTGCAAAAAACAAGACCTCACATGACTCTGTGGACAAAAATATGGAAAAATTATAGCTCCCAAAATGTGGAGATGCAAAAACTATTTTTTTGCAATAAAGAGTCTTTTAGTGTGTGACAGCTGCCAATCATAAAAATCCGCTAAAAAACATGCTATAAAAGTAAATCAAACCCCCTTCATCAACCTCTTAGTTAGGGAAAAATAATAAAATTAAAAAAATGTATTTATTTCTATTTTCCCATTAGGGTTAGGGTTAGGGCTAGGGTTAGGGCTAGGGTTAGGGCTGGGGTTAGGGTTAGGGCTAGGGTTAGGGCTAGGGTAAGGGTTAGGGCTAAGGTTAGGGCTAGGGTTAGGATTAGGGCTACGGTTAGGGCTAGGATTAGGGCTAGGGTTAGGGCTAGGGTTGAGGTTAGGGCTAGGGTTAGGGCTACAGTTAGGGTTGGGGCTAAAGCTGGGGTTAGGGCTGGTGCTAAAGTTAGGGTTAGGGTTGGGGGTGTGTTGGAGTTAGGGGTGTGGTTAGGGTTGGGATTAGGGATAGGGGTGTGTTGAGGTTAGGGGTGTGGTTGGGGTTAGGGGTGTGGTTGGGATTAAGGTTAGGGGCATGTTTGGGTTAGGGGTGTGGTTAGGGTTAGGGTTAGAGTTGGGATCAACATTTCTCCTGTTACCCTTGGGAAAATACAAATCTGGGGGCTAAAATATAATTTTTGTGGAAAAAAAAAGATTTTTTATTTTCACGGCTCTGCGTTATAAACTGTAGTGAAACACTTGGGGGTTCAAAGTTCTCACAACACATCTATATAAGTTCCTTGGGGGTCTAGTTTCCAAATTGGGGTCACTTGTTGGGGGTTTCTACTGTTTAGGTACATCAGGGGCTCTGCAAATGCAACATGACGCCTGCAGACTAATCCATCTAAGTCTGCATTCCAAATGGTGCTCCTTCCCTTTTGAGCTCTGCCATGAGCCCAAACGGTGGTTCCCCCCCCCATATATGGGGCATCAGCGTACTCAGGACAAATTGGACAACAACTTTTGGGTCCAATTTCTCCTGTTACCTTTGGGAAAATACAATACTGGGGGCTAAAAAATAATTTTTGTGAAAAAAAAAGGAATTTTTATTTTCACGGCTCTGCGTTATAAAGTGTAGTGAAACACTTGGGGGTTCAAAGCTCTCACAACACATCTAGATAAGTTCCTTAGGGGGTCTACTTTCCAAAATGGTGTCACCTGTGGGGGGTTTCAATGTTTAGGCACATCAGGGGCTCTCCAAATGCAACATGGTGTCCCATCTCAAGTCCAGTAAATTTTGCATTGAAAAGTCAAATGGCGCTCCTTCCCTTCCGAGCTCTGCCATGCAGCCAAACAGTGGTTTACCCCCACATATGGGGCACCAGCATACTCAGGACAAATTGCACAACAACTTTTGTGGTACAATTTCTTCTGGTACCCTTGGGAAAATAAAAAATTGGGGGTGAAAAGTTCATTTTTTGTGAAAAAAATATTATTTTTTATTTATACGGCTCTACATTATAAACTTCTGTGAAGCACTTGGTGGGTCAAAGTGCTCACCACACATCTAGATAAGTTCCTTAGGGGGTCTACTTTCCAAAATGGGGTCACTTGTGGGGGGTTTCAATGTTTAGGCACATCAGTGGCTCTCCAAGCGCAACATGGCGTCCCATCTCAATTCCAGTCAATTTTGCATTGAAAAGTCAAATGGCGCTCCTTCCTTTCCGAGCTCTGCCATGCGCCCAAACAATGGTTTACCCCCACATACAGGTCCTTCTCAAAAAATTAGCATATAGTGTTAAATTTCATTATTTACCATAATGTAATGATTACAATTAAACTTTCATATATTATAGATTCATTATCCACCAACTGAAATTTGTCAGGTCTTTTATTGTTTTAATACTGATGATTTTGGCATACAACTCCTGATAACCCAAAAAACCTGTCTCAATAAATTAGCATATCAAGAAAAGGTTCTCTAAACGACCTATTACCCTAATCTTCTGAATCAACTAATTAACTCTAAACACATGCAAAAGATACCTGAGGCTTTTAAAAACTCCCTGCCTGGTTCATTACTCAAAACCCCCATCATGGGTAAGACTAGCGACCTGAAAGATGTCAAGAAGGCCATCATTGACACCCTCAAGCAAGAGGGTAAGACCCAGAAAGAAATTTCTCAACAAATAGGCTGTTCCCAGAGTGCTGTATCAAGGCACCTCAATGGTAAGTCTGTTGGAAGGAAACAATGTGGCAGAAAACGCTGTACAACGAGAAGAGGTGACCGGACCCTGAGGAAGATTGTGGAGAAGGACCGATTCCAGACCTTGGGGAACCTGAGGAAGCAGTGGACTGAGTCTGTTGTGGAAACATCCAGAGCCACCGTGCACAGGCGTGTGCAGGAAATGGGCTACAGGCGCCGCATTCCCCAGGTAAAGCCACTTTTGAACCAGTCCCAAGTGGTCCCAAGTACTTTTTTCTGATGAAAGCAAATTTTGCATGTCATTCGGAAATCAAGGTGCCAGAGTCTGGAGGAAGACTGGGGAGAAGGAAATGCCAAAATGCCTGAAGTCCAGTGTCAAGTACCCACAGTCAGTGATGGTGTGGGGTGCCATGTCAGCTGCTGGTGTTGGTCCACTGTGTTTCATCAAGGGCAGGGTCAATGCAGCTAGCTATCAGGAGATTTTGGAGCACTTCATGCTTCCATCGGCTGAAATGCTTTATGGAGATGAAGATTTCATTTTTCAGCACGACCTGGCACCTGCTCACAGTGCCAAAACCACTGGTAAATGGTTTACTGACCATGGTATTACTGTGCTCAATTGGCCTGCCAACTCTCCTGACCTGAACCCCATAGAGAATCTGTGGGATATTGTTAAGAGAAAGTTGAGAGACGCAAGACCCAACACTCTGGATGAGCTTAAGGCCGCTATTGAAGCATCCTGGGCCTCCATAACATCTCAGCAGTGTCACAGGCTGATTGCCTCCATGCCACGCTGCATTGAAGCAGTCATTTCTGCCAAAGGATTCCCGACCAAGTATTGAGTGCATAACTGAACATTATTATTTGATGGTTTTTTTGTTTGTTATTAAAAAACACTTTTATTTGATTGGACGGGTGAAATATGCTAATTTATTGAGACAGGTTTTTTGGGTTATCAGGAGTTGTATGCCAAAATCATCAGTATTAAAACAATAAAAGACCTGACAAATTTCAGTTGGTGGATAATGAATCTATAATATATGAAAGTTTAATTGTAATCATTACATTATGGTAAATAATGAAATTTAACACTATATGCTAATTTTTTGAGAAGGACCTGTATGTGGTATCGGCATATTCAGGAGAAATTGTAAAACAACTTTTGGGGTCCATTTTCTCCTGTTACCCTTGGTAAAATAAAACAAATTGGAGCTGAAGTAAACTTTTTGTGAAAAAAAGTTAAATGTTCATTTTTTTTAAACATTCCAAAAATTCCTGTGAAACACCTGAAGGGTTAATAAACTTCTTGAATGTGGTTTTGGGCACCTTGAGGGATGCAGTTTTTAGAATGGTGTCACACTTGTTTATTTTCTATCATATAGACCCCTCAAAATGACTTCAAATGTGATGTGGTCCCTAAAAAAAAATGGTGTTGTAAAAATGAGAAATTGCTGGTCAACTTTTAACCCTTATAACTCCCTAAGAAAAAAAAAATTTGGATTCCAAAATTGTGCTGATGTAAAGTAGACATGTGGAAAATGTTACTTGTTAAGTATTTTTTGTCACATATCTCTGTAATTTAAGGATATATAAATTCAGAGCCCCTGATCTACCTAAACAGTATAAACCCCCCACAAGTGACCCCATATTGGAAACTAGACCCCCCAAGGAACTTATCTAGATGTGTTGTGAGAACTTTGAAGCCCAAGTAATTCACTACAGTTTATAACGCAGAGCCGTGAAAATGAAAGATCATTTTTTTCCCCACAAAAATTGTTTTTTAGCCCCCTAAATTTTTATTTTCCCAAGGGTAACAAGAGAAATTGGAACCCCGAAGTTGTTGTCCAATTTGTCCTGAGTACGTTGATAACCCATATGTTGGGGTAAACCCCTGTTTGGGCACACGGGAGAGCTCGGAAGGGAAAGAGCACTATTTTACTTTTTCAACGCAGAATTGGCTGGAATTGAGATCGGAGGCCATGTCACGTTTGGAGAGCCTTGATGTGCCTATACAGTGGAAACCCCCAATTCTAACTGAAACCCACCCCAAACACACCTCTAATCCCAATCACATCCCTAACCCCAACCCTAACCACACCCCTAACTCCAACACACCCCTAACCCTAATCCCAACCATAACCCTAACCACACCCCTAACCCTGACACACCCCTAACCCTAATCCCACCTGTAAATGTAATCCTAACCCTAACCCTAGCCCTTACGCTTGCCCTAACCCTAACCCTAGCCCCAACCCTAGCCCCAATCCTAGCCCCAACCCTAGCACTAACCCTAGCCCTTACCCTAGCCCTAACCCCAGCCCTAACCCTAACCCCAAACCTAACCCTAGCCGTAACCCTAGCCCTAGCCCCAGCCCAAGCCCCAACCCTAGCCCTAGCCCTAACCATGGCCCTAACCCAAAATCTAGCCCTAACCCTAGCCCTAACCCTAATGGGAAAATGGAAATAAAGACATTTTTTTAATTTTTTAATTTTTCCCTATCTAAGGGGGTGATGAAGGGGGGGGTTGATTTACTTTTATAGCGAGTTTTTTAGTGGATTTTTATGATTGGCAGCCGTCACACACTGAAAGACGCTTTTTGTTGCAAAAAATATTTTTTTGCGTTACCACATTTTGAGAGCTATAATTTTTCCATATTTTGGTCCACAGAGTCATGTGAGGTCTTGTTTTTTGCGTGACGAGTTGACGTTTTTATTGGTAATATTTTCGGGCACGTGACATTTTTTGATAGCTTTATATTCCGATTTTTGTGAGGCAGTATGACCAAGAACCAGCTATTCATGAATTTCTTTTGGGGGGGGGAACGTTTATACTGTTCCACGTTTGGTAAAATGGATAAAGCAGTTTTATTCTTTGGGTCAGTACGATTACAGTGATACCTCATTTATATCATTTTTTTATGTTTTGGCGCTTTTATACGATAAAAACAATTTTATAGAAAAAATAATTATTTTTACTTCGCTTTATTCTGAGGACTATAACTTTTTTATTTTTTCGCTGATGACGCTGGTGGCTCTGTATGGCAGCTCGTTTTTTTGCGGGATAAGATGACGTTTTCAGCAGTTATTTATATCTGTGTTTTTGATCGCGTGCTATTCCACTTTTTGTTCGGTGGTATGATAATAAAGCGTTGTGTTTTGCCTCGTTTTTTTTTTTTGTTTTTTTCCGGTGTTCACTAAAGGGGTTAACTAGGGGGACAGTTTTATAGGTAGGGTCATTACAGACGTGGCGATACTAAATATGTGTACTTTTATTGTTTTTTTTTTATTTAGACAAAGGAATGTATTTATGGGAGCAATTTTTTTTTCTTTATTTAGGAATTTTTTTTTTTATTTTTTTTACACATCTAAATATATATTTTTTTACTTTATAACATTGCCCCATGGGGGGACATCAAGATATAAGGTCAGATCGCTGATCTGACACTTTGTTGTGCACTGTGTCAAATCAGCGATCTGACGTGCACTGCTCCTGGTTTACAGGCGCCTGCTCTAAGCAGGCGCTTGGTAAGCCACCTCCCTGCAGGACCTGGATGCAGCCTCGCGGCCATTTTGGATCCGGGGCCTGCAGGAAGGAGACGCTTGGTACAAGGTGAGCACATCGCCTTGTACCGAGGGTCTCAGGGAAGCCCGCAGGGAGCACCCTCCCTGCGTGATGCTTCCCTATACCGCTGGAACACTGCGATCATGTTTGATCGCAGTGTGCCGGGGGTTACTGTGCTGGGGGCGGTCCGTGACCCTCCTGGCACATAGTGCCGGATGTCAGCTGTGATGGTCAGCTGACACCCGGCCGCGATTGGCCGCGCTCCCCCCGTGAGCGCGGCCGATCGCTATGATGTACTATCCCCTCCCTGGGAATTAAGTCCCAGGTCACCTTGACGGGATAGTATGTCATATGAGATTAAGGGGTTAAAAATGCGTCATTTATGTTTGGTCTCCCCAGTTACCATGATGTGGTCCCAGTCTACATGATTAAGCTCTTCCCTTAATTTATTGAAATCAGCTTTTCCTAAAGTTACAGGTTTTGGCATTTCAACTTTTTAATGTTTTATTGAACATTACATTGAAACGTGCCATGTTTAGTGTTGAGCGATACCGTCCGATACTTGAAAGTATCGGTATCGGAAAGTATCGGCCGATACCGGCAAAGTATCGGATCTAATCCGATACCGATACCCGATACCAATACAAGTCAATGGGACTCAAGTATCGGACGGTATCCCTGATGGTTCCCAGGGTCTGAAGGAGAGGAAACTCTCCTTCAGGCCCTGGGATCCATATTAATGTGTAAAAGAAAGAATTAAAATAAAAAATATTGCTATACTCACCTCTCCGACGCAGCCTGGACCTCACCGAGGGAACCGGCAGCGTTCTTTGCTTAAAATTCGCGCGTTTACTTCCTTCCGTGAAGTCCCGGCTTGTGATTGGTCGCGTGCCGCCCATGTGGCCGCGACGCGACCAATCACAGCAAGCCGTGACGTAATTTCAGGTCCTTCAGGATTTTAAAATTACGTTCTGGCTTGTGATTGGTCGCGTCGCGGTCACATGGGAGACGCGACCAATCACAAGCCGTGACGTCACGGGAGGCAGGAAACGCGCGCATTTTAAAATGCGCGCGTGTCCTGCCTCCCGTGACGTCACGGCTTGTGATTGGTCGCGTCGCCCATGTGACCGCGACGCGACCAATCACAAGCCAGAACGTAATTTTAAAATCCTGAAGGACCTGAAATTACGTCACGGCTTGCTGTGATTGGTCGCGTCGCGGCCACATGGGCGGCACGCGACCAATCACAAGCCGGGACTTCACGGAAGGAAGTAAACGCGCGAATTTTAAGCAAAGAACGCTGCCGGTTCCCTCGGTGAGGTCCAGGCTGCATCGGAGAGGTGAGTATAGCAATATTTTTTATTTTAATTCTTTCTTTTACACATTATTACATTAATGTTGTTTCGATACCGATACCCGATACCACAAAAGTATCGGATCTCGGTATCGGAATTCCGAAACCCGCAAGTATCGGCCGATACCCGATACTTGCGGTATCGGAATGCTCAACACTAGCCATGTTATGATCTCTTCATCCCAAATGCTCCCTGACCTGCACATCTGAAATTGGATCTGGTCTGTTTGACAGAACCAGATCCAGCAGATTACCTCCAATGGTTGGTTCACCTGCCAGCAGAGAGAGGTAATTGTTCTGAACTGTGGATAAGAAATTGTTGCTTTTAGCACAACCAGAAGATTCTATGTCCCATTGAATGTGTGGATAGGTTAATTCCCCCATTATAAGAACTCTGTTACTGTTTTCTGCCTTTTAATTTGTTGCATTTCATCTTCTACCAGCTATATTAGAAGGCTTGTAGCAAACTCCAGTTAGCAGCTTTCCATTATTGCCGTCCCCATGTACATGTTACCCATAGTGACTCTACATTGCTGTAACTCCCCCCAATGTCTTCATTGAACACGTTTTAATTTTGATTTTACAAAGATGCACGCCCCTCCACCTTTTCTATTTATCCTGTCTTTTCTAAATATAGTGTAACTCTCTATGTTTGTTACCCAGTCATGGCTTTCTTCAAGCCAGGTTTCCGTAATGCCCACCCCATCGTCAGGGTCATATTTAGAGCTTCTGCTGCCGTGGGCACTTTTAGTGCTGCCTCCCCCATTGGTGAGTATGACACTATCGGCAGTGACTTTGGCAAAAATCGCTGATGTGAAAGTCGCCTTTTGCAGCAGATCCAGCAGTTTTTCCGCATCTGCCGCATAACAGATCATTTACGGCAATACTGCGTTCGGCCTCATTCATTCCCTATGGGACTTGCGGACATGTGCAGCACTTCCGGTTTTGCCGCGATCTGGCAAATGCGGTACTTGCAGCAATGGAAAAAACACGCTGCTAGCAGTGTTTTTCTGTCTCACCGCAAGTGCCGCACATGTCCGCAAGTAGCCATCACTACCTGTCCCTTCACCCTGCTAGCTCATCCCTAACCATCCCTCTGACCTAAAACTACACTATAAAGCTTTAGAAAAGCAATTTATTAACTGACATATTCCTATTATAATGAGGGCTCCAGGCTACAGTATAGTCAAGGACGGCAGTCTCCGGGTCTCCATTCTCTCTGTGCACACCCTCAGTCCCTGCCTCACTGCCTGTGCTGCACTGTGCACAGACCTCCCTCCACCGGACCTGGTAATCGCCGTTCGCAGTAGCATACCGGCAGAGGTGTATCTAGGGTTTCTGGCACCCGGGGAAAGAATTCATTTTGGCGCCCCTGAGTCGCCCTGCCTGGGCCGTGGGGTACTTGGTACCGGGTCCGGTGTTTCACAGGGGGATGTCACGGTGGCGAACTGGTCCGTGGCCCTGGGCGCCCATGTAAAAGGGAAAGGTCTTTAAAAGGAATAAAGTTTATGTTTGTGACGCCACCTGTGGTATTCGGTCAGCGGGGACTGACGATGCTTTAAGGGGTCCTCTGGGGTGATGTTATGGCAGCTAGATGGTATACCTTCCCACAGGTGAAGTGTATCCCCAGGGCTTCCAGTGTGTAGATGGAAGATAGTGGAAGGTGAGGTAAAGAACGAGTACACGGGTTTGCAATCTCTTTACCTTGTTTACTGAAGTCCGTGGCAGCCACAGTCCAGGGCACCAGATCACAGGGCAGGCAGGGTCCGGCTGGTTTGTAAGCAAATCCAGAGTCCCCCTTTTCCAGGTGGCGGTAAAAGCCTTCCTGTAGCGCTGTGGTGTTGTAGTTCCTTACTGCCTATGGCTGCACATAAGGTCCTTACAGTTCTTATCTCTGTCCCCCATATAGGATGGGACATAACCCGTATGACTGGTGACTTGAGCCTGTTTATAGGGACTCTAGCATGCCCCGGGCTTTAAGGGTGTCACCGTGCCTCCTGGGTATTAAGGCGGACAGGTAACGTGCAGTTCAGCTGTCCTGCCGGTTTCTGCTGTAAGTCGTAGAGATCCTTACAACCTCGGTTTTCTCGCTACCGGATAACTGCGCTTCAGAGGGAGGCATCCTGCTCTTAGCTGGTCTCCCCTAATATCACTCTCCTGTGCTTCTCTCTCCTGTACGCTCACTGAACAATGTTCGGCTTTCTATGTCTCTTTCCAGGAGCTATGGTACTTCAGACCACACGGCCCCTTCAGACCTTCTGACCCTCTAGGTCCATCTGCTCTCTTCTGTCTCTCTGACAATCTGATCTCTCTTTCCCTCCAAACCACAATGTATATAGGGGAGTCACCTAGTAAATAGGATCAAAAGCTCCCCCTTGTGGCCTGTAGTGTGAACATGTTGTGTGCATTGTGATTACCTGGTGAGAGTTATCGTTCATCGCTTCCAAACATAACATCACTCTCCCCGTGAGGAAAGCAATGCTACTGTGATGACCAGGACCCAGGGGCGCCACACTCTTCCCCCCCCCCCCCCTTAAATCCAGCACTCCTGGACTGGGAAAAGAAGAACAATATTTTAGCAAAAGACATACACATTTTTGAAATGCTATTAACATATAAAACAAGTTAATATTATAAACTAAAACTTCCCTTTATGGGAGGTGTGGACACTTGAACGTTACAAGAACATATTTACATTGTAGGTTTACTTTTAGGAATAGAACTAGTTAATAGAACATTATAATAATTAATTAACTATGGAAAGCTATTACCCGCTACGGGTATATTATCTTAAGGCTTCAAAGTGCAAAACAAACATTTTCTTTATTCAAAGTGCAGAACTTTTCTAGCAACGGAGACTACTCCTATGGGTATGCTACATCAAGTCCAACTGATTCAAAAGTGCAACATTAGACATTTTCACTGCTTCCTGCACATAACACTATCTAACTTCAAGTTTCAATTTTATTTTGATTCACTATATTAACTCTTTAATATATTAACTTTCTAGCATATGCAGCGCCCCAGAGACCTGGTCGTTGCAGTAACATCGCTCCGCCGCTAAGGGGGGCTATGGTACGTCTGATGGCACTGAAGGAGTTCACCTGACCAGGTATCACAGACACCAATACACTTCATAGTCTGGCCTCCAGGGGGAGCAAAGGGCACCATGTATTAGGCCACTCCTCACAATCTGGTAAAACTGGGGGTTAGATAGAAAGTTAGACAGAAAGCTGACTGGGTTGGAACCAGGCAACATCCTGTGGCAGAGGGTGTTGCAGGGGAAGATTCAGGGGGGTCCCTCTCAGGGATGGGATCCTGACAGAGGCCTAGCGAACAGAAAGAACGTTACGGGACCGCGCCTGCACTTCATCGCGGCGGTACCCCAAGAAAGGACAAGAAGCGAGGTTTATTGTGAAGAGTGAGAAACGAGATCAAAGCAACAAGGAGATAATGCCAGTAGGAGTCGTGCTGTAAGATCGAGGCAACATCCTACTGAGGCGTGTAGCCGGTGGCCGGAAACGCCGAGGAAGTACTGGCTCCAAGCCTTACTTCAAACCAACGGCAGGACAGTCAGTTATAGATGGGCTGTCTCACCTAAATCACCTAAGCAGACATAGGGGGCAACAGTGGGAGAGGGGCGACTCTAGGGTCCCGGAAGAACTCCAGGCCTACCCGTCATACGGGTGCGTCCTAGCCATATCATCTGGGGGACGGAGAAGAACATCAGAATCAGTTGTGAGGGAACATCAGAAACAGACACAACAGTTGTGAGGACTATCCCGTGGTGCTCAGCAGGGAAGGACTACAACACACAAGCGCTAGAAGGAAGGCACAGATTTCCACCTGTAAAGGGAGCTCTGGAGGTGCCATCGGACCGGCCGGTCTCAGACAGCCCTGTTAACCGTACTCTGGATTGAGGATCCTGAAGCCTTCAGTAAAGAGGTAAAGAGACTGCAACCCTGTGTCCTCGTTATTCATCGCACCCTGCACCACGCACCACCATCACACCTTTCACTGAACGCCCCTTAGCAGGGTCACGGACCGGGTCTAGCCACCGTGACATTCCCAGAACCAAGACAGAGAGGCCCGGTACCGGGTACCCCACGGCCCTGCGACGGTGGGGGCGCTCCACATATATAGTAAAACTTTAACTAACTTTGGATACTAGTTCAGCAACGTGCATCAAGTTAACATGCCATTTAAGGGTGCAAACAACATTCAAGTCTTTTAATACTGAAGTAGTGCAATTTAATACTCAAGTCAATCAATACTTTAGAACAGCAGCAATGAAGCGAGGGACCCGTCATTAACCCCCCACGTTGGGTTAGGCGGGCTACAAGGCAAGTATCCAGATCCGGAATCCTGTCGCACCAAATGGGTTTTTCTTCAGGTCTCTGTAAACAAAGCAACTTTCACAGCAATATTAGAAACAGTCTCTTTAAAGCTTCTTTGTAAAACTAGTAGGAAGCACATAAATAGGTGCCAACTAAATAAAGTGGAAAGTTTTGACCATGCTCAGTTCATGATTCTCAGTTCTGTAAACGATCAAACTGTTGTGCAAAAACTCTTTAGTGCAAAACCTTGGCCAGGTAAAACAAACTTTTAAACTTGTTAACTATTCACAGTTTTTTTGTGTTTCAGGTTGTAGGGTTCCTTTTGTAGCACCTGGACGCTGCGCTCACTCATGTTAGGCTCTAGTCTGATTCCAGTTATGATGTAGATCTTGTCAGTTCCCACTATGCGGGTCTGAGTGCAGCTACACGTAGTTACCAGTTCAGTTTGCGTAATTTTAGAGCTGGTGAAGCAGCTACTGCTGTCTCTGTGGTGGTGATGGTGCACACTGTTGTTTTGGTGGTAGTGCAAGCTGGGGTTACAGTGTGATTGGTAGTGGTGGTAGCTATTTTTGCGCTAGGTGGCGCTACTGGTGCCTTTGTTTTAGCTAGTATTGGACCAGCGTCTGTGTTTGTGCACATTCAAGGCGTACCACCCTTTTTCACCAAGATGCCTGGTGTAAGTTAAGCTGTCACCTTCCCAGAGGTGGGAATCCACATCCCTCTTGTTATCAAAGATCTCCGCATAGAGACCAGACTCCTTTATAAAACCCCAGCCTCTTTTCAGTCTAAAGTCTATCACTGTGACCTGCTTCAGCAGGGCCTAGTTGGTATAGCGGTCCTTGCGGGCCTGGGCCTTGACACATAAGTCTCGCTGGTCAAAGGCTTTGTGCCTGGTCTGAGACTCCTCCTCCTTAGCCTCCCATTTGAGGGTGAGTTGCTGCTGGTATTTGCAGTGCCCCAGAGTCCTGGTCGTTGCAGTACTGTCGCTCCGCCACTAAGGGAAGTGATGGTACGTTTGATGGCACCAAAGGAGTTCACCTGACCAGGTATCACAGTCACACATTACCCTTCACACTCCGGCCACCAGGGGGAGCAAAGGGTTCTATGTATTAGGCCACTCCTCACACTCTGGTAAAACTAGGGGTTGGATAGGAAGTTAGAGAGAAGCTGACTGGGTTTTGCCCAGGTAACTGTTGTGGATTCTGTTTTTGGGCTCCCTCTGGTGGTTACAACTGGTACTGGGTGACTTTGGTGGGTTGCGGTTTCTGGTTCCCACCTGTCCATCAGAGGCTGGGTGTTTCCTATTTAACCTGGCTTTCCTGTCATTACCTCGCCGGCTATCAATGTATCAGTGTGTATCTGTTACCTTTGCTACCTGCTCCTAAAGTCTGCAAAGACAAGCTAAGTCTGGATTTCCCTGTTTCTTGTTTGTTTTCATGTTTTTAGTCCAGCTTGCAGATATGTAATCCTCTGCTGCTGGTTGCTCTAGTGGGCTGAAATTACCACTCATGTACCATGAGTTGGCACATGAGTTCAAGTAATTTCAGGATGGTATTTTGAAGGGTTTTAAGCTGACCGCGCAGTTCACCTTTTGTATCCTCTGCTATCTAGCTTAAAGCGGGCCTCATTTTGCTGAATCTATTTTCATAACTACGTTTGTGCCTTCCTCTCATTTCACCGTCATTACATGTGGGGGGCTGCTATTTCTGTGGGAATATTTCTCTAGAGGCAAGCGAGGTCTGTGATTCTTCTGTTAGGGGAAGCTAGATCTCCGGCTGGCGCGAGGCGTCTAGAGTCCCCCCAGGAACGCTCCCCGGCTGCTGTTAGTTGTGTGTGTTGAGGTTCAGGATCGCGGTCAGCTCAGGTTCCATCACCCTAGAGCTTGTCCTGTTTTTGCCCGTGTTCGGTTGTTCAGATTCCCTGCCATTGGGAACATGACAGTATCGCCGGCCCACAAAGTGTTAATTGTTTGGGCTGAAGCAGGAGAAAAAGAAGTGTTGAGGAGAAATTTTTTTTTTTTTTCTCCTCAGAGTTTTGCTGCCTAGCCCTTAATTGCTGTCTAGCTGCTTCTTACCTCCTCTTAACCCTTGAATGGCTCTGACCTTAGCTGTTTAACATGGATGTCCAGAGTTTGGCTTCCAGCCTGAATAATCTCGCTGTTAAAGTTCAAAACATACAGGATTTTGTTATTCACACTCCTATGTCTGAACCTAGAATTCCTATTCCAGAGTTTTTTTCTGGAGATAGATCTACCTTCCTGAATTTCAGGAACAATTGCAAATTGTTTCTTTCTTTGAAATCTCCCTCCTCTGGAGACCCTGCTCAGCAGGTTAAGATTGTGATATCTTTCCTGCGGGGCGACCCTCAGAATTGGGCATTTGCATTGGCACCAGGGGATCCTGCATTGCTCAGTGTGGATGCATTTTTTCTGGCACTGGGATTGCTCTATGAGGAACCTAACCTGGATATTCAGGCTGAAAAGGCTTTATTAGCCCTCTCTCAGGGGCATCATGAAGCGGAGGTATATTGTCAAAAATTTTGGAAATGGTCGGTGTTTACTCAGTGGAATGAGTGCGCCCTAGCTGCAAAATTCAGAGATGGTCTTTCTGAGGCCATTAAGGATATTATGGTGGGGTTCCCTGCGCCTACAGGTCTGAATGAGGCTATGACTATGGCCATTCAGATTGATCGGCGTTTACGGGAGCGCAAACCTGTGCACCAGTTGGCGGTGTCTTCTGAACAGGCACCTGAGACTATGCAATGTGATAGAATTCAGTCCAGAAGTGAACGGCAAAATTATAGGCGGAAAAATGGATTGTGTTTTTATTGTGGTGATTCAGCTCATGTTATATCAGCATGCTCTAAACGCACAAAAAAGGTTGATAAATCTTTTGCCATTAGTACTCTGCAGTCTAAGTTCATTTTGTCTGTAACTCTGATTTGTTCACTGTCATCCATTTCCGTCGATGCCTATGTGGATTCGGGCGCTGCCCTGAGTCTTATGGATTGGTCATTTGCCAAACGCTGCGGTTTTAGTCTGGAGCCTCTGGAAGTTCTTATTCCTTTAAAGGGGATTGATTCTACACCATTGGCTATGAATAAACCGCAGTACTGGACACAAGTGACCATGCGCATGACTCCCGTTCATCAGGAGGTGATTCGCTTCCTTGTACTGTATAATTTACATGATGTACTAGTGCTTGGTCTGCCATGGTTACAAACTCATAATCCAGTCCTGGATTGGAAAACAATGTCTGTGTTAAGCTGGGGATGTCAGGGGGTTCATGATGATGCATCTCTGATTTCAATCGCTTCATCTACTCCTTCTGAGGTCCCTGCGTTTTTGTCTATCGGGATGTTTTTGAGGAGCCTAAGCTCAATTCACTCCCTCCTCATAGGGATTGTGACTGTGCTATAGAATTAATTCCTGGCAGTAAGTTCCCTAAGGGTCGTTTATTTAATCTGTCAGTGCCAGAGCATACTGCTATGCGGAATTATATTAAGGAGTCCTTGGAAAAGGGACATATTCGTCCATCTTCGTCTCCTCTGGGAGCAGGTTTTTTTTTCGTGGCTAAAAAAGACGGTTCCCTGAGGCCTTGTATAGATTATCGCCTTCTGAATAAGATTACAGTCAAATATCAATATCCATTGCCTTTACTGACTGATTTGTTTGCTCGCATTAAGGGGGCTAGGTGGTTCACTAAGATAGATCTTCGTGGTGCGTATAATCTTGTGCGGATAAAGCAGGGTGATGAGTGGAAAACCGCATTTAATACGCCTGAGGGCCATTTTGAGTATTTGGTAATGCCTTTTGGACTCTCTAATGCTCCTTCAGTCTTTCAGTCCTTTATGCACAATATTTTCCGTGAATATCTGGATAAGTTTATGATTGTGTATTTGGATGATATTTTGGTGTTTTCTGATGACTGGGAGTCTCATGTTCTACAGGTCAGGAAGGTGTTTCAAGTTCTGAGGGCCAATTCTCTATTTGTGAAGGGCTCAAAATGTCTCTTCGGAGTCCAGAAGATTTCTTTTTTGGGGTACATTTTTTCTCCTTCTACTATTGAGATGGATCCCGTCAAGGTTCAGGCTATTTGTGACTGGACACAACCTACATCTGTTAAGAGTCTTCAGAAGTTCTTGGGTTTTGCTAATTTTTATTGTCGGTTCATTACTAATTTTTCCAGTGTTGTTAAACCTTTGACTGATTTGAATAAAAAGGGTGCTGATGTTGCTAATTGGTCTCCTACGGCTGTGGAGGCCTTTCGGGAACTTAAGCGCCAGTTTTCTTCTGCTCCTGTGTTATGTCAACCAGATGTTTCACTTCCTTTTCAGGTTGAGGTTGATGCTTCCGAGATTGGAGCGGGGGCAGTTTTGTCACAGAGAAGTTCCGATGGCTCGGTGATGAAGCCATGTGCGTTCTCTTCTAGAAAATTCTCGCCCGCCGAGCGCAATTATGATGTGGGTAATCGGGAGCTTTTGGCCATGAAGTGGGCATTTGAGGAGTGGAGTCATTGGCTTGAGGGTGCTAGACATCGTGTGGTGGTCTTGACTGATCACAAAAATCTGATTTACCTTGAGTCTGCCAGGCGTCTGAATCCTAGACAGGCTCGTTGGTCATTGTTTTTTTCTCGTTTCAATTTTGTGGTTTCATACCTGCCAGGTTCAAAGAATGTGAAGGCAGATGCTCTTTCCAGGAGTTTTGTGCCTGACTCTCCTGGAGACTCTGGGCCTACTGGTATCCTTAGGGATGGGGTAATATTGTCCGCCGTCTCCCCAGACTTGCGACGTGCATTGCAGGAGTTTCAGGCGGATAGACCTGATCGTTGTCCACCAGAAAGACTGTTTGTTCCGGATGATTGGACCAGTAGAATCATCTCCGAGGTCCATTCTTCTGTGTTGGCTGGTCATCCTGGAATATTTGGTACTAGAGACTTGGTGGCCAGGTCTTTTTGGTGGCCTTCTTTGTCAAGGGATGTGCGTACCTTTGTGCAGTCTTGTGAAGTGTGTGCTCGGGCTAAGCCTTGCTGTTCTTGGGCCAGTGGGTTGTTGTTGTCCTTGCCTATCCCGAAGAGGCCTTGGACGCACATTTCCATGGATTTTATTTCAGATCTTCCTGTCTCACAGAAAATGTCCGTTATCTGGGTTGTGTGTGATCGCTTTTCTAAGATGGTTCATTTGGTACCCTTACCTAAGTTGCCTTCCTCCTCTGAGTTGGTCCCTTTGTTTTTTCAGAACGTGGTTCGTTTGCATGGGATTCCGGAGAATATCGTTTCTGACAGGGGATCCCAGTTTGTGTCTAGATTTTGGCGGACGTTTTGCGCCAAGATGGGCATTGATTTGTCTTTCTCGTCTGCATTCCATCCTCAGACGAATGGCCAGACGGAGCGAACTAATCAGACCTTGGAGACTTATTTAAGGTGTTTTGTTTCTGCTGATCAAGATGACTGGGTTGCCTTTTTGCCACTGGAGGAATTTGCTCTTAATAATCGGGCTAGTTCTGCTACTTTGGTTTCTCCTTTCTTTTGTAATTCAGGGTTTCATCCTCGTTTTTCCTCTGGTCAGGTGGAGCCTTCGGATTGTCCTGGAGTAGACGTGGTGGTGGACAGGCTGCATCAGATTTGGAATCAGGTGGTGGACAATTTGAAGTTGTCTCAGGAGAAGGTTCAGCAGTTTGCTAATCGCCGTCGCCGCGTGGGTCCCCGACTTGGTGTTGGGGACTTGGTGTGGTTGTCTTCTCGTTTTGTCCCTATGAAGGGCTCTTCTCTTAAGTTCAAGCCTCGGTTCATCGGTCCTTATAAGATCTTGGAGATTCTTAACCCTGTGTCTTTTCGTTTGGATCTCCCAGCATCGTTTGCTATTCATAATGTGTTCCATTGGTCGTTATTGCGGAGGTATGAGGTGCCCGTTGTTCCTTCGGTTGAGCCTCCTGCTCCGGTGCTGGTGGAGGGAGAATTGGAGTATGTTGTTGAGAAGATCTTGGATTCTCGTGTTTCCAGACGTAGACTCCAGTATTTGGTTAAGTGGAAGGGTTATGGTCAGGAGGATAATTCCTGGGTGGTCGCCTCTGATGTTCACGCGACTGATTTGGTCCGCGCCTTCCATAGAGCTCATCCTGATCGCCCTGGGGGTTCTCGTGAGGGTTCGGTGACCCCTCCTCAAGGGGGGGGGGTACTGTTGTGGATTCTGTTTTTGGGCTCCCTCTGGTGGTTACAACTGGTACTGGGTGACTTTGGTGGGTTGCGGTTTCTGGTTCCCACCTGTCCATCAGAGGCTGGGTGTTTCCTATTTAACCTGGCTTTCCTGTCATTACCTCGCCGGCTATCAATGTATCAGTGTGTATCTTGTCATGATTCTCAATGGCGAGAGAACATAGCCCAGCATATATGAGAACTAGCTCTTGGAAGATGGAAACTATACTGACCATGAACTAAACCTGCCGCACAACTAGAAGTGGCCGGGTAGCATGCCTACGTTTTTTTATCCCTAGATGCCCAGCGCCAGCCGGAGAACTACCTAATCCTAGCAGAGGAAAAGACAGTCCTGGCTCACCTCTAGAGAAATTTTCCCAAAAGGCAGACAGAGGCCCCCACATATAATGGCGGTGATTTTAGATGAAATGACAAACGTAGTATGAAAATAGGTTTAGCAAAATCGAGGTCCGCTTACTAGATAGCAGGAAGACAGAAAGGGCACTTTCATGGTCAGCAGAAAACCCTATCAAAACACCATCCAGAAATTACTTTAAGACTCTAGCATTAACTCATAACACCAGAGTGGCAATTTCCGCTCACAAGAGCTTTCCAGACACAGTAACGAAACAGCAGCTGTGAACAGGAACAAAATGCAAAAACACACAAGGACAAAAGTCCAACTTAGCTGGGAGTTGTCTAGTAGCAGGAACATGCACAGAAAGGCTTCTGATTACATTGTTGACCGGCATGAAACTGACAGAGGAGCAAGGTTATATAGCGACTCCCACATCCTGATAGGAGCAGGTGAACAGAGGGGATGATGCACACAAGTACAATTCCACAAGTGGCCACCGGGGGAGCCCAGAATCCAATTTCACAACAGTACCCCCCCCTCAAGGAGGGGGCACCGAACCCTCACCAGAACCACCAGGGCGATCAGGATGAGCCCTATGAAAGGCACGGACAAGATCGGAGGCATGAACATCAGAGGCAGTGACCCAAGAATTATCCTCCTGACCGTATCCCTTCCATTTGACCAGATACTGGAGTTTCCGTCTGGAAACACGAGAGTCCAAGATCTTTTCCACAACGTACTCCAACTCACCCTCAACCAACACCGGAGCAGGAGGCTCAACGGAAGGCACAGCCGGTACCTCATACCTGCGCAACAATGACCGATGAAAAACATTATGAATCGAAAAGGATGCAGGGAGGTCCAAACGGAAGGACACAGGGTTAAGAATCTCCAATATCTTGTACGGGCCGATGAACCGAGGCTTAAACTTAGGAGAAGAAACCCTCATAGGGACAAAACGAGAAGACAACCACACCAAGTCCCCAACACAAAGCCGAGGACCAACACGACGACGGCGGTTGGCAAAAAGCTGAGTCTTCTCCTGGGACAACTTCAAATTGTCCACCACCTGCCCCCAAATCTGATGCAACCTCTCCACCACAGCATCCACTCCAGGACAATCCGAAGATTCCACTTGACCGGAGGAAAATCGAGGATGAAACCCCGAATTACAGAAAAACGGGGACACCAAGGTGGCAGAGCTGGCCCGATTATTGAGGGCGAACTCCGCCAAAGGCAAAAAAGCAACCCAATCATCCTGATCCGCAGACACAAAACACCTCAAATATGTCTCCAAGGTCTGATTAGTCCGCTCGGTCTGGCCATTAGTCTGAGGATGGAAAGCAGACGAAAAAGACAAATCTATGCCCATCCTAGCACAGAATGCCCGCCAAAATCTAGACACGAATTGGGTCCCTCTGTCAGAAACGATATTCTCCGGAATACCATGCAAACGAACAACATTTTGAAAAAACAGAGGAACCAACTCGGAAGAAGAAGGCAACTTAGGCAAGGGAACCAGATGGACCATCTTAGAGAAACGGTCACACACCACCCAGATGACAGACATCTTCTGAGAAACAGGCAGATCCGAAATAAAATCCATCGAGATGTGCGTCCAAGGCCTCTTCGGGATAGGCAAGGGTAACAACAATCCACTAGCCCGAGAACAACAAGGCTTGGCCCGAGCACAAACGTCACAAGACTGCACAAAGCCTCGCACATCTCGTGACAGGG
Organism: Ranitomeya variabilis; assembly: GCF_051348905.1. Lineage (NCBI taxonomy): Eukaryota > Metazoa > Chordata > Amphibia > Anura > Dendrobatidae > Ranitomeya > Ranitomeya variabilis. The sequence goes on along the minus strand of NC_135236.1, from coordinate 674,350,193 downwards.
AAGGCCACCAGAAGGACCTTGCCACCAAATCCCTGGTACCAAAGATTCCAGGATGACCTGCCAACGCAGAAGAATGAACCTCAGAGATGACTCTACTGGTCCAATCATCAGGAACAAACAGTCTACCAGGTGGGCAACGATCAGGTCTATCCGCCTGAAACTCCTGCAAGGCCCGCCGCAGGTCTGGAGAAACGGCAGACAATATCACTCCATCTTTAAGGATACCTGTGGGCTCAGAATTACCAGGGGAGTCAGGCTCAAAACTCCTAGAAAGGGCATCCGCCTTAACATTCTTAGAACCCGGTAGGTAAGACACCACAAAATTAAACCGAGAGAAAAACAACGACCAGCGCGCCTGTCTAGGATTCAGGCGCCTGGCAGACTCAAGGTAAATTAAATTTTTGTGGTCAGTCAATACCACCACCTGATGTCTGGCCCCCTCAAGCCAGTGACGCCACTCCTCAAAAGCCCACTTCATGGCCAAAAGCTCCCGATTCCCAATATCATAATTCCGCTCGGCGGGCGAAAATTTACGGGAAAAAAAAGCACAAGGTCTCATCACGGAGCAGTCGGAACTTCTCTGCGACAACACCGCCCCAGCTCCGATTTCAGAAGCGTCGACCTCAACCTGAAAAGGAAGAGCAACATCAGGCTGATGCAACACTGGGGCGGAAGAAAAGCGGCGCTTGAGCTCCCGAAAGGCCTCCACAGCATCAGGGGACCAATCAGCAACATCAGCACCCTTCTTAGTCAAATCAGTCAATGGTTTTACAACATCAGAAAAACCAGCAATAAATCGACGATAAAAGTTAGCAAAGCCCAAAAATTTCTGAAGACTCTTAAGAGAAGAGGGTTGCGTCCAATCACCAATAGCCTGAACCTTGACAGGATCCATCTCGATGGAAGAGGGGGAAAAAATGTATCCCAAGAAGGAAATCTTTTGAACCCCAAAAACACACTTAGAACCCTTCACACACAAGGAATTAGACCGCAAAACCTGAAAAACCCTCCTGACCTGCTGGACATGAGAGTCCCAGTCATCCGAAAAAATCAGAATATCATCCAGATACACAATCATAAATTTATCCAAATAATCGCGGAAAATGTCATGCATAAAGGACTGGAAGACTGAAGGGGCATTTGAAAGACCAAAAGGCATCACCAAATACTCAAAATGGCCCTCGGGCGTATTAAATGCGGTTTTCCACTCATCCCCCTGCTTGATTCGCACCAAATTATACGCCCCACGGAGATCAATCTTAGAGAACCACTTGGCCCCCTTTATACGAGCAAACAAATCAGTAAGCAGTGGTAACGGATATTGATATTTAACCGTGATTTTATTCAAAAGTCGATAATCAATACACGGCCTCAAAGAGCCGTCTTTCTTAGACACAAAGAAAAAACCGGCTCCTAAGGGAGATGACGAAGGACGAATATGTCCCTTTTCCAAGGACTCCTTTATATATTCTCGCATAGCCGCGTGTTCAGGCACAGACAGATTAAATAAACGACCCTTAGGGTATTTACTACCCGGAATCAAGTCTATGGCACAATCGCACTCCCGGTGCGGAGGTAGTGAACCAACCTTGGGTTCTTCAAAAACGTCACGAAAGTCAGACAAGAATTCAGGAATCTCAGAGGGAATAGATGATGAAATGGAAACCAAAGGTACGTCCCCATGAGTTCCTTTACATCCCCAGCTTAACACAGACATAGCTCTCCAGTCGAGGACTGGGTTATGAGATTGCAGCCATGGCAATCCCAGCACCAAAACATCATGTAGATTATACAGCACCAGAAAGCGAATAACCTCCTGGTGATCCGGATTAACACGCATAGTCACTTGTGTCCAGTATTGTGGTTTATTACTAGCCAATGGGGTGGAGTCAATCCCTTTCAGAGGTATCGGAGCCTCCAATGGCTCCAAATCATACCCACAGCGTTTGGCAAAGGACCAATCCATAAGACTCAAAGCAGCGCCAGAGTCGACATAGGCGTCCGCGGTAATAGATGACAAAGAACAAATCAGGGTCACAGATAGAATAAACTTAGACTGTAAAGTGCTAATTGAAACAGACTTGTCAGGCTTCTTAGTACGCTTAAAGCATGCTGATATAACATGAGTTGAATCACCACAATAGAAGCACAACCCATTTTTTCGTCTAAAATTCTGCCGCTCGCTTCTGGACAGAATTCTATCACATTGCATATTTTCTGGCGTTTTCTCAGTAGACACCGCCAAATGGTGCACAGGTTTGCGCTCCCGCAGACGCCTATCGATCTGAATAGCCATCGTCATGGACTCATTCAGACTCGCAGGCACAGGGAACCCCACCATAACATCCTTAATGGCATCAGAGAGACCTTCTCTGAAAATCGCCGCCAGGGCGCACTCATTCCACTGAGTAAGCACAGACCATTTGCGGAATTTTTGGCAGTATATTTCAGCTTCATCTTGCCCCTGAGACAAGGACATCAAGGCCTTTTCCGCCTGAAGCTCTAAATGAGGTTCGTCATAAAGCAACCCCAAGGCCAGAAAAAACGCATCCACATTGAGCAACGCAGGATCCCCTGGTGCCAATGCAAAAGCCCAGTCTTGAGGGTCGCCCCGGAGCAAGGAAATTACAATCCTGACCTGCTGTGCAGGGTCTCCGGCAGAGCGAGACTTCAGGGACAAAAACAATTTGCAATTATTTTTAAAATTTTGAAAGTGAGATCTATTCCCCGAGAAGAATTCAGGCAAAGGAATTCTAGGCTCAGACATAGGTGCATGAACAACAAAATCTTGCAAATTTTGTACCTTTGTGGCGAGATTATTCAAACCTGTAGCTACACTCTGAAGATCCATTTGAAACAGGTGAACACAGAGCCATTCAAGGATTAGAAGGAGAGAAAGAGAGGAAGGCTGCAGTATAGGCAGACTAGCAAGTGATTCAATTAAGAGCACACTCAGAACTAGAGGGAAAAAAAAAAAAAAAAAATTGTAGCAGACTTCTTTTTTCTCTCCTTTCTCAGCCAGTAATTTAACCTTTTTTTTTTTTGGGCCGGTCAAACTGTCATGATTCTCAATGGCGAGAGAACATAGCCCAGCATATATGAGAACTAGCTCTTGGAAGATGGAAACTATACTGACCATGAACTAAACCTGCCGCACAACTAGAAGTGGCCGGGTAGCATGCCTACGTTTTTTTATCCCTAGATGCCCAGCGCCAGCCGGAGAACTACCTAATCCTAGCAGAGGAAAAGACAGTCCTGGCTCACCTCTAGAGAAATTTTCCCAAAAGGCAGACAGAGGCCCCCACATATATTGGCGGTGATTTTAGATGAAATGACAAACGTAGTATGAAAATAGGTTTAGCAAAATCGAGGTCCGCTTACTAGATAGCAGGAAGACAGAAAGGGCACTTTCATGGTCAGCAGAAAACCCTATCAAAACACCATCCAGAAATTACTTTAAGACTCTAGCATTAACTCATAACACCAGAGTGGCAATTTCCGCTCACAAGAGCTTTCCAGACACAGTAACGAAACAGCAGCTGTGAACAGGAACAAAATGCAAAAACACACAAGGACAAAAGTCCAACTTAGCTGGGAGTTGTCTAGTAGCAGGAACATGCACAGAAAGGCTTCTGATTACATTGTTGACCGGCATGAAACTGACAGAGGAGCAAGGTTATATAGCGACTCCCACATCCTGATAGGAGCAGGTGAACAGAGGGGATGATGCACACAAGTACAATTCCACAAGTGGCCACCGGGGGAGCCCAGAATCCAATTTCACAACAGTATCTGTTACCTTTGCTACCTGCTCCTAAAGTCTGCAAAGACAAGCTAAGTCTGGATTTCCCTGTTTCTTGTTTGTTTTCATGTTTTTAGTCCAGCTTGCAGATATGTAATCCTCTGCTGCTGGTTGCTCTAGTGGGCTGAAATTACCACTCATGTACCATGAGTTGGCACATGAGTTAAAGTAATTTCAGGATGGTATTTTGAAGGGTTTTAAGCTGACCGCGCAGTTCACCTTTTGTATCCTCTGCTATCTAGCTTTTATCGGGCCTCAAATTTGCTGAATCTATTTTCATAACTACGTGTGTGCCTTCCTCTCATTTCACTGTCATTATATGTGGGGGGCTGCTATTTCTGTGGGAATATTTCTCTAGAGGCAAGCGAGGTCTGTGATTCTTCTGTTAGGGGAAGCTAGATCTCCGGCTGGCGCGAGGCGTCTAGAGTCCCCCCAGGAACGCTCCCCGGCTGCTGTTAGTTGTGTGTGTTGAGGTTCAGGATCGCGGTCAGCTCAGGTTCCATCACCCTAGAGCTTGTCCTGTTTTTGCCCGTGTTCGGTTGTTCAGATTCCCTGCCATTGGGAACATGACAGGTAACATCTAGTGAGAGAAGAGCGTTGCTTGGGAAGATCCAGGGGGGGTCCCTGTCAGGGGTGGGATCCTGACAGAGGCCTAGCGAAAGGACAGGTCGTTACGGAGCCGCGCCTGCACTTCATTGCGGCGGCATCTTAAGAAAGGACACAAAGCGAAGTATATTGTGGAGAAGTGAGAAACGAGATCACAGCACAAAGGCGATAGAACCAGTAGGAGTCGTGCCCCGAGATCGGCAACATCCTACTGAGGCGCGTAGCCGGTGGCCGGAACGCCGAGGAAGTATTGGGCTCTACCCATTACTTCAAACTAACGGCAGGGCAGTTAAGTTTAGGTTGGCTGCCTCACCTTAATCACCTAATGAAGACAATGGAGGCAATTGTGGGAGAGGGGCGTCTCTAGGGTCCCTATAAAATAACTCCAGGCCTACCCCGTCATAAGGGTGCGTCCTATCCATATCATCTGGGGGACGGAGAGAAAGAACAGAAACATACATGACAGTTGTGAGGACTATCCCGTGGTGCTCAGCAGGGAAGTACTACAACACCCAGGCGCTAGTAGGTAGGCACTGATTTCCACCTGCAAAGGGAACTCTAAATGTGCTTTCGGACCGGCCGGTCTCAGCCAGCCCTGTTAGCAGTGCTCTGGATTGCGGATGCCAAAGCCTTCAGTAAAGAGGTAAAGAGACTGCAACCTTGTGTCCTCGTTATTTACTGCGACCTACACTACCACCTACACCTTTTATTGGGCGCCCCTTAGCAGGACAACAGACCGGGTCGGGCCACCGTGACATCCTCAGAACCGAGAGACCCGGATCCGAGTACTCCGTTGTCCTGCGTCTGGGGGCCGCTCCATATTCGTCCCAGCTTAAGACTTCCAGAGTCTCTCCTTCCTTCTGAGTTGTCCCGGGAAACCCCATAAGGTCTGGCCCAGGATTCACCCAGCAGTAAACGGTTTCTCCACATAAATTTAACCTGGGAAGGTGGTGGGCTGGATCGGGGCTTTCATGAAGTGCTCCATCCCCGTGGCCTGGTCCTATTCCCCTAAGATCTGGAGGCGGGCTGACCCATAACGGGGTGGTGCAGCTACGGGGCCCACTAAGAGGTCTTCAGCTACTGGGGCAGGGTTGTTGTTCCTACCTTCCACAGCATCTCCGGTGCCGGGCTCCAGCCGGGGCTGTTGGACGGGACGCAGTTCTTGCAGTTCCCCTGCTGGCGCCGCCTTGCACGTGGTTTCCCTGTCCAGCTGCATTCGCCGGAGCTGGTCGATTAACTCCTCCACTCCAGTCTGCAGGAGTCCATAGACGGCTGGTGCGGGGTCACCGCGGCTTCCTTCCAGGTTGCTGGGGGAGTCCTCTGCTTCCACCCCACGCTCAAGTTCAGGGCTGCTGGCCATGGCATCCTCCACGTGGCTCTCTTTGTCCAGATCTCTTTCCCGCTCTCTCCTTTGGGGCGGAACCTCTTCTTTCTCTTCCTTCCGCCATTCAGGATCAGGAGGCAGATCTCTGTTGCTGATAGACATTTCCGCATGGTACAGTAATACTTAGATTGGGCGGCCATTATTTTCGCACTCCTCAGTTAGTCCCCGCCCATGATGGCGCACTTGTCTTTTTCAGCGCTCCTTTTGGCGCTACAATGGCGGCAGTTTTGGTGGTACTTCACAATGCAGTTTCAATAAATCACAGTTTAGGCAGTCTTTTAGCCGCACATGACCCAATTTGCTACCAGTCCATCCTGTTCGTGATGCCAAGATGAGTCGCCCCGCGTGGGCCGTGGGGTACTCGGTACCGGGTCCGGTGTTTCACAGGGGGATGTCACGGTGGTGACCCAGTTTGTGGCCCTTGGTGCCCATGTAAAAGGGAAAGGTCTTTAAAGGGAATAAAGTTTATGTTCGTGACGCCACCTGTGGTATTTAGTCAGTGGGGACCTACGATGCTTTAAGGGGTCCTCTGGGGTGATGTTATGGCAGCTAGATGGTATAACTTCCCACAGGTGAAGTGTATCCCCAGGGCTCCCGGTGTGTAGATGGAAGATGGTGGAAGGTGCAGTAAAAAACGAGGACACGGGTTTGCAGTCTCTTTACCTTGTTTACTGAAGTCCGTTGCAGTCACAGTCAGGGCACCAGCTCACAGGGCAGGCAGGGTCCAGCCGGCTTGGAAGCGAATCCAGAGTCCCCCTTTTCCAGGTGGAGGTAAAAGCCTTCCTATAGCGCTGTGGTGTGTAGTTCCTTACTGCCTATGGCTTCACATAAGGTCCTTACAGTTCTTATCTCTGTCCCCCATATAGGATAGGACATAAACCGTATGACTGGTGACTTGAGCTTGTTTATAGGGACTCTAGCATGCCCCGGGCTCTAAGGGTGTCACCGTGCCTCCTGGGTATTAAGGCGGACAGGTAACGTGCAGTTCAGCTGTCCTGCCGGTTTCTGCTGTAAGTCGTAGAGATCCTTACAACCTCGGTGTTCCGGCTACTGGATAACTGCACTTCAGAGGGAGGCATCCTGATCTTAGCTGGTCTCCCCTGATATCACTCTCCTGTGCTTCGCTCTCCTGCACGCTCACTGACCAATCTTCAGCTTTCTATGTCTATTTTCAGGAGCTGTGGTACTTCAGACCACATGGCCTTCAGACATTCTGACCCTCTAGGTCCATCTGCTCTCTTTTGTCTCTCTGACAATCTGATCTCTCTTTCCCTCCAAACCACAATGTATATAGGGGAGTCACTTAGTAAATAGGATCAAAAGCTCCCCCTTGTGGCCTGTAGTGTGAACATGTTGTGTGCATTGTGATTACCTGGTGAGAGTTATCTTTCATCGCTTCCAAACGTAACATCACTCTCCCCGTGAGGAAAGCAATACTATTGTGACGACCAGGACCTGGGGTGCCACCCCCCCCCCCCAGCACACATGCGATCTGCACACTTAGTTATGTACCCACGAGCTCCTCTGCTTAATGCTCTCTCAATGTTCAGTGAAAAACTGAGAGAAGCAGGAAGAGAAGCTCGTTGTCACAGGACCATAAGTATGAAAATTGCATATGAGTGAAGTGTCCATGTGATGACTACTGGAACCTGCAGGGCTGAATCCTGACATCGCAGGCTTCTGAATTTTCCAACTAATTTACTGCACACTTTTAGGATTCTCCCTTGCCGGTGGACAGTCATGTCAGCACAAGTATGTGATTTGTATACTTCTGACCACATTCCGTCTAGACGTGCCTGGCCTCGCTCAGTTCATTTTCATTGACTGAGACCACGGATGCCTAGTTAGCATGTGATTGCATGAATGTTAATCTCCAGCATGAGAGAATCCTGACTGAGTGCAGGGCGAACTGTGAGAATTCAGAAGTCTGCAGTCACAAAGAAGGACTGCAGATTCATTACAGACCTGGACAACCCCTTTAATGCTCCTAACATAAATAAAAACATGAGAGTTAGTTAGTATGACAAATAACATTTAAATCCAGGTACCTTATAAATGACGTCGTCTCTTGAGTCATTCTCCTTCTTTTCTTCATCTTGTCCAGACCCTATGACGAGTTTTCTCATCCACAGCCGTCTCTGCAGACTTCCATCTTCTCCGCTCTTTTGCAGAAAATCTCCACATGATGCCCTTATAGATACAATTGTCATTATAATGCTCCTGAATAAAAAATTGCCCCTCACTATATTGTCTGCACAAAATATGACCCCTACATTGTCCCTCTTATGGTACATGCTCTTCACACTGACCTCTCCTTTCCATACCGGCCCCCTCTTCACATTGTCCTCTCACACTGTGTCCCCCCTATAGGGCCCAGTATTTATACTGTACTCTCTCATCACACTCCCCCTCCTTGGTATACTGTCCCCTCCTGGCTGTGCCCTTACACTGTACCCCCATGCTACGAACCCACTACTCAATTTCTATTCTGTGCCCACTCACTTTTCTCCCCCATACTGTCTCCTCACACTATTCCCTTCCCTCCTCATACTGTCTCCTCACACATCCCTCCTATTTACCATACTGTCTTCTCATATATTTACCCCCTCACTTTCTATACTGCCTGCTCACCTGACTCCCCATTCTGTGTCTGCACATATCCCATCACCCTCACTCCCCGTACTCTGTCCATATGTAGGAGGGTGGTTATCTTATGGACAGTAAGGAACACGCTTTTACTTTAAGAGACTGCACCCCCTTGTCTGGCAGGATGGAATGTTCTGCTTCTCCCGTGCAATAGACTGTGTGAATGAACTGGACTGTGCAGATGGCAGGGGTGGAGCCTGAACAGCGTGTGTGAGCTGAGGGTGCTGCAGAGAGAACTTTGTGCTGATAGCTGCAAGAGAGGAGAACTGTGTCCTGATATAGTTGCAAGAGAGGACCCCCAACATGTAACGGAGTGGACTTGTAAGATTTGACTGACTTTTCCAGGTGCAGCGAGGGTGGCTGTCCTGTGTCAGTTCGAGGAGCCACAAAGATACCGAGAAAGGGATTTACAGTTTCCAGGAGCACTGTTATGAACTATACTTTTTGGCTCCCTCTTGTGGTCACTAGCGGTATGGCTCTTGGATATTCTTTCCCCAGGTTGGTAGTCACCTGGTTCGTTAGTCCCTGGGTGTTCCTATTTAAACTTCCTGGAGTCTTAGTCCAGTGCCTGGCATCAATGTAATCAGTCCTTGTCTGGTTGCTCCTGTCTTCTGGTCCTGATTTTTGCAACATAAGCTAAGTCCTGCTTTCTTGTTTTTGTTTATTTGTATATTTCTGTTTTTTGTCCAGCTTGTTCATAATGTGATTCCTGATTTTGCTGGAAGCTCTAAGGGGGCTGATATTCTCCCCCCACACCGTTAGTCGGTGCAGGGGTTCTTGGATATTCGGCGTGGATATTTTTGTAGGGTTTTTCCGCTGACCGCATAAGTCCGCTTTCTATATTTCTGCTATTATTTAGTGGGCCTCTCTTTGCTGAATCTAGTTCATACTTACGTTTGTCTTTTCCTCTTACCTCACCGTTATTATTTGTTGGGGGCCTGTATCTACTTTGGGGTACCTTTCTCTTGAGGCAAGTGAGGTCTGTTTTTCTCTGAAAGGGTTAGTTAGTTCTCCGGCTGGCGCGAGACGTCTAGAACCAACGTAGGTACGTTCCCCGGCTGCTGTTAGTTGTGGGCTAGGATCAGGTATGCGGTCAGCTCAGTTACCACCTCCCTATGAGCTAGTTTTTATGTTTGCAGACTTTGCTGAAGACCCTGAGATCCTCTGCCATTAGGATCACAACAGAGCACCTCCAGGACCCAGAAGCAAGGAGAAGACCACGTTTCATGGAGCTGACAGAAAGCCATGCGCACCACCGTACTAGACTGTGGAGGGCCTCCGGGACTGGATCTGAGTCCCCAACATCACCCTGAGTTTGTTCCTGTTTTGTGCACATGTCAGGGCCTAGTGTAGGCTTCAATAGTCAGAACATGGCAGCCTTGAGGCCTGCTTAGTTAAGGCCAGGAAGGTTATACGTAGAGTAGTATCATTTTGTTTATTGTTTGCATTTACTTGTGTGACATATATTGAGTCTGTAACAGTTGGAGCACCGTGCTATTTTACGGACAACCTGAAGAATATAACTCTTGTAAATTATCTTTTGCCATTGCATACCCCTGTTTGCATCTTTCTCATCCACTTCATTCCTTGCCTTCCAATACACTGTGTTCCAAATTATTATGCAAATAATATTTCCTCATATTTTCTCTAAATTACCTATCTGAATTGCAGTCATTGTTATTTTCCTGTCATCTACTATTCTAGTATAATTGCAATGTTTTGGTTGTTCCTATGCCTATGAAAACAGTATCTTTAAAAAAAAAAATAAACACTCAAAATGCATGTTACAAATTATTATGCACGGCAGAGTTTTCAACCTTTTTTTCTATTTTGAACAAAAAAAATGGTCAATTGTGAAGTTACAAGCATTATCAGCTTATTACAAAATGAAATCAAACAGTTTTCAAGTGAAAACTTTATTTATAGTGATGTTACATTTGTACATAGGACCCCTTGTTCTAAAGAAACTTCTGAACTCTCTCGTCAATTGAATTTGTCAGTTTTTGGATGGTTTCTGCTTCAATTGTTTTGCATGTTCACAGAATACCTTCCCAGAGCTGTTTCTTAGATGTGAACTGCCTCCCGCCATCATAGACACTCCTTTTGATGATGCTCCAGAGGTTCTCAATGGGGTTGAGGTCAGGGGAAGCTGGTGGCCACACCATAAGTTTGTCCTCTTTTATGCCCATAGCAGCCAGAGATGCAGATGTGTTTTTTGCAGCATGAGACGGTGCATTATCATGCATGAAAATGATCTTGCTGCGGAAAGCATGGTTCTTCCTCTTGAACCATGGCAGGAAGTGTTGTTTTAGAAACTCCACATAGATTATGGAGTTCATCTTTACCCCTTCAGGGATCATAAAGGGGCCGACAATCTCTCTCCCCATGATTCCAGCCCAAAACATTACTACACCTCCTCCTTGTTGGCACCTTAGCCGTGTTTTCATGGGGTGTCCATCAACCAGCCATCCTCCACTCCATCCATCTGGACCATCGAGCGTTGCACGGCACTCATCGGTGAACAAAACAGTTTGGAAGTCAGTCTTCATGTATCGTTTGGCCCACTGGAGCCGTTTCTGCTTGTGTGCAGTGGATAGAGGTGGTCGACAGGATGGCTTACGCACAGCTGCAAACCTCTGAAGGACCCTGCATCTTGTTGTTCTAGGGACGTTGGAGGCACCAGCAGCTTCAAAAACTTGTCTGCTGCTATGACAAGGCATTTTTGCAGCTGCTCTTTTAACCTTATGCAATTGCCTGTTGGAAAGAGTCCTCAATTTTTCCTTATCAGCACGCACACGTGTGTGCTGGGATTCAGCTGCATACTTCTTGATTGTGTGATGATCACGATGAAGTGTCTTGGCAATGTTGATTGTAGTCATGCCTTGACCTAAATACTCCACAATTTGTTGCTTCTCAGCAGCCGACACATCCTTTTTCGTTCCCATTTTGGCAAAAAATGTAGGCTGCTTAATAATGTGGAACAGCCTTCTTAAATAGTCTTGCCTTTATTTGGAAACACCTGCCAAACTAATTTGCACAGGTATCTGCAATTGCTTTCAGTGATATAAAGAGCCCTGACACACATCACCATCAATGAGTTTAAATGACAAACAAAAAAATTGTAACCTTATCACTCCTAAACTCTTTGTGCATAAGAATTTGGAACACAGTGTAAATCTACCCTTTGTTGTTTGCGCACATAATAAATCCCCCATCTCCACTCAAATTGTCCCCCCCCCCCCCGTGCACTTAATCTTTGGTGTCTTCTGCTCCACTGAAGCACTTACCACCAATGTTCGCCTCTGCAGCGCGAGTGAGCGACGTCAGCAGTATGAGCACATGATCTGATCATGCTGTTCACGTCGCTCTGACCCGGCAGTCAGAGCCTCAATTGTACTCACTTCTGTAAAATGCGAGTACAATTGATCCCTGGGCAGGGGCGGACACTGACAGCTTGGGGCCCCTGTGCAAGAACTGTGTCTGGGCCCCCTCCTTTTATGGTGACAAAGCTATATATATTTGGTATATAGCCACACACACATACATGTGTATATATTACATACTGTATATACTCGAGTATAAGCCAACCCAAGTATAAGCCGAGGCACCTAATTTTGCCACAGAAAACTAGGTAAGCTTATTGACTCGAGTATAAGCCGGGTATGCATTGTCCCCTCATTCCTATCCCAGTATGTATGGTTCCCCCCGTCCTGTCCTGCTCTGTGTGGCTCCCCCTGTTATATGCATGGCTCGGCTCCCCCCGTACCATCTTGTATGCATGGCTCCCCCTGTTGTATGCATGGCTCGGCTCCCCCCTCCCATCCTTGTATTCATGGCTCCCCCTGTCCCATCTTGTATGCATGGTTCCCCCGCTCCCATCTTGTATGCATGGCTCCCCCGGTCCCATCTTGTATGCATGGCTCAGCTCCCCCTCCCATCCTTGTATGCATGGCTATCCTGTCCCATCTTGTATGCATGGCTCACCCCGTCCCATCTTATATGCATGGCTACCCCCATCCCATCTTGTATGCATGGTTCCCCTGTCCTATCTTGTATGCATGGCTCCCCCATCCCATCTTGTATGCATGGCTCCCCCATCCCATCTTGTATGCATGGCTCCCCCATCCCATCTTGTATGCACGGCTCCCCCATCCCATCTTGTATGCATGGCTCCCCTTTCGCATCTTGTATGCATGGCTCCCTCGGTCCTATCTTGTATGCATGGCTCCCTCGGTCCCATCTTGTATGCATGGCTCCCCTGTCCTATCTTGCATGCATGGTTCCCCCGCTCCCATCTTGTATGCATGGCTCCCCCGGTCCCATCTTGTATGCATGGCTCGGCTCCCCCTCTCATCCTTGTATGCATGGCTTTCCTGTCCCATCTTGTATGCATGGCTCACCCCGTCCCATCTTATATGCATGGCTACCCCCATCCCATCTTGTATGCATGGTTCCCCTGTCCTATCTTGTATGCATGGCTCCCCCGGCCCATCTTGTATGCATGGCTCCCCTGTCCCATCTTGTATGCATAGCTCCCCCCGTCCCATCTTGTATGCATGGCTCGGCTCCCCCTCCCATACTTGTATGCATGGCTATCCCTTCCCATCTTGTATGCATGGCTCCCCCATAGCATCTTGTATGCATGGCTCCCCCATCCCATCTTGTATGCATGGCTCCCCTTTCCCATCTTGTATGCATGGCTCCCTCGGTCCCATCTTGTATGCATGGCTCCCCTGTCCTATCTTGTATGCATGGCTCCCCTGTCCCATCTTGTATGCATGGCTCCCCTGTCCCATCTTGTATGCATGGCTACCCTGTCCCATCTTGTATGCATGGCTCCCCCCTTCCCATGTTGTATGCATGGCTCCCCTGTCCCATCTTGTATGCATGGCTCCCCTGTCCCATCTTGTATGCATGGCTCCCCCCTCCCATCTTGTATGTGAGTCGCCCCGCGGGCAAGAAGTACTCGGTACCGGGTCCTACTGTTCACAGGGGGTGTCACGGTGGCTACGACCCAGTCCATGGCCCAGGTCACCCATGTAAAAGGGAAAGGTCTTTAAAGGGATAGAGTTTATGTTCGTGACGCCACCTGTGGTTTTTGGTCAGGGTGACCGACGCTGCTTTAAGGGGTCCGCTGGGGTGATGTTATGGCAGCTAGATGGTATACCTTCCCACAGGTGAAGTATGTCCCCAGAGCTTCCCGGTGTGTAGATGGTGGTATGGTGAGAGGCGCAGAGAAGAACGAGGACACAAGGTTGCAGTCTCTTTACCTTTACTGTAGGCTTCAGCATCCACAGTCCAGAGCACCAGATCACAGGGCAGGCAGAATCTGGCTGGTTTGGAGGCAAGTCCAGAGTTCCCTTGTCCAGGAGGAAATCAATAGCCTTCCCTTGCGTTGTGGTGGTGCAGTCCCTTAGTGCCTATGGCTTCACATAAGGGTCTTTGTAATAATTATAGGGGATAACTCAGGAGACTGTTTGCATGGAACAAGACAACTACAGGACACAGTTTTATGAGTGGTAAAGTCTATATTATCACACGGTGATTCAAACAGGTGCAGAGAGAAACTCAAGTCCACAACACTTGGTGCAAATAATAAACGCAGCTTAGCAGTCTATAGGAAACTTCAGAGGAATCAAGCAGAAAGTCTATGAAGCACAGTTATTCTTGAGGATACTTGACACGAATAAATCCTTGTCTTACTCCAGACACAGATAGATATGCTTATAAGGCAGTTCAAATCATATCTTAGCTCAACCAGGGAGGCCTGGTTAATAGTCTCAGGTTATTGCAAAGCAGAAACAGCTTACATGTCCAGCAAGTGCAGATGGAAGTAAACACGAGCAGCAGATGAAAGAGGATTACTGGAAACTTGTGTATGCAGCAGGAACTCAGAGCAGAGTTGCAGGATCACCACACAGGTTAACAGGAGCAGGTGTATAGCCAGGGAGTAATCAGAGGTCAGGAGCTGGATGCAAGGCAGAATACTCTAGCACAGACTGAAGGCTGGGGTGGAGTTTTATAGCAGGAAGACACAGTGCACATGAGACCAAAGACGCCATCTTGGAAAAGGGCAGTAATGCACAAAAGGTAAAAAATGTTCAGAGTCCTGACATTACTCCCTCCTTAGAAGCGGCCTCAGGACGATCCTGGACCTGGTTTCTCAGGGAATCTCTGATGAAAACGAGAAATCTTCTGTTGGGTATTGATGTTTTCCACAGGTTCCCAAGAGTCTTCCTCAGGGGGATATCCCTGCCATCTTATCAGATATTGGAGCCGATTCCTGCGAATCCTGGAATCAATAATTTCCTCCACCACAAATTGTTCTTGCCCATCAATCACCACAGGCTGCGGAGGTGGCACAACACGTCCCTGGAAGGTATTAGGAGATACAGGCTTTAGTAAAGATACATGAAAAACTGGGTGTACCTTCATTGTCCTAGGCAGCTTCAGCCGGCAGGCCACAGAGCTCACAATACCGTTGATCTTGAAAGGGCCAATGAATTTCTGTCCAAGTTTTTGTGAAGGAATGTTTAACTTCAGATTCTTAGTTGCTAGCCACACGGAATCTCCTACCTTGCACATGGGTGCAGGTTTACGGAATCTATCAGCCGATCTCTTATAACTAGTGTTGAGCATTCCGATACCGCAAGTATCGGGTATCGGCCGATACTTGCGGGTATCGGAATTCCGATACCGAGATCCGATACTTTTGTGGTATCGGGTATTGGTATCGAAACAACATTAATGTGTAAAATAAAGAATTAAAATAAAAAATATTGCTATACTCACCTCTCTGACGCAGCCTGGACCTCACCGAGGGAACCGGCAGCGTTCTTTGCTTAAAATGCACGCGTTTCCTTCCTCCCGTGACGTCACGGCTTATGATTGGTCGCGTGCCGCCCATGTGGCCGCGACGCGACCAATCACAGCAAGCCGTGACGTAATTTTCAGGTCCTGAATGCCGAATTCTAGGCATTCAGGATTTTAAAATTACGTTCCGGCTTGTGATTGGTCGCGTCGCGGTCACATGGGCGACGCGACCAATCCAAGCCGTGACGTCACGGGAGGCAGGAAACGCGCGCATTTTAAAATTACGTCACGGCTTGTGATTGGTTGCGTGCCACCCATGTGACCGCGACGTGACCAATCACAGCAAGCCATGACGTAATTTCAGGTCCTGAATGCCTATTTCTGCATTCAGGAGCTGAAAATTACGTCACGGCTTGCTGTGATTGGTCGCGTCGCGGCCACATGGGCGGCACGCAACCAATCACAAGCCGTGACGTAATTTTAAAATGCGCGCGTTTCCTGGCTCCCGTGACGTCACGGCTTGTGATTGGTCGCGTCGCCCATGTGACCGCGACGCGACCAATCACAAGCCGGAACGTAATTTTAAAATCCTGAATGCCTAGAATTCGGCATTCAGGACCTGAAAATTACGTCACGGCTTGCTGTGATTGGTCGCGTCACGGCCACATGGGCGGCACGCAACCAATCACAAGCCGTGACGTCACAGGAGGAAGGAAACGTGCGCATTTTAAGCAAAGAACGCTGCCGGTTCCCTCGGTGAGGTCCAGGCTGCGTCGGAGAGGTGAGTATAGCAATATTTTTTATTTTAATTCTTTATTTTACACATTAATATGGATCCCAGGGCCTGAAGGAGAGTTTCCTCTCCTTCAGACCCTGGGAACCATCAGGAATACCGTCCGATACTTGAGTCCCATTGACTTGTATTGGTATCGGGTATCGGTATCGGATTAGATTCGATACTTTGCCGGTATCGGCCAATACTTTACGATACCGATACTTTCAAGTATCGGACGGTATCGCTCAACACTACTTATAACGTTCTTGAGCTGTGGTCAGGGATTCCTTCAGAACCTCCAGATTTTGTCTCATCGCAGTCAGCCTTTCCTCCACTGCCGGAACCGGAGAATTAATTGGAGACCTAGGTAAAATGCACGGATGATAACCCAGATTGGCAAAGAAAGGTGTAAATTTAGTGGAGGCGCTCTGAGAATTATTATATGAAAATTCGGCTAACGGCAACAACTCCAACCAATCATCCTGGAGATGGCTGACATAGCATCTTAGATATTGTTCCAGCGTCTGGTTGGTACGCTCAGTCTGACCATTTGTCTGGGGATGGTAAGCAGAAGAGAGACAGACATTAATATTGAGTGCAGAGCAAAACCCCTTCCAGAATCTTGAAGTGAACTGTACTCCACGGTCAGAGATGATCTCAATCGGAACCCCGTGCAACCGAAAGACATTCTGTATTACCAAGTTCACTGTATCTTTAGCTGAGGGGAGGCCGGTGCACGGAACAAAATGAGCAGCTTTAGTCAGGCGATCAACTATCACCATGTTTGTATTCATGCCCCCCGATGTAGGCAGCTCCACAATAAAGTCCATTGATATAGACCCCCAAGGGTGGGACGGAACAGGTATTGGTTGTAGAAGACCCGTAGGTGCCACATGAGGAGTCTTGTAATGGGCACATACCTCGCAAGAGACAACATTGTATCCTTCAGGCAAGTTGGCCACCAGAATAATCAGCTCAGGAACTCCTGTGTCTTCTGTACCCCCCTGTGACCATCCAACTTGGAGTCATGTACCAACTTGAGGATCTGCAGACGGACGACCTCCGGCACGTAGATACGTCGATCTCTGAACCACATGCCACCCTTAAAGACAAGATTAATATCCACAGGTGGGTTGGCCAGAAATACATCACCTTCATAGGCCTCCCTGCACTCCTTCCACAAGTCCTGATCGTGGATAACTCCGATGAAATTGGCATCAGATAGAATGGTCTTGGACGGGGCTCCAGGTACGGAATCCGCAGCATGGATTCGGGATAAAGCATCAGCCTTCCCATTACGAGAACCTGGACGGTATGAGATAACAAAGTTAAATTGATTTAAAAATAAGTTCCAACGAGCCTGACGAGGAGAAAGACATCTAGCGGATCTAAGGAACTCTAGATTGCGATGGTCAGTTAGCACTATGATCTGTTGTGCAGCTCCTTGCAGATGATGCCTCCATTCTTTGAAAGCCGCAATAATAGTCAGCAATTCCTTGTCTCCCATGTCGTAATTCTTCTCTGCTGAGGTTAGTCTATGGGAAAAGAAAGCACAAGGATGTAGCAGACCCTTCTCTCCAGTTGTTTGGGAGAGAATAGCCCCCAAAGCATTATCAGAAGCGTCCACCTCCACAATGAAAGGAAGTGTTGGATCTGGGTGTATTAACAACGGTGCTGATGTGAAACAGATCTTAAGTTGATCAAAAGCTTCTTGAGCCTGTGATGACCACTTAAAGGGCTTTTCCTTGTTTGTCAAGGAAGTAATGGGACGGACAATATCAGAAAAATTTCGAATGAAGCGTCTGTAGAAATTTGCAAAACCAATAAAACATTGGACCTCCTTAACGTTCTTGGGTACCGGCCAGTCAAGGATAGCCTGAATCTTACCAGATTCCATGTTCAGCCCCTGGGGAGAGATGATATAACCTAAGAACTGTATCTCAGAACGATGGAACTCGCATATCTCCGGCTTAATATACAGATGGTTCTCTTTCAGACGTCTTAAACCAGTTTTGACATGTTCTTCATGTTCCTGTAGAGAGTCAGAAAAGATTAGTATATCGTTCAAATAGATCACTACAAACTGGTCCAACAAATCTCAGAAAATGTCATTAGCAAGGTGTTGAAATGTTGCAGGGGCGTTACAAAGACCGAAGGGCATCACAAGAGATTCAAAGTGTCCATACCGGCATCTTAATGCTGTCTTCCACTCATCCCCTGGACGAATATTCACCAAATTATAAGACCCACGAAGATCCAGTTTAGAAAACACCTTAGCATGGCGGACTCCAGTAATTCGGGAATCAGAGGCAAAGGGTAACGGTTTCGTATGGTTACCTTATTGAGTTCTCGATAGTCAACTCAGGGTCCCATCCTTCTTCTTTACAAAAAAGATAGGTGCCCCTGCTGGTGAGGAAGAAGGATGTATGAAGCCTTTGGCCAGATTTTCATCAATATACTCTTTTAAGGCTTGAAGCTCAGGTGCCGCCAAAGGGTATATGTTACCAAAAGGAATGGCTGCCCCGGGAAGCAGCTCAATGGGACAGTCATAATTCCTGTGTGGAGGAAGCTAATCTGCATTCTTCTTGTCACAGATGTCAGAGAACTCTTTATAAGCTGGAGGTAAAGAAAATACCTGTACATGTGGTTCCGTAGCCGTGGACTCAGGGACAGCTTCTGTTAACGCTGAGTTGCTCCTTGTTGGGAAGATAATCTCCTTGGTCTCCCAGTTGATAATTGGGTTCTGAGAACGCAACCAAGGAATGCCTAAAATCACAGGAAAATGAGAAGAAATTAGCAAGAAAGAAAGTTGCTCCTGATGATTAGGCTCCAACAAAATTTCAAGGGGTACGGTCTCCTGATCCACAGGCCCAGAGATTAAAGGTGACCCATCCACTGTTTCCATGGTAATTGGAGAGGCTCTTTGCTGAATTTTAATACCATGTTCCTTGGCAAATGCGATATCCATGAAATTGCCACCTGCACCAGAGTCAATCATAGCTGAACTGGAAATCCACTGTCCTGAACACAGGATCTTAATAGGGAGAGAACAGCAGTGAGAGTTCTTTTCCTTCAGCTCCTTGGGGGGTGAAGTCATAGAAAGTGAATGGAATACAGCGTTTAAAGGCAGGCTACATTCAGAGATGTCAGATTCATCATCACAGTTGTCATACTCCCCTATTGCTGCTAGCACCTTGTTAGGCCGTCTAGTACACTTAGGACAATTGATCAAGAAGTGGTCAGACTGGCCACTGTAGAAACATAGACTTTCACGAAGGCGATGCTCCCGGCGCTCATTGATCTCACGCCTCTGAATGGAATCAATTTGCATGGGCACCTCCTCCACCTCCCGAGAGGTTTTACCTGCAGGCTCTTTGGAAGGAAGTGAAAAGTCAGAAACACGGTTGTATGCAGCAAATTTCTCCTGCCTACGCTCAGTAAGGCGAATGTCTATGCGCACACAATGCTGTATAGATGTCTCTAGCTCTTGTGGTGACTCAGAGCGGGCTAGTTAATCTTTTACAATACTAGACAGACCCCTTTTAAAAATAGGCAATTGTGCATAACTGTCCCAATTGGTATCTACGGCCAATCTCCTGAATTCAGTGGCATACTCAATAACAGAACGTTTAGCCTGGCGTAAAGACAACAAAGCAGATTCAGCGGTTGCACGGCAATTAGGGTCATCAAACATTAATGCCATAGCGGCCAAGAAATCATTTAACCGTGGGTCACGAGACTCAATCATCTGATTCGCCCAGGTGAGCGCTCGTGAGGTCAGTAGCATTATTACACACAATACTTTGGATCTATCAGTAGGAAAACGGTCAGCATGCACATCAAAATATAGCATACATTGATTCACAAAGCCACGAAATTTGTCGCGATCACCATTAAATCTGAATGGGGGCAACTTAGGTGGGCTAGCTGGTGGCGGTTGCCCAGAGGGTAAAGTCACTTGTGCAGCTATTTGCGTGCTTATGTCCTGAAAAGCCCGTCCATACTGGGACTCTATGCCAGCAAGTTTGTTTTCCTGGGCTGCCATGCGGTTGCTCAAGTCCTGCAAAGTTTGTCCAAACACTTGTTGATTGTGTTCAAGGCTTCCAAACTTCTTTTGCAGACCTTCCACATCTTTCTGCAGTGATCTAATTATGGAAAACACCTGCTCTAATCTGCTTTCGGCAATCATTGTTCCAGTAGTCTCCTTTTTTTTTAGGCTAGAGTATCCTGTAATAATTATAGGGGATAACTCAGGAGACTCTTTGCATGGAACAAGACAACTACAGGACACAGTTTTATAAGTGGTAAAGTCTATATTATCACACGGTGATTCAAACAGGTGCAGAGAGAAACTCAAGTCCACAACACTAGGTGCAAATAATAAACGCAGCTTAGCAGTCTATAGGAAACTTCAGAGGAATCAAGCAGAAAGTCTATGAAGATGAAGCACAGTTATTCTTGAGGATACTTGACACGAATAAATCCTTGTCTTAGTCCAGACACAGATAGATATGCTTATTAGGCAGTTCAAATCATATCTTAGCTCAACCAGGGAGGCCTGGTTAATAGTCTCAGGTTATTGCAAAGCAGAAACAGCTTACATGTCTAGCAAGTGCAGATGGAAGTAAACACGAGCAGCAGATGAAGGAGGATTACTGGAAACTTGTGTATGCAGCAGGAACTCAGAGCAGAGTAGCAGGATCACCACACAGGTTAACAGGAGCAGGTGTATAGCCAGGGAGTAATCAGAGGTCAGGAGCTGGATGCAAGGCAGAATACTCTAGCACAGACTGAAGGCTGGGGTGGAGTTTTATAGCAGGAAGACACAGTGCACATGAGACCAAAGACACCATCTTGGAAAAGGGCAGTAATGCACAAAAGGTAAAAAATGTTCAGAGTCCTGACAGTCTTACAGATGTGCTGTTTCGTTCTCTCTGTCCCCCATATAGGATAGGACAAAACCCGTATGACTGGTGACTTGAGCCTGTTTATAGGGTCTCTTAGATAACCCAGCTCTGTAGGTGTCACCGTGCCTCCTGGGTGTAGGTGTGGACAGGTAACCTGCCATTAGCTGTCCTGCCGGTCTCTGAAATAAGGTGTAGAGGTCCTTATTCCCTCGGTGTTCCGGCTACCGGGATTTTGCGCCTCAGAAGGAGGCAGCCTGAGTGGGGCTGTGTTATGACCCCAGTGGACAGGGTCTCAGAGGAACGTGTAAGTCTGCGAGATTCAAAAATCCGGCTCATAGGGCTGTGGTAACTGGGTTGACCAAATAGCTACTCCTAACGCCAACACTAGAAGTAGCCGGGGATCATGCCTACGGTGATCGCTAGATGACTCGCGCCAGCCGGAGAATCTAACTACCCCTAGGAGAAGAAAACAAAGACCTCTCTTGCCTCCAGAGAAAGGGACCCCAAAGCAAAATACAAGCCCCCCACAAATAATAACGGTGAGGTAAGAGGAAATGACAAACACAGAAATGAACCAGGTTCAGCAAAGAGAGGCCAGCTTACTAATAGCAGAATATAGCAAGATAACTTATCTGGTCAACAAAAACCCTATAAAAATCCACGCTGGAGATTCAAGAACCCCCGAACCGTCTAACGGTCCGGGGGGAGAACACCAGCCCCCTAGAGCTTCCAGCAAAGGTCAGGATACAGATAGGAACAAGCTGGACAAAAATACCAAACAAAACAAAAGCAAAAAGCAAAGAAGCAGACTTAGCTTGAAAAACAGGAACCAGGATCAGAGGACAAGAGCACAGCAGATTAGCTCTGATTTCAATGATGCCAGGCATAGAACTGAAGGTCCAGGGAGCTTATATAGCAACGCCCCTGAACTAACGGCCCAGGTGAGGATATAGGAAAAGACAGACGCTCCAGAGTCAAATCACTAATGACCACTAGAGGGAGCAAAAAGCAAAATCACAACAGTACCCCCCCCTTAGTGAGGGGTCACCGAACCCTCACCACGACCACCAGGGCGATCAGGATGAGCGGCATGAAAGGCACGAACTAAATCGGCCGCATGAACATCAGAGGCGACTACCCAGGAATTATCTTCCTGACCATAGCCCTTCCACTTGACCAGGTACTGAAGCCTCCGCCTGGAGAGACGAGAATCCAAGATCTTCTCCACCACGTACTCCAACTCGCCCTCAACCAACACCGGAGCAGGAGGCTCAGCAGAAGGAACCACAGGCACAACGTACCGCCGCAACAAGGACCTATGAAACACGTTGTGGATAGCAAACGACACAGGTAGATCCAGGCGAAAGGATACAGGATTAAGAATTTCCAATATCTTGTAAGGACCAATAAAACGAGGTTTAAATTTGGGAGAGGAAACCTTCATAGGAACAAAGCGGGAAGAAAGCCACACCAAATCCCCAACACGTAGTCGGGGACCCACACCGCGGCGGCGGTTGGCAAAGCGCTAAGCCCTCTCCTGTGGCAACTTCAAGTTGTCCACCACAAGATTCCAGATCCGCTGCAACCTATCCACCACAGAATCCACCCCAGGGCAGTCAGAAGGTTCCACATGACCCGAAGAAAAACGAGGGTGGAAACCAGAGTTGCAGAAAAACGGCGAAACCAAGGTGGCGGAACTAGCCCGATTATTAAGGGCAAACTCAGCTAACGGCAAGAAGGTCACCCAATCGTCCTGATCAGCAGAGACAAAACACCTCAAATAAGCCTCCAAAGTCTGATTAGTTCGCTCCGTCTGTCCATTAGTCTGAGGATGGAAAGCAGACGAAAACGACAAGTCAATGCCCATCCTACTACAAAAGGATCGCCAGAATCTGGAAACGAACTGGGATCCTCTGTCTGACACAATATTCTCAGGGATGCCGTGCAAACGAACCACGTTCTGGAAAAACACAGGAACCAGATCGGAAGAGGAAGGCAGTTTAGGCAAAGGAACCAAATGGACCATCTTGGAGAAGCGATCACATATCACCCAGATAACAGACATGCCCTGAGACACCGGAAGATCAGAAATGAAATCCATGGAGATATGTGTCCAAGGTCTCTTAGGGACAGGCAAGGGCAAGAGCAACCCGCTGGCACGAGAACAGCAAGGCTTAGCTCGAGCACAAGTCCCACAGGACTGTACAAATGACCGCACATCCCTAGACAAGGAAGGCCACCAAAAGGATCTGGCCACCAGATCTCTGGTGCCAAAAATTCCTGGGTGACCTGCCAACACCGAGGAATGAACCTTGGAAATGACTCTGCTGGTCCACTTATCAGGCACAAACAGTCTGTCAGGTGGACAAGAATCAGGCCTATCAGCCTGAAATCTCTGCAACACACGTCGCAGATCAGGAGAAATAGCTGACAAGATAATACCATCCTTAAGAATACCAACAGGTTCAGCGACTCCAGAAGCATCAGGCACAAAGCTCCTGGAAAGAGCATCGGCCTTCACATTCTTTGAACCTGGTAAATACGAGACAACAAAGTCAAAACGGGAGAAAAACAATGACCAGCGGGCCTGTCTAGGATTCAGGCGTTTAGCAGACTCGAGATACATCAGATTTTTGTGATCAGTCAAGACCACCACACGATGCTTAGCACCCTCGAGCCAATGACGCCACTCCTCAAATGCCCATTTCATGGCCAACAACTCCCGATTGCCCACATCATAATTTCGCTCCGCAGGCGAAAACTTCCTAGAGAAAAAGGCGCAAGGTCTCATAACAGAGCAACCAGGGCCTCTCTGCGACAAAACGGCCCCTGCTCCAATCTCTGAAGCATCCACCTCAACTTGAAAGGGAAGCGAGACATCAGGCTGGCACAAAACAGGCGCCGAAGTAAACCGACGTTTCAACTCCTGGAAAGCCTCCACGGCAGCAGGAGCCCAATTAACCACATCGGAGCCCTTCTTGGTCATATCCGTCAAAGGTTTCACAATGCTAGAAAAGTTAGCGATAAAACGACGGTAGAAGTTAGCGAAACCCAAGAACTTCTGAAGACTCTTAACTGACGAGGGCTGAGTCCAATCAAGAATAGCTCGGACCTTGACTGGGTCCATCTCCACAGCAGAAGGGGAAAAAATGAACCCCAAAAAGGGAACCTTCTGTACACCAAAAAGACACTTTGAGCCCTTGACAAACAAAGAATTTTCACGCAAAATTTTAAAGACCATCCTGACCTGCTCCACATGCGAGTCTGTTGTGAAATTGGATTCTGGGCTCCCCCGGTGGCCACTTGTGGAATTGTACTTGTGTGCATCATCCCCTCTGTTCACCTGCTCCTATCAGGATGTGGGAGTCGCTATATAACCTTGCTCCTCTGTCAGTTTCATGCCGGTCAACAATGTAATCAGAAGCCTTCTGTGCATGTTCCTGCTACCAGACAACTCCTAGCTAAGTTGGATTTTTGTCCTTGTGTGTTTTTGCATTTTGTTCCTGTTCACAGCTGCTGTTTCGTTACTGTGTCTGGAAAGCTCTTGTGAGCGGAAATTGCCACTCTGGTGTTATGAGTTAATGCTAGAGTCTTAAAGTAATTTCTGGATGGTGTTTTGATAGGGTTTTCTGCTGACCATGAAAGTGCCCTTTCTGTCTTCATGCTATCTAGTAAGCGGACCTCGATTTTGCTAAACCTATTTTCATACTACGTTTGTCATTTCATCTAAAATCACCGCCAATATATGTGGGGGCCTCTGTCTGCCTTTTGGGAAAATTTCTCTAGAGGTGAGCCAGGACTGTCTTTTCCTCTGCTAGGGTAGTTCTCCGGCTGGCGCTGGGCATCTAGGGATAAAAAACGTAGGCATGCTACCCGGCCACTTCTAGTTGTGCGGCAGGTTTAGTTCATGGTCAGTATAGTTTCTGTCATGTTCTCAATGGCAAGAGAACATAGCATCAGCATATATAGGACTGTCATGTTCTCAATAGCAAGAGAACATAGCATCAGCATATATAGGAACTAGCTCTTGGAAGATGGGAACTGAGCTGACCATGAACTAAACCTAACACACAACTAGCAGTGGCCGGGTAGCATGCCTACGTTGATTCTAGATGCCCAGCACCAGCCGGAGGACTAAATAATGCTAGCAGAGGGAAATATTAGTCCTAGCTCACCTCTAGAGAAATACCCCGAAAGGAGACAGAGGCCCCCCACATGTATTGGCGGTGAATCAAGATGAAATAACAAACGTAGTATGAAAATAGGTTTAGCAAATTTGAGGTCCACTTACTACATAGCAGAAAGACAGAAAGGGCACTTTCATGGTCAGCTGAAAACCCTATCAAAACACCATCCAGAAATTACTTTAAAACTCTGGCATTAACTCATAACACCAGAGTGGCAATTCCTGTTCACAAGAGCTTTCCAGACACAGTAACGAAACTACAGCTGTGAACTGGAACAAAAATGCAAAAACAAACATGGACAAGAGTCCAACTTATCTAGTAGTTGTCTAGGAGCAGGAACAAGCACAGAGAGGCTTCTGATAACATTGTTGACCGGCAAGCAACTAACAGAGCAGCAAGGTTATATAGCGACTCCCACATCTTGATGGGAACAGGTGAACAGAGAAGATGAAAACACCAGTTCAATTCCACCAGTAGCCACCGGGGGAGCCCAGAATCCAAATTCACAACAGTACCCCCCCCTCAAGGAGGGGGCACCGAACCCTCACCAGAACCACCAGGGCGATCAGGATGGGCCCTATGAAAGGCACGAACCAGATCAGAGGCATGAACATCAGATGCATTCACCCAAGAATTATCCTCCTGGCCGTATCCCTTCCACTTGACCAGATACTGGAGTCTCCGTCTGGAAACACGAGAGTCTAAGATTTTCTCCACAACGTACTCCAACTCACCCTCAACCAACACCGGAGCAGGAGGCTCAACGGAAGGCACAACCGGTACCTCATACCTGCGCAATAACGACCGATGAAAAACGTTATGAATAGAAAAGGATGCAGGGAGGTCCAAACGGAAGGAAACAGGGTTAAGAATCTCCAATATCTTATACGGGCCGATGAACCGAGGCTTAAACTTAGGAGAAGAGACCCTCATAGGGACAAAACGAGAAGACAACCACACCAAATCCCCAACACAAAGCCGAGGACCAACACGACGGTGGCGGTTGGCAAAAAGCTGAGTCTTCTCCTGGGACAACCTCAAATTGTCCACCACCTGCCCCCAGATCTGATGCAATCTCTCCACCACAGCATCCACTCCAGGACAATCCGAAGATTCCACCTGACCAGAGGAAAATCGAGGATGAAACCCCGAATTACAGAAAAACGGGGACACCAAAGTGGCAGAGCTGGCCCGATTATTGAGAGCGAACTCTGCCAATGGCAAAAAAGCAACCCAATCATCCTGGTCAGCAGACACAAAACACCTCAGATATGTCTCCAGGGTCTGATTAGTCCGCTCGGTCTGGCCATTCGTCTGAGGATGGAAAGCGGACGAAAAAGACAAATCTATGCCCATCCTAGCACAGAATGCCCGCCAAAATCTAGACACGAATTGGGTCCCTCTGTCAGAAATGATATTCTCAGGAATACCATGCAAACGAACAACATTTTGAAAAAACAGAGGAACCAACTCGGAAGAAGAAGGCAACTTGGGCAGAGGAACCAAATGGACCATCTTAGAGAAACGGTCACACACCACCCAAATGACAGACATCTTCTGAGAAACAGGCAGATCAGAAATAAAATCCATCGAGATGTGCGTCCAAGGCCTCTTAGGAATAGGCAAGGGCAACAATAATCCACTAGCCCGAGAGCAACAAGGCTTGGCCCGAGCACAAACGTCACAAGACTGCACAAAGCCTCGCACATCTCGTGACAGGGAAGGCCACCAGAAGGACCTTGCCACCAAATCCCTGGTACCAAAAATGCCAGGATGACCTGCCAACGCAGAAGAATGAACCTCAGAGATGACTCTACTGGTCCAATCATCAGGAACAAACAGTTTATCAGGTGGGCAACGATCCGGTCTATCCGCCTGAAACTCCTGCAAGGCCCGCCGCAGGTCTGGAGAAACGGCTGACAATACCACTCCATCCTTAAGGATACCTGTGGGCTCAGAGTTACCAGGCGAGTCAGGCTCAAAACTCCTAGAAAGGGCATCCGCCTTAACATTCTTAGAACCCGGTAGGTATGACACCACAAAATTAAACCGAGAGAAAAATAATGACCAGCGCGCCTGTCTAGGATTCAGGCGCCTGGCGGTCTCAAGATAAATCAAGTTTTTGTGGTCAGTCAATACCACCACCTGATGTCTGGCCCCCTCAAGCCAATGGCGCCACTCCTCAAAAGCCCACTTCATGGCCAAAAGCTCCCGATTCCCAACATCATAATTCCGCTCAGCGGGCGAAAATTTACGGGAAAAGAAGGCACAAGGCCTCATCACGGAGCAGTCAGAACTTTTCTGCGACAACACTGCCCCAGCTCCGATCTCAGAAGCGTCGACCTCAACCTGAAAAGGTAGAGCAACATCAGGCTGACGCAACACAGGGGCAGAGGAAAAACGGCGCTTAAGCTCCCGAAAGGCCTCCACAGCGTCAGGGGACCAATCAGCAACATCAGCACCCTTCTTAGTCAAATCGGTCAATGGCTTAGCAATATCCGAAAAACCAGCAATAAATCGACGATAAAAGTTAGCAAAGCCCAAAAATTTCTGAAGACTCTTAAGAGAAGAGGGCTGCGTCCAATCACAAATAGCTTGAACCTTGACAGGATCCATTTCAATGGAAGAGGGAGAAAAAATATATCCCAAAAAGGAAATCCTCTGTACCCCAAAAACACACTTAGAACCCTTCACACACAAAGAATTAGACCGCAAAACCTGGAAAACCCTCCTGACTTGCTGGACATGAGAGTCCCAGTCATCCGAAAAAATCAGAATATCATCCAGATACACAATCATAAATTTATCCAAATAATCGCGAAAAATATCATGCATAAAGGACTGGAAAACTGACGGAGCATTAGAAAGACCAAAAGGCATCACTAAATACTCAAAGTGGCCCTCGGGCGTATTAAATGCGGTTTTCCACTCATCCCCCTGCCTGATTCGCACCAAATTATACGCCCCACGAAGGTCAATCTTAGAGAACCACTTGGCCCCCTTTATGCGAGCAAACAAATCAGTCAGCAACGGCAATGGGTATTGATATTTTACAGTGATTTTATTCAAAAGCCGATAATCGATACATGGTCTCAAAGAGCCGTCTTTTTTTGACACAAAGAAAAAACCGGCTCCTAAGGGAGATGACGATGGACGAATATGTCCCTTCTCCAAGGACTCCTTTATATATTCTCGCATAGCAGCATGTTCAGGCACAGACAGATTAAATAAACGACCCTTTGGGTATTTACTACCCGGGATTAAATCTATGGCACAATCGCACTCTCGGTGCGGAGGTAATGAACCAAGCTTGGATTCTTCAAATACGTCACGATAGTCAGACAGGAACTCAGGAATTTCAGAGGGAATAGATGATGAAATGGAAACCACAGGTACATCCCCATGAGCCCCCTTACATCCCCAGCTCAACACAGACATAGCTCTCCAGTCGAGGACTGGGTTGTGAGATTGCAGCCAAGGCAATCCTAGCACCAAATCATCATGTAGATTATACAGCACCAGAAAGCGAATAATCTCCTGGTGATCCGGATTAATACGCATAGTTACTTGTGTCCAGTATTGTGGTTTATTATTAGCCAATGGGGTGGAGTCAATCCCCTTCAGAGGAATAAGAGTCTCCAAAGGCTCTAAATCATACCCACAGCGTTTGGCAAAGGACCAATCCATAAGACTCAAAGCGGCGCCAGAGTCGACATAGGCGTCCGTGGTAATAGATGACAAAGAGCAAATCAGGGTCACAGATAGAATAAACTTAGACGGTAAGGTGCAAATGGAAACAGATTTATCAAGCTTTTTAGTGCGCTTAGAGCATGCTGATATAACATGAGTAGAATCACCACAATAGAAACACAACCCATTTTTCCGTCTAAAATTCTGCCGCTCGCTTCGGGACAGAATTCTATCACACTGCATACTCTCTGGCGACTTCTCAGTGGACACCGCCAGATGGTGCACTGGTTTGCGCTCCCGCAAACGCCTATCGATCTGAATAGCCATTGTCATGGACTCATTCAGACCCGCAGGCACAGGGAACCCCACCATAACATCCTTAATGGCATCAGAGAGACCCTCTCTGAAAGTCGCCGCCAGGGCGCACTCATTCCACTGAGTAAGCACAGACCATTTACGGAATCTTTGACAGTAAATTTCCGCTTCCTCTTGCCCCTGAGATAGGGACATCAAAGTTTTTTCTGCCTGAAGCTCCAAATGAGGTTCGTCATAAAGCAACCCCAAGGCCAGAAAAAACGCATCCACATTGAGCAACGCAGGATCCCCTGGTGTCAATGAAAAAGCCCAGTCCTGAGGGTCGCCCCGGAGCAAGGAAATCACAATCCTGACCTGCTGTGCAGGGTCTCCGGCAGAGCGAAATTTCAGGGACAAAAATAATTTGCAATTATTTCGAAAATTCTGAAACCCAGATCTATTCCCCGAGAAAAATTCCGGCAAAGGAATTCTCGGCTCAGATATAGGTGCATGACAAACAAAGTCTTGCAAATTTTGTACCTTCGTGGCGAGATTATTCAAACCTGCAGTTACACTCTGAAGATCCATTACAAACAGGTGGACACAGAGCCATTCAAAGATTAGAAGGAGAAAAAAAAAAAAAAAAAATTCTCAGCAGACTTCTTATTTCTCTCCTTTCTCAGCCAAGGATTTTAACCCTTTAGTGGGCCGGTCAAACTGTCATGTTCTCAATGGCAAGAGAACATAGCATCAGCATATATAGGACTGTCATGTTCTCAATAGCAAGAGAACATAGCATCAGCATATATAGGAACTAGCTCTTGGAAGATGGGAACTGAGCTGACCATGAACTAAACCTAACACACAACTAGCAGTGGCCGGGTAGCATGCCTACGTTGATTCTAGATGCCCAGCACCAGCCGGAGGACTAAATAATGCTAGCAGAGGGAAATATTAGTCCTAGCTCACCTCTAGAGAAATACCCCGAAAGGAGACAGAGGCCCCCCACATGTATTGGCGGTGAATCAAGATGAAATAACAAACGTAGTATGAAAATAGGTTTAGCAAATTTGAGGTCCACTTACTACATAGCAGAAAGACAGAAAGGGCACTTTCATGGTCAGCTGAAAACCCTATCAAAACACCATCCAGAAATTACTTTAAAACTCTGGCATTAACTCATAACACCAGAGTGGCAATTCCTGTTCACAAGAGCTTTCCAGACACAGTAACGAAACTACAGCTGTGAACTGGAACAAAAATGCAAAAACAAACATGGACAAGAGTCCAACTTATCTAGTAGTTGTCTAGGAGCAGGAACAAGCACAGAGAGGCTTCTGATAACATTGTTGACCGGCAAGCAACTAACAGAGCAGCAAGGTTATATAGCGACTCCCACATCTTGATGGGAACAGGTGAACAGAGAAGATGAAAACACCAGTTCAATTCCACCAGTAGCCACCGGGGGAGCCCAGAATCCAAATTCACAACAAGTTTCCATCTTCCAAGAGCTAGTTCTCATATATGCTGGGCTATGTTCTCTCGCCATTGAGAATCATGACAGTTTGACCGGCCCAAAAAAGGGTTAAATTACTGGCTGAGAAAGGAGAGAAAAAAAAAGAAGTCTGCTACAATTTTTTTTTTTTTTTTCCCTCTAGTTCTGAGTGTGCTCTTAATTGAATCACTTGCTAGTTTGCCTATGCTGCAGCCTTCCTCTCTTTCTCTCCTTCTAATCCTTGAATGGCTCTGTGTTCACCTGTTTCAAATGGATCTTCAGAGTGTAGCTACAGGTTTGAATAATCTCGCCACAAAGGTACAAAATTTGCAAGATTTTGTTGTTCATGCACCTATGTCTGAGCCTAGAATTCCTTTGCCTGAATTCTTCTCGGGGAATAGATCTCACTTTCAAAATTTTAAAAATAATTGCAAATTGTTTTTGTCCCTGAAGTCTCGCTCTGCCGGAGACCCTGCACAGCAGGTCAGGATTGTAATTTCCTTGCTCCGGGGCGACCCTCAGGACTGGGCTTTTGCATTGGCACCAGGGGATCCTGCGTTGCTCAATGTGGATGCGTTTTTTCTGGCCTTGGGGTTGCTTTATGAGGAACCTCATTTAGAGCTTCAGGCGGAAAAGGCCTTGATGTCCTTGTCTCAGGGGCAAGATGAAGCTGAAATATACTGCCAAAAATTCCGCAAATGGTCTGTGCTTACTCAGTGGAATGAGTGCGCCCTGGCGGCGATTTTCAGAGAAGGTCTCTCTGATGCCATTAAGGATGTTATGGTGGGGTTCCCTGTGCCTGCGAGTCTGAATGAGTCCATGACGATGGCTATTCAGATCGATAGGCGTCTGCGGGAGCGCAAACCTGTGCACCATTTGGCGGTGTCTACTGAGAAAACGCCAGAAAATATGCAATGTGATAGAATTCTGTCCAGAAGCGAGCGGCAGAATTTTAGACGAAAAAATGGGTTGTGCTTCTATTGTGGTGATTCAACTCATGTTATATCAGCATGCTTTAAGCGTACTAAGAAGCCTGACAAGTCTGTTTCAATTAGCACTTTACAGTCTAAGTTTATTCTATCTGTGACCCTGATTTGTTCTTTGTCATCTATTACCGCGGACGCCTATGTCGACTCTGGCGCTGCTTTGAGTCTTATGGATTGGTCCTTTGCCAAACGCTGTGGGTATGATTTGGAGCCATTGGAGGCTCCGATACCTCTGAAAGGGATTGACTCCACCCCATTGGCTAGTAATAAACCACAATACTGGACACAAGTGACTATGCGTGTTAATCCGGATCACCAGGAGGTTATTCGCTTTCTGGTGCTGTATAATCTACATGATGTTTTGGTGCTGGGATTGCCATGGCTGCAATCTCATAACCCAGTCCTCGACTGGAGAGCTATGTCTGTGTTAAGCTGGGGATGTAAAGGAACTCATGGAGACGTACCTTTGGTTTCCATTTCATCATCTATTCCCTCTGAGATTCCTGAATTCTTGTCTGACTTTCGTGACGTTTTTGAAGAACCCAAGGTTGGTTCACTACCTCCGCACCGGGAGTGCGATTGTGCCATAGACTTGATTCCGGGTAGTAAATACCCTAAGGGTCGTTTATTTAATCTGTCTGTGCCTGAACACGCGGCTATGCGAGAATATATAAAGGAGTCCTTGGAAAAGGGACATATTCGTCCTTCGTCATCTCCCTTAGGAGCCGGTTTTTTCTTTGTGTCTAAGAAAGACGGCTCTTTGAGGCCGTGTATTGATTATCGACTTTTGAATAAAATCACGGTTAAATATCAATATCCGTTACCACTGCTTACTGATTTGTTTGCTCGTATAAAGGGGGCCAAGTGGTTCTCTAAGATTGATCTCCGTGGGGCGTATAATTTGGTGCGAATCAAGCAGGGGGATGAGTGGAAAACCGCATTTAATACGCCCGAGGGCCATTTTGAGTATTTGGTGATGCCTTTTGGTCTTTCAAATGCCCCTTCAGTCTTCCAGTCCTTTATGCATGACATTTTCCGCGATTATTTGGATAAATTTATGATTGTGTATCTGGATGATATTCTGATTTTTTCGGATGACTGGGACTCTCATGTCCAGCAGGTCAGGAGGGTTTTTCAGGTTTTGCAGTCTAATTCCTTGTGTGTGAAGGGTTCTAAGTGTGTTTTTGGGGTTCAAAAGATTTCCTTCTTGGGATACATTTTTTCCCCCTCTTCCATCGAGATGGATCCTGTCAAGGTTCAGGCTATTGGTGATTGGACGCAACCCTCTTCTCTTAAGAGTCTTCAGAAATTTTTGGGCTTTGCTAACTTTTATCGTCGATTTATTGCTGGTTTTTCTGATGTTGTCAAACCATTGACTGATTTGACTAAGAAGGGTGCTGATGTTGCTGATTGGTCCCCTGATGCTGTGGAGGCCTTTCGGGAGCTCAAGCGCCGCTTTTCTTCCGCCCCAGTGTTGCGTCAGCCTGATGTTGCTCTTCCTTTTCAGGTTGAGGTCGACGCTTCTGAAATCGGAGCTGGGGCGGTGTTGTCGCAGAGAAGTTCCGACTGCTCCGTGATGAGACCTTGTGCCTTTTTTTCCCGTAAATTTTCGCCCGCCGAGCGGAATTATGATATTGGGAATCGGGAGCTTTTGGCCATGAAGTAGGCTTTTGAGGAGTGGCGTCACTGGCTTGAGGGGGCCAGACATCAGGTGGTGGTATTGACTGACCACAAAAATTTAATTTACCTTGAGTCTGCCAGGCGCCTGAATCCTAGACAGGCGCGCTGGTCGTTGTTTTTCTCTCGGTTTAATTTTGTGGTGTCTTACCTACCGGGTTCTAAGAATGTTAAGGCGGATGCCCTTTCTAGGAGTTTTGAGCCTGACTCCCCTGGTAATTCTGAGCCCACAGGTATCCTTAAAGATGGAGTGATATTGTCTGCCGTTTCTCCAGACCTGCGGCGGGCCTTGCAGGAGTTTCAGGCGGATAGACCTGATCGTTGCCCACCTGGTAGACTGTTTGTTCCTGATGATTGGACCAGTAGAGTCATCTCTGAGGTTCATTCTTCTGCGTTGGCAGGTCATCCTGGAATCTTTGGTACCAGGGATTTGGTGGCAAGGTCCTTCTGGTGGCCTTCCCTGTCACGAGATGTGCGAGGCTTTGTGCAGTCTTGTGACGTTTGTGCTCGGGCCAAGCCTTGTTGTTCTCGGGCTAGTGGATTGTTGTTACCCTTGCCTATCCCGAAGAGGCCTTGGACGCACATCTCGATGGATTTTATTTCGGATCTGCCTGTTTCTCAGAAGATGTCTGTCATCTGGGTGGTGTGTGACCGTTTCTCTAAGATGGTCCATCTGGTTCCCTTGCCTAAGTTGCCTTCTTCTTCCGAGTTGGTTCCTCTGTTTTTTCAAAATGTTGTTCGTTTGCATGGTATTCCGGAGAATATCGTTTCTGACAGAGGGACCCAATTCGTGTCTAGATTTTGGCGGGCATTCTGTGCTAGGATGGGCATAGATTTGTCTTTTTCGTCTGCTTTCCATCCTCAGACTAATGGCCAGACCGAGCGGACTAATCAGACCTTGGAGACATATTTGAGGTGTTTTGTGTCTGCGGATCAGGATGATTGGGTTGCTTTTTTGCCTTTGGCGGAGTTCGCCCTCAATAATCGGGCCAGCTCTGCCACCTTGGTGTCCCCGTTTTTCTGTAATTCGGGGTTTCATCCTCGATTTTCCTCCGGTCAAGTGGAATCTTCGGATTGTCCTGGAGTGGATGCTGTGGTGGAGAGGTTGCATCAGATTTGGGGGCAGGTGGTGGACAATTTGAAGTTGTCCCAGGAGAAGACTCAGTTTTTTGCCAACCGCCGTCGTCGTGTTGGTCCTCGGCTTTGTGTTGGGGACTTGGTGTGGTTGTCTTCTCGTTTTGTCCCTATGAGGGTTTCTTCTCCTAAGTTTAAGCCTCGGTTCATCGGCCCGTACAAGATATTGGAGATTCTTAACCCTGTGTCCTTCCGTTTGGACCTCCCTGCATCCTTTTCGATTCATAATGTTTTTCATCGGTCATTGTTGCGCAGGTATGAGGTACCGGCTGTGCCTTCCGTTGAGCCTCCTGCTCCGGTGTTGGTTGAGGGTGAGTTGGAGTACGTTGTGGAAAAGATCTTAGACTCTCGTGTTTCCAGACGGAAACTCCAGTATCTGGTCAAATGGAAGGGATACGGTCAGGAGGATAATTCTTGGGTCACTGCCTCTGATGTTCATGCCTCCGATCTTGTCCGTGCCTTTCATAGGGCTCATCCTGATCGCCCTGGTGGTTCTGGTGAGGGTTCGGTGCCCCCTCCTTGAGGGGGGGGTACTGTTGTGAAATTGGATTCTGGGCTCCCCCGGTGGCCACTTGTGGAATTGTACTTGTGTGCATCATCCCCTCTGTTCACCTGCTCCTATCAGGATGTGGGAGTCGCTATATAACCTTGCTCCTCTGTCAGTTTCATGCCGGTCAACAATGTAATCAGAAGCCTTCTGTGCATGTTCCTGCTACCAGACAACTCCTAGCTAAGTTGGACTTTTGTCCTTGTGTGTTTTTGCATTTTGTTCCTGTTCACAGCTGCTGTTTCGTTACTGTGTCTGGAAAGCTCTTGTGAGCGGAAATTGCCACTCTGGTGTTATGAGTTAATGCTAGAGTCTTAAAGTAATTTCTGGATGGTGTTTTGATAGGGTTTTCTGCTGACCATGAAAGTGCCCTTTCTGTCTTCATGCTATCTAGTAAGCGGACCTCGATTTTGCTAAACCTATTTTCATACTACGTTTGTCATTTCATCTAAAATCACCGCCAATATATGTGGGGGCCTCTGTCTGCCTTTTGGGAAAATTTCTCTAGAGGTGAGCCAGGACTGTCTTTTCCTCTGCTAGGATTAGGTAGTTCTCCGGCTGGCGCTGGGCATCTAGGGATAAAAAACGTAGGCATGCTACCCGGCCACTTCTAGTTGTGCGGCAGGTTTAGTTCATGGTCAGTATAGTTTCCATCTTCCAAGAGCTAGTTCTCATATATGCTGGGCTATGTTCTCTCGCCATTGAGAATCATGACACGAGTCCCAATTATCAGAAAAAACCAGAATATCATCCAGATAAACGATCAGAAATTTATCCAGATAGTTCCGGAAAATGTCATGCATAAAGGACTGAAAAACTGAAGGGGCATTAGAGAGCCCAAAAGGCATCACCAAGTACTCACAATGACCTTCGGGCGTATTGAATGCGGTTTTCCATTCATCCCCTTGCTTAATGCGCACAAGGTTGTACGCACCACGAAGGTCTATCTTGGTAAACCACTTGGCACCTTTAATCCGGGCAAACAAGTCAGACAACAGCGGCAAAGGATACAGAAATTTGACAGTGATCTTATTTAAAAGCCGATAGTCAATACAAGGCCTCAAAGATCCGTCCTTTTTAGCCACAAAAAAGAATCCCGCACCAAGAGGGGAAGAAGACGGACGGATGTGTCCTTTCTCCAGAGACTCCTTGATATATGAACGCATAGCGGTATGTTCAGGTATCGACAGATTAAACAGTCTTCCCTTAGGAAATTTACTGCCTGGAATCAAATCTATTGCACAGTCACATTCCCTATGAGGAGGCAATGCACTGGACCTGGACTCGCTAAAGACATCCTGATAATCAGACAAGTACTCCGGAACTTCCGAAGGCGTAGAAGAAGCAATAGACACAGGCAGGGAATCCTCATGAATACCACGACAGCCCCAACTAGACACTGACATAGCCTTCCAGTCAAGGACTGGATTATGGGTCTGTAACCATGGCAGCCCCAAAACAACCAAATCATGCATTTTATGTAGAACGAGAAAACGTATCACCTCGCGGTGTTCAGGAGTCATGCACATGGTAACCTGTGTCCAATACTGCGGCTTATTTTCTGCCAATGGCGTAGCATCAATACCCCTAAGAGGGATAGGATTTTCTAATGGTTCAAGAATAAAACCACAGCGCTTAGCAAATGAGAGATCCATAAGACTCAGGGCAGCACCTGAATCTACAAACGCCATGACAGGATAAGATGACAGTGAGCAAATCAAAGTTACAGACAGAATAAACTTAGGATGCAAATTACCAACGGTGACAGGACTAACAACCTTAGATATACGTTTAGAGCATGCTGAG
Organism: Ranitomeya variabilis; assembly: GCF_051348905.1. NCBI lineage: Eukaryota > Metazoa > Chordata > Amphibia > Anura > Dendrobatidae > Ranitomeya > Ranitomeya variabilis. The sequence goes on along the minus strand of NC_135236.1, from coordinate 674,313,444 downwards.
ATAACATGTGTAGAATCACCACAGTAGTAGCACAAGCCATTCCGGCGTCTATGAATTTTCCTCTCATTTCTAGTCAGGATTCTATCACATTGCATCAAATCAGGTGTCCGTTCAGACAACACCATGAGGGAATTTGCGGTTTTTCTATCACATTGCATCACATCAGGTGTCTGTTCAGACAACAACATGAGGGAATTTGCGGTTTTGCGCTCCCGCAACCGCCGGTCAATTTGAATAGCCAGGGACATGGTATCATTCAGACCTGTGGGAATGGGAAAACCCACCATAACATTCTTAATGGCCTCAGAAAGGCCATTTCTAAAATTAGCGGCCAGTGCACACTCGTTCCAATGTGTCAGCACGGACCATTTCCGAAATTTTTGGCAATACACCTCAGCCTCGTCCTGGCCCTGAGACATAGCCAGCAAGGCTTTCTCTGCCTGAATCTCAAGATTGGGTTCCTCATAAAGTAAACCGAGCGCCAGAAAAAACGCATCAATATCAGCCAATGCCGGATCTCCTGGCGCCAACGAAAAAGCCCAATCCTGAGGGTCACCCCGTAAGAATGAAATAACAATTTTTACTTGTTGAGCAGAGTCTCCAGACGAACAAGGTTTCAGGGACAAAAATAATTTACAATTATTCCTGAAATTCCTAAACTTAAATCGGTCTCCTGAAAACAGTTCAGGAATCGGAATCTTGGGTTCAGACCTAGGATTTCTGGTAACATAATCTTGTATACCCTGCACACGAGCGGCAAGCTGGTCCACACTTGTAATCAAGGTCTGGACATTCATGTCTGCAGCAAGCTTAAGCCACTCTGAGGTAAAGGGGAAAAGAAAAAAAAAAATGAGAGAGGGAAAAAAAAAACTCAAAATTTTCTTTCTTATAATCCCACTTCTGCAATGCATTAAACATTTAATACTGGCCTGGCATACTGTTATGACCCCAGTGGACAGGGTCTCAGAGGAACGTGTAAGTCTGCAAGATACAAAAATCCAGCTCATAGGGCTGTGGTAACTGGGTTGACCAAATAGCTACTCCTAACGCCAACACTAGAAGTAGCCGGGGATCATGCATACGGTGATCGCTAGATGACTCGCGCCAGCCGGAGAATCTAACTACCCCTAGGAGAAGAAAACAAAGACCTCTCTTGCCTCCAGAGAAAGGGACCCCAAAGCAAAATACAAGCCCCCCACAAATAATAACGGTGAGGTAAGAGGAAATGACAAACACAGAAATGAACCAGGTTCAGCAAAGAGAGGCCAGCTTACTAATAGCAGAATATAGCAAGATAACTTATCTGGTCAACAAAAACCCTATAAAAATCCACGCTGGAGATTCAAGAACCCCCGAACCGTCTAACGGTCCGGGGGGAGAACACCAGCCCCCTAGAGCTTCCAGCAAAGGTCAGGATACAGATAGGAACAAGCTGGACAAAAATACCAAACAAAACAAAAGCAAAAAGCAAAGAAGCAGACTTAGCTTGAAAAACAGGAACCAGGATCAGAGGACAAGAGCACAGCAGATTAGCTCTGATTTCAACGATGCCAGGCATAGAACTGAAGGTCCAGGGAGCTTATATAGCAACGCCCCTGAACTAACGGCCCAGGTGAGGATATAGGAAAAGACAGACGCTCCAGAGTCAAATCACTAATGACCACTAGAGGGAGCAAAAAGCAAAATCACAACAGGGCTGGTCCCCTTCTGGTATCCTCTCCTTTGCTTTGCTTTCCTTCATGCTTGCTGCAATACAATTCTGCCTTTCAATGTCTCTTTCTGGGAGCTACAGCTCTGTGAATGTCTTGCATGTTTGTGATACCTGGATGCAGTTATCCTTTTTTTCCTCCAAACGTAGCATCACTCTCCCCGAGAGGAAAGCAATACCACTGTGACGACCAGGACCCTGGGGCGCGGCATATGCATGGCTCCCTCCCTCCTATCTTGTATGCAAGGCTCGGCTCCCCCTCCTCCCATCCTTTTATGCATGGCTCAGCTCCCCCCTCCCATCTTGTATGCATGGCTCGGCTCCCCCTCCTCCCATCTTGTATGGGCGGGCGGTGACCCCCCGCATCCTGGCGCCCTAGGCACGTGCCCTCAAGTGCCTAGTGGCAAATACGGCCCTGCCCATCGTATTCTGTGACCATCGTAAGAGTCTCCAGTTCATTCATTTTGTTTGCAAGACTTCTTGCATTTGCCAGCAGACATTTAATAATATTAGCATATTTGTTACTCATACTCAGCTCCCTGCTTTCCTTACATATCCCAGCCCCCTAAATCCTCATTTACCCATACTGCTTCACTCTCTCTGTTGCCTCTATTTTTCCCCTTATTAGCACAACTACCCTTCCTCCTCCCAGATCCTAGTTTAAGAGCTCCTCCATCCATCTTACCATTTTTTACCCAAACACAGTTGCACCCTCCCCATAGAGGCTGTAGTCGACAGAAAAGTTGGCCCAGTTCTTCAGGAACCCAAAACCTTCCTTCCTGCACCAATTTCTAAGCCACTTATTTATTTCCCTAAGACCCCCGTCTCTCTAGTGACGCTCGTGGCACTGGCAGTATTTCTGAAAACACCACCTTGGAGTAACCGTGTGAATGTGGCCATAGACTGATACGCTATGAATTTCTATACCTGCACCCAGGGCTGGCGTCAGCACCCGGCGCACCCGGGCAAGTGCTGGCGCCCTGGCGAGACAAAGGGGCCCATTCACGATACGGTCACTGAGGCTCCGGGGGGCACCTGCAGGCATGGCCGGCATTAGGGGCAGGCAGCTTCCTAGGGCCCCCGCTCCCCAAGGGGCGCTCAGCTAGTGGCACATCACGCAGCCACTATGGGGCCCCTGTGAGACAGGGGGGCCCGCCTGCCGCCTGCGCATTGAACTATACCGGCGTCTGTACAGTTCAAAGCAACAATGGAGGAGAAAACGTCAGCTGAGCTCCCTCTTCCATCATTCCCTCTGCCTCTAACACTGCAGGTGCGCGATGACATCATCGCGCACTCACTGTGTGCCAGACAGTGCAGCCGCTGAGACAGGAGCAGGGAGCAGCGGGGCGCGGGCATGAGGAGAGGTGAGGAGTGTGTTTTTGTTTGCTATAACAGTGAGTACTGGACTGTGGGGCCATTCTCGGGGGAGGAGATGCGGGCTGTGCTATATACTACATGGCTGTGCTGTATGCTACGTGACTACATGGGCTGTGTTATATGCTACATGGGCTGTGTTATATGCTATGTGGCTGTGCTATATACTATTATAGGCTGTGTTATATACTACGTGGCTGTGCTATATACTACGTGGCTGTGCTATATACTATGTGGGCTGTGTTATATGCTACGTGGGCTGTGTTATATACTGCGTGGCCGTGCTATATACTACATCGTATGTGTTATATACTATGTGGGCTGTGTTATATGCTTCGTGGCTGTGCTATATACTACATGGGCTGTGTTATATACTACATGGGCTGTGTTATATACTACGTGGGCTGTGTTATATACTACATGGCTGTGTTACAGTATATGCTACGTGGGCTGTGTTATATACTACTTGGCTGTGCTATATACTATGTGGGTTGTGTTATATACTACGTGAGCTGTGTTATATGCTACGTGGGCTGTGTTATATACTACGTGGGCTATATTATATACTATGTGGGCTGTGTTATATACTACGTGGGCTACCAATTTTGCATTTTACAAATGTTCTACGTTAGTACTTTCTAATGTTTACTTTAAAAAGTTTTTCACTAAAAAATTGTCATATATTCAATGTATGTAGTTTTTTCTTTGCAGCAAGTTCAGCTAACAATAAAATGCCTACTGGTAACTGTGGAAGAGGGAGTAGGTTACAAAATTTGGCATATAAAGGGTTGACTTATATAAAGCCTCTGCTGTATGGTATTGTAGAATTTACAATAGCTATTACTCATGTAAGAAGTGAAATCTGGCATTGTACTCTACCTATATTTCTCTGCTGTATTTGTGCATCAAGAATCGTGGTATGTGTTAAAGGGGGGGGGGGCCCACTCAGACTCTTTTGCCCAGGGCCCTCAAAAACCTGGAGCCGGCCCTGCCTGCACCCTGGAAACGCCTTTGTCTCTCATTCCCAGAATCCCCAGCCCTCCGTTCCTTATTTCCTCTCTAGTTTTGGCGATGGTAATGTGTATTATGTGCTGTCAATAAAGATTCTTTTCATTTGAATTTGAAATAAAACCTTTTATTGACCGACACAAACCGAAGACATGAAGATAAAAGCAATATAGGACCCTCCATCAGGCAGAGCAACAGATCTAAAGACACAGAGAGATAGAGCCAGTAGCGTAGCTACCGGGGGGGCAGAGGGGGCCATCGCCCCGGGCCCCGCGCTCTGAGGGGGCCCACCCGGAGCTACGCTACTGTAACTGTACTGCTCGCAGCGCGCCGATGCAGTTACATTCTGCGGCAGGGAGAATCGATCCCCTGCTCTGCCGCTATGGGGCCCCTGAGCAGGCGGCGGGGGCCCGGTGCCAGCAGTGGGCCCCCCGCCTGTCATTGCATGGTGAGCTGTATCGGCATCTAGCCGATACAGCTCACCGCAGTGATGAGGGAAGGAGCGCTGCGCTCCTCCCATCATCCCCCACACCGTCTGACAGCGAGCGCAATGACGTCACCGCCCAGCGCCCGCTGCCAGATGAGCAGGAGTAGGGAGCGCCGCTGGAACAAGGAGGAAGAGAGGTGAGTATTTCTTTACTGTTTTATATGGGGGCTGCTTGATCTGCAGGGGGGGAGGGGGGCTGCTTGATTTGCCAGGGGGGGAGGGGGGCTGCTTGATCTGCCAGGGGGGAGGGGGGCTGCTTGATCTGCCTGGGGGGCTGCCTTATTCTACAGGATCTGCCTATAAGGGGGAGTGCTGCCTTATACACATGATCTGCCTATAGGGGGGGGAGTGCTGCCTTATATACAGTATCTGCCTATAGGGGGGGTGTGCTGCCTTATATACAGGATCTGCCTATAGGGGGAGTGCTGCCTTATCTACAGGATCTGCCTATAGGGGGGGGGCTGCCTTATCTACAGGATCTGCCTATAGGGGGGGGCTGCCTTATATACAGTATCTGCCTATAGGGGGAGTGCTGCCTTATACACAGGATCTGCCTATATGGGGGAGTGCTGCCTTATACACAGGATCTGCCTATAGGGGGGGAGTGCTGCCTTATATACAGGATTTGCCTATAAGGGGGGGAGTGCTGCCTTATTCTACAGTATCTGTCTATAGGGGGGGAGTGCTGCCTTATATACAGGATATGCCTATGGGGGAGAGTGCTGCCTTATTCTACAGTATCTGCCTATAGGGGGGAGTACTGCCTTATTCTGCTGTATCTGCCTATGGGGAGGGAGTGCTGCCTTATACACAAGATCTGCCTATAGGGGGGAGTGCTGCCTTATTCTACAGGATCTGCCTATGGGGGGAGGGCTGCCTTATTCTACAGGATCTGCTTATGGGGGGAGTGCTGCCTTATTCTACAGGATCTGCCTATGGGGGGAGTGGTGCCTTATTCTACAGGATCTGCCTTTGGGGTGTGCTGCCTTATTCTATCGGATCTGCCTATGGGGGGTGCTGCCTTATACTACAGGATCTGCCTATAGGGGTGCTGCCTTGTGCTATATTGAGGACTATCTGGCACATTATACTATATGGAGGTTATCTATGGGGCCATCATACAGTGTGGGGATTACAGTGTTGGAGCCATCAGTTTGAAGGCTACTAACGGGTCAGTATACTGTGTGGGTGGTACTATACAGTTAGGGGGCATTATACTGTGTATAGGGGAGCTGTACAGGGGGGAGACTCAGGACATTATTAAATGTAAAGTGGGCACTTATTGTAATAGGGGAACTCAGGTTACTGTGACTATCAAAGGGGCACACAGAGGGCATTATTATTTTCTAGGGGGCAAAATGTGGGCTCTGTTTTCTAAGGCACTTGCACCCGGCATTACTATATTATAGAGGGGTGCTTTAGAATTTAGAGGGTACAGAGAACCACAGAGTAGGTGCAGTAATAGGGTCACATAGGGCAGCAGCGGCTCAGTATTGGGGTATCAGGTGCAGTAATAAGGACACATACGGCAGCAGCGGCTCAGTATTGGGGTATCAGGTGCAGGAATAGGGTCACATATGGCAGCAGCGGCTCAGTATTGGGGTATCGGGTGCAGTAATAGCGACACATACGGCAGCAGCGGCTCAGTACTGGGGTATCAGGTGCAGTAATAGCGACACATATGGCATCAGCGGCTCAGTATTGGGGTATCAGGTGCAGTAATAGGGACAGATACAGTAGTAGAGGCTCAGTATTGGGGTATCAGGTGCAGTAATAAGGACACATACGGCAGCAGTGGCTCAGTATTGGGGTATCAGGTGCAGTAATAAGGACACATACGGCAGCAGTGGCTCAGTATTGGGGTATCAGGTGCAGTAATAAGGACACATACGGCAGCAGCGGCTCAGTATTGGGGTATCAGGGGCAGTAATAGGGACACATACGGCAGCAGCGGCTCAGTGTTGGGATATCAGCAGGATGAGGAGTTTGTGCAGGTTGGGAATAGATGGTGATGGCTGGAATGTGAGAAGAGAAATGTGTCTTTGTTGTATTTCCTGCAGCTGAGTCCTTACCGGAAGAAGTTGTCATGTCGGTCTGGGCCAGATGGAAAAGACGGGAAAAGTGACGATTCCATCATAAAGAACGTCAATGGTAAGTCACCATCTGTAACTGTGCAGTGATCTCGTATATGTTCTGAAGGGCTGGTATTTACCACTGACCATATGGCGGTAATATCCATGTTGGTCGTTATATAGAGATTATCTTCAGTAATAGCGCGGTCATCTGCTGAGGTCTCCTCCACTATTAGGGTGCGTCATCGAGTTGTAATCAAGGTTACCTGGTTAGGGGCCCACTCAGAAGCTTCGCCCCCCCGGACCAAAACCCCAGCTACGCCTCTGGATAGAGCAAAATGGAAACAGAAATGTGTCCTTCTGTCCGAAGCCTCGATGCCTGCGCAGTATGGTGGTGTAGTCAGAACATATGCACAACGTACTACGGCGCCATTTTATTAAAGAGTGTCTTCAGTAAAACAGCACCGTACAGCAGATGCCGCCGGCACCAGCCCCTACTTCAGCCGGATGTGTCCTCAGATGCACATGCAGCTGAAGTATTTTGCAGCGCCCGAACTAGCCAGGGCTGTACGTGGTTATACACGCTACCGGAGCTGGAGGAAAGGTGAGTATGAGCGTTTAATGTTTGTTTCTTTTTTCTATGTATTGAATAACAGCAGCGCCAGCAGGATGGGGGGAGCATATACTTGGATGGAAGAGCATATTCCTTATTTCTGTAGTCTGGTACCCCTATTTCTGTCTGTGGCTGCACTTTGTTGCCCCTGCCTGCTCTCTGCTGCCCCTGGCCACTCTCTGTATGAGTTGCTTTTTCTAAACTAAAACTCAGTATTCAGGTTAAATTGCCGTGTTGGCACTTTGCAATAAATAAATGGGTTTTCGGTTGCAGTTTGGGCACTCAGTCTCTAAAAGGTTCGCCATCACTGTTATACTATATTACTTCAATAAAATGGGTCCGGAGTCAGCGAATGCGCATACCGCCATTTTATTGCAGACACTGTATATGCAAATTCACAGACACAATGTCTTCAAAAAATGCTGTAAAAATAAAAATGTACCAATAAAAATGTTAGCCACCTGGGAGTAGAATGGGCTCAATAGCTAGTATAATGGAAGGACAGTGATCTGTTTCTCCATGACCAAGATGGTGCAGAATCATGAAGAAAACTGTGGAAAGTGTAAACCTCTCCTGTTTGTTCTCTGTCTCCAGATGGGCACAGAATAGTCGTCACTTGTGCCGAGCCTTCCCACACCAATAGAAAGGCAGGGAATGCACAAGTCAGACTTTCCGTCGTTCTCCCCATGCCTCTGCAGCGGCCATTTTGGTCACTGAGAAGAGGAGCACCGGTCTCATCTCTGTAGCTGACATCATACAGACTTATTGTATGTTACTAGAAAATAAGAATCTATAAGGTCGCCCTCTTTAGGTGTCTGGTTCTCACGTGATAGGAGCTGAGCTCTGATACCGGACATTGAAGCTTCGGCCGCTTCCTCTTGTTAGTGCAGTTTTCCTCACAGACAGTACAGCACGTCTGTCCATAAAATGGCTGCTGGTGCAGGGTCATGTGACCAGATCAGGCCATCTGCCTCCTCCAATAGAAGAACAGCTCACACGGGAAAGCTGCTTTTCTATTGGACGCTGCCGATTACCTCAGGAGATGCACGATGTCGCAGGGTTACACACTTCATGACGTCACTTGTGGCCTAGTCAGTGCTGGAGAGGGAAGATGGAGACTAGAGCCAACAAAGGACCAAAAAGGAAGATGCGGCGCCAGAACAGGTCAGGGATGAGGTAAGTGCAATGTTTTTATTTTTTACTTTTTAACTATTCTGAGCCCTAAAAACAAACAAAATCCTAAAAAAAAATTGGGTTTCTGGTGAATCTGAATTTTAGTGAAACTCGAAACAAATTTTATTATCCTCGAATTTATTCACTAATCTGCAATCCTTCTATTTTTAATCCAATTTTGCTGTGACCGTTCTATGACCAGAAGTTTCTGATGAAGATTAACCGACTGATGTAAGGATGTCGTGTTTTATGACGATTTTACAAGAATTATGGAAAAAACAACACATAAATATGAAGAGCGATAACCAGACCCTTCATAAGACTCATTAAATCATAAAATATTTGGGTTTTGTGCAAATCTGGATTTTCTCAGAAATTAAAAAAAAAAATGATATTTGCTCATTTTGAAAGGAATTTGTCACCAGGTTTTTGCTTTCCAATCTGAGAGGAGTAAGATGTAGGGGCAAAGACCATGATTTCAACGATTTGTCACTTACTGGGCTCTTGTTGCAGTTTTTACAAAATCACAGTTTTCACTGCTCCAGATCCAGCAGTTCTCTAATTCTGAGATCTATATATCCCCACCTACACTCCTGATTGACAGCTTTCTGCATACGCTGTGCATAGGTAGAAAGCAGCCAATCAGTGCTAGGGGCGGGGTTATATAGAGCTCATACATATGGAGAATTACCTGGAAGCAATGGAAACTAGCCGTCTAGTGATAATCTCCTGAAGATAAAACTGTTTTTTTTTTCAATTACAGAAAGCAGCCCAGAAAGAGACACAACGCTCGAATCGGGGTCTCTGCTCCTACATTACGATACTCTCAGATTAATTGGTAAAAACCTGTTGACAAATTGGCTTTAATACACTTTTACTTTTGACAAGTGTAATACTAGAAGTTTGTTAGAAAGTTTAACTACTTCTGCACTGCCCATACTCTTTATACATCCGGGCTTTACCCCTTATTCTAAAATGTAAATGCTGTCTAAGCAGCTTTCACAAGATCATGCAGCTGTGGGGAGGAAAACTGCCCTCAGACACAGCCAGACTTCCCAGAGAGAAGATTAACATGGTTTATTATTATGTCTACCTTCTCCATCTCTGTATACACAGCTCTGAACTAGGGCTGTGTATACAGATCAGGAAGTACTGACAGTGCTTCCTCCTCCAGACCCTGTGGTCATGTGATCACTGGGTGTAGGGAGGGAACAGGAGCTGCTGGGTCCCAGGAAACCCAGTCATCTTTGCTATGCATCAAGGAGGTAGATATTTCCTTGTAGCTGTAACTAACATACCATCCTATGATACATGGGAAATCAGCAAAAGAAAATAATGGAGTGATATGTTAAAATGCCCCCACAAAGTTTTAGTCAAGGGGCAAGGGGGCACAATGTATAAAATATATGAAAAAAGAATAGCAATAATAAAATCAAAGAATGCATAAAAAAGGCAATGCCAGGCTAAATCGCTATGATTAGCCCAGTTCCACCCAAAAATGTCCAATACATCAAAATAATTTCTGTGGAAAGGGGAATGCAATTGTAAATGTTTGTAGTGGTCCCTTGAGGTCGTAAAAATAAAAAAATCAAAAAATGTGAGAAATGTACAAATATTTTCTATTTTTTTTTATATATTTTCCCGATATCAGTAAAAAAAAAAAGCAATATAAAAAGGACATGAAAAACAAGCCCCATATACCTAAGAAAAAAAAACGATTATTTGAATATTCGAAAGAGACAAAATTATAGAACATTAAAAAGCGCATGTACGATACTAGAGGTAACCGGATCCGTCACGAGGATCCTCCCAGTGGCTGATTGTTCTACCATACTTTCCGCTCGCTATGATGTTACCAGTCTCTGAATAGATTTCTTCTATGTTGATGTTTCCTCACAGCTGCTCCTCCTGGTATTTTTACAGAACCATTACATACATATAACACAGCATGAAGGGGCTCAGAGAAGGTGAAAGTGAAGGTGTGTAAGTGTCTGATGGGGTCACACAGCTCATAAAAGGACAACTGCCCGGCCTCATAATCCAGACATATCCTGACTCTATCACTGGAGATCTGGTGATATAACCGGATCATTTTACTGTCATGTTTCACTGAATACTGATTAATATTCCCCAGCCCTTTATATAAACCCCAGGACTTGTTATTATTTCCAAGGTATGACTGACGCCCCCTCCTGTCCATACTGGGATAACACATCCCCACCATCCAGTTACTTGATTCACTGATCTCCACATCCCAGTAATGTCGTCCTGAGGTAAATCTCCTCCTGTCCATCACCTGAAAATACTGGAATCTCTTTGCTGTTTCTGGACGATTCTGTCTTATTTCTGTCCAAGTCGCAGTTTTCAGGTCGTTTGATATAAGGAGATTATTACCAGCCGTGTTTACATCCAGTAATATGTCTGCAGGATCCTGCACATAGAAGGTCACATTTATATCTCTTATCATAGCAGATAATGTGTGTGATATGTGTGAGATCAGCTCAGCATCCCGATCACCTCCATCATGTACCCCTGTGTCCTCATCTCCCTCCTCCTCAGGATCACACAAGTCACCGGTGTCTGGATCCTGTAAGACAGTCAGTGGATCCGTCATGTTACACAGCTCCTCAATGTGCCTCATCTTCCTGGACAGCTCGTCCTTCTTTATTTCCAACTTCTGGATCACATTAGACAGGGACAATGACATCTTCTCTTCCCGCCTGGAGATCTCACTCAGGACCTTCTTCTCCAGGTCGTCCACCCGCCTCCTGATGTCTGTACACAGGGCAGTGACTCTCTTGGCTTCTCCAGATGCTTTTTCTTGAGATTTTCTCCTGTGTTCCTCCAGGCTCTGGACTTTTTCCACAGTCTCATTTTTCTTTGTGGTCAGATTCCGAACAAGGTATTTCAGTTTGTTCTTTTTCTTCTCAGAGGCCTCATCCAGCATCTCCACCCGGTGTCCCCTATGTTCTCCAACTGAACTGCAGGACACACAGATACAAGCAGCGTCCTCAGTGCAGTAATATTCCAGAATCTTCCTATGGATGGAACATTTTCTGCTTTTCAGGGAAGTGCTGGGTTCTGTTAGGACGTGATCTGCTGATGTTTTGATGTGAACTTTTAGGTGTTTCTCACACAGAGAAGCCTCACACACCAGACAGGATTTAACAGCAGGTACAGGAGAGTCCACACAGTAAGTGCAGCAGATCCCGGTGATCTCCTCATGATGTAGTTGAGTAGACTGGACATTCTCCACAACATTACACAGAGTTATGTTCTTCTGTAGTGGAGGCCACTTCTGAAATGTTGCTCTACATTCAGGACAGGAATAATCTCCATACCCGCCATCTGTATCCCGCACTCCATCAATACAGACCCGGCAGAAGTTGTGTCCACATTTCAGGGTTACAGGATCTGTATAAATGTTCATACAGATGGAGCAGTTTAGCTCCTGTCTCAGATCAGCAGACGCCATGGCTGAGATCAGTCAGAGCAGAGAAATCAAATGTGATGGATGTTACTGGCAGCAGGGTGTGTTCCAGCATTTTCCTTATCATTATACACTTTGCCCTTTGCTTGTTTGTCTTCTTGCATCATATTTCCCTGGTTTTTCCTTAAGGGCAGGATCATTACTTCAGCAATATATCTTTACTGTGAAGGCCGATATGCCTTTTTACTATGCTGATGAATAAATGCTTATCCTTCCTCGTGTGCCTATTATGGTGGCCTGTTTAGTGCTCCTAGTTAAATTAAAACTAGGGTCCCAAATCCTAATATATACTGCATCATCACACAGTTTATTGGATGGTGTTCTTGAAGTAATTACATACAGTCATGGCCAAAAGTATTGACACCCCTGCAATTCTGTCAGATAATACTCAGTTTCTTCCTGAAAATGATTGCAAACACAAATTATTTGTTATTATTATCTTCATTTAATTTGTCTTAAATGAAAAAACACAAAAAAAAATTGTCCTAAAGCCAAATTGGATATAATTCCACACCAAACATAAAAAAGGGGGTGGACAAAAGTATTGGCGCTGTTGGAAAAATCATGTGATGCTTCTCTAATTTTTGTAATTAACAGCCCCTGTAAGTTACCTGTGGCACCTAACAGGTGTTGGCAATAACTAAATCACACTTGCAGCCAGTTGACATGGATTAAAGTTGACTCGACCTCTGTCCTGTGTCCTTGTGTGCACCACATTGAGCATGGAGAAAAGAAAGAAGACCAAAGAACTGTCTGAGGACTTGAGGAACCAAATTGTGAGGAAGCATGAGCAATCTCAAGGCTACAAGTCCATCACCAAAGACGGAAAAGAAAAATTGACAGGAGATTTCAACACAGGATTGTGCGGATGTTGGATAAAGAACCTCGACTAACATCCAAACAAGTTCAAGCTGCCCTGCAGTCCGAGGGTACAACAGTGCCAACCCCTACTATCCGTCGGCATCTGAATGAAAAGGGACTGTATGGTAGGACCCAGGAAGACCCCACTTCTTACCCCGAGACATAAAAAAGCCAGGCTGGAGTTTGCCAAAACTTACCTGAAAAAGCCTAAGGCTGTGTTCACACGATGCAGATTATTCGCGTTTTTTTCGCGTTTTTTCCCTATAAAAACGCTATAAAACCGCAAATAATCTGCTTATATTATGCATCCTATCATTTTTAATGAATTCTGCACTTTTTGTACACATGATGCGGTTTTTTCCGCGGTAAAAACGCATCGCGGTAAAAAACGCAGCATGTTCATTAATTTTGCGTTTTTTTTGCGGATTTCCCACTTAAAATGCATTGGGAAGTGTCCGGAAAAACCCGCGGCAAAAACGCGTCAAAACCGCGGCAAAAACGCGTCAAAACCGCGGCAAAAACGCACGCGGTTTTCTTGCGGATTTCTTGCAGAAAATGTCCGGAATTCTCCAGAATTTTCTGCAAGAAATCCTGAACGTGTGCACATAGCCTAAAAGTTTTGGAAGAATGTTCTCTGGTCAGATGAGACAAAAGTAGAGCTTTTTGGGCAAAGGCATCAACATAGAGTTTACAGGAGAAAAAAAGAGGCATTCAAAGAAAAGAACACGGTCCCTACAGTCAAACATGGCAGAGGTTCCCTGATGTTTTGGGGTTGCTTTGCTGCCTCTGGCACTGGACTGCTTGACCGTGTGCATGGCATTATGAAGTCTGAAGACTACCAACAAATTTTGTAGCATAATGTAGGGCCCAGTGTGAGAAAGCTGGGTCTCCCTCAGAGGTCATGGGTCAGACCCAAAACACACTTCAAAAAGCACTAGAAAATGGTTTGAGAGAAAGCACTGGAGACTTCTAAGATGGCCAGCAATGAGTCCAGACCTGAATCCCACTGAACGCCTGTGGAGAGATCTAAAAATGGCAGTTTGGAGAAGGCATCCTTCAAATATCAGGGACCTGGAGCAGTTTGCCAAAGAAGAATGGTCTAAAATTCCAGCAGAGCATTGTAAGAAACTCATTGATGGTTACCGGAAGCGGTTGGTCGCAGTTATTTTGGCTAAAGGTTGTGCAACCAAGTATTAGGCTGAGGGTGCCAATACTTTTGTCTGGCCCATTTTTGGAGTTTTGTGTGAAATGATCAGTTTTTGCTTTTTGCTTCATTCTCTTTTGTGTTTTTTCATTTAAGACAAATTAAATGAAGATAATAATACCAAAGAACTTGTGTTTGCAATCATTTTCAGGAAGAAACTGAGTATTATCTGACAGAATTGCAGGGGTGTCAATACTTTTGGCCATGACTGTAGTTAAATAGATTGAAAAAAGACCTAGATCCATCAAGTTCAACCTTTCTCTACCAATTGTACATTTCGTCACTAATTTAACTATAACCAGCAATGTTATGTGTATCAAGGAAATCATCCAGCCCTTTTTTAAAAGCTGTTATAGTGCCAGCCATTACTACCTCTTGTGGTCGGACATTCCACAATCTGACTTCTCTAACTGTAAAGAACCCTTTCCTATTTAGCTGTCAGAATCACCTTTCTTTCATCCGTAATTAGTGCCCCCTGGTCCTTAGTACGGTCTTTGGAAGGAACAAGTCATGTGCCGTCCTTTGTACTAACCACACAAGTAAATTAGATCCCCTCTGAGGTGTCTTTTTTCTAAGCTAAACAAGCTCAACTTTTCCAACCTCTCCTCATATGAGCAGCCTCCATCCCTTGTAATAATCTAGTTGCCCGTGGTTGAACTAATTGTAACTTCTGAATATCCTTTTTAAAATATGGAGCCCAAAACCGTATCCCATATTCTAGATATGGCCTCACCAGTGATTTATAAGGGGTTAATAATACATTGCGATCACAAAATTTTCTCTCTCTTTTTATGTATCCTGGATAGCTAGAGGGAATATAGAGCGCAAATAGGGTCTTATCCGAGAAAAAAGGTTATATTCGTGAGAGATAGTATGAATTCACTCACCTATTATGGTTGTGTAAGACAAAACGACTGCACTTAGCATTGGCGGCTGCTGCAAGCCCCGATGTGATGATCCTTTGCTAGGTGAAGAGAATGGGGCATCTATCTAGACTGTCCTGAGGAAGTGGTGTGATCACCACGAAACGCGTAGAAATAAAGTCTATTTTCTGTTACATCTACTTGGACTTCTCTGGTACATTATCCTGACAGGAGAGCAGCGCAGTCTGATGCCCCATTCTCTTCACCTAGCAAAGGATTTTTATGTATCCTAAAATCTTGTTTGTTTTTGCGGCTGCTGCTTGACATTGAGTCCTGCTGCTTAGCTGAATAGTAAACAGAATCCTCCGTCCTTCTTCTGTTCTATGGTCCCAAGTATACTCTCATTTATTGTATATGCAGCAATAGGATCACTCTGTCCAGGTTGCATTGCTTTACATTTATCTACATTACACCTCATTTGCCAAGTGTTTATACCCATTCAGTCATATTATTCAGATTGTTTTGCAATATTGTATGGTGAAGGTCAGATAATATCTTACATAGTTTGGTGCCGTCAACAAAGACTGACACTTTACTCTCAATCCAATCCACAAGGTCATTAATAAGAGGATAAAAATAATTGGTCCTAGCACAGATCCCTGTGGTACCCCACTGCTGACTATATCCCATTTAGAGAATGTACCATTTATGACGACTCTTTGTTTCCAGTCATTTAGCCAATTGATTACCCATCTGCATACAGTTTCTCCCAGTTCTTACTTCTGGACCTTCAGTATAAGGCTGTTATATGGCACAGTATCAAATGCCTTTGCAAAGTCCAGATAAATCACATCAGCTGCATTACCAACATCCAGATTTGCACTTACCTCCTCATAGAAACCCAACATGTTAGTTAGACACAACTTATTCTTCATGAATCCATGCTGGTTGTCAATTATTATATTATCTACAATATATTTCTGCAGGTCATCTCTTACAATGCCCTCAAAAATTTGACACACTACTGATGTCAGGCTTACTGGGTGGTAGTTGCCTGGATCTATCTTCTTACCTTTCTTAAATATCGGTGCCACGTGGTCCATTCTCCAATCCTGTGGCACCACCCCTGGTACAAGAGAGTCTAAGAGTGAGGGCTCATTTCCACTTGGGAGCCAAAAAACGGTCCGTGATCTGGACCGAAAAAACGGATGTAACGTATGCGGTTGTCATGCGAGTGTTATGCGATTGCAATGCGATTTTTAATTGCACCATCCGTTTTACATCCGTATGACATTCGTATGCAATCCGTTTTTTTCTCGCCAAATATTTTTATAGTCATTTACAGGACTATTTACAGTGTTCTAGGCCACAGAATGGTCAGGTATCCATAAAAAACGGATGGAATACGGCTTGTCTCGTCCGAGACTCGCAGCAAATCGTAGTCCGATTTCGGCAGAGAAAAAAATCGCAAATGAAAAGACACCTGTTGAATAACAATCCGATTTTTTATCGGATTGCACTCGTCCGTTTTCCTCGCAAGTGGAAATGAGCCCTATGAGATACAGTGGTCTATCAATTATTGAGCTCATTTCCCTCAGTATCCATGGATGAAATCCATCTCGGCTGGGGGGATTTGTCAATATGTAAATTGCTCAGATGTAGGTGTACTTCTTTTTGTGTTAAGGCCCCGTCTCACATAGCGATTTACCAACGATCACGACCAGCGATACGACCTGGCCGTGATCGTTGGTAAGTCGTTGTGTGGTCGCTGGGGAGCTGTCACACAGACAGCTCTCTCCAGCGACCAACGATCAGGGGAACGACTTCGGCATCGTTGAAACTGTCTTCAACGATGCCGAAGTCCCCCTGCAGCACCCGGGTAACCAGGGTAAACATCGGGTTACTAAGCGCAGGGCCGCGCTTAGTAACCCGATGTTTACCCTGGTTACCAAAAAAAACAAACACTACATACTCACCATCTGATGTCCGTCAGGTCCCTTGCCGTCTGCTTCCTGCTCTGAGTGCCGCCATACAGTGAGAGCAGAGCGCAGCGGTGACGTCACCGCTGCGCTCTGCTCTCACTGTACGGCCGGATCTCAGTCAGAGCAGGAAGCAGACGGCAAGGGACCTGACGGACATCAGATGGTGAGTATGTACTGTTTTTTTTTTTTTTTACATTTACCCTGGTTACCAGTGAAGACATCGCTGGATCGGTGTCACACACACCGATTCAGCGATGTCAGCGGGACCTCAACGACCAAAAAAAGGTCCAGGCCATTCCGACACGACCAGCGATCTCACAGCAGGGGCCTGGTCGCTGGTACGTGTCACACATAGCGAGATCGCTACTGAGGTCGCTGTTGCGTCACAAAACTTGTGACTCAGCAGCGATCTCGCTAGCGATCTCGCTATGTGAGACGGGGCCTTTAAACTAGTTATATCAGGTTGTGAACTTTGATTTTTGCCTTGTTAAATGCTCCCTGTAATGGACAGTTCATTCACACTGATAAAAAGTGCCTGTTAAGGCCCCGTCTCACATAGCGAGATCGCTAGCGAGATCGCTGCTGAGTCACAAGTTTTGTGACGCAACAGCGACCTCAGTAGCGATCTCGCTATATGTGACTCGTACCAGCGACCAGGCCCCTGCTGTTAGATCGCTGGTCGTGTCGGAATGGCCTGGACCTTTTTTTGGTCGTTGAGGTCCCGCTGACATCGCTGAATCGGTGTGTGTGACACCGATCCAGCGATGTCTTCACTGGTAACCAGGGTAAACATCGGGTTACTAAGCGCAGGGCCGCGCTTAGTAACCCGATGTTTACCCTGGTTACCAGCGTAAATGTAAAAAAAAAAAAAACAGTACATACTCACCATCTGATGTCCGTCAGGTCCCTTGCCGTCTGCTTCCTGCTCTGACTGAGATCCGGCCGTACAGTGAGAGCAGATCACAGCAGTGACGTCACCGCTGCGCTCTGCTCTCACTGTACGGCGACACTGTCAGAGCAGGAAGCAGACGGTAAGGGACCTGACGGGCATCAGATGGAGTATGTAGTGTTTGTTTTTTTTGGTAACCAGGGTAAACATCGGGTTACTAAGCGCGGCCCTGCGCTTAGTAACCCGATGTTTACCCTGGTTACCCGGGTGCTGCAGGGGGACTTCGGCATCGTTGAAGACAGTTTCAACGATGCCGAAGTCGTTCCCCTGATCGTTGGTCGCTGGAGAGAGCTGTCTGTGTGACAGCTCCCCAGCGACCACACAACGACTTACCAACGATCACGGCCAGGTCGTATCGCTGGTCGTGATCGTTGGTAAATCGATATGTGAGACGGGGCCTTTAAATATCTCAGCCTTTCCTTTGTCCTCTATGATTATTTTGTTATTGTCATCTTTTAAGGGGCCAATACCATCTGTTTTTTCTCTTTTGGCATTGATGTATTTAAAAAAATTTGGTGGATTTATTTTAATGTCTTTGGTGATTTGTTTCTCTGTAGATAACTTTGCTAGCTTGATTTCTTTTATACATTTCATATTAAGATCTTTATACTCCTGAAATGCTATTTCTATTTCAGTATTTTCGGCTTTCAAGATTCTGAATGCCCTTTGTTTTTGTCTTATTAAACTTTGTACTATTTAATTTATCCATAATCAGGATTTTTAATTCCCTGACATTTTATTACTAGAGGGTATACGTTTTCTGCAAGATTCTAGAAGTATTATACTTAAAAATGTCCCATTTATATTTGGTATCCCCAGTTACCATAACGTGGTCTCAGTCTACATGATTAAGCTCTTCACTTAATTTGTTAAAATCAGCTTACCTAAAGATCCAGGTTTTGGCATTTCCCCTTTTTAATGTTTCATTGAAAATTACAATGAAACTTACCATGTTATGGTCACTGCATCCCAAATGCTCCCTGACCTGTACATCTGAAATTGTATCTGGTCTATTTGACAGAACCGGATCCAGCATCTTACCTCCCCTGGGTGGTTCATCTACAAGCTGAGAAAGGTATTTGTCTTGAACTGTGGATAAGAAATTGTAGATTTTAGCACAACCAGAAGATTCTATATCCCATTGAATGTCTGGATAGTTAAAATCCCCCATTATACGAACCCTGTTACTGTTTTCTGCCTTTTTAATTTGTTGCAGCATTTCATCTTCTACCTGTTCAGCTATATTAGGAGGCTTGTAGCAAACTGCAATTAGCAGCTTTCTATTATTGCCATCCCTATGTACATTTACCCATTAGTATGGCATGGACATACATCAAATTTGACTAATAAAGATGACGAGGGTCATTACAAGTCTATGGGATCGTGAAAAACAAGAACAGCACACAAATGGCATCTGCCTGCCATACGTGTGCTGCCCGTGTTTAATATTGCAAAGTATAGGAGAAGCTTTGTCATTTCTTTCTTTCTTTATCCATACTGGAAAAACACTGATGGTAAAAACGGACACTCTGATGACACCAGTACCGTTATTTTATGCGTTTTATATGGACATGTGAAGGAGGCCTAAAAGAAAACAATCAAGAAATGTTTTTTTTATTCTTGTAGCAATATTGGCGGTTTGCTTCTGCATAATTAAAAAAAATAACAGAAGCAGGAGTAAAACCACAATGACCACCCAAGCAGCATCAGTTGACATCTATATGGCTCTACCTGGCCCTGCCTTATTGACGTGTGCTGCTCTTCTGTCTCCATATCAAAAATATTTGTGTTTTATTTTTCTCACAATTTTTCTTCACTGTTGTGTTGTAAGACAAACTATCTCATACCTTCCAACCATTCTCGATCAAACAGGATAGTCCCGAATTTGGGGAGCTATCCTAGGAGTTTTGGCCTTTAACTTTATCTCTGTCCTAAGTACACCGATGGAGTTGAACATATTGGTGTCGCAGTGAAACGACAGGTCTTTGATCAATATTCCATCTAGGTAAAGTCTGGAGGTCCTGCCAGGACATTATGGTCACCTGACCATTGAATGCTCAAAGATCTAAAGATCTTGGCAGGTTTTCGAGCACTACCTTGACTGGCAGCAGAAGCCATTAACACAATAGCAGCGAGTAAGGATGTAACAGGCGAGTGTGATGTTTGTGTAGTTATGATGCTTGTGCATCATACTGTGTGAAAGGAACTATGGGGGACATCATATTGTGTAGGGGCATTATAACATGAAAGGGATTTGTGGGGCATTATGCTATATGTGTGTGGAGTAATGTACTTTCGGGGCAAAATACTTTGTGTGAGAACCTCTGCAGAGGCATCTTGTGTGTGGAAGAATTTACTGTGGGGGGCAGTATACTATGTGTAGGGAAATGTACTATGGAGGCTTCATACTATTATGTGGGAATGAGTTGTGGTGTCATTATACTGTGTGAGGGGAAATGTACTGTGGGGGATCATACTGAGTGTGGGTGGAACAAACTGTTGGGTTTATTATACTGTGTTTAGGGAAATGTAGTGAGATCTCATACTGTGTGTGGAAGAAATTAATTGTGGGGGACATTATACTCTGTGTGGAGAAATGTTCTGTACGGACACCTTAGTGTATGTGAGGGAATGTAATATGGTGACATTATACTGTGTGTGGAGGCATCATAGTGTGTGTGGAGGGACTGACTCTAGTGTTCACTTCTCTTGCAGGGACGTTAGCCACTGTCACTAACTCTAATGGTCCATTTCCTCTGGACGATGTCAGGGCAGTAATGAAAGCTGATCGACACTGACTAAATCGCTAAGCGGGGGTCTAAGGGATTACTTGTTTCTTACAGGTAACTACAGAGACTGACCCCCGGAGTAGATTGGTGTCAGTGGTGCTTAGCCTGTAGTGAGATCAGGAAAAAAGCAAATTGTTCTGCCTTCCTCAACGTAGGATGCTGTGTGGATTCCAACATACGGCTAAACCTTCATCCACATCCAATTAAACAGACTGTATTGAAGCTCAAGTCTTATTTATTAGGGTGATGATAACATAAACTATAACGTTGAACAACAATGGTGGATAGTATTCATAGTAGATGATCGAATAGTGAATGATGTTGATGTACAAAGTGAATGTTCAGTGAATAATCATAGTGGATGACTGGTGAAAAACTGTAAAGAATAACAGCATATCAGTATATGCACATACAAGGTGCAATCACATAAATAACTGGGACATTACAGCAAGAATTGTACAGAGTGCATTACACAGTAATTCTAACAACACTGCCCTATTCTATACAAAGATGCATCTATCTACATGCAGAGTAAACATTACCTAACTGCAAGCTGCAGAGCACAATCTGCCTAACTATATCAGACTATAGGAGCTACATAAGGCTCAAATACTAACACGAACATAAGATGCATTTAACCCTTTATAAACGTACCGAGATCCGTTAGGACAGGGGTAGGAATGTAAGTGAGACAGGAGCATGTGTGCTTCTTCTTCAGACCTGAGGAGAAATGGCTACTGATTCTTGTCTTCCACAAGAAGAATGAGGGCGGAACCTACCCAGAAGACATTGCTCTTTTGAGGAAAAAGTTGGTAAACAACATGAAAAGTAGGCAACTGATGACCTCCAGTGGCCACAACTTGAATAACAGGATAATTAACTTTCTGCACATTAAGATGGGCAGAACACAAATCTTTGCACAAACCTCAACACTCGAGAGCTTGTAATTGCTTCGAAAATATATGTGGAGGAGTGATAGAGATCCTTACTGTCATGATATCACTTGAAACCTTATTAACGTCAACATGTGAGAATGAAGACATTTCCGATCCTAAAAAGAATCAAGCAATGTTTATAGCGATCCTTTGTGGTCGTAGGAATAAAAATTAGAAATATGCATGTATTTCCTATTTTTCATTACATATTCTCCTGTTATCAGTAGTAAAACAGCATTACATAAATGACATAAACATAAGCCCCATGCATCACAAAAAAATTAGTTGAATTTCCGAATGAGAAAACATTATAGTTATAGAGCTCTAAAAAAAGCATGTACGATACTAGACCTAACGGATCTTGTGTAGATTTCTTCTATGACGATGGTGCCTCACAGCTGCTCTCTGATATCATTATAGAACCATTATATACATATAACGCAGCATCTAGGGGCTCGTAGAAGGTGGCAGTGAAGGTGTGTAAGTGTCTGATGGGGTCACACAGCTCATAAAAGGACAACCGCCCGGCCTCATAATCCAGACATATCCTGAACCGATCACTGGAGATCTGGTGAGGTAATGGGATCACTTTACTGTCATGTATCACTGAATACTGAAAATTATTCACCAGCCCTTTATATAAACCCCAGGACTTATTATTATTTCCAATGAGTAACTGCCACCCCCTCCTGTCTATACTGGGGTAACACATCCCCACCATCCAATCTCCTGACCCCCTGATCTCCACATCCCAGTAATGTCGTCCTGAGGTAAATCTCCTCCCGCCCATCACCTGATAATACTGGAATCTCTCTGCTGTTTCTGGACGATTCTGTGTTATTTCTGTCCAGGTCGCTGTTTTCAGGTCGTCTGATATAAAGAGATTATTACCAGCTGTGTTTACATCCAGTAATATGTCTGCGGGATCCTGCACAGAGAAGATCACATTTATATCTCTTATCATAGCAGATAATGTGTGTGATATGTGTGAGATCAGCTCCGCACCTTGATTATCTCCGTCATGTCCATCTGTACTCTCATCACCTCCATCACATCCCCGTGTGTCCTCATCCCCTCCATCATGTCCCCCTATGTCCACATCTCCCTCCTCCTCCTCAGGATCACACAAGTCACCGATGTCTGGATCCTGTAAGACAGTCAGTGGATCAGTCATGTTACACAGCTCCTCAATGTGCCTCATCTTCCTGGACAGCTCGTCCTTCTTTATTTCCAGTTCCTGGATCACATCAGACAGTGACCGCGACATCTTCTCTTCCCGCGTGGAGTTCTCACTCAGGACCTTCTTCTCCAGGTCATCAAGTTGTCTCCTGATTTCTACAAACAGGCCAGTGACCATCTTGGCTTCTCCAGATGTTTTTTCTTGAGCTTTTTTCCAACTTTCCCTCAGACTCTGGACTCTTTCCTCAGTCTTCTTTTCCTCTTTGATCAGTTTCTGGAGAACATTTCTCAGTTTCGTCTTCTTTTTCTCGGAGACCTCATCCAGCATCTCCACCCAGTGTCCCCGATGTTCTCCAATTAAACTACAGGACACACAGATAAAAGCAGCATCCTCAGTACAGTAATATTCCAGGAATATTCTTCTTATGGATGGAACATTTTCTAGTCTCTAGAGAAGTGCTGGGGTCTGTTAGGATGTGATCTGCTGCTGTTTTGATGTGAACTTTTAGGTGTTTCCCACACAGAGAAGCCTCACACAGCAGACAGGATTTAACAGCAGGTACGGGAGAGTCCACACAGTAAGTGCAGCAGATCCCGATGATCTCCTAATGTGGCTGAGTAGACAGGACTTTCTCCACGACATTACACAGGGTTATGTTCCTCTGTAATGGAGGCCACTTCTGAAATGTTGCTTTGCACTCAGGACAGGAATATTCTCCATACCCGCCCTCTGTAGCCAGCACTCCATCAGTACAGACCCGGCAGCAGTTGTGTCCACATTTTAGGGTTACAGGATCTGTGTAAATGTTCATACAGATGGAGCAGAGCAGCTCGTGTCTCAGATCAGCACACGCTATGGCTTCCAGATTTGCAAGGAAAGTGAAAGTGTGTGTTATTGTTTTAGCACATATGACAGCACAATGCCCAGCTGAGAGCTTCTAGTAGAAAGAAGGAAATCTTTTGACATTTTATTTTCTTTTTTTTTTTAGTAGAAAAGTAATTTCAATGCCTCTTTATGTACTGATTGAGAGACATTTTTGACTTGTAGACCCTACACGCTGAAAAAGATTTGTTGGCTGGCAACGTGAAAAAGACTTCCCTATTCCGAGATAACAGGATTCATCACAACTAAATCTACGACCATGGCTAGAGCATTCAGGCGTTATTGAGTATAAGGTACTCCATCAAAATTCAATGATTCAACTGAAAGTGTAAGTGCAGAAGGTAACAATATCCTCCTGTGTTAAGTACCAGTTAAGCCCCAGTACAATGGTCTTGCAGAGAACCGACAGGTCCTTCTTTTCAATTCTGACTAGGCAAAGCCTGAAGGTCCTGCAAGGACATTTATCACCTGATCCCGAAATGTCACATGACCTGAAGATCTTGGTACATTTTCAGGAAATATCTAGACTGGCAGCAGAGTGCAAGTAACACAGGAGCAGTGATGTGCTTAAATGGGGGCATGTGTGGGAGGGACTTAAGGGGACTCCATATTGTGTACGGGGCTGTGGGAACATCATACTGTCTACGTGCATTATTTTGTGAGGGAACTGTGGGGCATCATGTTGTGTGTGGGGAATAATGTACTGTGGGGGTATCATACTGTGCGAGGGAGAGAATACTATATGGAGGCATCGTTCTGTATGTGGGTGAATGAACTGTGGGGACACCGTCATTTGTTAGAGGAAAGTACTGTGGAATTATACTGTGTGTGGGGAAATGTAATGTGGTGACATAATACTGTGTGGGGGGGAATGTACTCTGGGTGTCATACTATGTGTCTATTTGTGGGGGAATGTACTATGAGGACATAATTCTGTGTGTGAGAGAATATACTGTGTGGACATGATATTTTGTGTTTTGGAGACTGAATTGTAAGGATATCATACTGCGTTTTGGGGAATGTAGTGTGAGGACATGATTCTGTGTGTGGGGCAATGTACTGTGAGACACCATACTTCGTGTGTTGGAAAGAACTGTGGGGACATCATACTGTGTGGGGGAGAATATACTCTGGGCATCATACTGTATTTGGGGGAATGTACTGTGGGGACATCACACTGTGTGTTGAGGGCACTATGGGGGCCACGAAAGTGTACCATTCTACTGTATATTAGAATACTAATAGGCTTTACTAAGAGCAATATATCTGTGTGGGCACATATAATAGATTGAGTGAGAATAACATACTCATTGTGGCGCACTACATTGTATATGTCACTTTCCTTTCTCTTTGTGTTTTAAAATGAGCCACCTGTACAGTTTCTTCAATGTTTTATGGCTTTCTCTCCCTATCTCTATGGTTAAGCTTTGAGCTGTGACGTCCTCTCACTGTCCAGATTTACCACAAAATGGCATCTGCATCCTGTGTTCTGCTTTATTCAAGCTGTGGTGGACTCTCCTGATAGTCTCTGCGATATAATGTGATATGATAGTTGCAAGAAATTATGGAGAAACGTGTCCTCTTGCGACTGAGGTCATGTGATCCTTTTCTGATCGATGCAATCTTCAGAAATGTGTAAAACAGTGATGACCATTTTAGGTGATTCACAGGAAAAAAAATGACATATTGATTAAACTTACACATACTGCACGAATATATGTTTATATACTGTATGCAATAAATAATTATGCAAACTTTATTTTTCATCAAATAGAGCCAAATAGAGCAGAACTAATGTTATACAATGGTGTAAGGCTCCATTGTGTCTGTTGTGAGATTGCACTAAAGTTATGAAAATAGAGCACACAGTGGGAGAAATATGGAGTATTATGTCAGTCACAACTAGAGATAAACAAACTTGTTCGGAAAACGTTCGCCAATCTCAAATTCGGCACGAACCTTTCACATTCGAATCCGTGTTCGGATTCACGATCAGTTTCCTCAAAATCGGCAAAATTTGGCCAAAGTTTGATAAATGATCGAGTTTCCACTAATGCCTTTGTTATGACTTTGGCTAGGATAGTGGTGCTGTATGATGAGCGGGGGGACGTGTTTGATGAGGGAAGGGGCCGGGCAGAGGTCAGAGGAGCAGCAGGCTGTTATTCTTTTTTTTAATTAGCTTAATGTGTGGAGATTTCGGCAGCCAGGTTTCAGAAACCATCCACAACATCCAGATACAAAGGGTTGTGGCATTGGCTGCCGAAGTCAAATGTCTCTCCATATAAACATGGCTTCAGCGACATTTTGGGAGTGTAATAGTTTAGTAAGGCTGCTGCTCCAAGTAGTCAGATAGTTAGCTAAGCGGTTTATTCTCAGCTAGCTCAGATAGATAGGATCCTGTGTCAGATCAACCTTCCAGCATATAAATCTGGAATGCTAATTCTGTAGTGCAGCAACAAGTTGCCACTTCAGTATATAAATCCATAGTGCTGCCGATTCTGTGGAACAGCGACAAGTCGCCACTTCATTATATAAATCCATAGTGCTGCCGATTCTGTGGAACAGCGACAAGTCACCACTTCATTATATAAATCCATAGTGCTGCCGATTCTGTGGAACAGCGACAAGTCGCCACTTCATTATATAAATCCATACTGCTGCCGATTCTGTGGAACAGCAACCATTCGCCACTTCAGCATATAAATTCTTAGAAAACCAAAGGTAAGCAAATGTAAGTATAGAGCAGCACAGCTTGGGTATTAAGGGAATAGAGCAAGATACGTGCTTGAACAGCTGAAATCCTGACTGCTGACTTCGGGTGCTCACATGCAACAAACAATGTGTAACAATCCTTTCGTAGAAAAAATGCAGCAGCACTCACCGATCGTGGAGTGACCAAAGTCCTTTATTCAAGCATGTGAAGAAACATCTTAGCGGCTCGGGGGTATGCAGTGACAGCAGGAGTGTGTGGGGGACGACGACGGCCGTTTCGCGCTGTATCTAGAGCTTCTACGGGTCCATTGCTGTCACTGCACACCCCCGAGCCGCAAAGATGTTTCTTCACATGCTTGAATAAAGGACTTTGATCACTCCAGGATCGGTGAGTGCTGCCGCATTTTTTCTACGGAAGAATATAAATTCTTAGGCTAAATGTGTGGTTCAGCCACCAATCCACATTTCAGCATATACATTTTTTGTGCTAATTCTGTGGTCCAAACACACTATCTCAGCAAATAAATAGTGATTGTTAACAACGTAAAAACAACTGGGTCCGCGCTACAGTGCTATTGAAACAAATGCAAATGTACACTAAGTGTGTACCGAAATGACTCCACGATACTTCGCTCAAACGATGCACAGTGTAACAGTCAAAATATTACAGAAGGATAAATGCTGCGCTGCCCAGCATAACTAAGGACCACCGTATACCGATCACCACTGATCAGAACCTAGACATGGACCAGGGAAATTAGTATGCCTAGAAAGCCAGTGCCAGTAAATAAATTGCGCACTCACCGTGGTGTTGTAGTAGCCCGGTGTATAACGATGGATGTTGTTCCGGTTTAGAAGGTGGTATCCGTCGGGCGGGTGTGCGGGCAGATAGGCAGGCGAGCAGGGAAGAACAACCGCAGAGCAGCGTGCAGTGCAGAAGCTGCGTAGAGCCAGGGACAGCTCCAGCCGGTAGCGTCCCTGGATACGAGCGGGAAACAACAGAGGGAGGAGCTAGCTGGCACAGGGCTCAGCGTGTGACGTCACTGAGCTTGAGGAAAGTACGGGGGTACGCTGCTCTGCGGTTGTTCTTCCCTGCTCGCCTGCCTGTCTGCCCGCACACCCGCCCGACGGATACCACCTTCTAAACCGGACCAACATCTGTCATGATTTCCCAATGGCAGGGAAACAGGGACAAAACGGACAAGCTCTGGGAAGATGGTATCTTAGGTAACCGCGACCCTGAACCTAACACACAACTTAAAGTAGCCAGGGGGGGTACCTACGTTGATTCTAGACCCCTCGTGCCAGCCGGAGATCTAACTACCCCTAGTAGAGGAATACACAGATCTGGCTTGCCTCAAGGGAATCCCCAAAAGTTATAGTAGCCCCCCCACATGTAATAACGGTTAGGTAAGAGGAAAACACAAACGCAGTATGAATATAGATTCAGCAAAGCGAGGCCCTCTAAGCTAAATAGCGAAAGATACAAAAGAGGACTTCGCGGTTACCTCAAAACCCTGAAAAGCCATCCTGAAATTACCTTAACTCTGTTTATCAACTCATGATACCGGAGTGGTAATTTCAGATCACCAGAGCTTCCAGCCGCACAGGAAATATAAATGCAAGCTGGACAAAACAAATCTCAAGATGCAAAAAGATCAACTTAGCTGAATTGCAGACTTGGAGCAGGTAACAAAATCAGAGACGGTCTGATAACATTGATTGCCGGCGCCAGAATGACTGGGAAGCCAGCCTAAGTAGGAAACTCCCAGTGCCTGATGAAAACAGGTGCGCTGAGAGCAAAAGACCAAAGTAAGCCAGTACCAGTAGCCACCAGAGGGAGCCAAAAACAGAATTCACAACAGTACCCCCCCCCTTAAGGAGGGGGCACCGAACCCTCATGAGAACCACCAGGGCGACCTGGATGCGCCCTATGAAAGGCACGGACCAAATCAGAGGCATGAACATCAGAGGCAGTCACCCAAGAATTATCCTCCTGACCGTATCCCTTCCATTTAACCAAATATTGAAGTCTCCGTCTGGAAATACGAGAGTCCAAAATCTTTTCCACAACATACTCCAATTCACCCTCCACCAGCACAGGAGCAGGAGGATCAACAGAAGGAACAACCGGCACCTCGTACCTCCGCAACAATGACCGATGGAAGACATTATGAATAGTGAAAGACGCTGGTAGGTCCAAACGAAAAGATACCGGATTAAGAATCTCCAAAATCTTATAAGGACCTATAAACTGAGGCTTAAACTTAGGAGAAGAGACCTTCATAGGGACAAAGCGAGAAGACAACCACACCAAGTCCCCAACACGGAGACGATGACCCTCACGACGATGACGATTAGCAAACTGCTGAGTCTTCTCCTGAGACAACTTCAAATTGTCCACCACATGACCCCAAATCTGGTGCAATCTATCCACCACAGTGTCCACTCCAGGACAATCCGAAGATTCCACCTGACCAGATGAAAAATGGGGGTGAAACCCTGAATTGCAAAAGAAAGGAGAAACCAGAGTGGCAGAACTGGCCCGATTATTGAGGGCAAACTCGGCCAACGGCAAAAAGGCGACCCAATCATCCTGATCAGCAGACACAAAACACCTCAAATAAGTCTCCAAGGTCTGATTAGTTCGCTCCGTCTGGCCATTAGTTTGAGGATGGAAGGCAGACGAAAACGACAAATCAATGCCCATCCTGGCACAAAATGCTCGCCAGAACCTAGACACAAATTGAGATCCTCTGTCAGAAACGATGTTCTCCGGAATACCATGTAAGCGAACCACATTCTGAAAAAACAAAGGAACCAACTCCGATGAAGAAGGCAATTTGGGCAAGGGTACCAAATGAACCATCTTAGAAAAACGGTCACATACCACCCAAATGACGGACATCTTCTGAGAAACCGGGAGATCCGAGATAAAGTCCATGGAGATGTGCGTCCACGGCCTCTTTGGAATAGGCAAGGACAACAACAATCCACTCGCCCGAGAACAGCAAGGCTTGGCCCGAGCACAAATATCACAAGACTGTACAAAGGCACGCACATCCCGAGACAGGGAAGGCCACCAGAAGGACCTGGCCACCAAATCTCTGGTACCAAAAATTCCAGGATGGCCTGCCAACACAGAAGAATGAACCTCTGAGATGACTCTACTGGTCCACTCATCTGGAACAAACAATCTCCCAGACGGACAACGATCAGGCCTATCATTCTGAAACTCCTGCAACGCACGTCGCAAGTCTGGAGAGACAGCAGACAAAATCACTCCATCCTTAAGGATCCCAGTAGGCTCAGAATCACCAGAGGAGTCAGGCTCAAAACTCCTAGAAAGCGCATCAGCCTTCACATTTTTCGAACCCGGCAAGTATGAAACCACAAAATTAAACCGGGAGAAAAACAACGACCAGCGCGCCTGTCTAGGATTCAGACGCCTGGCAGACTCCAGGTAAATCAGATTCTTGTGATCAGTCAAGACCACCACCTGATGTCTAGCACCCTCCAGCCAATGACGCCACTCCTCAAATGCCCACTTCATGGCCAAGAGCTCCCGATTACCGACATCATAATTTCGCTCTGCGGGCGAAAACTTTCGAGAGAAAAATGCACATGGTCTCATCACTGAGCAATCGGGACTTCTCTGCGACAAAACTGCTCCCGCTCCAATCTCGGAAGCATCAACCTCCACCTGAAAAGGAAGCGAAACATCAGGCTGGCGCAACACAGGGGCAGAAGCAAAGCGGCGCTTAAGCTCCCGAAAGGCCTCCACAGCCGCAGAGGACCAATTGGCAACATCAGCACCCTTCTTAGTCAAATCAGTCAAAGGTTTAGCAATACTTGAGAACCCAGTTATAAACCGACGATAGAAATTAGCAAAGCCCAAGAACTTCTGAAGACTCTTCAGGGAAGTAGGCTGCGTCCAATCACAAATAGCTCGAACCTTAGCAGGATCCATCTCAACAGAAGAAGGGGAAAAAATATACCCCAAAAAGGAGATTTTCTGAACCCCAAAGATACACTTTGAACCCTTTACAAACAAAGAATTGGACCGCAAAACCTGAAAAACCTTCTTAACCTGTTGAACATGCGACTCCCAGTCATCCGAAAAAATCAAAATATCATCCAAATACACGATCATAAATTTATCCAGGTATTCACGGAAAATATCGTGCATAAAGGACTGAAAGACTGAAGGAGCATTAGAAAGACCAAAAGGCATTACCAAATACTCAAAATGGCCCTCGGGCGTATTAAATGCGGTTTTCCACTCATCTCCCTGCTTAATCCGCACCAAATTATACGCACCCCGAAGATCGACCTTAGAGAACCACTTTGCCCCTTTAATACGAG
Organism: Ranitomeya variabilis; assembly: GCF_051348905.1. Classification (NCBI taxonomy): domain Eukaryota; kingdom Metazoa; phylum Chordata; class Amphibia; order Anura; family Dendrobatidae; genus Ranitomeya; species Ranitomeya variabilis. The sequence goes on along the minus strand of NC_135236.1, from coordinate 674,282,797 downwards.
CAAATAAATCAGTCAATAGTGGCAAAGGATACTGGTATTTGACTGTAATCTTATTCAACAGGCGATAATCAATACAGGGCCTCAGGGAGCCATCCTTTTTACCCACAAAAAAAAAACCTGCTCCTAAAGGGGATGAGGATGGACGTATAAGTCCCTTTTCCAAGGACTCCTTAATATATTCCCGCATAGCAGCATGCTCAGGCACAGACAGATTGAACAAACGACCCTTGGGAAACTTGCTGCCTGGAATCAAGTCTATAGCACAATCACACTCCCTGTGGGGGGGAAGAGAACCAATTTTCGGCTCCTCAAAAACATCAGAAAAATCAGACAAAAATGCTGGAATTTCAGAGGGAGTAGATGAAGCAATAGAAACCAAAGGTGCTTCCCCATGAACCCCCCGACATCCCCAGCTTAGTACAGACGTTGTCTTCCAGTCCAGGACTGGGTTATGAGTTTGCAACCATGGCAGTCCAAGTACTAAGACATCATGCAAGTTATGCAGCACAAGGAAACGAATGACCTCCTGATGATCAGGAGTCATGCACATAGTCACTTGTGTCCAGAATTGTGGTTTATTCCTAGCCAAAGGTGTGGAATCAATACCCTTCAGAGGGATAGGAACTTCCAATGGCTCTAGGCTAAACCCACATTGTCTGGCAAAGGACCAATCCATAAGACTCAAGGAAGCGCCAGAATCCACATAGGCATCCACAGTAATAGATGACAATGAACAAATCAGAGTTACAGACAAAATAAACTTAGATTGTAAGGTGCCAATTGCAAAAGAGTTATCAGCCTTTTTTGTGCGTTTAGAGCATGCTGATATAATGAGCAGAATCACCGCAGTAAAAGCACAACCCATTTTTACGCCTATAATTCTGCCGTTCACTTCTGGACAGAATTCTATCACATTGCATAATTTCTGGTGCCTGCTCAGAAGACACCGCCAAATGGTGCACAGGTTTGCGCTCCCGCAAACGCCGATCAATTTGAATCGCCATAGTCATGGACTCATTCAGACCTGTGGGCGTAGGAAACCCCACCATGACATCTTTAACGGCGTCAGAGAGACCTTCTCTGAAATTCGCCGCCAGGGCGCACTCATTCCACTGAGTAAGCACTGACCATTTTCGAAATTTTTGACAATATATTTCAGCTTCATCATGCCCTTGAGAGAGGGCTATCAAGGCCTTTTCAGCCTGAACTTCCAAATTAGGTTCCTCATAGAGCAACCCCAGTGCCAGAAAAAACGCATCCACACTGAGCAACGCAGGATCCCCTGGTGCCAATGCAAATGCCCAATTCTGGGGGTCACTCCGCAACAAGGAAATAACAATTTTAACCTGCTGAGTGGGGTCTCCAGCGGAGCGAGATCTCAGAGATAGATACAATTTACAATTGTGCTTAAAATTCAAAAAACGAGATCTATCTCCAGAAAAGAACTCGGGTATAGGGATCTTGGGTTCAGATATAGGAGCATGTATAACATAGTCTTGGATATTTTGAACTTTAGAAGCTAGAGCATTTAGGTTTGAAGCTAAACCCTGGACATCCATCTCTCAGCACTTGAGATCTAAGCCATTCAGGAGTTAAGAGGAGAGAAAAAAAAAAAACACAGCAGATTGCAATTTTGGCTGACAGAGTCTCAGAGCAAAAAAAAAAAAAAAAAAATGATGTCAGAAACTTCTTTTTTCTCTCTTTCTTCAGCCAATACGTTTAATATATTATGGCCGGCAATACTGTCATGATTTCCCAATGGCAGGGAAACAGGGACAAAACGGACAAGCTCTGGGAAGATGGTATCTTAGGTAACCGCGACCCTGAACCTAACACACAACTTAAAGTAGCCAGGGGGGGTACCTACGTTGATTCTAGACCCCTCGCGCCAGCCGGAGATCTAACTACCCCTAGTAGAGGAATACACAGACCTGGCTTGCCTCAAGGGAATCCCCAAAAGTTATAGTAGCCCCCCCACATGTAATAACGGTTAGGTAAGAGGAAAACACAAACGCAGTATGAATATAGATTCAGCAAAGCGAGGCCCTCTAAGCTAAATAGCGAAAGATACAAAAGAGGACTTCGCGGTTACCTCAAAACCCTGAAAAGCCATCCTGAAATTACCTTAACTCCGTTTATCAACTCATGATACCGGAGTGGTAATTTCAGATCACCAGAGCTTCCAGCCGCACAGGAAATATAAATGCAAGCTGGACAAAACAAATCTCAAGATGCAAAAAGATCAACTTAGCTGAATTGCAGACTTGGAGCAGGTAACAAAATCAGAGACGGTCTGATAACATTGATTGCCGGCGCCAGAATGACTGGGAAGCCAGCCTAAGTAGGAAACTCCCAGTGCCTGATGAAAACAGGTGCGCTGAGAGCAAAAGACCAAAGTAAGCTAGTACCAGTAGCCACCAGAGGGAGCCAAAAACAGAATTCACAACAAACATCCATCGTTATACACCGGGCTACTACAACACCACGGTGAGTGCGCAATTTATTTACTGGCACTGGCTTTCTAGGCATACTAATATCCCTGGTCCATGTCCAAGTTCTGATCAGTGGTGATCGGTATACGGTGGTCCTTAGTTATGCTGGGCAGCGCAGCATTTATCCTTCTGTAATATTTTGACTGTTACACTGTGCATCGTTTGAGCGAAGTATCGTGGAGTCATTTCGGTACACACTTAGTGTACATTTGCATTTGTTTCAATAGCACTGTAGCGCGGACCCAGTTGTTTTTATGTTGTTTGCATTCATTATCTGACAGCAAAGGCCCCTTTCTGTCTCGGTTCCTGCGGCTCAGTGACTCTGGGGAGGTAGCGCTGGTGTATTCTTTTGCATTAAATAGTGATTGTTAATTTAGTGACAGGTGACTGAAAGGTCTGGGCCTAGGGTTGTGAACGGCTGGTTAAATGATGGGAAGGGTACATCCAACATGAGTGGGAAAAAGCGAGGTCGTGGTGGAAGGCGGAATAGGCTTGTTGTTCAAGGTGTATGTTGGGTACGTGATAATGTTACTGAAAGCTCTACTGAATAAACACCGGTTCGTCCTATCCAAAGACAACTGACAACTTGTTACTGGATGGGCTACTCCCTTGCTTTGGCAGCCACAGTATAACAGTGGTACTCCTTGTAGATGAGGGCCATAAAGAGCATGTGCTTCAGTGGATAGCAAATGTTGAATCAAGTGGCTCCTTCTCCTCCACCTTAACATATCACACAGTACAGCCCTTACAGGTGGCACCCCAATTACTCTTGTTTCCCCCACATCACAACTCTCCAACCGCCCAACTAACTGTGGGGAACCACAGATGGGCAAGTCTGCAGAGTAGATAAGATATTCTATTCCATCGGCATCAGAGGTCTGCTCATAAGATTCATAGACTCAAGAAGAGGAAAGCATCTGCACCAATGTCCAAAATTATTTTCAGTTGGATCCGGGGCCGGACGAAGTAGCCTCATAGCAGAATCCAGACCCTCATCACTAGACGTTAACCCCGGTGGTCGAGGGGATCCTGATGAGACACAGATACCTGTGTTGCACACAGACTGTTCTGTTCTGTTAGGGCAGAAAGAAGAGGAGGGTGAATCTCAGGGCAAGGAGTGAGAGAAAAGAGAGGATGACGATGAGGTTGCATATCCCACTTGGTGTGAACCCAGAAGCACGCAGCTGAGTAGCTCAGCAGAGGAGGAGGAAGATGAGGTTACACAAAGACATGGAGTGATGCTACCACAACAAACACTGCATCCTCAGCCACAACTCTGGCTGTGGACAGCAGTGGTCGCGAGTCTGCAGTTTGCAGGAGCAGCAGGGGTTGCATAGCCTGGGCCTTTTTGGAGATCGCAAAGGATGACCCAACTCAAATTATCTACCTACTTTTTTCTAAAATTACTCAGCAGAGGCAAAAATTCCAAAAATTTGAGTACTACATGCATGAACCGGCACATGCATGATCAACATGTGTTAGTGTGGGAATCTCACTGCACTAAAATGCGGCCTAGTGGGCCTCACCAACCACCGACTGCCCTATCAGCTGCAACTGCTACTTCTTTCTCCTCCATCACCGGGGCAAGTGTTCTCACATAGGTCTCAGGCTGCAGAACCTTCACTTGTTTACCCACTACAGTTAGGGTGAGTGAGAGCCCATCAACTGTTACGGAAGTGGACATGCCTGTTGTTTTTGTCTGATCTCAGACACTGAGCCCACCACATCTTTCTCAATCCACCATAACATTTCCACCTGCACCTCACTAGCAGTCCAGTAGTTTATCATGTACACCCTACCCCACCCTCTCTCAGCATAGCAGCCAGTCCTCAGTCCCACAGTTTAGGTCAAGTAAAATATTTTTTTTCCTTCTATACATACCAAAGCTAAGAGCTTAAACTCAACCATCTCCAATCTGTTGGCCACAGACATACTGCCTTTTCGCCTGGTACACACAGACTGTTTCCAAAAGCTGATGGCTGTCGCAGTCCCTCAGTACAAGGTTGCCAATTTGCCACTACTTCCCTAAGAAAGCTGTGCCTGTGCTATACCAGCATTTCGCTGACATCACACGTTCCTTGAAAAAAATATGTCTGACAGGGTGTGTTTCACCACTGACACTTGGACGAGCAAGCATGGCCAGGGACGTTACATCTCGCTGACTCTGGTGGCTGTGGGGACAGGCGCTGCTCCACAAGTCTTGAAATCTCCAAGACTTGCTGGATAAACTTTTGTATCTAACACTTCCTCCACTGCTTCTGCCTCCTCCACCTCCTCTAGGGCCTCCACCTGCACCCTCAACCTCTCCCTTAATGAGACACATGCTATCAGTGCAGAGAATCCCCCCATGTCTGTATTTCACAGCCAGGGCTCACCACAATCAGGCAGTGATTACATCAATATGCCTTGGAGATCAGTTATACAGATCAAGAATTATGGACAGCTATCCAGGCAGATTTAGGGCAATGGTTTCCTGTCACGCCTTGGAGTTTTTTTCATGGTCGGCAGCCAGCGTTTTCTCAAACCGTGTCTTCAGCACTGCTAGTGGTGTCCTGACGGATAAGCACATCCAGCTATCTGCTGAAAGTGTAGACCGCCTAACTTTCATCAAGATGAACAAGTCATGGATCTCCAATTACTTTTGCACCCCTTTCACAGACTGGGAAGACTAGGCGATGTAGTAGTTTTCAGGGTCCTGCAATAATCTTGCGTTATTGACATCTGTGACACCTTTGTCATGGCTTCTGTGGCTTCTGTGGCTGCTGATGCTAATAACAAGTGCCTTGGTGGCACAACAATCAGAAGGTGTGTCCAGCGCTGTTACTTTTATAATATCTCTTTTTGGTTTTATTTAAAACACTTAATATTCATCATATTCCTTTTGCATCCTCCTGAGTCACGACAAGTCAAATTTTTGGTAAATGGAGACTTTTTTTTCGGGTCACCGTGTTGTGTGTTGCCTGTAGTGGCAGGAGTCTCAGAGCAGCATTATACTATTCTACTCTGGTGAAAACTATGCCACTTTAGTGCTGTGTAATCTGACTAAGAGATGACATGGGAGAGGGGGTAGTGGTGGTGAAATACTAATTATTGGCTTTTGATCACTGTGATAGAGTCTATCACAGTGATCAAAATTAACCAATAAGAAAAATCCCCGTTGTCGGGAGCGTCCATCATCTTATTCCCAGGAAGAGTTGGTGAGGGCCTGAGATGGAGCAGGAGAGGGGGATGATGGAGTCGGGTATTCGGGGGAGGGGCTTGGGGGATCTAATTTCTCTCTCCTCTGATATGTATATCATGTCAGAAGAGAGAGATATGTTTCTAACAGCTGGCACACTTTTTTATGTACGTGATCGCCGTTATTCAGTGAATACCAGCCCTGATCATGTTCTCCAGGGTCTCAGCTACCTCTGGTAGCTGAAACAGTGGAGAATTTGTATAATGTCACTGGTGATCACTGTGTTGCTTTTACATTTACACTCATGGGCGGATTATAATAAGGGCAATTTGAGCTACCGCCCAATGCCCATGGCTCCAGGGGCACATGGCCAGATTGCCCTCAGTATAATATTTTGTACTCCATGATTGGCAGTGCTTATCCCCAGGCAGGGGAATGGTAGTGCAGCTCCAGGGGTACTCTTGAATCCTTCTGTGCGCCATAACATCATCACGCTAGTGTTGTGCCAGCATATAGATGCCGGCTACAAGAAAAAATGGAGCCGTAAAAGATCGTATAGAGATGTAATTATAATGAATTGAGGGTGGAGGGTGGGAGAGCGGACATTATATCATAATGAATTGGGGGTGGGAGAGAGGACAAGACATAATGAATCAGGGGACCGGGAGGAGAACAGTTTTGGGGTGACGTTGAGTACGCAGGAGACTGACTGATAGATAATGAATTGGGAGAAAGAGTACAGTGGCTAATTTAATTTATATATTTATTGGGTGGGTGAAAAGTGGCTAATTATAGTTAACAAGGGGCACAGTGGTGGATGATCAATTTATATTTGTAATAGTGGGTTGCAAAATAGTTAATTATATATAAATGTCTGGCGCATGTCTATTCAGCGGCGCAGGGTGGGGAATTTCAGGAAACATATATATACTGTGTGTATATATATATATATATATATATATATATATATATATTAATCAGCGCAGTGTCTGAGTCCTTGCATTAGCATATCGATATGAAGGTTTGATAAGATGAAGCTGTAATCAGACGAGAAGACAGCGGTAAGATACTGGATGTAAATATTTATTCTGTATAGGGGTACGTTAACACAGCAACACTAGATGACCACCAATCGATAAACCGTTACCAATCGGTAGTCGTTTACTGCAGTCTGTCTGTTTAAATAGGCTAATAAACTATGAGCACTGAGCGATGCATCCCGTATTATATAGCATCCTGTTTTAATTATAATGCTGTCCTATATTATATAGCGTCCTCTGTTATATATAGCACCGTTCCTTAGTACATAGTATCCTCTATTAAATTTGTAGGCTTTTAGCCTGGGAGAGGAATGTGTGATAAATATTAGGCTAGGTTCCTATAAAAAAAATGGTCACCTTGCCGTGGTTGATGGGCTCATGAATTGTCCAATTTATGCGCTAAGTACCTTCATATTTTTAAGTATATTTTATTGTAAGGATGTCCAAATGCAACATATTCAATGTTTGCAGACATTTTAGCGCTTACATAGGCTGCTGTATGGTTTTGTGTATATTTGAAGCAGTCAAAGCAGCTCACACCTTTTCACACTTGCTTTATTCTATTCGTTCAGTTTTCTGCTTTTTTTAGCCTGGTACAATGGATGCTGTGGTGTATGAATCATCTGTCAGGAATAAAGACCTTGAAAGTTTCAGTAACTTTTCTGTGAATCTGCTTTGCACCCACTAGGTGGCAGTATTCGTGCTGTGTTCCTATGTTGCCTGTGTCTAGAAGAGATTTGCTTTATTGCTAATAATAATGTAGATTATTGCCTACAGGCAGGTCATTAAATCAGGCCGAGATGGAACCGCCTGTGCCAACACGGCGACTTGGAGGCCATCGACAATAAGACCCATTTCCTGCATCACTGCACCAAATAGTCAGCAGTGAGGAACGCGAAGGTGATTCTCCAGTCTTTTCTTTTCTCCATGCATCATGAAAAGAAAATCTTCATTCTGCAATGGGACGATGAGACATTCCTGTACAATATGTGAGAATGGAGGTCTATGGCCTTGATCCTGGATGTCTCCTGTCACTCATTCCCAGAATCCCCAGCCCTCCGTTCCTTATTTCCTCCATGTTTCGGAGATGCCAATGTGTATTTGGTCCTAACAATAAAGTTCCTTTCAATTTGAATTTGATATAAAACCTTTAATGGCCGACACAAATCAAAGACATGAAGATAAACAGTAACGAAGGACTCTCCATCAGTCATCGGAACGGATCTGACAACACTTGTATGCAAAATACTAGAGAGGTGGTGAAATAGATGGACAAAACCTGGACCATCCCTGATGAGATCAGTGATCTGTTTCTCCATGACCAAGATGGCCAAAAAAGTGAAACGTTTGAATCAGTCTTGTACTCAGCATCGTCATCAATACCACCGGTCCTTCCCACAAAACGGAGAAGCAGGAGATGTGGTTCAGACTTTCCATCGTGTTCCTCATGCGTTTCCAACATCCATTTTGGTAATTTAGGAATGGAGCATCAAGCTCGTAGACCAAAATGTTATTGTATTTTGCCATAAATCTTGTCGATACTCATCATTTTTGGGGGGGATCAACCAATCATCTGATGTTCCCCTGCCAGCAGGCGATGCTCCTCAGGTCTTTCTTCTGTCCCTGTAGCTTTTATCACAAAATAAATCTACTGTAGCGCCACCCTTCCTTGGTGTTTGGTATTCATGAGAAAGGAGCTGAGCTACAGTACCAGACTAAACCACGTGGACATGATTCCCACCAGGTGACCTGAACACGCAATCACTTGATCACTTCTGTATCGAAGCGTATTACTGTAAGTTTGAGGAATAATGGACTGGACATGGACCCTCTCCCTCTGTCTTACCGTTTAGATGCCGCGTATTGTTATTAATCGATAAACATATTAAAACACAAAAACCATCTCTCATGTATAGAGACGGTATCACTTCGCAATAATCAGAACCATAATGACCCCTCTGACAATGAGTCTTCTGAGGATAAAGAACTGTTTGTACAACTATGTGATGTAAAAACTGAATTCTTTATTAATTATTTATAATAATACAAAAAAATTATTAAAAAGGTTCCACAAACCAAAAGGGTACAGCTCAAAGATCCTAATCATATCCCAATGTTCCCCCCAGGGGTGAAGGGACGTGGCTCAGATCCTTTCTCAACTTCGGCCAGTATACTTACCACTGAGCTATTATATTGTGGTATGATATGTCAGCAGTAGGTATTGTGGAATGATTAATTTAGGGATAATTTATACCATAAATAATTTATTATTACCGTGGATTATTTATTAATCTTTTACTACGGCTTCTGCTGATAAGTGGATATTCAATTCTTATCTTATGACCCATAAATTGTGTGATTTTGTATATTGATGAAATACATTTTTGCATATACTACTGATCAATAAGTGATTTGACTCTGTATACTATATTGATTAAGTGCAATATTGAATAACAATATATTTTCGCTATATTGATAGGGCTTATATGTATGTTCTCTGACACATTGGGATATGATTAGGATCTTTGAGCCGGCACCCTTTTGGTTTCAGGCACCTTTTTATAAATTTTAGATGTGTTTTCTATCATTCTATTTAATAAAGAATTCTCTTTTTACATCGTACAGTTGTACAAAAACTTCTTGATCCTCAAAAGACTCATTGTCATAGGGGTTGTTATTAATCGCAGCATCTAGGGCAGTGTTTCCCAAACTCCAGCCCTCAAGGCCCCCAAAAAGTCAGATTTTCAGAATTTCCATAGTATTGCACAGGGAAGAGAATTAGTAATGCCTGGATGATACTTCTGCCGCCTGTGCATTGCTAAAGAAATCCCAAGAACATGATATGTTGGGGCCCCTGAGGACTGGAGTTTGCGAAACACTGATCTAAGGGTTCTAAATTCCGGGATTGGAGTTTTCTCTTATTCTGATAGTATCACTACATTACTGACCCTGCAATTTCAAGAGCCTTCCTCTTTACAAAAAAAAGTAATTCCATGATGTCACGTAACCTTGATGGCCAGGTCGTGTGATGTCACATTATTGTATACAAATTGTGAACAAAGGTTGGGAAACACGGGGAACAAAAATGCAGGACGGGGCAGAGTCAATAATTTATTTTGTAAATTGTGAAATGTTAGTTCAGAATTAGAAAACCATTTATTTAAAAATGATGATAAAAGACATTAGATACAGACCATGGACAGCGGTGGTGCTGTGTCTGGAAGAAAACATTATAACTAGAGATGAGTTGGTCTTTTGAAATTAGAGTTTGCCAACGCCGCCATATTTTCCCCCAAAATTTGATTTAGTCCAAACCATTAATTATGTATAAATGTGTAACTTCACCCACACCACATTGTGTATAATCCGTCCACACCAAACCACTGATTATGAATATCCCTGCGCACACCACTGATTGGCAGCTTTCATTGTACTCTATGCATAGGCAGAAAGCTGCCAATCAGTGGTAGGGGCGGGGTTATACAGAGCTCATGTATATGAAGGTCAACCGGAAAGCAGGTTTACTAGTCCTCTAGCGATAATCTCCTGTTGATTGTGTCAAAATTACAGCAAGCAGCACAGTAGGTGTCGCTTTGCTGGAATCAAGGTCTTCTATATCTGTTCCCTGTGCTGTCACCAGTTTCTGGGTAGATTTCCGCTATGGTTTTGGTTCCTCCATGATCCCCACCCTGAAATCTGTATAGAACCATCACATACATATATTACAGCATGAAGGGGCTCGGAGAAGGCGGCAGTGAAGGTGTGTAAGTGTCTGATGGGGTCACACAGCTCATAAAAGGACAACTGCCCGGCCTCATAATCCAGATATATCCTGAACCGATCACTGGAGATCTGGTGAGGTAACGGGATCACTTTACTGTCATGTCTCGATGAGTACGGATTATTAAACAGCAGCCCAGACCCATAATTCAGACATAGCCTGAGTCTATCACTGAAAGTCTGGTCAGGTATCTTGAGCACTTTATTGCTATGTCTGACTGAATACTTATTACTATAGCCCAGTCCTCCATATAAACACCAGGACTTGTTATTATCTCCAATGTTTGACTGACATCTCCTGTCCATACTGGGATAACACATCCCCACTCGCCACTCCCATGATCTACTGATCTCCACATCCCAGTAATGTCGTCCTGAGGTAAATCTCCTCCCGCTCATCACCTGATTATACAGGAATCTCTCTGCTGAATCTGGACGATTCTGTGTTACTTCTGTCCAAGTCGCAGTTTTCATGTCACCGGATATAAGGAGATTATTACCAGCCATGTTTACATCCAGTAATATGTCTTCAGGACCCTCCCCATAGACCTCTACCTTACCTGCAGCCTTTATCTTCCCTCCAGTGCCCAAAGTCCTGACTATAACATCATCTCCTCCATGTTTTATATCTGAGAATGACAAATCTTCCATGTGATGGAGCAGAGATTGAACCTTAGGGGGTTGTGGCCTAGTTTCTTTTGGTTTTGCAGGGTAGACTGTTTGTAGATATGTCATTATATCAGAGAAACCTGCATCTAATATCCCAGCAATCACATCCACATCTACACCATGAGCCTTATGTCCCCCTGTGTCCTCATCACCTCCATCATGTTCTCCTGTGACCTCATCACCTCCATCATGTCCCCCTGTGTCCTCATCACCTCCATCATGTCTTCCTGTGTCCTCATCACCTCCATCATGTCTTCCTGTGTCCTCATCACCTCCATCATTTTCTCCTGTGTCCTCATCACCTCCATCATGTCCACCTGAGTCCTCATCACCTCCACCATGTCCTCCTGTGGTCTCATCACCTTCCTCCTCCTCAGGATCACACAAGTCACCAGTGTCTGGATCTTGTAAGACAGTCAGTGGATCCGTCATGTTACACAGCTCCTCAATGTGTCTCATCTTCCTGGACAGCTCGTCCTTCTTTATTTCCAGCTTCTGGATCACATCAGACAGGGACAATGACACCTGCTCTTCCCACCTGGAGATCTCACTCAGGATCCTCTTCTCTAGGTCGACCACCCATCTCCTGATATCTATAAACAGGGCAGTGACTCTCTCGGCTTCTCCAGATGATTTTTCTTGACCTTTTCTCCTGCGTTCCTCCAGTCTCTGGACTCTTCTTTCAGTCTTTCCTCGCTTTTTGACTAGTTTCTGCAGAACATTTCTCAGTTTCTTCTTCTTCTTCTCTGAGGCTTCATTCATCATCTCCACCCGATGTCCCCAATGTTCTCCAACCAAACTGCAGGAAGCACAGATACAAACAGCGTCCTCAGTGCAGTAATATTCCAGGATCTTCTTATGGACAGAACATTTCTTGTTTTCCAGAGAAGTGATGGGATCAGTGAGGACGTGCTCTGGTCCTTTGCTGTGAACCCTCAGGTGTTTCTCACACAGAGAAGCCTCACACAGCAGACAGGTTTTAACAGCAGGTGCAGGAAAGTCCACACAGTAAGTGCAGCAGATCCCGGTGTTCTCCTCCTGATGTGGCTGAGTAGACAGGAAACGTTCTGCTACGTTATTTAGAGCTATGTTCCTCTTCAGTGCAGGACGCTTCTTAAACTCCTCTCTACATTCAGGGCAGGAATAAAGTCTAGACCCTTCCTGAATATTCAGGACCTTATCAATACAGACCCGGCAGAAGTTGTGTCCACATTTTAGGGTTACAGGATCGGTATAAATGTCCAGACAGATGCAGCAGTCCAGCTCGTTGCTCAGATCCATAGATGCCATGGCTGAGAAAAGAAGTGTGACCAATGTTACAGAAAGCAGGGTGTGCACCAGCATACACTTTATCATTATAGACTTTGCTCTTTGGTTTGCTACTGAGGGTAAACACACCACCATGTTTTCCTTGTGGGCAGAGCTATCACTTCTGTTTGATATCCTGATTCCTATGATTCTGTTTGATTTCCTGATTGTGTAGTACTAGGAGCAGGGCCGTATTTGCCACTAGGCACTTGAGGGCACGTGCCTAGGGCGGGGCCATGCGGGGGGGGGCGGCACCTGAGCAGGTGTGTGTGCTTTTTTTATTATTATTATTTTTTTTTAATGCAAAGTCCGGTCCGGCTGGGGTCACCTAAAGGCTTAAGCCCCTCCCCCCTCGCCGCCCCCCCCCCTCGCCGCCACCGCCGCCCCCCCGCCGCTGCCTCCTTGCCCATACACACTATGATTGATGCATACTCACCTCACCTGCTCCAGCGACGCCTGGTCTGCTCTCAGTGACTGCACCCTCGCTGTGTGAGCGGTCACATGGTACCGCTGATTAAGGTCATGACCTTAAATCAGCGGTACCACCTGACCGCTCATACAGGACGACGAGGGTGCTGCGCCGGGACACAGCACAGAGGTGGAGGATCCCGTTCTTCTGCGCGCCGTGCGCGGTGTGAGGTGACACAGCCAGGTGAGTATGATGACAGGCAGGGACGGGGGGAGCCGGGGAGGATGAAGGAGGAGGATCTGGGAGCCCAGCAGGCGGCAGCCACAAGATAGATGGGGAGCGGCGGGGCAGGCTGCCGATGAGCCACGCATGGGGGATGGGAGATGACGAGCCAGAGCCACCAATGCCACCATGCATGCATGCATACAGGGGGGGATGGGAGATAAGTCAGAGCCACCATGCATACAGGGAGGGAGGGGGGAGATGAGCCATGCATACAGGGGGGGTGAATATGAGCCATGCATACAGGGGGGGTGAATATGAGCCATGCATACAGGGGGGGGGGTGAATATGAGCCATGCATACAAGGGGGGGCGGTGAATATGAGCCATGCATACAGGGGGGGGTGAATATGAGCCATGCATACAGGGGGGGGGGGTGAATATGAGCCATGCATACAGGGGGGGGGGTGTATATGAGCCATACATACAGGGGGGGTGTATATGAGCCATACATACAGGGGGGGTGTATATGAGCCATGCATACAGGGGGGGGTGTATATGAGCCATGCATACAGGGGGGGTGTATATGAGCCATGCATACAGGGGGGGGTGTATATGAGCCATGCATACAGGGGGGGGGTGTATATGAGCCATGCATACAGGGGGGGGGTGTATATGAGCCATGCATACGGGGGGGGTGAATATGAGTCATGCATACGGGGGGGGTATGAGCCATGCATACAGGGGGGGAGTGTGAGCCATGCATACAGGGGGGAATATGAGCCATGCATACAGGAGGGGGGGGTCATTATACAGTATCATGGAGAACTGTGTGGCCATTATACAGTATTGAGCATCATGTGTGGCCATTGTACAGTATTGAGCATCATGCGTGGCCGTTATACAGTATTGAGCATCATGCGTGGCCGTTATACAGTATGGAGCATCATGCGTGGCCGTTATACAGTATGGAGCATCATGTGTGGCCGTTATACAGTATGGAGCATCATGTGTGGCCGTTATACAGTATGGAGCATCATGTGTGGCTGTTATACAGTATGGAGCATCATGCGTGGCCGTTATACAGTATGGATGTTGTGAATTTGCTTTTTGCTCCCTCTAGTGGTTACTAGTTTTTTGACTCTGGTTTTTCTGTCATTCCTTTTATCCGCACCTGGGTCGTTAGTTAGGGGTGTTGCTATATAAGCTCCCTGGACCTTCAGTTCTATGCCTGGCAACGTAGTTATCAGAGCTAGTCTGCTGTGCTCTTGTCTACTGATCCTGGTTCCAGTTATATCAGCTAAGTCTGCCTTTTGCTTTTTGCTATTTGTTTTGGTTTTGTATTTTTGTCCAGCTTGTTCCAAATCTATATCCTGACCTTTGCTGGAAGCTCTAGGGGGCTGGTGTTCTCCCCCCGGACCGTTAGACGGTTCGGGGGTTCTTGAATTTCCAGTGTGGATTTTGATAGGGTTTTTGTTGACCATATAAGTTACCTTTCTTTATTCTGCTATCAGTAAGCGGGCCTCTCTGTGCTAAACCTGGTTCATTTCTGTGTTTGTCATTTCCTCTTACCTCACCGTCATTATTTGTGGGGGGCTTCTATCCAGCTTTGGGGTCCCCTTCTCTGGAGGCAAGAAAGGTCTTTGTTTTCCTCTACTAGGGGTAGCTAGATTCTCCGGCTGGCGCGTGTCATCTAGAATCAACGTAGGAATAATCCCCGGCTACTTCTAGTGTTGGCGTTAGGAGTAGATATATGGTCAACCCAGTTACCACTGCCCTATGAGCTGGATTTTTGTATTCTGCAGACTTCCACGTTCCTCTGAGACCCTCGCCATTGGGGTCATAACAGTTTGCCAGGCCAGTATTAAATGTTTAATGCATTGCAGAAGAGGGATTATAAGAAAGAAGATTCTGAGTTTTTTTTTTTTTCTTCTTCCCCTTTACCTCAGAGTGGCTATGCTTGCTGCAGACATGAATGTCCAGACCTTGATTACAAGTGTGGACCAGCTGGCTACTCGTGTGCAGGGCATACAAGACTATGTTATCAGAAATCCTAGGTCAGAACCTAAAATACCGATTCCTGAACTGTTTTCCGGAGACAGGTTTAAGTTTAGGAATTTCGTGAATAATTGTAAATTGTTTTTGTCCCCGAGACCCTGTTCATCTGGAGATTCTGCTCAGCAAGTAAAAATTGTTATTTCGTTCTTACGGGGCGACCCTCAGGATTGGGCTTTTTCGCTGGCGCCAGGAGATCCGGCATTGGCTGATCTTGATGCGTTTTTTCTGGCGCTCGGTTTACTTTATGAGGAACCCAATCTTGAGATTCAGGCAGAAAAGGCCTTGCTGGCTATGTCTCAGGGGCAGGACGAGGCTGAAGTGTATTGCCAAAAATTTCGGAAATGGTCCGTGCTGACACATTGGAACGAGTGTGCACTGGCCGCTAATTTTAGAAATGGCCTTTCTGAAGCCATTAAGAATGTTATGGTGGGTTTTCCCATTCCCACAGGTCTGAATGATACTATGGCACTGGCTATTCAAATTGACCGGCGGTTGCAGGAGCGCAAAACCGCAAATTCCCTCATGGTGTTGTCTGAACAGACACCTAATTCGGTGCAATGTGATAGAAAAACCGCAAATTCCCTCATGGTGTTGTCTGAACAGACACCTGATTTAATGCAATGTGATAGAATCCTGACTAGAAATGAGCGGAAAATTCATAGACGCCGGAATGGCTTGTGCTACTACTGTGGTGATTCTACACATGTTATCTCAGCATGCTCTAAACGTATAGCTAAGGTTGTTAGTCCTGTCACCGTTGGTAATTTGCAACCTAAATTTATTCTGTCTGTAACTTTGATTTGCTCACTGTCATCTTATCCTGTCATGGCGTTTGTAGATTCAGGTGCTGCCCTGAGTCTCATGGATCTCTCATTTGCTAAGCGCTGTGGTTTTACTCTTGAACCATTAGAAAATCCTATTCCTCTTAGGGGTATTGATGCTACACCATTGGCAGCAAATAAACCGCAGTATTGGACACAGGTTACCATGTGCATGACTCCTGAACACCGCGAGGTGATACGTTTCCTGGTTTTACATAAAATGCATGATTTGGTTGTTTTAGGGCTGCCATGGTTACAGACCCATAATCCAGTCCTGGACTGGAAGGCTATGTCAGTCTCAAGTTGGGGCTGTCGTGGTATTCATGGGGATTCCCTGCCTGTGTCTATTGCTTCTTCTACGCCTTCGGAAGTTCCGGAGTATTTGTCTGATTATCAGGATGTCTTCAGTGAGTCTGAGTCCAGTGCACTGCCTCCTCATAGGGACTGTGACTGTGCTATAGATTTGATCCCAGGCAGTAAATTTCCTAAGGGAAGACTGTTTAATCTGTCGGTACCTGAACATACCGCTATGCGTTCATATATCAAGGAGTCTCTGGAGAAAGGACATATTCGTCCGTCTTCTTCCCCTCTTGGTGCGGGATTCTTTTTTGTGGCAAAAAAGGACGGATCTTTGAGACCTTGTATTGATTATCGGCTTTTAAATAAGATCACTGTCAAATTTCAGTATCCTTTACCGCTGTTGTCTGACTTGTTTGCCCGGATTAAGGGTGCCAAGTGGTTCACCAAGATAGACCTTCGTGGTGCGTACAACCTTGTGCGCATTAAGCAAGGTGATGAATGGAAAACCGCATTCAATACGCCCGAAGGTCATTTTGAGTACTTGGTGATGCCTTTTGGGCTCTCCAATGCGCCTTCAGTTTTTCAGTCCTTTATGCATGACATTTTCCGGAAGTATCTGGATAAATTTTTGATTGTTTATCTGGATGATATTTTGGTTTTTTCTGATGATTGGGATTCGCATGTGGAGCAGGTCAGGTTGGTCTTTAAAATTTTGCGTGAAAATTCTTTGTTTGTCAAGGGCTCAAAGTGTCTCTTTGGTGTACAGAAGGTTCCCTTTTTGGGGTTCATTTTTTCCCCTTCTGCTGTGGAGATGGACCCAGTCAAGGTCCGAGCTATTCTTGATTGGACTCAGCCCTTGTCAGTTAAGAGTCTTCAGAAGTTCTTGGGCTTCGCTAACTTCTACCGTCGTTTTATCGCTAATTTTTCTAGCATTGTGAAACCTTTGACGGATATGACCAAGAAGGGCTCCGATGTAGCTAACTGGGCTCCTGCTGCCGTGGAGGCTTTCCAGGAGTTGAAACGCCGGTTTACTTCGGCGCCTGTTTTGTGCCAGCCTGACGTCTCACTTCCCTTTCAGGTTGAGGTGGATGCTTCGGAGATTGGGGCAGGGGCCGTTTTGTCGCAGAGAGGCCCTGGTTGCTCTGTTATGAAACCTTGTGCCTTTTTCTCTAGGAAGTTTTCGCCTGCCGAGCGAAATTATGATGTGGGCAATCGGGAGTTGTTGGCCATGAAATGGGCATTTGAGGAGTGGCGTCATTGGCTCGAGGGTGCTAAGCATCGTGTGGTGGTCTTGACTGATCACAAAAATCTGATGTATCTCGAGTCTGCTAAACGCCTTAATCCGAGACAGGCCCGCTGGTCATTGTTTTTCTCCCGCTTTGATTTTGTTGTCTCGTATTTACCAGGTTCAAAGAATGTGAAGGCCGATGCTCTTTCTAGGAGCTTTGTGCCTGATGCTCCTGGAGTCGCTGATCCTGTTGGTATTCTTAAAGATGGAGTTATCTTGTCAGCTATTTCTCCGGATCTGCGACGTGTGTTGCAGAGATTTCAGGCTGATAGGCCTGAGTCTTGTCCACCTGACAGACTGTTTGTCCCGGATAAGTGGACCAGCAGAGTCATTTCCGAGGTTCATTCCTCGGTGTTGGCAGGTCACCCGGGAATTTTTGGCACCAGAGATCTGGTGGCCAGGTCCTTTTGGTGGCCTTCCTTGTCAAGGGATGTGCGGTCATTTGTGCAGTCCTGTGGGACTTGTGCTCGAGCTAAGCCTTGCTGTTCTCGTGCCAGCGGTTTGCTCTTGCCCTTGCCTGTCCCGAAGAGACCTTGGACACATATCTCCATGGATTTCATTTCTGATCTTCCGCTATCTCAGGGCATGTCCGTTATCTGGGTGATATGTGATCGCTTCTCCAAGATGGTCCATTTGGTTCCTTTGCCTAAGCTGCCTTCCTCTTCCGATCTGGTTCCTGTGTTTTTCCAGAATGTGGTTCGTTTGCACGGCATCCCTGAGAATATTGTGTCAGACAGAGGATCCCAGTTCGTTTCCAGGTTCTGGCGATCCTTTTGTAGTAGGATGGGCATTGATTTGTCGTTTTCGTCTGCTTTCCATCCTCAGACTAATGGACAGACGGAGCGAACCAATCAGACTTTGGAGGCTTATTTGAGGTGTTTTGTCTCTGCTGATCAGGACGATTGGGTGACATTCTTGCCGTTGGCTGAGTTTGCCCTTAATAATCGGGCTAGTTCCGCCACCTTGGTTTCGCCTTTTTTCTGCAACTCTGGTTTCCATCCTCGCTTTTCTTCGGGTCATGTGGAGCCTTCTGACTGTCCTGGGGTGGATTCTGTGGTGGATAGGTTGCAGCAGATCTGGAATCATGTGGTGGACAACTTGAAGTTGTCACAGGAGAAGGCTCAGCGCTTTGCCAACCGCCGCCGCGGTGTGGGTCCCCGACTACGCGTTGGGGATTTGGTATGGCTTTCTTCCCGCTTTGTTCCTATGAAGGTCTCCTCTCCCAAATTTAAACCTCGTTTTATTGGGCCTTACAAGATATTGGAAATCCTTAATCCTGTATCTTTTCGTCTGGATCTTCCTGTGTCGTTTGCTATTCACAATGTATTTCATAGGTCCTTGTTGCGGCGGTACATTGTGCCTGTAGTTCCTTCTGCTGAGCCTCCTGCTCCGGTGTTGGTGGAGGGCGAGTTGGAGTACGTGGTGGAGAAGATCTTGGATTCTCGCCTCTCCAGGCGGAGGCTTCAGTACCTGGTCAAGTGGAAGGGCTATGGTCAGGAGGATAATTCCTGGGTGGTCGCCTCTGATGTTCATGCGGCCGATTTAGTTCGTGCCTTTCATGCCGCTCATCCTGATCACCCTGGTGGTCGTGGTGAGGGTTCGGTGACCCCTCACTAAGGGGGGGGTACTGTTGTGAATTTGCTTTTTGCTCCCTCTAGTGGTTACTAGTTTTTTGACTCTGGTTTTTCTGTCATTCCTTTTATCCGCACCTGGGTCGTTAGTTAGGGGTGTTGCTATATAAGCTCCCTGGACCTTCAGTTCTATGCCTGGCAACGTAGTTATCAGAGCTAGTCTGCTGTGCTCTTGTCTACTGATTCTGGTTCCAGTTATATCAGCTAAGTCTGCCTTTTGCTTTTTGCTATTTGTTTTGGTTTTGTATTTTTGTCCAGCTTGTTCCAAATCTATATCCTGACCTTTGCTGGAAGCTCTAGGGGGCTGGTGTTCTCCCCCCGGACCGTTAGACGGTTCGGGGGTTCTTGAATTTCCAGTGTGGATTTTGATAGGGTTTTTGTTGACCATATAAGTTACCTTTCTTTATTCTGCTATCAGTAAGCGGGCCTCTCTGTGCTAAACCTGGTTCATTTCTGTGTTTGTCATTTCCTCTTACCTCACCGTCATTATTTGTGGGGGGCTTCTATCCAGCTTTGGGGTCCCCTTCTCTGGAGGCAAGAAAGGTCTTTGTTTTCCTCTACTAGGGGTAGCTAGATTCTCCGGCTGGCGCGTGTCATCTAGAATCAACGTAGGAATAATCCCCGGCTACTTCTAGTGTTGGCGTTAGGAGTAGATATATGGTCAACCCAGTTACCACTGCCCTATGAGCTGGATTTTTGTATTCTGCAGACTTCCACGTTCCTCTGAGACCCTCGCCATTGGGGTCATAACAATGGAGCACTGTGGCCATATTTTTTCGTTTATAATTATTGTATATAAAACAGTGTGATCAGCAGTGCTAAATGGCTGTGGTTGGGACGTGGATATGGGTGTGACCAGTTGTGAAATGGGTGTGGTCAGAGGCGTGGCCTAAAATTTGCCGCGGCGCGCTACGCGCGCCGCACACTTTCTGTCTCCTTACCTTCTTCAAAAGTTGGGAGGTATGGTACCGCATTTGCCAGATCATAAGTGCCACAAATCCCATAGGGAATGAATGAGGCCGAACGCAGTGTTGCCGTAAGTGATCCGTTACGCGGCACATGCAGAAAAACTGCCGGATCTGCTGCAAAAGGCGACTTTCACATCAGCGATTCTTGCTAAAGTCACTGCCAACAGTGTCATACTCACCAAAGGGGGAGGCAGCACTAAAAGTGCCTAGGGCAGCAGAAACTCTAAATACGGCCCTGACTAGGAGCGGTAGCATAACTACCGTGTGCCAGAGGCTGCGGTCACCCCAGGCCCCACTCAGAGGAGACCACCCCTAGCTACTGCCACTCTTAGCTGTATTGGCATGCCCAGCGGCAGGGCCAGACTATTGTGGGGGCCATTATACCGTGTGTGAGCTAATGCTGGGCCATTCACAGGCACCAAGTAGTGACTACGATGCTGATCAGAGCATCACTACCTGGCCCCTGTGAATAGCAGACACTTTACAGATGCCGTAGACAGAATCGGGGAACGTGCAGTACATCGGACCTGCGTGGGGACATTTTGGATAATAATTTGGTGAACGAGGGACTGTCTATGGTCTTCATTTCTGTCTTTTTTTGTTTTTCAGTTATCCTTGTCAGAACTACATCGGTGGTTTACTGTGGACCTGCATTGGATTTTTCGATTTGTTTTTTTTCAATAAATTGGTGAAAGAGGGATAGTGTGGGGGAGTCTTTATTGAAATACAATGTTTTTTCTCTTTGTAGGGTTTTTTATTTTGTATTACCGCATTAGTAATGACGGTTTAATAGACACCCAGGGGTTGATGACAGCTGCGTTTTTTGTCAAATCACACCTGTCATCAAACCACCATTAACTACCATTACCTCGATTGCCACCGCACCAGGGCAATCGGGAAGAGTCGGGCAAAGCGCTAGAATTGACGCATCTAATGTGATGTGCCAATTGTGGGATGGCTGCAGGCCCAATAAACAGCGACCTTTCCAGCCTAATATAAGCCCACCGCTGTCTGTTTTACCTTGGCTGGCTAACAAAAATAAGTGTGATCATTTATTTATTAGGTTAATCCATGTACAGTAAATTACACATAGACGACACTAATTATATATCTCACGGATATCTAGCTATCTTCTATCTATCTGTTTACTATATATATATATATATATATATATATATACACACATATACACACACACACACACACACACACATCTATATGTTTGCACATTTATTAACATACCAAAGAGAGACAAACGCATGCTTCAAAGACGCATACAAAAAACGAAACGAAAGGGACAACACAAGTGAACTGAGGTGCGGGACTCGTGGAAATTCAGCTGTGTGAAATAGTAAATGAGTGGTATATAAAACGTAACCTTTCATCTAGTTAATTAAAATATAATGCATTCTTGAAACAAACACAGAGTAGGTCAAAACACATTGTTTTTAATTTTTTTTCACTGTCACATTTCAGGAGCTGTAATATTTTTATCCATTCATTGATGCAGCCGTACGACGGCTTGTTTTCTTCAGGATGAGTTACATTTGTCATTAGCAGCATTTTGAGAGATGAAATAACTTATTACCTATCTTTTATTAACTCTCTGCTGTTGTTTTTATGATGTTTTATGTTTTCCGTTGTTCATGTGCTGCACATTAAGGTGTTGACTTTATTCTCTGGGTCGGTACGAGTATGGCAATACCCAATTTATACAGTTTATTTTTGTGTTATTGCTTTACAATTTTGTCTCTCTGTAACTTTTAGCAGGAAAAGATGTACAGGGTTTGGTTTTTTGGACTATGAGATGCACCTTTTTTCCCCAAAAGTTGGGTGGAAAATGGGGGTGACTCTTATAGTCCGAATGTAGCTTACCGGAGGAGGTGATGGAGTGGGGTCGCCACTGCAGGAAACTGGCGGTGGGAGGAATGGGGCGATGCTGCGGTCCCTCGTTTTAATGGTTGGAGGGGATGTCCCATACGTGCAAGGCAGGAACCATTGATTTCCTGGTGGTGGGCTTCAGAAAAATGTCAACGATGTGAGGTAGGACCGTCGTCCCCACTGTGCACATTGATCTTCCGGTGGTGGGCTATGGGACAATCGCGCCGAAGCCGGCACATGAGCAGATTTAGATCTCGGCTTAATGACGCCCACCCCCCAGGTAAGCTAAATTCAGACTATAAGATGGACCCCCATTTTTCACATAATTTTTTTTCCTATTTTCCTCCTCAACATTTAGGGTGTGTCTTACGGTCCAGTGCATCTTATAGTCCGAAAAATACGTTACTTTTCAGTGGTACCATTTTCTGCTGCACAAGACTATTTGATTACTTTTTTGAAGGTGGAATGTTCAAAATAACAATTCTGGATTTTTTTTCTTTTAAAAGACTTTTCACTACTTAATTTAATTGACATATTAACATTATTATTATTATTTATTATTGCCAATAATAATTCTTAATTCTGACACAAAAAAAATTAATGAAAAAAATATTTTTGGAGGTGTTCACCCTATTCCAACATCCATAACTTTTTTTTTTATTTTTCCATAGAGTTGTATCAAGGTGTATTTTTTTTTGTCATGACAAGTTGTAGTTTTCACTGCTGCCATTTTTGGGTACTTACATTTTTTTTTTCATTCCAATAACTTTTTAGTTTAAGGTCTTACATTTTCTTAAAGGGATTGAAAACGCAAATGATAATGGGAGGAATAAGAATAAAATTAGAGGGGAGGGAAGGGAAATATAGGTAGAATGGGGGAGGCAAGAATAAGAATGGAGCAAGAGCAATATTAAGCAGCAGACAAATGGGCAATAAGAATCAAAAATAAATAATCATCAATAAAGTGACTTTCAACCAAAGTCCTATGAATTATAAAGCAGTTTCAAATCACCCACCCAATAAAAGTACCGTAATTTAAAGAAATTTATCAGAAATCAGAAATTGAATAGTAGTATATAAAACAAGCAAAAATAGGCAAAAATAATGTTTAACAGAAAGATAGAAACTTCAAAATTCTGCAACAAGTAAAATGAATAGATGAAGGACGGGTCGTATTAGAAATAAAGACATTCGAGTCTTATCTAGAAAAATGATACAGCACAAGAAGGAAAAGGGCGGTGATCGCTAAATAAAACTTGGAAAAGAAAAACTATTTTTTTACCAGATATAAGAAAATTAACTGAATGTTTGTATAAAAACAAAGACTAAAGTCTAACAGAAGACCACAAAATACATTTCTGGATAGGCATTTGTCCGGTTTAAGGACAGTCCTGATGACCATGACTCGGTAGGGGGAAATTAATTTAATTACATAGAAGTGAGAAAATAAAAAATAATGACCTCATAAATTGTTAATTATACAATTTCATGAAAATATTTTACTTAAATTGATTTTTATTAAGTTTAACAATGGGAAAATAATTTTTCAGCAACATCAATAACAATTAACTTTCAACTGGAAAAGGGAAAGTGGGAATTTCTCAGCCTGGCTGCCGCACTTCATGTCTTCAGAATTACCGACCCTTATCCTGGG
Source organism: Ranitomeya variabilis (assembly GCF_051348905.1). Lineage (NCBI taxonomy): Eukaryota > Metazoa > Chordata > Amphibia > Anura > Dendrobatidae > Ranitomeya > Ranitomeya variabilis. The sequence goes on along the minus strand of NC_135236.1, from coordinate 674,259,099 downwards.
AGACTTCAACATCTTCCATCTCTAACCACTTCTCTTGGCCTTTCACACCTCTCAACCTCTCAGACACACAAAGATGGTAACACCCTTGATCTGGTCTTTGTTTTACTGTTCAATCTCCTACCTCGATAAGGCTAGGTTCACATTGCGTTAGGGCAATCCGTTTAGCGCTAGCGCTTGCGGATTGCGCTAACGCAATGTTTTTGTAGGGGCCGCGTTTAGGGGTCGCGCTAACGTCCCCGCTCTCGCAGATCCCCGATCTGCGAGAGCGGGGAACGGACCTCGGGCGCGCCGCGGACGCTGCAAGCAGCGTCCGAGGCGCGCTACAAAAGAACGGCACATCGCTAGTGCGAGCCGAAAAAGGCATGCGCTAGTGATGCGCTACAGGCGAAATTTACATTGCTGTCAATGGGTGCGCTAACGGACCTGTTGCACGGCGTTAATTGCGACATTTTCGCCGTGCAACGCTGTCCGTTAGCGATCACCCACTAACGCAATGTGAACCTAGCCTAACTCACCTCTAACCCTCTCTGACCACAACATTCTCTCCTTCATGCTCACAAATCCTCGACCATCCCAGCACACTCCTACCTACCACTCCTGCAGAAATTTACAAGTCGCTAACCCTCATTCACTTACAGACACCCTTCGCTCATCACTGTTCCCAATATGCTATTTTTCCTGTCCTGATCTGGCTGTACACCACTACAGTGACACCCTCAGAAGAACCCTGGACCAAGTAGCTCCCCTCATCCTCAGAACCTCCAAACACAGAATAAAACAGCCCTGGCTGACATCGCAAACTTGATTCCTCCAGCGATGCTCTAGGTGTGCTGAACGCTTATGGAGGAAAACTTGCACACCAGAAGACTTCATCCACTACAAATTTATGTTAAAAACCTATAACTCTGCCCTTCACCTCGCCAAACAGACCTACTACACCACCCTGATCTCCTCACTATCTAACAACAGAAATAAAACTTTTTGACACCTTTCACTCCCTCCTCAGTCCGAAAGCATAGGCCCCTATGGCAGACATTTGTGCTGATGATCTGGCCTCCCACTTTATAGAGAAAATAGAGAATATCCGTGAGGAAATCCGCTCCCAGCCACCAAGTAATGTGACTTCCATCCCTCCCAGCACCTCCTCTGGCTCACTCACCACATTTGATCCAATCACAGAAGAAGAAGTCTCCAGGCTCCTCTCTTCTTTTGACTACTCAGCCTCACGACTTATCTGTGAGTAGTGACCAGCATCACACAGTTCTTCATGAGGACAGTGGTTTGCCCTAATGAAGAAGTGTGACAATTCGAAATGTGTTGACAAACTGCATTCCTGTATTTTCGACTCCTTTTCCATTGTAACTTTTCTAGTAGATTCTTGAGGTGACAGAGGTGGAACCTGAAACACTGAAAATAATTTTGGCAATAATTCTAAGAGGCTAAATTTACAAACTAAGCGTATGAATTTATCATCTAATTTTCCAATATATGATTATTTTAAACAATTTTGTTGGAAATGATTATTAGTAAAATTATAGGTAGAACAATCAGGCGTAAATAAATTTGTGTTACAAATCCCAAAACTAAAAATGGCCAACAACTAAATGACATGAGCGCTTGTTAATCAGGCCTGGAGGGCAGAGTTTGAGCTGAGGTCATTTATACATTTGGATTTTTGAGCTTTTTCACTCCCTCCTGAACTCAAACTTTCACACTGAATTATTCAGCTATTCTGAAATGATTTGTCAATGTAAAATTCACCAATTTCATCAAATCTAAGAGATCTAATCAATAAAATACACAGTATTGTAAAGTCCATTGACAGATCCATTAATGGTACATGCACATGCATTTCAGGAACCCACCTGAAGAAGCGATGCGAAACTACAGCAAAAAATTATCATAATGCACCGCAATGTAAAACCAACGTTGCTGTGCACAATTTGATTTTTTGTTAATTATTTTAACCATTTTAGGTTACGGAAACCGTAAAGTGGTTAAAAAAAGTAGCAAATTCGTTCACAGTTTCTGCTAGGAAGTCGCTCGCTAGTTGTAGCTTAAAGGGAACCTGTCACCCCCAAAATGGAAGATGAGCTAAGCCCACCAGCATCAGGGGAATATCTACAGCATTCTGGAATGCTGTAGATAAGCCCCCGATGTATCCTAAAGAATGATAAAAAGAGGTTATATTATACTCACCCAGGGGCGGTCCGATCCGGTTCTGGTCCGATGGGCGTCACCAGCAGGGCAGACAAAGTACGCCTGCGCCAGAGCCGCAGCATGAAGAGAAGAAGAGGATGTCATCTGATGAAGATAGGAGGCGCCAGACCGGACCGCGACACCCATCGGACCAGGACCGGACTGGGACCGCCCCTGAGTATAATCTAACCTCTTTTTCTCATCTTTTAGGATACATCGGGGGCTTATCTACAGCATTCCAGAATGCTGTAGATAAGCCCCTGATGCCGGTGGGCTTAGCTCACCTTCCATTTTGGGGGTGACAGGTTCCCTTTAAATTATAGCAAAAGATGTCGTCACCTCCACTGCTGTAAAAACGAACCCTATGGAGGTTCCATTCTTTTCCATGAAATCATAAAAAAAGTTTATCATCATTACCTAACCTGATCCTAAATATAAGATAAATTGCCAATGTCAATAGAAGAAATCATTCTACTCTGATTTTAGGAAATCCCCCATAATTGATATAAAAAAAATAAAACGGTAACGAGGGCATGAACGTGAAACCCTCTCACTGCTGTATCCTACAGTTCAAATTCTCCACCAATATGATTCTTTAACTTGTCCCACCTGTTGCTCCCCCTGATATCTCTACACCACCACGAAATACATGAAGGGGCTCGGAGAAGGTGGCAGTGAAGGTGTGTAAGTGTCTGATGGGGACACACAGCTCATAAAAGGACAACTGCCCGGCCTCATAATCCAGATATATCCTGAACCTATCACTGGAGATCTGGTGAGGTATTGGGATAAGATTACTGTCATGGATCACTGAACTCAGTTTCTTAGACCCCTGTCCTCCATATAAACCCCAGGACTTGTTATTATATCCAACATGTGAGTGATCTCCCCTCCTGTCGATACTGGGGTAACACATCCCCACACTCCACAACTCTGACCCACCTATCTCCACATCCCTGTAATGACGTCCTGAGGTAAATCTTCTCCCACTTATCACCTGATATTTCTGGAATATCTCTGCTGCTTCTGGACGATTCTGCTTTATTTGCACCCCGGATGCAGTTTTCAGATCTTCTAATGTTAACTTATTAACTGCTGTATTTACGTCCACTAATATGTCTGCAGGGCCCTGCCCACACATCCCTCCATTTCTTGCAGCTGCTACCATCCCTCTAGCCCCTCTAGTACCAACTATTACCTCATCACCTCCATGTTTTACACCTAATAAAGGTAAATCTTGTGTGATACTGGACAGAGATCGGGTGCTGGTGGGTTGAGGACTCGTTTCTTTAGGTTTTGCAGATGAGATGTTCTGTAGATATGAGATTATATTAGAGAAAACTGCATGTAACATCCCTGTAATTACATCTATATCTACATCATGTGACTTATGTCCACCTATGTCCTCATCACCTCCATCAAGTCCCCCGCTGCCCTCATCACCTCCATCATGTCCTCCTGTGTCCTCATCACCTCCCACCTCCTCCGGATCACAAAAGTCTCCAGTGTCTCGCTCCTCTAAGACAGTCTGTGGATCAGTCATGTTACACAGCTCCTCAATGTGTCTCATCTTCTTGGACAGCTCATCCTTCTTTATTTCCAGTTTCTGGATCACATCAGACAGTGACAGTGACACCTCCTCTTCCCGCCTGGAGATGTCACTCAGGACCCTCTTCTCCAGGTGATCCAGCCGTCTCCTGCTGTCTGTAAACAGGGCAGTGGCTCTCTGAAAGTCTCCATCTGCTTTTTCTTGAGCTTTTCTCCACTGCTCTTCCAGACTCCGGACTCTTTGCTCGGTCTTCATTCTCTTTGTGATAAGGGTCTGGAGAAAGTTCTTCAGTTTCTCCTTCTTCTTCTCAGAGGCCTCATCCAGCATCTCCACCCAGTGTCCTCGATGTTGTCCAGCCAAACTGCAGGATGCACAGATACAAACAGCGTCCTCAATACAATAGTATTTGAAAAGTTCCTTATGGACAGAACATTTCTTGTTCTCCAGAGAAGTGCTAGGATCAGTGAGGACGTGTTCTGGTCCTTTACTGTGAATTTTCAGGTGATTATCACACAGAGAAGCCTCACAGTGTAGACAGGATTTCACAGCAGGTACAGGAGCGTGAATGCAGTAAGTGCAGCAGATCCCGATGATCTCCTCCTCATGTGGCTGAGTGGACCGGAAACGTTCTGCTACGTTACGTAGAGTTATGTTCGGTATCAGTGAAGGCCGATTTTTGTACTTTGCTCTACATTCAGGACAGGAATAAGCTCCAGACCCATCCTGTGTATTCAGGAACCGATCAATACAGACCCGGCAGAAGTTGTGTCCACATCTCAGGGTTACAGGATCGTTATACAAGTTGAGACAGATGGCGCAGTCCAGATCGTCTCTCACATCTGCAGACGCCATGACTTCAGGATTTTCAAGAAAAGAAACTGAAAGTGTCTGCATATATCACATTGCACAACCTACAGCCGAGATCCCTGTGTTAACCCTTTAATGAGCCAGATAGGAACAAATGTTCTGTCTCCAGCTTACAATTTCAGGGAATCAAGTTGATTTCTCCACATTTATACTTTGTCTCTCCTTAGCTTTTGGTCACACATCAACAATTTTAGTTGGAATTCATCGGTATTTATAAGCAATAACCAGGATTAGCTCTAAAACACGCAAGTGATGTGAGATTTTCAATGATAGTTTTTTCCTCCATAGCTTTCACTCTTCTAAACCGGACTTAGCACATCTACTGTATAATACAGAATTAAAGTTGAACAGTTTAGGCAAATTTTGAATTCACCTGTTCGCGTGGTTGTTCCTGAGAAATTCAATTTGTGGAGAAGTTATTCGAATTGAATATCCCTTATGCCCTGGGGTCCTTTTAGATCACAGAGCATAATAACTCTAATACTTAAAAAAAAATTAAAAAAATCCTTATACTCACCTCTTTGCTTACCTTTCCGGCTCCTACGCTACTCACTGCACCTGTCTAGTCCTTGTTGTATCTTTGGATCATATCAGCGGAGCTGGAATCACCAGGCCTCTTACACTAGGCCGAGACTTCCAGGTTTGATAAGCCCGAGAGCGTTCTGCTCATGCACCTGAGGACCGAACGGTTTGGAGAAGTGAGCGGTGAGGGGAGCATAAGGATTAGGCCCTTTCACACATCAGTTTTTTGCTATCAGTCGCAATCCGTTGAATTTTGAAAAAAAAAACGGATCCGGCAACTGATGCCGCCGGGTTGTTTTTTTTCTCATAGACTTGTATTAGCGACGGATTGCGACGGATGGCCTCACGTTTCATCCATCGTTTGCCGGTTCCGTTGAAAATTGTTTGTACGGTGTCCGGAGATGATGGACTAAGTAATGTTTTTTGTCTGCGTCGAAAAAATGGACAGCGCCGTCCGTTGTTTGCTAGAATGGAAGCCTATGGGCGCCGGATCCGTCAAATGACGGAATCCGGAGACGGATTCCGTTTTTTTTAACTGAGCATGCTCCGATTTTTTTAGGATCCTTTAGCCAGCCCCTCTAGTCGGATCCGTTGAAAAAAAACGGATCAGTCACACCAGTTTTTCACAATCTGTGACGGATCCGTTGAGCCAATGGATTGTGACTGACAGCAAAAAACTGATGTGTGAAAGGGGCCTTATTTTTTAACATTTTGATGGACTTGTACAATTCATAAAAATTAGTTTTGCTGAATCTGCGTGGAAACAGATTACAAAAAAATCCACATTTTGGCAAATGCAAATTCTTGTAATATTCACGTACAATTCAATACCCCTCAAATATATTCAGACATCTCTATAGGATAGTAAGTACTGATCTGGAATAAAAGAATATTGGTTCTCTAGTAGACTGTCTATTTCACAATGATCATAAAGATAGAACAGGACTGTGCCCCTGAGTCACTACTTAAAGCAAGCCTTTAGAGAGGGTAGTCAGGATGTCCAAGGTCAGATATCAGGGGGGGTCGTAGTACAGAGGGGCATGGTCAATTAACAGTCCGGGGTCAAATGCAAGAAAGGTAAGTCAAGGCCAGGGAGAACAACAAATGGATAGTCAGAGGCCAAGTCCGGGGTCAGATACCTGAAGTCAGAGGGTCAAGCGTAGAAAGGATAGTCCATATGAATAGTCGTAACAAATCCAGAAACAGAGCAAGCACACATCTAACTAAGCAAATCTACACCTGACACTGGACTGCTGACAGCAATCCAGCTAAATGGCTTGCAAATAATTAAAGATGGGAGGTACCTTGGGAAATGCCCGCAGGATAGAACAGATTGACCGCCCTGCTGCTCAATCCACATGCTGACAGCCCAGCAAGCCCAGGATCAGATTGGATGACTGGACCGTCACTCACAAAACAGTCCAGCACACTTCAGATCCCATAGGGCAGCTGAGCTATCACTCAAGGCGTCCGTAGACCACACTCAGACATGAAACCACGACAATTACAACCATAATAATAATCTTTATTTTTATATAGCGCTAACATATTCCGCAGCGCTTTACAGTTTGCACACATTATCATCACTGTCCCCAATGGGGCTCACAATCTAAATTCCCTATCAGTATGTCTTTGGAATGTGGGAGGAAACCGGAGTGCCCGGAGGAAACCCAAGCAAACACTGAGAGAACATACAAACTCTTTGCAGATGTAGTCCTTGGTGGGGTTTGAACTCAGGACTCCAGCGCTGCAAGGCTGCAGTGCTATCCACTGAGCCACCATGCTGCCCAACCATAGGAATAAAATCACAATATCTTTATAGCGTTACAAAATCCATCAAAACCATGTGGTAAATATAATTCACATGATAGCCATGACTGACTCACACATTTCTGGCAAAAGAGTAATGCCCTTAGGCCACAGTCGGATGGCCATATAAATCGGAGCGAGATCTGAATGCAATGCACAGACTGGCCGGCGGGTCTCCCGACCTGAGTGTTACATTTTCATGTATATATATGCAGCTGACGCTCTCACAAATCACTTAACCATCTGCTCACTTTTTCTATCCAACTTCTCCTAGTCTCAGGAGACATCTCTCCCAATCCCAGCCCCCCATGTTATAGCCAGTCAAACCTCCCAACTGCTACACTCAGAAACTCCTCTATCCTTATTAATATTCCCTGCATGCCTTCTGTCTCTTAATTGTACCCTTTGGAATTCTTGCTCAGTGTGTAATAAACTCCCCTTCATCCATGACTTTTCCTTTCTAATTTTCTTAACCTCCTGGCTCTCACTGAAACCTAGATCCAGAAGTCAGACACCACCGCTGCTGCTGCTCTTTCATATAGTGGACTACACTTTTGTTATACCCCAAGATCGGACAACAGAGCAGGTGGAGGCTTTGGTCTGCTCCTATCAACCAAATCTACCTTCCAAGCTATCCCCCAAGTACCCTCACTTGTCTTCCCATCTTTTGAGGTCCATGCTGTCAGACTCTACATCCCCTTCTCCATATGAGTGGCGGTGGTGTATCATCAGTTACTGGATCATTTTGCCACCTGGCTTCCACACTTTCCTGTGACATCCCCACCCTCATCATGGGTGATTTCAACATCCCCATTGCTTTTCCCCTCTCCCCATCTGCTTCTCACCTTTTATCTCTAACCTGCTCTTTTGGCCTCTCGCAGCATACTAACTCTCCAACGCATGAAGATGGAAACTCCCTCGACTTGGTCTTCTCCCGCCTCAGTGGACGATTTCACAAACTCCCCTCTCCCGCTCTCTGACCACCACCTTCTTTCATTCTCTATCAAGAACTGCAATCCCGCTCAGGTCACCCCCCACTTTCCACACTTATAGAAAGATATAGGCCATTAACATGCAGAAACTTATGAAGAACTTGCAGTCATCATTGGCCCCTATCTCCTCCATCTCATGTCCTGATTCTGCTCTGAAGCATTACAATGAAACCCTGCAAAGTGACCTGGATGAAATTGCACCTCCTATACATAGAACAACTCAGCACAGATGGCAACATCCGTGGCACACGCTGCAAACACGTTTCCTGCAGCGGTGGTCCAGGTGCGCCGAACGTCTGTGGACAAAATCTAACCTACCCGAAGATTTCATCCATTATAAGTTTATGCTGAAAACATACAACTCTGCCCTTCACCTCTCCAAACAAAGCTATTTCAACACCCTCATCACCTCACTGTCCAATAACCCTAAACTTCTCTTTGACACTTTTAGTTCCCCACTCAACCCAAGAGTGTAGGCCCCAACCACGGATCTCCGCGCTGACGATCTGGCCAACTACCCAACTACTTCAAAGAAAAAAATAACCATATCCTACAGGAAATTATCTCCCAATCCCCTCACTCACTGTCTTTCCTTCCCCACTGCATCTAGCTCACTCTCTGACTTTGAACCAGTTACAGAAGAAGAAGTAATCAGGCTCCTTGCATCTTCTCGCCTGACCACTTGCACCAGTGATCCCATTCTGTCATTTCTCCTCCAGTCCCTTTCCCCTGCTGTCACCTCTCACCTAAGACAAATATTCAACCTCTCTCACTTCCGGTATCTTTCCCTCCTCATTTAAGCATGCCATCATACATCCATTACTTAAAAAACCCTCCCTCGACCAAAACTGCGCCGCTAACTATAGACCTGTCTCTAATCTTCCCTTCATCTCTAAACTCCTCGAACGCCTGGTCCACTCCCGTCTTATCCGCTATCTCTCAGATAACTCTCCTCGATCTTCTTCAATCTGTTTTCCGCTCTTTACACGCTACTGAAACTGCCCTCACTAAAGTCTTTAATGATCTACTAACAGCTAAATCTAATGGTCACTACTCCATGCTAATTCTCTTGGATCTCTCCGCAGCATTCGATACTGTGGATCATCAGCTCCTCCTCACTATACTACACTCCATCGGCCTCAAGGACACCGACCTCTCCTGGTTCTCCTATCTCTCTGACCGCTCTTTCACTGTATCTTTTGAGTCTCACCTTCCCCTTTCTGTTGGGGTTCCTCAAGGATCAGCCCTAGGCCCCTCCTCTTTTCTTTGTATACTGCCCATATTGGACAAAAAATCAGTATATTTGGTTTCCAGTACCATCTCTATGCTGACGACACCCAATTATACACTTTTCCTGATATCACGCCGACCTTCTTAGAACACACCAGTGATTGTCTTACCGCTGTCTCTAACATCATGTCCTCCCTTTATCTGAAACTGAACCTGTCAAAAACTGAACTCGTGTTTTCTCCCTCTACTAACCTACCTTTGCCTGACATTGCCATCTCCGTGTATGGTTCCACCATTACTCCAAAGCAACATGCCCGCTGCCTTGGGGTCATCCTTGATTCCGAGCTTTCATTCACCCCCCACATCTGATCACTGGCTCGCTCTTCTTATTTGCATCACAAAACATTTCTAGAATTCGCTCTTTTCTTACTTTCAACTCTGCAAAAACTCGTACTGTTTCTCTTATTCATTCTCGTCTGGACTATTGTAACTCTCTACTAATCGGCCTCCCTCTTACCAAACTCTCCCCTCTCCAGTCTGTCCTGAATGCTGCAGCCAGGATCATATTCCTCACCAACCGTTACACCGATGCCTCTACCTTGTGCCAGTCATTACACTGGCTACCCATCCACTCCAGAATCCAGTACAAAACTACTACCCTCATCCACAAAGCACTCCATGGCTCAGCACCACCCTACATCTCTTCTCTGGTCTCAGTCTACCACCCTACCCGTGCCCTCCGCTCCTCTAATGACCTCAGGTTAGCATCCTCAATAATCAGAACCTCCCACTCCCATCTCCAAGACTTTACACGTGCTGCGCCGATTCTTTGGAATGCACTACCCAGGTTAATACGATTAATCCCCAATCCCAACAGTTTTAAGCGTGCCCTAAAAACTCATTTATTCAGACTGGCCTACCGCCTCTATGCAATAACCTAACTATCCCTGTGTGGCCTATTCAAAAAACTTAAACCATAATCAGGTTCCTCGCATCATGATCTCATACACTTTATGCAGTTAATAGCCCTCTGTGTCTGTACTGCTACATACTTAGGCTGATAACTGGTTCATGCAGCTTTACATGAACACCCGAGCCTTACAATATGGCTGGTCCGAACAACGAAAACAATTGTTACCATCCACCTCTCGTGTCTCCCCTTTTCCTCATAGTTTGTAAGCTTGTGAGCAGGGCCCTCATTCCTCCTGGTATCTGTTTTGATCTGTGTTTATTGTTATGCTGTAATGTCTATTGGCTGTACAAATCCCCTTTATAATGTAAAGCACTGCAGAATATGTTGGCGCTATATAAATAAAATTATTATTATTATTATTAATGACAATTAAGGCTGTGCTGTATATCTGCACAAACCTATATACTTGATACACTTTGAACGGAAAGCTACGTCAGACCTGCGTGGGACCTTTATTTTATAAAAAAATTGTGAACGAGGGGCATTGTCTTGTTTCTATGTCTCTCTTTTTATGTAAGCTGTAGAATAAACGGCACATGAAATGCACTAAAGGGTGCAAGTTTATAATATGTAGGGCGGTTGTATCTATCATGTATTATATATCTAATATCTATCTATATCTGTATATAAGATTGCTGTATTGCTTTTGTAAGCTAGCTTTAAGTTACCTAAAGCATTAGTTAGTAATGAGAGAGCACTAAAATGCTCGAGTGCTCGGTAGTCGAATTGAGCAGGTCGGACGCTCGGATGGACTCAACTCGAGTAAGGAGTATAATGGAAGTCAATGGGAAACTCAAGTATTTTTCCAGAAGACCCCAACAGGAGGACGGGGGAGGGGGGGGCAGGAAAATCACTGAAATGTATTGAAACAGCGCTCAAATGGAATAGCTAAGCAGTCCCAATCAAGTTAAAGAAATTCAAGCTGTCCTGCAGGCTCAGGGTGCATCAGTGTTAGCACGAACTATCCATCCACATGTGAATAAAATGAAACGCTATGGCAGGAGACCCAGGAGGACCCCACTGATGACACAGAGACATAAAAAGGATAGACTGCAGTTTGACAAAAATGTCAAAATCCTTCTGGGAAAGCATCTTGTGGACACATGAGACCAAGATAGAGCTTTTTGGCAAAGCACATGATTCTAATGTTTACCGAAAGCCAAAAGAGGCTTACAAAAAAAAAGAACACAGTACCTACAGTCAAACATGGTGGAGTTTCAAAGACGTTTTGGGGTTGTTTTGCTGCCTCTGTCACTGTGTGCCTTGACTGTGTGCAAGTCATCATGAAATCTGAAGATTACCAAAGGATTTTGGGTGGCAATGTAGTGCCAAGTGTCAGAAGGTTGGGTTTGCATCCTAGATCATGGGTCTTCCAACAGGACAATGACCCCAAACATATTTCAAGAAGCCTCCAGAAATGGATGGAAACAAAGTGCTGGAGAGTTCTGAAGTGGCAGCAATGAGTCCGGATCTAAATCTCATTGAATAACTGTGTAGAGATCTTAAAATTGCGGTTGGGAAATGGCAACTGGAGACCTGGAGCAGTTTGCAAAAGAAGAATGGTCCTAGATTTCATTTGAGAGGTGTAACAAGTTTGTTGATGGTTACAGGAAGCAGCTGATTGCAGTTATTTTTTCCAAATAGTGTGCAAGCAAAAATATTCAGCTGTGGGTGCCCACAATTTTGTCTGGCCCATTTGGTGGATTTTGTGTAAAATTATGTCCAATTTGCTTTTTTTCTCGTGTTGTTCCAATACAAACAAAGGAAATAAACATGTGGACAATAAAATGTGTGTAATAGCAATAATTTTCCGGGGGAAATACTTAATTTTTGGAAAAATGGCAAGGGTGTCAACACTTTTGGCCTTGATTGTATATGTAGGAGAGCTGTAGAGGTAGACCTCAAACATTTTGTAAAAATGATGAGTGAGGGCTGCCTGATGACCCTCTAAAAGTTATGTCCACTTCCCCATCCCTTACCGCACGCTTTGCACATTCATATTAATAGGGAAAAGAAAGTATGTAGTCCTGAAAAGGACTTTTTGTTTTTAGGTTGAAGCAGCAGTATACATATAGAAGGACTGTAAGACAATAAACCCTGCGTATATACCTACAATCCAAAACTATCCCTGCTCCACCAGCTATCCCTGCTTTGAAAACAGGTAACAGTGGTTTTGCTAGAGAAAGGAGAGTATGTAGCCCTACCACCCTTGAAGGAGAAGGGGACTTGATGTTTTCTATGTGGGACAGCGTGTTGTGAGTGTCTGGCTTCGTGGTGTGCAATATTAAGTATATACCAACAATAAAGCAATCACATGACATTGGAGCGCGGCAATCACATAGTATAGCACAGCATATCATAGCCCATATAAAAGCCAGAGCAGGGAATGCAGTGGCGCAACCATGGTGGGCTGAGTCTGTTTGGAGACGATGTCCCAGTTCACAGCTTAGCAACAGTGGTGAGTAGTGTTGAGCGATACCGTCCGATACTTGAAAGTATCGGTATCGGAAAGTATCGGCCGATACCGGCAAAGTATCGGATCCAATCCGATACCGATACCCGATACCAATACAAGTCAATGGGACTCAGGTATCGGACGGTATTCCTGATGGTTCCCAGGGTCTGAAGGAGAGGAAACTCTCCTTCAGGCCCTGGGAACCATATAAATGTGTAAAAGAAAGAATTAAAATAAAAAATATCGCTATACTCACCTGTCCGACGCAGCCGGGACTTCAGCGAGGGAACCGGCAGCGTTGTTTGTTTAAAATTCGCGCTATTACTTGGTTACGTGAATTCCCGGCTTGTGATTGGTCAGGTCGGCCATGTTGCCGGGACGCGGACCAATCACAGCAAGCCGTGACGAAATTACGTCACGGCTTGCTGTGATTGGTCCGCGTCCCGGCAATATGGCCGCCCTGACCAATCACAAGCCGTGACGTCACGGGAGGCTGGACACGCGCTCATTTTAAAATGGGCGCGTGTCCAGCCTCCCGTGACGTCACGGCTTGTGATTGGTTGCGCCGCGGTCAACCAATCACAAGCCGGGAGGCTGGACGCGCTCATTTTAAAATGGGCGCGTGTCCAGCCTCCCGTGACGTCACGGCTTGTGATTGGTTGCGCCGCGGTCAACCAATCACAAGCCGGGAGGCTGGACGCGCTCATTTTAAAATGGGCGCGTGTCCAGCCTCCCGTGACGTCACGGCTTGTGATTGGTTGCGCCGCGGTCAACCAATCACAAGCCGGGAGGCTGGACGCGCTCATTTTAAAATGGGCGCGTGTCCAGCCTCCCGTGACGTCACGGCTTGTGATTGGTCAGGGCGGCCATATTGCCGGGACGCGGACCAATCACAGCAAGCCGTGACGTAATTTCGTCACGGCTTGCTGTGATTGGTCCGTGTCCCGGCAACGTGGCCGACCTGACCAATCACAAGCCGGGAATTCACGTAACCAAGTAATAGCGCGAATTTTAAACAAACAACGCTGCCGGTTCCCTCGCTGAAGTCCCGGCTGCGTCGGAGAGGTGAGTATAGCGATATTTTTTATTTTAATTCTCTCTTTTACACATTTTAACATTAATGTTGTTGCGATACCCGATACCCGATACCACAAGAGTATCGGAATCCCGGTATCGGAATTCCGATACAGCAAGTATCGGCCGATACCCGATACTTGCAGCATCGGAATGCTCAACACTAGTGGTGAGGAGATAAATCCAAAAACAACAGCAGCGAAGAAAGGTTACAATCCGTTTACCCTTAGCCGCATATGAGGAGGTCACAAGGGATGTAACAAATATAGGAGGGTGGAAAATTGAAAATTTTGTAGGAAAACAAGCTGATAAAATAGTGCCTTTGATGTTCGATCATTTAGGGAACTACAACCTTAGTACGAATCAGATAGTGATCAGCCATTATTTATTACGTTCCATAGGAATAATGTCACTTGATGAATTTAATACAAAAATATTTAAGAAGGATTTTATAGAAACATTTTGGGTTGTTTCCATGTCTGGGCAAAGTGAAGGCTCTGAATGTACCAACCCTCTAATGAAGTGGAAAACACCAGAGAAATCAGGTGAAATGTGCAAGAGTGGAACCCTAATACTAATATTGTGTATGTGAAAAAGGAAATTGCTGATTTCAAGGCCGATTTTCAAAAAGGAATTCAAGTGGAAACATTTTAAAGAAATGCAAATTTCCATTTGTATGTGCTGCCACCAGTCACTAGAACATTGACACCTTCTGTATGTTTCTTTTTATCATCCATCGTTGATGGGCAGTAGTCCACTCCAAAAATTCAAAGCACCAAAGATCCTCCTTCACAAAAACTTTCTATGTACAAATAAAAGAAAAATCATGCAACGTTTCGGCCACGCAGGACCTTTATCAAGCCATTAAAATGTCTGTACAGCATAAAGGCCCTGCATGGCCAAAACGTTGCATGATTGTGTACACTGAGGTCAATAAAAAACTCATAGTTATCATCATTTAAACAATTAGATACCAGATACGGTCCATCCCATGCTTGCCTGTAATTTGTTCTGCCACATACAAACCAACATCCAAAACCTTCTGGTTGATTTCTAGTTGGGTCTGGGTCACATTCTCATGAGCCAGCTTTCTGCATTCTCTCTCGGAGACTCAGTAGATATTCCATCACGAATACACCTATCAGCAGCTCCTGCTCTCGCTGGTTATTAGTGGCAGCAGGCGTCGGATAATGGGAGCTGTAGTCCCATCAGCTGACACCAGTGACCGGAGGTAAACTTTATGCCTCCGATCACAGCTGAGTGCTCCTGCTGTCTTTCGACAGCGTGGGAACCCCGGCTCTCTGATGGCGGGGATCATTTCACCACCGATCAGAAGCACATGACAGTGCAGCAAACACTGGATGTTTGGGCCCCCCATTCAAGTGAATGGGGTCCGGGTTCAGGTCTGGGTACAGTTCTGATACCTGAACCCGCTAGACCCGAACATCCAGGTGTCCGCACATCTTTATCCAGGAAGTAATTCAATGGGACAGTTGTAAGGATGGTGAGGAGGCAGTTGATTTGCTTACTTCTTACTGTCGACAGAAATGCTGGTACTGAGGTGGTAATTTATCATAATTCTTTTTAAATTCGTTTATTAATTCAGAATAAATCAAACAATACACACATTTGCATTTGTTACTATCAGTTATAACATGAAATACAAATAATTGCAGTGCAACATCACATCCCAAGTAATACGAGGATAGCAAACTGTGTCAAATCACTAGCACTTACAAACTACCTATTGTATAACATTAACTACTTTAACTACCAAGAATAATAAGTCGCCAAAGAAAATTCTACGCAAATCTCGCCCTTAAGTGATGCCCCCGAAGCCATAAATCCAGCCACTTGCATAAGTGTTAAATTAGTGTGGACTATAGAGTATGATGAGAAGAATTCCATCTACCCCAAATCTTCTCAAATTTACCTGGACATTCTCTGTTTTGGTACAGTGTTCTTTCATACGGGATAATCGAGTTCACCAAATCCACCCAAGCTCTGAGAGACGGGTGAGAACCACTCATCCACCTTAATGCTAACACCTTCCGTGCCGTAAAAAGTGCTTCTCGTAGAAAAATCCCAGTGTAATGATCCCAAGTTTCCACATCCCACACTCCAAATAACCAGGTCAATGGCTCAAGTGGAACAGGAATCGATAATAAGGATGTTAGTAATGTCGTTACCTCTTTCCAATAATGAGAGACTACAGGGCACTTCCAGATCATGTGGATAAAATCTGCATCACGTGTATGACACCTTAGGCAATCTGACGAGTGAAGGAATTTATCATAATTCTGATGAGTTTGCAACTTAGAAAATTTTTCTTGGTATGTGGTACCAAAAGTCTGAAGTTCAGCAATTTGTTGCCTCGGTTGGGCTGCAACAGACTCCATTTTGGGCGCAAGATTATTCTCTCAGAGGGCTGTTTGCAGACCTGGAGGGAAGACTTCAGGTTTTTGAGACATCGAAGCAGTGTGGAAAAGGATTTGTGGTCTCAAATGGTTGCAAGTGTTTCCTGAAGCTACGGAAATAAGCAGAAGTGCGATCTCTCCGATCACTCTGGTAACACACGCGATGGGCAATGATTTAGGTTTTTTGAAAATGGCAGAGCTCATGATGACTTTAATACGCGCTGATTTAGAGCAAGTTTCCGGTTTGATCCGAGAGATGGTATTAGTGTGGTCGGAGATAATTCCACGGATTACCTGGCAAGGGGCCAGAGAAGCCGTGGCAGTTGAAAAAGCTCGCAGAACAGTCAATTGACGCATTTTTCTTTTGATTCGCTCAAAAGCAGGGATGGTAAGATAAGACACAGATACTTGGGAAGGGGATAACCATCGTCTTATGGACCAGGATGGTGTTCATTTAAATGACGTTGGTTTGGACATATTTTTATCAGGTCTTCGGGTTGGGGTCGAGCAGGCTCTTTTTCTATTAAGTGGGGGTCGGGGCTCGGTGTAGGTATACACGGTGAATCAAAGATGGAGATGAAGACGGACTTGCCCAGATAAATAATAAACGCTGTGTCCAATCCCGTCCTTCAAAAATGAGCAATGTGTCAGTGAGTCATTAAAGAATCATAACAAAGGAGGGTATTAACATTGGTTGGGTTGTTTGGCTTAGCATCGATGGCTGATGCCGCAGTGCTGGAAAAGCAATGCCCCAAACAGCAGCGTTACAGTACTGATGTAGCAGTACCGGGATGGAATAGCAGCGTTGATGCAGAGAGGAGGTTTCCAGTATTTTGTGGTTTATAAGACGCACCCCAAATTTTGCAGAGAAAAATAGGAAAAAAAAAAAAACTTTAAAAAAAAATGGTGGTGCTTCTTACAATCCATGCGTCTTATTGCTTAACGGGGTGTGGTGGCTGTGGTGAAGCGGGGTGTCCCAGGGTTGCTGCGGACCCCAAGACTTGGAGACAGTGGTGTTCAGATGTGCGATGCTGCAGGTGTTTGGTAGTGCGGGGCTCCGCTGACATTTTGTGAAAGCATACTTCCATGGTTTACTATGCGGTGGACTCTGGCAGCCACGGACAGCTCATGCGCAGATAGAGATCTTGGCGCGGAGATCTAATCTCCTGAGATTTTGGCGCCGAGATCTCCATCTGCGCATGCGCCGCCCCCGACAGTCATTTTACCGGGGTCCACCACATAATAAACCATGGAAGTGCGGGATCTCCCGGCTTTCACAAAATGTCGCCGGAGCCCCCGCACCACCGAACACCTGCAGTGTCACACATCCGAACACCCCCTCATCCCAGCCTGTGGCCTGCAGCAACGTTCCACTCTTGCCTCCTCCAGCAGCGACCCTGGGACCCTGTTCCACCGCGGCTGGTAAGGTATATTTGCATTATTAGACGCACACCCATTTTCCCCCGAAATTTGAGGGGAAAAAGTGCGTCTTATAATCCAAAAAAATACGATAACTTCTTGGCAGGATGATGACTATTTGAACCGCTAAGAGCTCCAAGCTCTGTGAAATACCTAAAATAACAATCGGCAAGTACTCACCTTTCCGCTGCCACAGAAGAGAAGGCTGAAAAGCCCGAGAAGAAGAAAGCCAGTGCTCAGCACTGACATAATGACAGCTAAGTACAAGAACCCTCCTTCTAGGACGCCCTAGAAGTGTTCAGGGTGTTCAGCATGGAGCCTTTTCAGCTAAAGTGGGGCATTAATGTCTTCTTTTTTGTAAACCAATTCCTCTCTTAAAGACCATATCCCTTTCATTGCAATTAAGGTTGAAAGTAGACACAAGTCCAGCGAGTTTTAACGATGGCCTAAAATGTTGATCCATAGGAAGGCAAAAATTCCCAATGAGGCAGATGTTAATAACTGCATTAATTTGCTTTATTACCTTGAATCGAAGGGTGAATATTAGATCAAGTTTTATACAGGCGCTTTTCAAAAGGATAATCTGCATAGAGAGGAAAACTTACCGTAATCTCTGGAGAGATATTTGGAGAAGGATGTCTGTGTCTATCCGGAATTTTCTTTTACCATCATCTGCATCTTATAATTATAGAAAACCAACCAAAAAGTCTATGTAACTGTTACAAACTGTTACTGTAATAGTCAGAAGGACGGTAAAACCTAGGATTTACCGGTCAATCTGGACATTCACCAAGGCCGTCGGTAAAAGCTCAAAATGAAAAGTAAAATTGGACTTTTACCGGTGAAGTCTTGGTAAATGTTAACATTTCTCAACAGCGTTGGTAAAAGTCAGATGTATTCCATATAAACGAACGATTTTGGACTTTTACCTGGGCGATTTGGTAAATCTTTACATTTACCAGCATGTGTTGGTAAAAGTAACACCCTTCTCAGTTACATTTACCAAGAAGCCGTGGTAAATGTCCACATTTACCAACTGCGCTTGGTTAAAGTCAGATGTTCCATCTTCACACCAGATATTTCTGACTTTTACCAACGCTGTTGAGAAATGTTAACATTTACCAAGACTTCACCGGTAAAAGTCCAATTTTACTTTTCATTTTGAGCTTTTACCGACGGCCTCGGTGAATGTCCAGATTGACCGGTAAATCCTAGGTTTTACCGTCCTTCTGACTTTTACAGTAACATAACCACACCAATATGGAAAATGCAATGTATACTGTATTAAGGATCAAGAGGGGAAGACCAAAGAAAAAAGGGGCACACAACCAATAGTAAATGAAAGTACATTGAAGAATCCATAAGTACCAGTATACCTAGATGCTGCAGTCATATAGACCATAAAACATTACTATTGGGTCATCTCTCTGATGTATAAGTATCAGATGATATCTAGGAAGACACACCCAAGTATACAGCCAAGTGATAGGTTTGTGCCAGTGCACCAGAAGATCTGTGTACCATAAAAGAGCTCCCTGGGTTGAGTGGCGTCCACCTCGACGCGCGTTTCGGAAAATGCCATTGTTAGAAGGCGCCGTCTCCCAAGAGGCTGCAGATTTAAAAGTGGAGATGGCCAATAGGAGGTGGCTGGAAATGATTTGACGCATGCGCATAGAAGAGGACACAAACTCACTGCGACATCAGGAACACATGACGAAACATGTAACTTGACTTCACAGGGCACATAATGATACAGACAATGGGGCAAAGCCAGGACACAGGGTGCACATACGTACATACAAAACTCACTGGGGGACATGATAGATAGATGTGATTTATTACCCAAAATATGGCGATAAAGGGCGGCACATAATACAATGGTGTGATGTAACCACAGGATGATTGAGACTGAATGGGAAACAATAACAGAATACTGATGAGTGTAATGTTTTGATGTGATTTGGCCACAAGATGGAGTTAAATAGCAGGATGGTGGAAAAGAGAAATATCCACGTAAGGAATAAAACAATATCACTGAAATATACTGCAAAAGAGAAAAGGAGAGGATAAATATATATTACTGTATATATCATTATCCACAAAGTGTAGAGCAAAAGTGAAAAATATACAAGGAAAAGTTTTGATATAGATGCAAACATAAAAAATACACTTGATGAAAAAGACAAAGTACAGCGGATGCAACATGTATTAATACCAATACAATACATAGAGACAATACAGAGTCACATTATGCATAAAATTCCATTCTTAAAGTGCAAATGCAATACACATTGTAAAGAAAAATGCCTAAAATAGACAGAGACCATTATAGTAATTATCGAAGACATTTAAACATACGACGTCATAGTTCAGGTGCAAGTTTGATATCATAGGATACGCGCCGTCATCAGTCTAAACGAAACCAAGACCGTGGTAGAAATGACCGAAGCTGCTTTGTTTCCTCAGTTCATGATCTGCGTCTGTAGATTGGTTTATCTAGACGTATGGACCAAGCCATTTTGCACAGCAAGAAACTGTCTGAAAGATGATGGGCAAAGGAGGACGAGGCTGCCCAATGACTTTGAAAGGCAACATCGGCACCAGCGTCGCAACCTGCTATCGGTTGTATTATAGAGAAAAACAGATTACCTATTGATAAGCACACCTGTAGTATAAAACATATACATTTATCCAGTACAGAAACACCAGCTAACAATAAAAACAATTAAAAAACCCCAACAATGAATCAAAGCCTGTCAGAGAAATCCACTGGAATATGAAGAGACAGTATGTTATGACATATGAGCCCAATCAAAATGGGTTATGTCCAGATATACGAGGACAGGCCAATAACACAACATCTGAGACCTTAATTGCAAAATGCTGGTGTCACGGAGAAAACACAACAGAGAGGGGCCAGAAGATTGTGGAACCTGGTTACCCGAACTCCTATGCTGATTAGAACTGCTTTACCATTATACTAAACAGTGCAGGTTTTCTTTGCTCTTGAATTGCTAGGGTTAATCAGTTCAGTTGATCTCCTGGAGCGCTACATCATGGATTGCCTCAGATGTTGTGTTGGACACTCCCCTTTGGTATCTATGTTTGCCACTGGCATTTGGGAATTGCCAGTGATAGTCCATTCTGCCTGGTTTGGAGTTGTTCAGTGTTTGGAGAGTTCTGGCAATTTCTGAGTGGAGTTTGTTTGCGCTTTCATCCTCATCCTCTATTTGGTTTCACCTACATTATCCTCTCCTGTGTTCCACTTTGTTTAGTGGAGTGTATTTTGCATGATTGAAGTTTTCATTTATCCCTGTTTGTCTTCCCTTGTCTGTCTGGTTAGTATAATTTTATACACTTCAGCCTCACATCTCCGTGGGTGGGTGAAGGAACTGATGATATGTCAGGAGTATAGCAAGGCATGAGAACCTGGCATCTCCACCTTCTGGGGTAATCTGGTGGGAGAGGGGTAGAATATGGCTCCCCATAGCATGAAGGATATGAAAGGAGCCCCTTTCCCGGATAAATTCTGCAACAGTACCGTGACAGCTGGAATACAACAGGAGCACGCCATAGACTGAACGGGCACATTCATATATCAGTGCTCATCCCGAGTATGGAATCCAATTTCCATTAATAATCCTCCTTAATGCAAATCAAGTTGTACGCTTGGCGAAGGTCCGGTTTAGTAAAGTAGTAAAAGCTGGGAATCAGCGCACAGCCTGAATGATCTGTGCTTCTTCCTCACAAAGTAGTACCCTGCTCAGGCAGGAGGTTTGGATAGCCTAACAACATTGTCTTAAGAACTTTAGATCACTCGTATCACTCAGACCCGAAACTCAAGGCAAAACCGTACAGGATGGGAATAAGTGAATAGAGCTTCAATACCAGACACAACCCATCGAAAAAAGTTTAACTGATCCTGTGAAAAACGCTTTAAAAAATGTCTACAACTCTTTCCATTAAGTGCAGAAAAGATATCACTGTGGTCGTCATAATCTTAGGATATCGATGATATTAATTATGAGCGTGAGGTTAAACATGTCCTGGCTTTTTACTCGGAAGACTGAACAATCTAATTAAAAGTGTGGAGAGACCAAACTAACCTGCAGGTGGCTCCATTTTATAGGTAAAAAACAGCGAAAAGTGAAAAAAAAAAAACGCATCTGATCAGTATGGCTATGTGCATATGTTGAGTATTTGCAGCTGATTTTTCTGCAACAAAAACGCATAAAAAAGATCCATAGAATATGGGCATTTGTGACACTTTTTTACTTGTTTTTTTCTTAAATTCATGTGAATGAGTGTAATGTTGAAAGAATCGACAAGCTGCAGATTTGGGGAGTCAAAGGCACAAAAAAAAAGCAGCATGAGATTTCAGAAATGCAGTGTTTTTTTACACTTGAAAAATGTGTGGAAAAAACGCCGCGCGTGAGCAAGCCCGAACAATATTCAGATGATGTTTAATGTTCACGTTTTAATGTTAAAGATGTTGTCCACTACTTTTACATTGATGACCTATCCTTAGGATGGGTCATCAATGTCCGATCGGCTGGGGTCAGATACCCGGCATTCCCGCTGATCAGCTGTTTGCGGCGGCGGTCGCCTGCAGAAAGTACTCATTTGCCGAGCTGCTCCATCTAATTCTAGTGGCCGCCGAAGGGTACTACACATCCGCCTACTGTTGATTGGAATAGGAGGCGGATGTGCAGTACCAAGCCCCGGTCACTAAAGTCGGAGGAGCTCGACAAGTGAGAACCTCCTGCAGGCGGCGGCTGAGGCCACTGATAACAGCTGATCAGCGGGGGTGTCGGACACCAGCCGATCGGACATTAATGACCTACCTATCCTAACAAACAGGCAATCCTGAATGCGTTGTACAATTTGGGTCAGCAGTGAAATCATACAGGTGGCCCGAACTGTCAATCTTCAGGAGCACACCTAACCTAGAAGCCAAGGGGCAGGGGAGCAGTGTGCTCCTGAAGATCATGAGATAACCAGGGGTATTGATAAAGCGGGTGCAGGGGTTGCAGTTGCTACCAAGCCCTGCAGACCAGAGGGGGCCAAAAGGAAGTTGTGGACCATTTGAGAAGATCCGTGACAGCTGGAGGTCCTATGGGAGATCTTGTGTTGGGGACCTAGAGCGTTAAGTTACATAACTGCTTTCGAACATTTCTTGATATCTCCTGCATCAAAGGAGTCATATAAGAATGCAACATTTCCAACAGATGATGGCTGGGTGATGATGGACCATTGCATCCAGGGTCTTGCTGAAGGCCCTCGTGGCTGCGATTGAGGTAGTCATGTGAAGCCTATCCTACATAGATTTTTACTACATACTGCAGTATTGCAATACACAGTATATGCGAATGGACGATCACAGGTTCAAGACCCTTAAGAGGACTAAAGAAAAATTATTTTTATTTTTTTAATTCTAATCATCTTTTAAATATAAAAAACCTAAAACATATTTGGAATCACTGTGTCTGTTAAAGTCCGGTCTATCAACATATAAAATTAATTAACTCAACCATTAAACGCCATAAAGAGGGAGTAAGAAATCGAAACATCAAAAATGCGTTTTACTTATTATTATTGCTTTTTGAAATTTACCAAAAGACTGCAATAAAAAGTGATCAAAGTGTTGTAGTTATAGAATAAGTAACCACAATAAAACTTAACATTTACTAATATTTTAGATAAAAAAATACAACACACACACACACGACCTAAAAAACGTTTGGCTTCAAAGATACAGGGTGCACAAAATCCCTGATACACCAACTATCTGTGCCCTACCTTGCCGCAGAGGTTGGCACCCTAAATCCTTGCGCAATGGCGCCCCCTGCTCAATGTAGGAACTTAAAACCTTCTTTCTTTCAAATATTACACCTGAAACCTCTTCGGGTAATATATGGATGGCTCATAAAAAAATATATAACCGATGTCTTTATTAAGATTGCTTCGAAAGAAAAAAAAAGGGATAGACTACAAGAGCAATCGGCTCTAGAAAATGAACTTTATAAGTTAGAATTAGCAAATCAATCTGGCCCCTCCAGGTATCTAACTAAACGAATCTATGATTTAAAGTTATAATTAAATACTTTATTGACCACCCGCACTGAGCGGGCAATTAGATGGACTCAAGCCACATTCTATCGGTTTTCTAACAAAATGGACGGAGTGCTTGCTCGCAAATTAAAACAAAGAACGATTGTTCATCTTTTATAGAAAAAAATGGAGTTCAATCTCAAACTACTTTTAACCCAAATAAAAATCTATAAAACATTCCAAAACTATTAACAAAAATTGTATACTGATACTACGTAGTTCTCTTTGTCTAAATTAGATGACTTTTTAAAACAACATACCTCTACCTACCCGGACCTCGAATTATGCAGCAACACTGCATTCTCCTATTTCTGATGAAGAAATTATTTCTACTATCAAACATTCAAAAATTGGGAAAGCGCCAGGCCCCGATGGGTTAACCGCTTTATAGTATAAAAAATTCTCGAATATCCTAGCCAAACACATTCAAACATACTGCAATGATATGTTGAGGGGTCAGACAATGCCCCCAGAATTTTATACAGCCCATATATCAGTTATCCCAAGACCAAAAAGGGACCCTTTACTCACAAAAAATTATAGATCCATATCCTTATTAAATTTTCTCGGCTATTATAGCAGATAGAATTAATAAATGCCTCCCTAGCCTTATCCATAAGGACCAAGTAGGATTTATCCCAACAAGACAAGCATCAGATAATATTCGCAAGAACCTTAACATAATCCATACTGCTCATAAACGTAAAACCCCTTTCATTTTACTAGCCTTAGATATAGAAAAGGCTTTCGACTCAAGATGGCCATATATGTTTAACATTTTGCATAAACTGGGGATATCACAACAATTAATTGATTCTCTCAAACTTCTTTACGACAACCTGGTGGCTTATTTAAAATTACCCTCAAACTTTCCAGAACCAATAACCGTTAACAGGGGAATGAGACAAGGATGCCCACTATCTCCTGCCCTATTCGCTATGGAACCTTTAGCCCAAAAAATACGTCTACATCCGGACATTATGGGCCAAAACATAGGTAAGCACGAATACAAGGTCAGCTTGCTTGCCGATGATCTCCTGCTAACATTAACAAATCCTTATGTATCCCTGCCAAATCTTCTAAATGCCCTTAAACATTTTGAGAAAATTTCAGGACTAAAGGTCAACGTCGATAAATCAGAGATCATGTTTCTGAATACCCCCCACAGTCCAAAATTCAATTTTAAATAATTTTCAAATTTCGACATGCAAAACAATACATCACCTATTTAGGAATTAACCTTACGCCTCCTAAAACTACTTTATTTAAATATAACTACACCATTTTGCCTCAAAAAATTTATACAAACTCTATCGTAATGGTCTTCCCCATCTCTTTCCTTTTTAGGCAGAACTCACTCAATAAAAATGGTAACTTTACCCCAATTTCTATATTTGTTCCGCTCCCTGCCAATGCCATTACCCTCACTGACAAATCGCGGGTTTCCGCGCACCTCTATGGTCACAGATCGAAAGCTCCCATATAGCGCTACATACTCCATGGAAAGTCTAATTTGGGCCACTGGACCATTACCAAAAGACCTAGCTACACACTCACCATATACATCTCATTCACTACGTATCTGGAGAGCTAATAGATTTCAATTCACGCTTCGATCCCAGTCCTCCCCACTTTTGGAATTGTTTGACAACCCCATGTTCCCTCCGGGAGTCACTTCCAAGAATCACACCTGGTGGAAACAAAACAAGTTAACCAGGCTACAGCGTCTAACTTCCCACTTTCAATTAATGGCGAAACAAGAGTTCGTCATAAAATATCAAGTACCAACATCTGAAAATTTACTTACTCTAGCCACCAATGCACCAAATCCAAAACCTACAAGTTTTGAATTAAAATGTTTATGACCCATTGGGAAATGGCCTCATATCACAGCTATATTCTATATTTAATCAACCACGAGATGATTCGAAATTGAAGGCTATGGAGCAATGGGAGGAAGACCTACGAATCTCTCTCACACCTCAAAGATGGTATAAATGTTATGAAAATATCCTAAGGGGAAGTAATCAAATTTCATTAACCGAGACATCTCTTAAAATTTTTACATAATATTTATCATACAATCCCTAACAAA
This sequence comes from Ranitomeya variabilis, assembly GCF_051348905.1. Classification (NCBI taxonomy): domain Eukaryota; kingdom Metazoa; phylum Chordata; class Amphibia; order Anura; family Dendrobatidae; genus Ranitomeya; species Ranitomeya variabilis. Next base: position 674,233,387 of record NC_135236.1, on the reverse strand, counting down.
TGTTTTAGAGGATACATTGATTTGGGAGATACACTTCACAAAGGGTGGACATGCCCAATAGTGAAGTCTCTCTGGAAAGATGTAATAAAAATCTACTATATAATTGTCTAAGTGTCACTTCCGTCTTTCTGTCTGTCATTCTGTCTTTCTGTAATGGAAATCCTAAGTCGCTGATTGGTCGCGACAAAACAGCCACGACCAATTAGCGACGGGCACAGTCCGGCGGCAAAACGGCCGCTCCTTAGTCCCCGCAGTCAGTGCCCGCTCCATACTCCCCTCCAGTCAGCGCTCACACAGGGTTAATGGCAGCATTAACAGACCGCGTTATGCCGCGGTGTAACGCACTCCATTAACGCTGCTATTAACCCTGTGTGACCAACTTTTTACTATTGATGCTGCCTATGCAGCATCAATAGTAAAAAGATCTAATGTTAAATATAATAATAAAAAAAAAAAAATAGTTATATACTCACCGTCCGTTGGCCCCTCGGATCCAGAACAGGCCTTTCCCGCTCCTCGTGAAGCTCAGGTGACCGTTCCATGCATTGCGATCTCGCGAGATGATGACTTAGCGGTCTCGAGAGACCACTACGTCATCATCTCGCGAGACCACAATGCACTCTTGGGACCAGAGCGCGCGAGGAGCATCGGTAAACGCTTTGCCTGGATCCGGGGGCCAACGGAAGGTGAGTATATAACCATTTTTTATTTCAATTCTTTTTTTTTTTTTTTTTAACAGGGATATGATGTCCACATTGCTATATACTACGTGGGCTGTGCTATATACTATGTGGGCAGTGCTATATACTACGTGGGCAGTGCTATATACGACATGGGCTGTGCTATATATGACGTGGGCTGTGCTATATATACTGCATGTGTGGGCTGTTATATACTACATGAGCTGTGTTATATGCTACGTGGCTGTTATAAACTACGTGGCTGTGTTATATGCTATGTGGGCTGTTATATACTCCGTGGGCTGTGCAATGTACAGCGTGGGCTGTTATATACTATGTGGCCGGCCGCGAACAATCAGTGACAGGCGCAGTCCGGACGCGAATTGGCGCGGGATTTGAACCGCTAATTGGTCGCGGTTGGACGAATCCTGTGTATTCAATGTATTATTCTAAAATCTTCATAAATAAACTACATACATATTCTAGAATACCCAATGCGTTAGAATCGGGTCACCATCTAGTAATTAATACAGCTCTAAAAAAGGAACTGCTTCTAACACCGACAGTATTACTTTTAGGAGACAGACCAATTAATGCTAACAATAAAATTTGTCGCCTTATTGATTTTATTACTATGGAACCAGAAACCATATAGCTGGACAATGGAAAAAGAATATGCTGTCAATAATTCAGGTGAAGAGACGGATTAACTTAATAATAATGCTATATGGAAAAAAATAAAAATAAATATCGAGGCTGCTAAGTCTGACACCATTGATACTTTTCGGAGTATGTGGGATCCTTGAATGACGATGACCACACAACTATACCTATACTCATTGATAACCTTTATTTTTGGTTTATATAATCTGGTAACTCACGTCAACTTAAACTCTCATCACTAACACCCCCCAATGCTCTCTGTCCCCCCCTTTCTTTTTTTTTTTCTTCTTTTTCTCATCTTCCTTTCCTTCCCCTTCTATTAACCCAAATATAATTTAGTTAAAAATTGTTATATATTGGATTTACACAACTATGACAATACCATCAAGGATATTGTATTTTTCTGCTTCTTAATACTTCCCCCTGTGAGGGGATCCTTGAATTTTACGATCTATGTTTTTTTATGTTTAATGATGTTTTCTGAAATAAAAACTGTTGAAACTAAAAAAATAAATAAATAAAATATAATAATAAAAATAGTTAAGAAGAAACTATACAAGTTTGGTTGTGCCGTATTTATACTGACCTGCTGGAAAATTATGTTATCAGGTCATTTGCACCATATATTGAGTACAGTAAAAAGTAATTTAATCTTTGGATAGGTGATAACATTTAATATTGGGAATAACATGGAGCGCGGCACGTCATGACAGAGTCAACAATGTGTTGTAGCTTCCATTCTAAACTTATAAGGAAAGCGATAAAAAGGTTTATGTCCTGACGGAAGGTCAGAGGATCAAACCTCATGACTTTAAGGGCAGTCAGTAGGACAATGGTCACATCGCAATACCCGGACTGGCCGGTGGCTCTCCGGACCCAACCGTGACATTGTGTATCACAATAATAGGAAAACAACAAGACAAAAAAAAACCCAACGTGATGAATTTCGGGGGATGTTCCGTTTCACCATCCGATACCAGGTGTCCCGACACAGACAAAAGCTATTCAGCGCCTACATCTTCCCTGATTAGAAGAAATGTCTGCATCATGTATTCTTCCTGCTCAGCATCATAAGCTTGAATGATGTTTAGGTTATGTTCTGACCACATTTATTACATAGTATGAAAACCAGAAGGAAAACACTGGCAGGAGAAAACCCACTAATTACCAGACTGAGGACAAGAAACCACAAGACTTCAGCAAAACTCTTAAGATGTTCAGTAGAGAACAAACCTCCAATTCTCTAGAAGTACAAATTATACGTCCGGTTTCCTTAAGACGTTGAAACCTCAGCTGTCTGGGACAGTCCATCACCTAAAGGCAAGTCTGGGGTACCTTCATGTTTCCGACTGACAGCAACTAATGGCAGCACTTGCCCCCAGCTTACCCCTCTTTGCTGTTTCAAGTGTCAGGGTCTTCACCGACGTTCATGAATCAAAAATGGTAACAGATGAACCAAACTATAAATTCCTCACAGAACGGAAGGGGTAATATACTTTTCTTAAAAAAACTTAAAAGAAAATTGCTATTATCAATATGAATATAAAATAAGAAAGTTAAAGTATAAGTCCTCAAACTATGTAGTCTACTGTGCATAGAAAGCGGTCACTACATACAGTCATGGCCGAAAGTGTTGGCACCCTTAAAATTGGTCTAGAAAATACATTTCTCCAAAAAAATTACTACAATTACACAATTTGTTATACACATGAAAAAAAGGCAAATCGGAGAGAATTTCATACGCACACAAAAAAAATTTGTTGACACCTTTCCAAAATTGTAGGTTAACAACTTGGTTTAAAGCATGAGATGCTCGTTCAAACTCACTTGTGGCAAGTAACAGGTGTGGGGAATATAAAAATAACACCTGAAAGCAGATAAAAAGGGGAGAAGTTTACTCAGTCTTTGCATTGTGTGTCTGTATGTCACACTAAGCATGGAGAACAGAAAGAGGAGAACTGTCTGAGGACTGGAGATCCTAAAATGTTGAATACTATCAATAATCCCAAGGTTACAAGTCCATCTCCAGCAACATAATCAAGAAGTTTACAACCCATGGCACTGTAGCTGATCTCCCTGAATGTGGGTGGCAGATAAAAATTGAAAGGTTGTAACGCAGGATAGTCCAGATGGTAGATAAGCCCCAATCAAGAACCAAAGAAATTCCAGCTGTCCTGAAGGAGCAGGGTGAATCAGTAACAGCGCGAACTATCTGTCCACATTAAACGGAAATTAAATGCTATGGCAGGAGACCCAGGAGGATCCCAATGCTGACACGGACATAAAAAAGACACACTGCAGTTTCCTAAAATGCATGTGAGTAAGCCAAAATCATTCTGGTAAAGTGTTTTCTGGACAGATGAGACCAACATAGATCTTTTTGGTAAAGCACATAATTCTACTGTTTAACAAAAACAGAATGAGGCCTAAAAAGAACACAGTACCTACTGTCAGATATGGTGGAAGTTCAAAGATGTTTTGCTGCCTCTTGCACGGAGTTCCTTGACAGTGTGCAAGGCATCATGAAATCTGAAGATTACCAAAGGATTTTGGGACACAATATACAGTAGTGCCTTGTGTCGGAAAGCTGGGTTTGGGTCCTAGTTCATGGGTCTTCCAGCAGGACAATGAACCCAAACATACTTCAAGAAGCCCCCAGAAATGGAAGGAAACAAGAGAGCGCGAGAGAGTTCTGAAGTGGCAGCAATGAGTCCGGATCTAAAATCCCATTGATCACTTGTGGAGAGATCTTACAATCGCTATTAGGAGGTGAAATATGAGACCAGGAGCAGATTGTAAGAAGAGTCGTCCGAAGTCCTAGCTCAGAGGAGAAAAAAAATCTTGTGGATGGTTATAGGAAGCTACTGATTGCAGGTATTTATTCCAAAGAGGGCAGCCAAATATTAAGCTGAGGGCACCAACAATTATGTCCGGACCATTTTTGGGGTTGTGTGTGAAATTATTTCCAATATGACTTTTCTCATGTTTATTTCTTTTGTATTTATTGGAACAACACACACAAAAAAAAACGTGTATAACAAAACGTGGAGTATTGCAATAATATTCTGAAATACTTTATGGAACAATTTCAAGGGTGCAAATGCGTTATGACTGTAATCCTTTATTAAACTCCAGAGCTGCACTCCCTATTTTTCTGGTGGAAGCAGTGTGCACATACATTACTGATCCTAACTTATTTCATGTATTATACTCCAGAGCTGCACTCACTACTCTGCTGGTGTAGTTACTTTGTACAAACAGTTACATCCTCTATCATACTCTAGTGAGTGCAGCTCTGGGGTATAATACAGGATGCAACTGAGGATCAGTAATGTAATGTACACAGTGACTGCACCAGCAGAATAGTGAGTGCAGCTCTGGGGTATAATACAGGAGGTAACTCAGGATCAGTAATGAGTGCACACAGTGACTGCACCAGCAGATAAGTGAGTGCAGCTCTGGGGTATAATACAGGATGTAACTCAGGATCAGTAATGTAATGTATGTACACAGTGACTGCACCAGCAGAATAGTGAGTACAGCTCTGGGGTATTATACAGGATGTAACTCAGGATCAGTAATGTAATGTATGTACACAGTGAGTGCACCAGCAAAATAGTGAGTGCAGCTCTGGGGTATAATACAGGATGTAACAGGATCAGTAATGTAATGTGTGCACACAGTGACTGCACCAGCAGAATAGTGAGTGCAGCTCTGGGGTATAATACAGGATGTAACTCAGGATCAGAAATGTAGTGTATGTACACAGTGACTGCACCAGCAGAATAGTGAGTGCAGCTCTGGGGTATAATACAGGATGTAACTCAGGATCAGTAATGTAATGTATGTACACAGTGACTGCACCAGCAGAATAGTGAGTGCAGCTCTGGGGTATAATGCAGGATGTAGCTCAGGATCAGTAATGTAATGTATGTACACAGTGACTGCACCAGCAGAATAGTGAGTGCAGCTCTGGAGTATAATACAGGAGGTAACTCAGGATCAGTAATGTAATGTATGTACAGTGACTGCACCAGCAGAATAGTGAGTGCAGCTCTGGGGTATAATACAGGATGTAGCTCAGGATCAGTAATGTAATGTATTTATACAGTGACTGCACCAGCAGAATAGTGAGTGCAGCTCTGGGGTATAATACAGGATGTAGCTCAGGATCAGTAATGTAATGTATTTATACAGTGACTGTACTCAGATGCAAAATGAGGAAATAATCGTCCCACTTTTCTGGATGAAACGCAGAACGATTTTTTTTTTTTTTATACGTTGGTGTGAACCTGCCCATAGGATCAGAATTCGATAATGGGACGTGCAGGACATGGAACGGTAGGTGCCTTTACACGATGTGTTTTTGCCCAATGAAGGATCCTTTACTAATACACGATGGAATGTTACATTGCGGATTCTCCACCTACTCATGAGAGACCTTGTCTATTAATCTAATATTTCCACAGATTATTTGCTGGTCTGGAAGTTCACAAGTTGTTATTTCCCCATCATCTGCGAGGATTGTTTGCATTATAGCTAATTGTAGTTTGCGGTTTGTACAATAATTCAGCTACTCTGAGATAAGGAAACTGAAAACAATACTGATTAGGACATTATAAGGACAGATATATCTGGAGACAAATGGCAACACAGCAGATCTCCATCCCCCTGTAAAAAAAAAAAACTACAGTGTAAATAAAAAAACTGTGAGTCACCCTCTTCTGTGAGGCTGAAAAAATACACATTCAGCTTTTCTCAGGATCAGTCCAGGATAAGTGATGTACTCCAGAAATTTTCACCCACAATATTTTTTTTTTTTTTATTGGCATTTTATGTGATACCAACACAAAAGTAGCCGATATTTGTGATGTGTATAGGAAATTATACAGGGTTTTCTAATGATTTAAAAAAATAAATCTGAATATTGTGAGGTGCATTTGTATTCAACCCCCTGTAGACTGATACTCCTACATATAATCCTGAGTGACCAGAAGTCACATAATTAGCACATTGCATCCTTCTGGGCGTGATTTCTTCTCTGCTGGTCTGTGAAGGCAAAAAAAACAAAAAAACACCCAAAGGTATGAAATAAACTGACACGCGAGCGGCCATCGATCCAGTCTTGTTTTCATCTAAATTTTTCAACTCCGGTACAACAATATCTGGAAATATCAGCCAAAGTAAAATGCGGTCAAGTCACTCAGTGTCATTGAACCTGGAGATTAAACCTTGTGATGAATTGGCTGGATTATCAGAGATGGAGAAAAGGAGGAGGTCATCACCGTCTGTCACCTGTAGTACTACTAAAATAACAGCAAACTAAAAGGGATGTCCACTCAATTTTTTTTTAGATGTAGACTGCGAGCCCAGTCTCTGTACTGGTCCGTCACTGTTTATTCACAATAATTTATATTGGTATTTTGTATGTAACCCGTTCTCATGTACAGCACCGTGGAAGCAGTGGTGCTCGAGAAATACTCAAGCTACTTACCGGTAGCTGTGTTTTTCAGGAGCCCATGACAGCACTAACGAGAGAGGGGATCCGCCCTTCAGGGACAGGAAACCTACAGAGATAAAAGGGCGGCACCTCTCTCCCGCATCAGTTGGATTACAGAGCATGAGAGGACCTCCTTGGTTAGTAGCACATAAATAATTTATACATTGCACCCTGTGAATAAGCTGAACAATTTATATAAACAAGTGGTGATAAGCCATGGCAGTATAAAGGGAGAGAATATAGGAGTGCTGTCATGGGCTCCTGAAAAACACTGCTATCGGTAAGTAGCTTGAGTATTCAGTCGCCATGACAGCACTAACGAGAGATTTTCAGAGAAAAGAGTCTTAGGGAGGGACTACTGCTTCCAGCACCCTTCTACCAAACGTGAGATCGGAGGAGCCACCCAAATCTAATCTATAATGCTTAAAGAAAGTAGATGGAGATGACCATGTGGCCGCCTTACATATATCCTCAATCGACATCTCCGACCTTTCCGCCCAGGATGTCGCCATGGCCCAAGTGGAATGAGCTCTAATGCCTTTCGGGACTTCTAGGCCACCTGCTGAATAAGCCAAAGATATCCCTTCCCTTATCCATCTACCTAAGGTGTCTTTGGACACCCTAAACCCTTTCCTGACTCCCTGAAAGGATACGAACAAAGAACTATCTTTTTTCCAGGGGTCTGTTAAAGTTATATATCTGAGTAGACATCTTTTAACATCTAATGAATGGAGTTTAAGTTCTTTTTGATTTTTAGGATTAGGACAAAAAGTGGGGAGATTTATCTCCTGAAGTCTGTGGAACTTTGACGCTACCTTTGGAAGATAAAGGGGATCAGTTCTTAAGACTACCCTATCCCCTCTAAACTGAATGTATGGAAGCTGTCTAGAGAGGGCTTGTAAGTCACTAACTCTTCTTGCTGATGTGAGAGCGACCAAAAGAGCTGTTTTAAAGGACAGGACTTTTATAGGAGCAGATTCTATAGGCTCAAAGGGGGCTCCAGTCAATGCTGTAAGTACCAAGTTTAAGTCCCACGGGGCTAGTTTTTTTCTTAACAATGGGTCTCGACCTAGCTGCTGCTTTGATAAATCTAGCAATCCAGTAATTGTTGGCTAAATTACAATTGTATAATGCCCCTAAAGCTGACACATGGACTCTAAGGGTGCTTGTAGCTAGACCCATCTCTAGACCTCTCTGCAGAACCTCCAGAATCTTAGTAATACTGACTTTTTGACCAATCTCTGATCCTGAAACAGTCAAGAATGTTTTCCAGACTCTAACAAATATTTGTTGTGGAAACCTTCCTGCTTTTTAGTAAAGTATTAATCAGTCCTTGTGAAAACCCCTTCTTTTTCAGTAATGTCCCTTCAAATCCCACGCCGCCAGATGTAATTTGGACACTCGTGGATGGAGAATTGGACCCTGGGAGAGGAGCTCTGGGAGAATCCAAGGCTGAGAAATGGACATTTTCCTCAGCCATGGAAACCACGGCCTCCTGGGCCAGAACGGCGCTATTAGGATTACCCGAGCTCTGTCCTCCCGTATCTTCCTCAGAACAATCGGGATCAAGTTCAATGGGGGAAAGGCATAGGCCAGGTTGAAATGCCATGGAATTAGGAGGGCGTCCACCACGTACGGATTGTCTCTGGGGTTTAGGGAGCAAAACTGGTGACTCATTTTGTTCTCTTTGCTGGCGAAAAGGTCTATATCCGGGCACCCCCATAGAAGTATGATCTGGTTGAAGACGGTTTGATTGAGAACCCAATCTCCTTGCCTGAGTTTTGATGTTGTGTTTTCACTTTATATGAAGAGATGTGAGCGACAGTAGGTGAGTTTCGGCTATCTGAAAGATACGACCCGCAGCTGCCATTAAAGATCTGGATCGGGTTCCCCCCTGATGATTAATATAAGCTACTGTTACCTGATTGTCTGAAAATAGCCTGACGTGTCGGCCGTGTAAGGACATAAGGAAATAACTCAGAGCTCGTTCTACCGCCAATAACTCTTTAAGGTTGGAGGATAGGTTTTGCTCGGAATGTGACCAAACTCCCTGGACCCACAAATCACCCATATGTGCTCCCCATCCCCTGGGGCTAGCATCTGTGGTCACCACATGAGATATCTGGTTTATCCAGGGAACACCTGTCCGCAAGTTTGGCGTGTGCAACCACCAACGTAAGGATTGTATAGAAGCATCTGACAAAGAAAAGGTACAATCCAGGTGGCCTAACTGACGAGTATTGTACAGTATATCCCACTGTAGGACTCTAGTGTGGTACTGGGCCCAAAGAACCGCCGGGATACAAGACGTGAGTGAGCCTCACAGTGACATTGCCCCTCTTAACGTGACCGATGGATTATTAACGACCTTGAGAATTTTGTCTGCCTTTGTGTCTGGTAGGTGGCATTCTTGCAACCTGGAGTCTAAGATGAGACCCAGGAATTCTTGTACTGTTAGGGGTTGTAAACGTGATTTTTTAAAATTAATAATCCATCTCAAACTTTGTAAGGCTGCAATTACTTTTGCTACTTGGGCCGAACAGTGTGATTCTGAGTGTCCTATGATTAATATGTCATCCAGATATGGAACCACTAGAATATCTTGTTCGTAAGGATGTGCCATGACCTCCACCATTATCTTTCTGAAAACACGTGGGGCAACTGCAACACCGAAGGGGAGGGCCCTGTATTGGAAGTGTTTTACTTTCCCGCCTAGTGAGACTGCCACCCTTAAAAACCGTTGGTGGTCTTTGTGTATAGGGACATGATAATAGGCGTCTTTAAGATCTAAGACGACCATGAAACACTTGTAAAACAATAGCTTTATTGCTGTTTTTACAGACTCCATTTTAAACGATTGGACTCATAGGAACTTATTCAAGCCTTTAAGATTGATGATAGTATGAAAGGAATTGTCTGGCTTTTTAATCAAGAAGAGGGGGGGGGGGGGGGGGGGGGGGAGGATAAAACCCCTTACCTCTTTGTGCTTCAGGAACTTCCACCAATACACCCTTTTGTGGAAGTTCCTGGACCTCAGACTCTAATGCCAGTTGTTCTGCAGGTGAAGAACGTACAGGTGTTACCAAAATATTTAGAATTGAGAGTCCTCAGTGGTTGATACCTTTTAATGGCTAACTGAAAAGATGGTAACAAATTGCAAGCTTTCGAGACTACACAGGTCTCTTCATCAAATGTTTTTCTTTTGACCGGATAGACCGGCTGGTCAAGGTGGTAAATAATACTATGGGGATTGGAGAGACCCCGTCAGAGAAATCTATGTAGGATGTCATGTTTAAAGGGCTAGACCGGAAATCTCGTAGATGTTTTCCAGTGGTTGACAAGGTGAACTCCCTTATTCTACGAGAGTGGAAGAAACCTGAGAGGAAAGGTTCTTTTCCACCGTCGTTTAAAAGGAAATATTCTTTTGAGGAGGCGGCATCTTCAGCATGGGATAAAGCCCCAAAACGCGATGCTGCCATAGCCAAGCTTCCAAGAAATCCTCTCTACCATTTGAGGATTTGGGAACTTTAAAGGACCCGTTGGACAGGAAAACTGATGTGTTCCTTAAAGGGGCTTGGGAAACGTCAGCAGGAGCTCTCAGGCCGTCAATTGCAGCCACCTGTACAGCACGTTCTATGATGGTGTGGTTGGACAGTTTAGAAGATAAACTTAAAAACAAGACTCCGAGGAATGAGATTTTATCCTCTCTTTCTATGGTTCAAGGAGCGGCAGCATACCTTTCAGATGCTTCTGCAGATTCTGTGAAGCTGGCAGCCAGATCAGCGGCCCTTTCTAATGCGGCTCGTAGAGCCATTTGGCTAAAATGTTGGCCAGGTGACATGCAGGCCAGATCAAAACTGTGCAGTATTCCGTGTGAGGGGGCGCATTTGTTCGGTCAGTTCTAGATTTTGAATGAATGACCGGACTCAGTCTCTGAAGAAGATGATGAAGAATAAGGAGACTCTGATCTTAGCTCCCCTGAGTCACTGTCCTCAATTGAAACTGGGGATCTGGGTTCTCTTCCCCTAATATCTCTATCCTGAGAAAGGGATTTGACCGAACCTCTGACCTCCTGCCTGACCATCTGTCTCAGGTTGGTAACAAAGTCTGGCATCTCCTCCGCTATGAAATGCTGAATACAAGGTCCGCATAGCTTCTTTATGTGGTTGTCCGGTAAAGGGACTCCACATTCAACACATTCTCTATGCTTAGTTTTAGTGGACTGTTTCTTTCCCTGATAAATAAGGAGAGAGGGAACATAAGGGGAGACAAACATCACCAAGTGAACTTTCTCGGAGATCACTTACCCCTAGAAAGTAATTGAGTGGTACCGTAGACTGCGGGGGATCCTTCACAGCCGGTGCATCATCTTTACGGCTTGAGGATCTACCAGGCTTAAGATTCTGGCTGGTCCTTTCCCTTCCAGGGTGACTACTGCCACTGGATTTTCGCTGAATAGCCGACACTTGGGGCTCCTCCAAGGAACGAGACTGCTGTTCTGGAGATTGCTGCATTTCACTATGCTCCTGAGACTCCATTTTCCAATAAGGATAAGGAGCCTGTATTAGCCCAAAGGGATCTCTTAAATAGCCTGGTCCCCCTCAGGTACCTCCCCCGGATGGGGTCAGCAGGCCAATCCAGGTGAACTGCCTGGTACATAGCATATGGGAGGCCCCTCCCCCACAAGCCTGCCCCCTTATCGGAACCATCCCCACCACCTGTGCCGCGTGTCTCCCCTAATGGCTTCATCTGACCCAGGAACCGCCAAGCGCCCGCATTTCTATGTTGTGTTCTGCAGGGCGCCGCCATATTCACCGCCGCGGCCCAACTGGACATGCGCCATCATTCTTCGCCGGCCGACATTCTACAGGGCGCCGACATTCTACAGGGCGCCGCCATAATCACCGCCGCGGGCCAGCTGCGCATGCGCCGCCGACACTCACCAGGCCCGCCCCTTCCGTGCATCACCCCCGCTGTGTTCGGAACGCCGATCACGCCGCCACACGTGCGATACACCCCTGGTCCGACCGGAAGAGGACGCCAGCTCCGCCGCAGGGCTCCAGAAGACAGGGCCTCCCATAATATACAGACCTGTACCTGCAGTGATGGGACACCTCAAAGTCAGCACTCCCCCTGAAGGCTTTTCCCTGCTGCTGCCTACTCCCACAGCCCTCTGTGGTGTGGCACCTCCAAGACTCTGAACAATACTGAGGAAGGGGAGCTCCCGCCTCCTGAACCGGTCTGCCGGGCCTGGGCATAGTTTCCCATCTTCACCTTTCTTCTTAAGGTACATCTGCAGGGTCCCCTGTCAGGGGCAGGAAACCAACTGATGCGGGAGAGAGGTGCCGCCCTTTCATCTCTGTAGGTTTCCTGTCCCTGAAGTGTGGATCCCCTCTCTCGTTAGTGCTGTCATGGCGACTGAATAAATACATAATAATTTCTTAACTCATATATATATATATATACACACACATACACACACACATACACACACACACACAAAAAAAAGAGGCAGCACTCCCATTTCATCTGTGAAAATGTGGAAGGTTTAATCAACCCACTTGACTGGGCGACGTTTCAGCTCCATCTGAGCCTTTCTCAAGCAGTGGGTATCTCTACTCTGTGCTTATTTATACGTGTCTCAACAATCAATAATTAGTACCAATTACAATTTACAGTAAATAAAGTGCATTTACAAGATAGTGCTTTATACAGTACTTAGTTATAACAACATAAGGTGCTTATGCACAAAGTGCTAAGTGCTTATATGTGTTAAAATATAATTTCTTACCGCTGTACCGCTGCCATGTGGGAGGATTGCACAGAACGGTAGACTTGCCGAATTTTCAGGGAATCTGTAACATCTCCACTATTCTCAGGAGCCTTCCTAGGAGAGTTGGCACATGAGATTTAACATACCGTATGTACATATGTATTCTAGCTTATAGACGCCTTCTGGTCCTGGTTTTTCATGCAACACATAATTTTATTTGTTTTCTAACATTTACAGTTTGGGAAAAGGTTCAGTTCCTTGCACTGAATGCAAAATTACACAAAAACTGTATGATCCTCCTGTCCTCTGGACCCACATTTTAAAAAATGGCTTCTAGAACAAATCTGCTTTGAACAGGAATTGCCCCTTTAGTGTCATTGAGTGAAAGCTTCCACTTCATCAGTTTTCTGCCAGCACTAATTGTACTGGAAGTTCCTGTCACTTCTTTCCTAGTATAAGGAGATGTGTATGCTGCCCACATTTCCCTCTTGAAGAAACGAGTTTAGTGTTGTAAAATGTGATGTGAAGCAATGTGAACTGTGATGGATAGTGTGTGTAGTTTGATAGTAGGAAAAGTTTGAGTTAATGCCTGGGACTAGCCCAGGGTGGGAGGGTCTAAGTTGAAGGGAAAGTGACAATTTCCTGTTAGGAAGTCAGATAGGGCTTGCAGTGCATAGAAAGAGGACCCGAGGTCCACTGCGGGCAGTGCTGCATTCTGGGGTGTCCCTAAAGGGAGAGGAGACTGAAGGAAAGAGATAGTGAGATAAAGAGCAGAAGTGACTAAGACAGTGATCAATCGGTTACGTGTCCCGAGAGAGGATCCATGGCAGAAAAGCCCAGAGTTTATAACTCTTGAAGGTAACCAGTCTAGACAAGGCCGAGTACTTGAGACAAGTAAAAGTCCTGAGGTTTTCCAAACCCATAGTCTGCACATATTTGAACCCTAAGGGGAAAGAAGACGTGGAACCACAGGGCAAGAAAATGACTCTTGCTAAGCAGGACTGTAAAGTTGAGCTGGGTTGTGGTGAGAAACAGTGGAGAAAGAGGATAAGTAGAGAAACTAAAGAGGAAAAGGAGAACAATACAGAAACGAAAGACGGAAAGTGTGTGAAAAATGCTTAGAGTTGTAAAGGAAACCTCCATAAGGCTGTGTACCCAATATCTCTTATATATTCCTTACCAAAGTTCCCGCTCAGTAAAAAGTATATTTAAAATAGTGGTCTCCCTGCCCAGGCATAGCACCCTCACAGCACAAGTCCACAACCCAACCAGAACCCCACTTTCATGCAAAGTGCCAATGCAGAAGACGAGTACCTTGGTCACAGATACCGTCCCGCGCCAGGTTACACCAGCATGATCCAATCGCTTTGCTAACCAGAATTCAAAGCCATCTATTTCTGTATGAAGTTTGACAAACAGGAGAGCAGTGAGATAAAGATCAGCCCTTACCTCCTCCCATCATTCACCTCAGCATCTCTGCAACTAGAGATGCATTACACGGAAACGTAAGAAAGACACCAATGACCGGCAACATGGAGTGAGTTATACAGAGATCAACATTCAGAAAACTGATATGCAGCAGATAAAACAGTGATATTATCAATATTCAGCAAACAGTCCACTAATACATCGCCAGAATCAGGGTCTCTTCTCAGATGAGGTAGCAAAATCCCGGTGACAGATTCCTTTTAAGAACGGGTGATACTCGGATGGAACTCTAAATTACAAAGTCTGTAATTTTTCCGCTTTAATTTTTTCCCCCAAGACCCATACCTTATTTTCTTTTCTTATGAGAAAGAGTTATACTTTCGAATGACTCAATTCATAATCTACTGGAAAATAGGGAAAAAAAAATCCAAGTTAGGTGAAAAAAATGCAGATCCGCATTTTTTTAATTTATATGGTTCAGAATTAGACTAAAAATCCAGCAGGATCTAATTTGTAGCCACTAAGATATCTACCTGGAAAAAAGCCGGATTACTTACCGGTAATGCTCTTTTAATGAGTCCACGACAGCACCCCACATGAGAGAGAGGGATCCGCCCATAGGAACAGGAAACCTACAGAATAAAAGGAGGCGGTCCCCTCTCCTCAGTTTAGTTTACAGAGTATAAAAAGGGAACCGCAAAAGCTTTAGTATTAATTCTTACTCAGCAAAATATCTTAAAACTCTATACAACCATTATTTGTGAACTTAAAAGAAAGAGCTGTGCATAATTTCGGGAGGGTAGTAAATGGGTGCTGTCGTGGACTCATTAAAAGAGCATTACCGGTAAGTAATCCGGCTTTTTACCCTTCGCCACGACAGCACCCCACATGAGAGATTTTCAGAGAGTCATTATTTGGGTGGGATTACTGTACTAAGAACAGCTCTACCAAAGGTCAGATCAGAAGATGTGGATAGATCGAGTCTATAATGGTTGTAAAAGGTAGAAGGTGTAGACCAAGTTGCGGCCTTACATATTAAATGGATTGGTACATCTGCTTGTTCCGCCCAGGAGGAAGCCATGGCTCGTGTTGAGTGCGCCTTTATACCCACTGGAGGAACCTCACCTTTTGACGTATAGGCCAAGCAGATAGCATCTCTGATCCATCGAGATATGGTAGCTCTTGTGACCCCATGTCCTTTCTTGTGGCCCTGAAAGGAGATAAACAGAGCCCTACTCTCCCTCCATGTCTGACACCTTTCTATATAGGTCAGGATGGCTCTTCTGACATCTAAGGTGTGGAACTTATGTTGTTCTGGAGTTACAGGTGAATCAAAAAAGGAAGGGAGAAATATCTCCTGTGACCTGTGGTAGGTGGATGCTACCTTAGGGAGGTATGAGGGGTCTGGTTTTAGGACTATCCGATCATGAAATATCAGTAAGAATGGTGGGTCTACTGATAGGGCCTGGATGTCGCTAACCCGTCTAGCTGAGGTTAGGGCTACCAAGAGGGCTACTTTATATGTCAGGACATTTAAAGGTATGGAATCTAGTGGCTCAAATGGGGAGCTGGTTAAGGCTTCTAGTACTAGATTTAAATCCCACGGAGGTAGACGGGGAATATGTACTGGATTACTTCGTTCACAAGACTTAATGAATCTGGAGACCCATCTATCAGCTGCTATATTACATCCATATAGGGCTCCTAATACTGAGACCTGGACTCTTAAGGTGTTTACCGATAATCCTAATTCTCTACCTTTTTGTAGGAACTCTAGAATAGGTGTTACCGGAACTTGCTTAGTGAACGGTATTGTATGAAAGTTTAGGAATTTTTTCCATACTCTGCTATATATCAGGGTGGTAGATCTTTTTCTACTTAGTAGCAGGGTGTTTACCAGTTGCTCTGAAAATCCCCTTGACGTTAATAACTGCCGCTCAAATTCCACGCCGTCAAGTGAAGCCCTTTCACTTGCGGGTGGAAAAACGGCCCGAGGAACAGTAGTTCCCTGTCTAATGGAAGAATCCATGGATCGCATAGACACATGCTCTGGAGACAAGAGAACCACGGTCTCTTTGGCCAAAAGGGTGCAATGAGGATTACCCTTGCTTGTTCCCTCCTGATCACTAGCGGAATTAGAGACATTGGAGGAAAGGCGTACGCCAGTTTGAACTTCCAAGGATGGTGTAGAGAGTCCAGCATGTCTGGATGATCCATGGAGTTCAGGGAAGCGAATCTTTCTACCTGTCTGTTGCCTCTTGTGGCAAATAGATCTATTTGAGGTATACCCCATGCTCTTGTTATTACTCTGAACACGTTTCTGTTTAAGGTCCATTCTCCCTGGCGTAGCATGTTTCGACTGAGGTAGTCTGCTTTGGTATTTTCAACGCCTCTGATGTGTACGGCTGTTAGGGATGCAAGATGAGTCTCTGCGAACTGGAAGATCTCTCCTGCTATGGTCATCAGACTTCCTGACCGTGTACCGCCTTGACGGTTTACATATGCCACTGTGGTGGAGTTGTCCGAGAAAACTCTTACATGTGCTCCTTGAATCTGTGGAAGAAAATGATTTAAGGCTTTTTCTACCGCTGTTAATTCTTTCCAATTGGAAGAACATGATGATTCTGCCCGATTCCAGGTATCTTGGACCACATTATCCTCCATATGTGCACCCCACCCCGTAGGGCTGGCGTCGGTAGTAATTATTTTGGATGGATCTACTATCAAAGGTACACCCCCTGAAAGGTGTCCCATATCTAGCCACCAGGATAGAGATTTTATGACATCTCTGGAGAGAGTTAGTTTACTCTCCAGGTGTCCTTTCCGTCCCTGGACTGATAATACTTCATACTGTAATTGGCGGGTATGGAATTGAGCCCACGGTACAGCTGGGATACATGAGGACAATGATCCTAATAAGGACATAGCCTTTCTTAGTGTCATGTAGGGTTTTTTTATTGCCTCTGACACCTTTGACTGTATAGTCATTTTCTTTGAATGCGGGAGGAAGCTTTTTTGACTTACGGAGTCTAGCTGGATCCCTAGATACATTTGAGTGGTGTCTGGATTCAGTCTGGACTTTTTGAAGTTGACGATCCAACCCAACTCCTGCAGGGATGAGATCGCGTTAGACAATCGCATTTTACATTGAGCAATAGAATCTCCTACCACTAGAAAGTCATCCAGGTAGGGTATTATCAAAGTGTCCCGTTGGCGTAGATGAGCCATCACTTCTAATATCACTTTTGTAAAGATGCGGGGGGCCATAGAAAGCCCAAATGGCATTGCTACATATTGAAAGTGACGAACCTGTCCCTCCAGGACGACTGCTACCCTTAGATACTGCTGGTGTTCGGCATGTATGGGAAGATGATAGTAGGCATCTTTTAGGTCTATCCCGACCATGACACACCTAGGGAACAAAAGTTTGATGGTAGAACTAATGGATTCCATCTTGAAAGTATGGTTACGCAAAAAGGAATTTAGTTTTTTGAGGTTTATGATGGTTCTAAATGAACCATCTGGTTTATTGATCAAAAATAAAGGGGAATAGACGACCTTCCCTTCTTGACCCCGGGGAACCTCTATCAATACTTTTTTAGATAGAAGAGACAGGATCTCTGATTCTAGAGCTTCTTGTTGTTGTCGTCCTTTTGGAGATGTTACTATAAAAGAATCCCAAGGGATTCTATCAAATTCTAATTTTAATCCGTTTTCAATAATGTCCAGAATCCAATGACTAGTTGTTATCTGCTTCCATTTAGTAAAGAAATATTTTAATCTACCGCCCACTTCATAGTTAACGGTACTTGCTACGTTTTTGATTATAGGATCCGGTAAACAGAGCACCTCTTTGTTTTGGATCTTTTGTCTCCCAGCGCTCCCTTTGCTCAGTAGGTTTGTTCCTGGTAAAGGGGCGTCTCCTGAAGGCTCTCCTGTAAGAGGGAAGCTATTGGTTAGGAAAGCCCTTCTTCCGCTCTCCTGCTTTATTTAAGAGCTCATCCAGAGTTTTCCCAAATAGGAACTCACCCTGGCAGGGGATCGCACAAAGTTTTGCTTTGGCCTGTGCGTCCCCTTTCCAATTTTTCAACCAGAGTGCTCGCCGGGCTGTATTCACTAGGCCGGCTGACCTGGCTGCTAGGCGTAGCGAATCCACAGAGGCATCAGCTAGAAACGCTACTGCCTCTTTCATTAGAGGGATTTTCGATAGAATTGTATTTCTCGAAGCTCCACCTCTAATTTTTTCCTCCAGCTGCTCCATCCACACTAGCAGCGACCTTGCAGTGCAGGTACCAGAAATGGCTGGTCGGAATGCCCCCGTATTAGCCTCCCATGATCTCTTAAGTAAGGCTTCTGCCTTTCGGTCTAACGGATCAGTTAGAGTCCCCGAGTCTTCAACAGGCAAGACCGATTGCTTGGAAGTTGAGGCTACTGCAGCATCAACTTTTGGTATTTTTGACCAAGAATTTAGCTCTTCATCACTGAAGGGATAGCGTCTCTTAGCAGAGGATGGTAAGAATCCTCTTGTATGCTGTTTTTCCCACTCCTTTTTAACTAGCTCTTTAATTGTCGGTATGACGGGGAAGGACCTTCGTTTTTTCTGTCCTAACCCCGCAAACATGATGTCCTGAGCTGACTTCTTTCCCTTCTCGTCTGGGCACCCCATTGTGCTTCTGACGGCTTTCACTAAATTGTCTACGCTGCTATTGGGTTGACAAAGCCCTCCTTCATATTCAGATGAACTTGGCTGGGATTCCTCTTCGTCTGAGGATTTATGTACCACCTCTGACTCCGAGCTTGCTGGAGATCGGGACCGGCTAGGCTGACGGGTACTGGTGCTACTCGTATGCGCCAAACCCTGCATCTCTTCACGGATTATGGCTCTAACGTCAGACGGAGTCATTACATTTTCCTGCCGTAAAGTTAATATGACGCATTCTGCACATAACCTCTTTGTATAAGAGTCCGGAAGGGGTTGTAAACATAAGGCACATTCTTTATGTTTGGATTTATGTGTCCTTTTCTTAGTCTAGAGGAAGGGGATACAGGAGGAACATATATCAGCATATGGGAAGAGGCTCTTTTAAAAACTCACCCAGTGAAGCTGACCGGTACCGGTTCTGGAGGCGGATTCTTTGATAAAAGATCCTTCTGTTTGGTGGCAGATCGCTTTTCCTGAGGTCGATCCCCACTTTTGGTGCTGCTCCTGGCGTTTGTCTCCTTGCTGGGAGAACGCTCTGTCGCAGGTAAGTGCGCTACATCAGCCGGTGAAGCCATACTTACACACACCGGCCGATGTCAGTGCTGCATTTTTAAAACTGGCGCCGAATCTCCTGCCTCCCCGGACCCAACCCGGAAGTACTCCAGCGACTTCCGGGTTAGACGCGCCGCTCCTCCTCACCATGCGGCGGCTGCTGGATAAAAAGCCGGCCGCTGAGCGCGCGTGTCCTCATGGAGCCGGGCGGACCAGCGGCACCGAACCCGGACCATGGCGATCGATCAGACGAGGGGGGAGGCTGCAAACAGTGGCTCCCCCGCCGCTGCCTCTGGTACCGCAGCCCCTGCCGTTCGCACGGACACTGACGCAGGCGGGTGCATGGCCCAGGACTCCTTGAGACTGCAGGTACTTCGGGTTCCCATAGAAACAGGAAACCTAAACTGAGGAGGAGAGGGGACCGCCTCCTTTTATTCTGTAGGTTTCCTGTTCCTATGGGCGGATCCCTCTCTCTCATGTGGGGTGCTGTCGTGGCGAAGGGTAAAATGTTTAAAGCATACGCCATTACATAAATGATCAGTGTACCCTATATGGGTATTTTGATTTAGGACATTTATGGCATATCTACCGGATTTCTCCCCAACAGACGTCACAGGGTGACATTCAATAGTGGATTAAGGTTACAAGGTTTGGCCAGTAGTGGGCAAGTGTTTTACATGGCATGAGCTGCATATTGCAGGTGAGACAGCTGGCACATGGGTCAGCAAAGCGTGCATCCTCAGGCCACTTGCGGCATTTATGAAAAACTATAGCCCTGATTAATCAAATCTTTGTGTCCACAATTCTGGCAGAAAATGCTTGGAAAAAAAAAAAAAAAAAAATCACAAAATTATTGGAGTAAATGCAACTTTGCAATTTCGTCCTTTAATGAATCCAATGTCTTTTCACTCCATCTACCTCCTCATCGAGATCAGCGTTAAACACGCTGTATCTTCATGAATCGGGGCTTAAAGTTCTCACCACGAAAGACCACACATACTTAACTCAAAAGGTCCACCCAATTTTTAAAAAGTTACCAGAGCTGGCATAAAAATGCTAAAAAGTAGTAAACATTTTTGCTGAGGGGACGTTCTCAGAAGGAGGCTCAATAGGGTTACTCGTGGTCAGCGGCAGGCACGAATTTCCGTGCCCGCCGTTGAATGGGCATGAACTATAACATCACCCATGCCCTGACCAACGCAGTTACTAGGAAGGTTCACTTAACGACCAATACGAGGACAAGTGCTTGTGGCCAGGAACGCTAAATCTCCCTGCCGGCACACTGGGGGAACCTTGTGGAGCCTGAGTGGGACCCTGGGATAGCACACGTGCTATCGATGCCAAGGATTGCGAGCCCTAGTTCTATCAGGGTTTCCTCCACCTCTTACACCAGTTCCTGCACCCCCTCCTCCTCAATCTCTGAATTGTCATCTCAAAGCATGTTGTCCAAAACAGTCGCAAGCTGGAAGCGCTGGAGCACTGCCTTGGTGAAGCAGCAACAGGCTCTGCTGAAACTCATTTGTTTAGGTGACAAAACAGCACACCTTCACACAATAGTGGAAAAGTATAACAGACCAGACAGCTCGCTGCTGAACCTACAACCAGGCATTGCCGTGTGGGATAATGGCCATAACCTGGTGGCAGCACTGAATCTCAGCAATCTCACACAAGTACCATGCCTGGCCCACATGCTCATCTTAGAGGTTCAGGGGTTCCTGAAAACCTACCCGATTTGACTGAGCTACTTGTGAAGTTACGCTGCATGTGCACCCATTTCTGCAAGTCAGCTACAGCTGATGCTGGTGTGACAGTGCTGCAGCAGCTCTTGCAAGTGCCAGCTCACTGACTGGTGTCCGACGTGACCACCGCTCTAGAGTGCTCTGGAGTGCTCTAGAACTCCAGACTACACATGTTGGCAAGGCTTTGTGAGCAGCAGAGGGCAGTAGTTGAATACCAGCAACAACATGCCCGTTGGTGTTCCGGTCAACTTAAAATGATGACGGGCTTACTCTCGTCAAAATGAACAAGGACTGGATTGCCCTAGACTTGTCTCAAACCCAACGGATGACAACAGCAGAACATAAAGCCAATTCAGAGGTTCCTTTTTTTTCTGGTGTATTACCATGCACACCTTCCCACAAAAAAAAAAAAAAAAGTAAATGGTTCATAAACTTTCCCTCTACTGAGTGCAGGTAACAGCGGTTTTACTGGAGGAATGAAAGTATTTAGCCGTGAAAAGGACTGTTATTTGATCCTTCTCACCTTCTTGTAGCAGTGTCCCCATCCTGGTCACCTTCTTGTAGCAGTGTCCCCATCCTGGTCACGTTCTTGTAGCAATTACCCCAATGCTGCCGCTCTTCACATACACCAAAAAAAAAAAAAAAAATGACCAGACCTCGCTTTCTCAGCGAACAGCAACCTCTTCCTCCTGCACAACCGGGGCATGCCGGTGTCAGCTGCTGGCCTCCAATTAGCTGATTGCTGGTATTGGTATTGTGGTGGAAGAGAGCTTGTCTCCACACTGCAACACATTTCAGTTGAATCTACGTCCAAGGATGCACATTCAGCTGCAACAAAGTTCTGGCATTGGTGGCCTCTGCCCCGGTCCGCGATCGTCTCAGGGAGGTCCGGTACCTGTAGGCGGCATGATGCAGAATCAGTGGACGTATGTTTGAGACTTCTGGTGTAAGCAGACCTTTACTTTTGATTTCCGGTTGAAAGGGCCCTTTAAGAACCATCAGCTGATAGCGGGGTCTGCTGACCTCTCTGTAGATTATGCCAGTTTGCAGTGTGATATTTTCCCAGGAGCAACAGGAATATATTATTCAGTGTCAGTATGATATTGTTAATTCTCATGGATAAAAATAGCATTGTGTGTCTACATCTGGGGTTGTGACCACATTTCACAACAATTCTGCGTTGCGCAGTCAGAATCACATGATATGTTCCATCTCCATATTTTCTATCTATAAGAGGTGATATGACCAAAACATGACCCCTGAATACAAGCTTCTCTTCATAGTAGAGATCCAACTTGACGTGTTTCATAGCATCATAGGATTTTTTTTTTTTTGAAGGTAGACATAAGTCCGGCAAGTTCAACCTATAGCCTAAAATGTGAATCCAGAGGAAGGCAAAAACCCCATGGGAAAGATGCCAATCGCCCCATATTAGGGGAAAAATTCCTTCCCGAATTAACCTCAGGTTTGAGAACCAGTATTCTACAGTCCACCCATTCCATTAACCCATTCAAGTCGCGGCCCTTTTTCGTTTTTGTGTTTTCGTTTTTCACTTCACTCCTTCCCAGAGCCATAACTTTTTTATTTTTCCGTCAATATGGTCATGTGAGGGCTTATTTTTTGCGGGACGAGTTGTACTGTTGTACTTTTGAATGACACCATTGGTTTTACCATGTCTTTTACTAGAAAACGGGAAAAAAATTCCAAGTGCGGTGAAATTCAAAAAAAGTGCAATCCCACACTTGTTTTTTGTTTGGCTTTTTTGCTAGGTTCACTAAATGCTAAAACTAACCTGCCATTGTGATTTTCTAGGTCATTACGAGTTCATAGACACCTAACGTGTCTAGGTTATTTTTTATCCAAGTGGTGAAAAAAAAAATTCTAAACTTTGCTTAAAAAAAAAAAAAATGCCATTTTCCGATACCCGAAGCGTCTCCATTTTTAGTGATCTGGGGTCGGGTGAGGGCTTATTTTTTGCGTGCTGAGCTGGCGTTTTTAATAATATCACTTTTGTGCAGATATGTTCTTTTGATCGCCCCTTATTGCATTTTAATGCAATGTCGCGGCGACCAAAAAAACGTAATTCTGGCGTTTTGATTTTTTTTCGCTACGCTGTTTAGCGATCAGGTTAATGCTTTTTTTTATTGATAGATCGGGCGATTCAGAATGCGCCGATACCAAATAAGTGTAGGTTTGATTTTTTTTTTTTTTATTGTTTTATTTAGGATGGGGCGAAAGGGGGGTGATTTAAACTTTTATATTTTTTTTCATATTTTTCAAAAAATTTTTTTTTTTACTTGTGCCATGCTTCAATAGCCTCCATGGGAGGCTAGAAGCTGGCACCACTCGATTGGCTCAGATACATAGCAGCGATCATCAGATCGCTGCTATGTAGCTGAATTGCAGGTGTGCTGTGAGCGCCGACCACAGGGGGGCGCTCACAGCAGGCCGGCATTAGTAAGCATAGAGGTCTCAAGGACCTCTATGGTTACTGTCCTGACACATCGCCGACCCCGCCGATCTTGTGACAGGGGTCGGCGATGACGTCAATTCCGGCCGCCCAGCCGGAAGCGCCGGTTAAATGCCGCTGTCTGCGTTTGACAGCGGCATTTAACAGGTTAATAGCGGCGGGTGAATAGCGATTTCACCCGCCGCTATTGCGCGCACATGTCAGCTGTACAAAACAGCTGACATGTCGCGACTTTGATGTGGGCTCACCGCCGGAGCCCACATCAAAGGGGGAGACACGACATGCGCAGTACATGTACGCCGCATGTCGTGAAAGGGTTAATAGCCTTCTCTGCACCCAGTCAAGTTCAGCAGTGTCCAAAACTGCGCAGTTTTCTAAGTGTCGTCACACAAGTATAAGCCGGCTATGCAATGTCCCCTAATCCCTATTCTGGTATGCATGGCTCCTCATCCCCATCCTTGTATGCATGGCTCCTCATCCCCATCCCTGCCTGCATGGCTCCTTATCTCCATCCCTGCCTGCATGGCTCCTTATCCCCATCCCTGTCTGAATGGCTCCTTATCCCCATCCATGTCTGCATGGCTCCTTATCCCCATCCATGTCTGCATGGCTCCTCATCCCCCATCCCTGCCTGCATGGCTCCTTATCCCCCATCCCTGCCTGCATGGCTCCCTATCCCCATCCTTGTCTGCATGGCTCCTTATCCCCATCCTTATATGTATAGCCCTCATGAGAAAAGCATAAAACAACCATCCTACTCACCTTCCCTGCGTGCGTCAGCATCTCATTCCGGTGCCAGCAGCTTCTACGGCTGAGCGATAACGTGTCCCTGCTCATTAAGGTAATAAATATTCACTTCTCTCCAAGCCTATGGGAGTGGAGAGAGGTGAATATTCATTACCTTAATGAGCAGGTACCCGTGATAGCCGGGCAGCTGCTTTGAAGCCGGTGACTCCTGCTGACACTGTGCGCTCTATAAGAGAAATGAATGTTCACTGAAAGTACAGTGAATATTCATTTCTTTTTACAGTGGGCACAGGCTTTAGTCACAGTAGCTGGCTTCTGCCTTCTGTCACCAGCGGCCTCTCCTCCCCCCGCTAACTTCTCGGACAATGACTCATGTATAAGCCGAGGGGGGCATTTTCAGTACCCCCCCCAAAAAAAATGTACTGAAAAACTCGGCTGATACACGAGTATATACAGTATACTGTACATCTTATTTACTCTGCACAAATGCATGACCTTATATTTAGCTACATTAAATTTCAACTCATTTTTCAGCCCAAGCTTCCAGTTTATATAAATCCCTGTTATATTTAATTATTGTTCTGTGCATTTATTACCTCGCAGACTTTAAAAACATTAAAATTATACTATGTATGTCCCAACAAGGTTACTAATAAATGTTAAAAAGAAGAGGGACCAATACTGACCCCTGTAGTACCCTACTGTTAACCATGACCCAATTTGAGTGTGTTCCATTAATAACCAACCTTTGTTTCCTAGCTCTCAGCCACTTGTCAACTCAGTTACACATTTTCCCCCCCTAGTCCCATTTCTCTCATATTATGCACCAACCTTTCATGTGACACCATGTCAAACAATGTCCAGATAGACAACATCTACAGCATTACCCTGGTCCAGTATAGAACTTACCTCCTAAGAGAAGCTGATCAGATTAGTATGACAAGACTGATCCTTCATAAATCCATGTTGACGTTGGGTCATAATAAGGGATGAGCGAAAAGCTTCTGATAACTCCTTATCCAAATAACTATAGCGCTTACCGAATAGCTGCATCGGTAACCTGGATACTTGGATTGCTCTCGATAATCAGGTTGAATGAGCAGTGAAATTCTCGAGTGCTTGGTACTCGAATGGAGCCCGTCGGACACTTGGATGAGCTCGACTCGATTAGCAATCATAATGGAAATGAATGACAAACGCAAGCTTTTTACTGCTAGGTCTCGGACTCAGATAATTGAAGTGAGTTTCATATGGGGATCACAGCTCTCAAGCACCGCAAGTATCAAGCAGTGCGATGCATGCTCACCCTTCACTAGTCCTCAACCTTTCTTATTTTGAAAGCCACATTAATCTTAGAGAGGGTCGCAAGCCACATTCAGAGGACACCCCCAGTAGTAGCATCCAGCGCAATCCTGCTGACACTTTTGATCCTCTAGGGAGATAAGCTACAGGAGTTAGGTGCAGCGCCCCAGAGTCCTGGTCGTTGCAGTACTGTTGCTCTGCCACTAAGGGGAGTGATGTTACGTCTGATTGCACTAAAGGAGTTCACCTGACCAGGTATCACAGACACACACTACACCTCACACTCCGGCCACCAGGGGGGGGTGGTTCTATCTATTAGACCACTCCTCACACTTGGGTAAAACTGGGGGTTGGACAGGAAGTCAGGGAGAAAGTAGCTGGGAAGAGCTCGAGAGAGGACCTGTCAGAGGTGGGATCCTGGCAGAGCCCTAGTGAACAGGAAAGAACGTTACGGAGCCGTGCCTGTGCTTACAGCGGCAGTCTCCTAGGAAAGGACAAGAAGTGAGGGGTATTGTGAAGGAGTGAGAAACAGGAATACAGCGCAGAGGTGATAGGACCAGAAGGAGTCGTGTTGTAAGAACGAGGCAACATCCTTCTGAAGCGCAAAGTCGGTGGCCGGAACGCCGAGAAAGTAAGAGACTCTAAGTATTACTTCAAACCACGGCAGGACAGCCAATTATAGGTTGGCTGTCTCACTTAAACACCTAAGCAGACAACGGAGGCAGCTGTGGGAGAGGGGCGACTCTAGGGTCCCGGAAGACCTCCGAGCCTACCCGTCATACGGGTGCGTCCTAGCCATATCATCTGGGGGACGGAGAGAACGAACATCAGAGACAGACAGAATCAGTTGTGAGGACTATCCTGGGGTGCTCAGCAGGGAGGTACTACAACACACAGGCGCTAGAAGGTAGACACTGATTCCCACCTGTTAAGGGAACTCCTAATGTGCCTTTGGACCGGCCGGTCTCAGCCAGCCCTGTTAACAGTGCTCTGGATTGAGAATCTCGAAACCTTCAGTAAAAAGGTAAAGAGACTGCAACCCTGTGTCCTTGTTATTCATCACACCCTGCACCACACATCATCACTCTCAACTTTCACTGGACGCCCCTCAGCAGGGTCACGGACCGGGTCTAGCCACCGTGACAATCCCACAACCGAGAGAGGCCCGGTACCGGGTACCCCTCGGCCCTGCGACAGTGGGGGCACTCCATTAGGCATAGGAAGCCAGCGTTGCTGTGTATGGGGGGAGTCAGGAAAGAGAGCCATCAGCCAAAATGATCGTTGTACCAAAAAGGTATGTAAGGTGTATGAAGACCTTTGCGTCATCTGCTATAAACATTCCCCTACACATTGATTTGACAGCTTCCTCTGCACGCAATTGCTGCACAGGTGTCAAAGCGCCAGGGACTGATTACAGCGCACTAACTGTATAGACAGCAATGACTGTATAGCTTCCTGCACCACCCTGATGATTGGAAGGGGCGGCAGGGAGAAAAAAAAAAAAAAAAACCACACTGCTCAAAAAAAATAAAGGGCATACTCAAACAGAATATAACTCAAAGTAAAACTTCTGTGAAATCAAACTGTCCACTTAGAAGCAACACAGATTGACAATCAATGTCACATGCTGTTGTGCAAATGGAATAGACAACAGATGGAAATTATTGGCAATTATCAAGACCCCCTCAATAAAGGAGTGGTTCTGCAGGTGGGGACCACAGACCACATCTCAGTACCAATGCTTTCTGGCTGATGTTTTGGTCACTTTGAATGTTGGTTGTGCTTTCACACTCGTGGTTGCATGAGACACTCTACAACCCACACAAGTGGCTCAGGTAGTGCAGCTCATCCAGGATGACATATCAATGCGAGCTGTGGCAAGGTTTGCTGTGTCTGTCAGCGTAGTGTCCAGAGGCTGGAGGCGCTAACAGGAGACAGGCCAGTACACCAGGAGACGTGGAGGGGGCCGTAGGGCAACAACCCAGCAGCAGGACCGCTACCTCAGTCTTTGTGCAAGGAGGAGCAGGAGCACTGCCACAGCCCTGCAAAATTACCTCCAGCAGGCCACAAATGTGCATGTGTCTGCACAAACGGTTGTGAAGATTCCACAATCCGTGATGGTTTGGGGAGCCATGTCATCTGCTGGTGTAGATCCACTGTGTTTTAATCAAGACTAAAGTCAGCGCAAGCATCTACCAGGAAATTTTAAAGTACTTCATGCTTCCCTATGCCGACAAGCTTTTTGGAGATGGAAATTTCATTTTCCAGCAGGACTTGGCCCCTGTCCACGATGCCAAAAGTACCAATACCTGGTTTAAAAACAACAACAGTATCACCGTGCTTGATTGGCAGCAAACTCACCTGACCTTAACCCCATAGAGAATCTCATCTTCCTCTTGACAATACCCCATAGAAACACCAGACCCAACAATGCAGACGAGCTGAAGGCTGCTATCAAAGCAACCTGGGCTTCCATAACCGCTCGGCCAAAATTTCAGATTTTATAATCATTTTTTCAAGCTGATGTTCTACAGTATTCTAATTCACTGAGAAGACTTTTGGGTTTTCATTGGCTGTAAGTCATAATCATCACCATGAACAGAAACACGTGTTTGTAATGACTATATAAGAGTTTCACTTTTTGTATTTAAGAACCAAAATAAATTAACTTTTTGATGATATTCTAAATTTGTGTGATGCACCTGTATATAGCGTTTCTGGAGGAGTCAAGTTTCATTTGAGTTTTTAAAAGTTCATTAAAGAACAGATGGTGGGATTCAGGCTAAAGCTCCCCTTGCAGCTTCTCGACATTTTTAACATATGAAAAATGGCTGCAGGCACTATACTGTACAGCTTGTCTTTTTTCAGGCACAGGGACTGCCTGCAGGGGAGTTGACCAATGTACTGTTCTTATAGCTCCCATGTGCTGGATTACATAGGCCGCCAGCCATCCTGCTACAACTGCTCAGCCCGAGTGACTGACATAAGTGAAGCTGTGGAAGGACGGCAGTGTCGGCATTACCTAACATTACTTAATCCTTGTGTTTCTGTCAGGGAAACGTCAATGTTACCTCAAATTGTTCACCATTTTCCACCTTATAAGAACAATTCAATATACAAATAGATAATCCACAATCAACATACAGGGCCTACCGGGACTATGGTATGACCCGCTAAGTCACAAGTCCAATTCAAGTTAAGAACTCCTCCATATTTGTACTGTAAATCTCCACAGGAAGCAACAGCCCGGTTCACTCGGAATTTCTCTTAATTCTCTTAACGAGGACAAGTGTCCTTCTCTATTCAGTAGTGTTTGGTCTTCGGTGCTTGACATGCGTAGTGTGGTCTCTGGGACTTGGGCTTCAGTGTTCAGGTCTTCTCTGCTTGAACTGCGAAGTTTGGTCTGCTCTGGTATCAGCTCACTCTCAGGTACTTATACTGCAGTGATGTCCACAAACCCGCTTCTCTATTCACGCATCCTTTCACATCTTTGCACCAACCCTCCTCCTGCTTCACTGTCCCAGCCTTTTATATTGAGCAACTGCTCCACAGTTGTCACCTGACCTGGCATCCCCTTCAAACTCTTCCCTTGAGGAAACACATTCTACGTACTTCAGTTCCCACCTGTCCAGTTCAACCAGCAGATGGCTGCATTTATATGCAAGTGCTGTGGGATGTTGACTGGATGCATCCTCTGTTCACCAATCTCTTACACAGTGACAAGACACTTATATTGTTGAGATGCAGAGGATTAACCCCATTAAATGACAACAGGGTTAATGACACACACCCAGCCAAAACGTGACGATGCACGCATTTCTATTCTTAAATAAACAGTTTTTTATCCAGTGCTTTGACAATTATGGCAGTGACAGCCCAAGTGGCATCTCGGTCACTAGTAGGAATATTGTGCTTTACTCCTAATAAAACATTAATTCATACAGAATTTTATTACCCCCACCCATCCTGTATCTTAGGGAAATCTAGTGTATGCCCCTGGGTAAGAACACCCACATGACAGTCAACAACGCAAAACCTGAATTAAGAAGGGTAATAAATGTAGTAAAACCATGATAAGTCACGACTATGTATTTATGATGTTTACTGACTACTATGCATAATCTACAGTAAAGAACACTAATCACTTGGGGGCATCCTGTGAATCTACTATACAGCTGACTATGAGCCTTGCATCTAGTATATTATATATGTCAGGTGTTATAGTCAATCCAGTCTGGTAAAAGGGGTAATTATCTGATTAATACGGCGCGATTTGACTTCTGTCAAACTGACCTTTCTCTTACTTGTCATCAGTGCCAATCCGATTGAGTCAGACTTAAGAGTTGTGCAAAAACATGGATTGGCGTCCACTCCAGTCCTTTTTCGCACCCGGATCAGAGCAGTCTTGGCTTATGAGGCCAGTATCTTTGGCCTGGCATGCTGAGCAACCCTTGCACTTACTAAGCTCCGAATCACAATGTTGTATGACATCTAGTTGTACATCATAAAATGTGTGGCCTTGTGAACGCCATTAGTTCCCAGGATGCTGGGCAAAGATTGAAGTCAGCAGAAGTGAATACTGTAGAGCAATTGCCATGTCAATGTTTGGCCACTAAATGGGAGCCCTGATAACCACCTACTATCTGATCGTATTGGCGGCTTTTTTTTTTTTTTTTTTATATTAGCCAGTCTTGATGTTGTGACAGGCCAGCTAATCAAAAGGAGAGCTGCAGATGACGGGCAGCGGTTCTTACGGCTCCCACCCATCCAGTGACCACAGAGGCGGCCAATGGACCGGGTCCTACGAATTGATCCACACCAAGTCTAGAAGTGTGCTCTGATCCAGCTACAACAGAGGACCAGACTGGATACTTGACCAAGGCAGCATGAAAAGTTTTGTTCAACCCTAGCATGACTGGTTTCTATGGACATACTTACCTACTGGTGACTTGTGTAGGATTAACTACCAGTAGTTCCCGGGCAATCAGTCCAGTGGTCCAGCTCAGTTTAAAATTTATCTTCCTGACATAGTAATCACATTTCTGGAGGTAGAGGATTACTCCAATATTACAATAAAAATTTGTAGCCTTGCTTTAGCCTTTCCTTCATGTGGGGCAAAGATATTGGCTCGTTGGTGACCCTTCTGGCACCAAACATACATTTTTTTTCCCTTTTCTTTAAGCCCAAGCATATTCTTTCATCACTCGAGAGAAACACGTGAAAAAGTGAAGCTTGGCACACAAAACAGTGTACAAGCATGTGGTGTATTGGAAGCCTTCTCTCGGGTGCGAAGGGTCCACAAACCAAAAACCTTTCCCAAAGGATACAGCAGAGAATGGAGGTATGTGCCAAAGCTTAGAGAGCCTACCTTGCTCTCAGCAATAACCTGGAATGTCACCCCAATATCAACGAGGAGGGCAGCAAATGGTTGCAAGGGGTGCAAAAACAGTTCTAAACACAGGATGAAAACCCATACGAGCATGGCTTCCTGAAATGTTCTTGTGACAAACAGACGGGTACAGTCAACAAGAACAATAAATAGGATGTGTACTGTGACTACAGTTGATATTCCTCTACCTAGCCAGAAGGCCTGAAATAGAGTAGAGTGTGTGCAAGGAGATTAACATATTGCCCTTGTTTCCCCTTGAAGAACAAGTGTGAAGTCGTGCTGTGTAATGTGAATAGTGTTAGATGTTAATGATGTTTGTATGTGTAATGATTTGCATTGTTAGTGTGAAACTGTATTCTGACCAACAGGTAGTTGTCAGGGATAGTGAGAGTTAAGAGTTGGGACTAGCCCAGAGAGGGAAGGGCTATGCTACAAAATCAGAGGAGACTTCCTGGTACTGAGTCAGAAAGAGCCCAGTGTGCATAGAAAGAGGACCTAAGGTCCGATGTGATTAGAGCCGGATTCTGAGTTGTCCAAAGTGAGTGGAGACCAAAGGAAAGGGATAGCAAAATCCAGAGCAGAAGTAGCTTAGAAACAGAGTAATTTATCGGAGACTGGTCCTGGTAGAGGATGCCTAGCCGCAAGCCCCACAGTTTATAACTCCAGGAAGTATAGGGCCAAGATAGGACTAAGTAGGTGAGATGAGTAAAATGTCCTGGGTGGGAGGTCCAGAACGTGAGCATTGTAGAAGATAAGTAGCGGTCATACTAGCACCCCCGGGGGGGAAAGGAGAAGTGGAACTTCTGGGTGAGTAAATGACTCTTGTTAAGTAGGAGTGTCAAGCTGGATTGTTGTGAAGTATTGAGAAACAGAAGACAAATGTGGAGAATAAAGAGGGAAAGTGAGGACAGAAGAATAGAGAAGATATGGAAGGAAACTGTGTGGAAAATGCTTTGAGTACTGAAGGAAACGTTCATAAGGTTGTGTACCCACTATATCTTGTAGTTTTGACTGGTGGTCTCCCTCATTAAACCATGAAACACCTGGTCCTGGCAAACTAGCATTATCGGTTACATGCGGCCTACACGGATGTAGCTCCCTCACAGCACAAGTCCACACACCCAGCCAGAACCCCCACTTTCATGTAACGTGCCAGTACCTCACCCACGGCTACCACCTTGCTACATGAGTTTGAAGGAGTGATGGTCCTGCACAAATGTATCACACCACACTCAGTGGGGTTGCCACAAGCAGTGTGTTAAAGGGGTTGGACATGACTAACATGGATGGACTGATCGGTGGGGGTCTCATGACCTGCCACCCCATCACCTGCTATCTGCTCAGATAGTGTCAGGAATGACATTCTTTTCAGGGGTGGGGAAGATCCCTGTGCTGTGCACAATGACAGTGCCCGCTCTTGTCTGCTCATATTTGCAGTACTGAGCAAGCAATACAGCGGTGTTAGTACGCCTGGCAGAGACCAGTGACATTACCTGTTGGGGCTGCGCTGATCTCCTGCACTCTGGGAATTGTAACACTGTTGTGTTGCTGGCTCATTACTGCAGATCTGAGCCGACAAGAGAGCGGGCGCTGTCATTGTGCACATCACACAGCGAATAAGGCCGGCCTCACACTAGCGAGTTTTACGGACGTATGAGCGCATAAACTACGTCCGTAAAACTCGCAAAATAAACTGCACAATTATTCTCAATGGGGCTGCTCCTATTAGCCGTATATTACGGTTCAGTATTATACGGCTTTCTACGGCCGTACAAAATCGCAGCATGCTGCGTTTGTCACCGTATTGCGCAAAAAAAAAAAATCGCCAATGAAAGTCTATGGGGGCGAGAAAAATACGGATTCCACACTGACCAGCAGTGTGACTTGCAAGAAATACGCAGCGGTGTTAGTGAAAAGTCGGTAATTCAATTGCCGGCTTTTCATTTCTCCTGCACAAACCCGACATGATATGAGACATGGTTACATACAGTAAACCATCTCATATCCCCTTTTTTTTTGCATATTCCACACTACTAATGTTAGTAGTGTGTATGTGCAAAATTTCAGCGCTGTAGCTGCTGAAATAAAGGGTTAAATGGCGGAAAAAATTGGCGTGGGCTCCCGCGCAATTTTCTCCGCCAGAGCGGTAAAGCCAGTGACTGAGGGCAGATATTAATAGCCAGGAGAAGGTCCATGGTTATTGGCCCCCCCTGGCTAAAAACATCTGCCCCCAGCCACCCCAGAAAAGGCACATCTGGAAGATGCGCCTATTCTGGCACTTGGCCTCTCTCTTCCCACTCCCTGTAGCGGTGGGATATGGGGTAATGAAGGGTTAATGCCACCTTGCTATTGGAAGGTGACATTAAGCCAGATTAATAATGGAGAGGCGTCAATTATGACACCTATCCATTATTAATCCAATTGTTTGAAAGGGTTAAAAAAAACACACACACACGATTTAAAAGTATTTTAATGAAATAAACACAGCGGTTGTTGTAATAATTTATTGTTCTCTCAATCCATCAGGAACACCCTCGCTTGGAAAAATAATAAACGCACAAGATACATACCTTCTGGTGAACCGTCTCGTCCCACGAAGTAAATCCATCTGAAGGGGTTAACTAATATTACAGGCAGGAGCCCTGCTAAATGCAGCGGTGCTCGGTGCCTGTAATCCCCGGCGAATGAATGAAATGTAGGTCATTGACCTACATTTCCTTCAGTCGTGGTGATGCGCCCCCTGCTGGATGTCCTCATATGACCTGGAGCGTGGGAAAAAGTTCCCAGGCTGCAGTTCATGAGAACATCCAGCAGAGGGCGCCTCACCGCGACTGAAGGAAATGTAGGTCAATGACCTACATTTCATTCATTCGCCGGGGATTACAGGCACGGAGCACAGCTGCATTTAGCAGGGCTCCTGCCTGTAATATTAGTTAACCCCTTCAGATGGATTACTTCGTGGGACGAGACGGTTCACCAGAAGGTATGTATCTTGTGCGTTTATTATTTTTCCAAGCGAGGGTGTTCCTGATGGATTGAGAGAACAATAAATTACTACAACAACCGCTGTGTTTATTTCATTAAAATACTTTTAAATCGTGTGTGTGTGTTTTTTTTAACCCTTTCAAACAATTGGATTAATAATGGATAGGTGTCATAATTGACGCCTCTCCATTATTAATCTGGCTTAATGTCACCTTCCAATAGCAAGGTGGCATTAACCCTTCATTACCCCATATCCCACCGCTACAGGGAGTGGGAAGAGAGTGGCCAAGTGCCAGAATAGGCGCATCTTCCAGATGTGCCTTTTCTGGGGTGGCTGGGGGCAGATGTTTTTAGCCACGGGGGGGCCAATAACCATGGACCCTCTCCTGGCTATTAATATCTGCCCTCAGTCACTGGCTTTACCATTCTGGCGGAGAAAATTGCGCGGGAGCCCACGCCAATTTTTTCCGCCATTTAACCCTTTATTTGAGCAGCTACAGCGCTGAAATTTTGCACATACACACTACTAACATTAGTAGTGTGGAATATGCAAAAAAAAGGGGATATGAGATGGTTTACTGTATGTAATCATGTCTCATATCCTGTCGGGTTTGTGCAGGAGAAATGAAAAGCCGGCAATTGAATTAGCGGCTGTTCACAGATATCGCGCTGAAGTAAATATAAATACAGAATATATATATAACATACATACATACATACATACATACATGTTTTCCCGAACATTTGAGCACATAAATCCATTAGATGTCGGTTTTGCAAGCCTGCGCTAAAATCTCGCAGTACGGATGCCATACGGATTACATACGGAGGATGCCATACGCTGACACACCCTGACTACGGATCAATATTTTGGGAACATTTCTCCGTATTACGGCCGTAGTACGGACGTATAATACGTGGCGTATTGTCTTACGCCCAGTGTGAGGCCAGCCTAAAGCAGGGACCAGCCCGGTCACTGTGGGGCAGGGGCTCTGACAGTGACCACAGCCTCTGATGACGCTTCATTTGAGAATCACAGAATGCTCTGAGGGCTCTAAAATGAATCATCATCAGACTGGAAGTTTAAAAAAAAAATAGACTATCATTTAGTGTAGTTAGGGAATTTTTAAAGCAAGCACACCAATTACACCTGTTTAACCCCTTAAATGCCTGTCAATCTCGTACAGTGGCATTTAAGGCGCACAATCCTGCACAGGCAGATGTCACAAGAATCACTGAAGCCCGCGCAGGATATTTTATGCTTTTAAAAAAGTTTCATGCGTGTTACTACGCTTGAGACTTTACCGACAAGGAGCACCAAAGTGCCTATGTTCCCGAGGGTCGTGAAGACGTCAGGTCTGGGTGGTGGAGTGGGATGTAGGGTTCATCATCTGACTACACATGGCGATTCTTCCCACATTTACCTGGGCAGCACGGTGGCTCAGTTGTTAGCCCTGTACACTGGGCAGCACGGTGGCTCAGTGGTTAGCCCTGTACACTGGGCAGCACGGTGGCTCAGTGGTTAGCCCTGTATACTGGGCAGCACGGAGGCTCAGTGGTTAGCTCTGTACACTGGGCAGCACGGTGGCTCAGTGGTTAGCCCTGTACACCGGGCAGCACGGTGGCTCAGCGGTTAGCCCTGTACACCGGGCAGCACGGTGGCTCAGTGGTTAGCCCTGTATACTGGGCAGCACGGAGGCTCAGTGGTTAGCTCTGTACACTGGGCAGCACGGTGGCTCAGTGGTTAGCCCTGTACACCGGGCAGCACGGTGGCTCAGCGGTTAGCCCTGTACACCGGGCAGCACGGTGGCTCAGCGGTTAGCCCTGTACACCGGGCAGCACGGTGGCTCAGTGGTTAGCCCTGTACACCGGGCAGCACGGTGGCTCAGCGGTTAGCCCTGTACACCGGGCAGCACGGTGGCTCAGTGGGCAGCACTGTTGCTTCGCAGCGCTGGGGTCCTGGGTTCAAATCCCACAAAGTACATCTGCAAGGAGTTTGTATGTTGCTCCAGGTGTTAAAAGAATAAAAAAAGTATTAAAAATATTATTCTTGAAAGGGGGAAAAAAAAAATACAAAAACCGCTAGAAAATGAAAATTGGCCACGACAAGAGGGGTTAAACTGAGGGTCGCCATAAATAGCTATAAGCCGCCTTACCTTACCTTACCATAGTAATAATTCCCGTCCTTGCGCCCTTACACAGATGGCGGCGGGCACTAGTGAGGCATCTGCCAGTGTTACCGCCTGTGCCCCGGTGTGGTCACCTCATGGACCACTTCCCTCCTCCTCACACAGGTCCTGTGCCCTTGTGCAGCAGGCGAAAAAAACCAAAAAACTACCAATCAGCTGCCTCTTTTCATGAGCCCGCACAGGTGTCTGCCAGAAACAATCTTCCCATTGGTTGGAAGTTTCCAGCGCTGCCCTGAGGCTCCGCCCCCACTACCTCACCTCAGAGTTCGGGCTCAGGTGTGCCGCAGACGCGTCAGTGACGCCGGTGGAGCCGGAGCTGGGTCCTGTGCACCCTGGACATCCGCTACTAGAATTCACTAATTACAGAACTGTGAGCTGACATGTGTCCCCGGTGTCCCCGCTCTTTATGCCCCGGTTGCCGCCCTCCTCCTGCCGGTGTCCTCCCCTCCTTCCCACGCCCCCCGCTCAGCGCCACTTATGAGCTGCCGGTGCGAGTCCTCACTCAGGACCTCAGCATGGAGCTAACGGCAGCGCAGCACCGCGTCCGCCTGAGCGACGGCAACAGCGTCCCGCTGCTGGGGCTGGGCACCTACTCCGCCCCGGCCACGGTAAGGGCAGCCGGTGTAACGGGGCGCCGCCGGGGTTACTAGTGTTACTGGGGTGACGCTACATGGGACTGCTGCTGATATTACACTACATGGGACTGCTGATATACTCCATAATACCGCTATTATACTGCTGATATTAGTTACACTACATGGGACTGCTGATATTAC
Organism: Ranitomeya variabilis; assembly: GCF_051348905.1. Classification (NCBI taxonomy): domain Eukaryota; kingdom Metazoa; phylum Chordata; class Amphibia; order Anura; family Dendrobatidae; genus Ranitomeya; species Ranitomeya variabilis. Next base: position 674,196,492 of record NC_135236.1, on the reverse strand, counting down.
ACTACATGGGGCTGCTGCTGATATACTCCATAATACCGCTATTATACTGCTGATATTACACTACATGGGACTGCTGATATTACTCTACACGGGGCTGCTGCTGATATTACACTACACGGGGCTGCTGCTGATATTACACTACATGGGGCTGCTGCTGATATACTCCATAATACCGCTATTATACTGCTGATATTACACTACATGGGACTGCTGATATTACACTACATGGGACTGCTGATATTACACTACATGGGACTGCTGATATACTCCATAATACCGCTATTATACTGCTGATATTACACTACATGGGACTGCTGATATTACACTACATGGGACTGCTGATATTACACTACATGGGACTGCTGATATACTCCATAATACCGCTATTATACTGCTGATATTAGTTACACTACATGGGACTGCTGATATTACACTACATGGGACTGCTGATATACTCCATAATACCCCTATTATACTGATATTAGTTACACTACATGGGACTGCTGATATTACACTACATGGGACTGCTGATATACTCCATAATACCGCTATTATACTGCTGATATTAGTTACACTACATGGGACTGCTGATATTACACTACATGGGACTGCTGATATACTCCATAATACCGCTATTATACTGCTGATATTAGTTACACTACATGGGACTGCTGATATTACACTACATGGGACTGCTGATATACTCCATAATACCCCTATTATACTGATATTAGTTACACTACATGGGACTGCTGATATTACACTACATGGGACTGCTGATATACTCCATAATACCGCTATTATACTGATATTAGTTACACTACATGGGACTGCTGATATTACTCTACACGGGGCTGCTGCTGATATTACACTACATGGGGCTGCTGCTGATATTACACTACATGGGGCTGCTGCTGATATTACACTACATGGGGCTGCTGCTGATATTACACTACATGGGGGCTGCTGATATACTCCATAATACCGCTATTATACTGCTGATATTAGTTACACTACATGGGACTGCTGATATTACACTACATGGGACTGCTGATATTACACTACATGGGACTGCTGATATACTCCATAATACCGCTATTATACTGCTGATATTAGTTACACTACATGGGACTGCTGATATTACACTACATGGGACTGCTGATATACTCCATAATACCGCTATTATACTGATATTAGTTACACTACATGGGACTGCTGATATTACTCTACACGGGGCTGCTGCTGATATTACACTACATGGGACTGCTGATATTACACTACATGGGACTGCTGATATTACACTACATGGGACTGCTGATATACTCCATAATACCGCTATTATACTGCTGATATTAGTTACACTACATGGGACTGCTGATATTACACTACATGGGACTGCTGATATTACACTACATGGGACTGCTGATATACTCCATAATACCGCTATTATACTGCTGATATTAGTTACACTACATGGGACTGCTGATATTACACTACATGGGACTGCTGATATACTCCATAATACCGCTATTATACTGCTGATATTAGTTACACTACATGGGACTGCTGATATTACACTACATGGGACTGCTGATATACTCCATAATACCGCTATTATACTGATATTAGTTACACTACATGGGACTGCTGATATTACTCTACACGGGGCTGCTGCTGATATTACACTACATGGGGCTGCTGCTGATATTACACTACATGGGGGGCTGCTGATATACTCCATAATACCGCTATTATACTGCTGATATTAGTTACACTACATGGGACTGCTGATATTACACTACATGGGACTGCTGATATTACACTACATGGGACTGCTGATATACTCCATAATACCGCTATTATACTGCTGATATTACACTACATGGGACTGCTGATATTACACTACATGGGACTGCTGATATACTCCATAATACCGCTATTATACTGCTGATATTAGTTACACTACATGGGACTGCTGATATTACACTACATGGGACTGCTGATATTACACTACATGGGACTGCTGATGTACTCCATAATACCGCTATTATACTGCTGATATTAGTTACACTACATGGGACTGCTGATATTACACTACATGGGACTGCTGATGTACTCCATAATACCGCTATTATACTGCTGATATTAGTTACACTACATGGGACTGCTGATATTACACTACATGGGACTGCTGATATACTCCATAATACCCCTATTATACTGCTGATATTAGTTACACTACATGGGACTGCTGATATTACACTACATGGGACTGCTGATATTACACTACATGGGACTGCTGATATACTCCATAATACCGCTATTATACTGCTGATATTACACTACATGGGACTGCTGATATTACACTACATGGGACTGCTGATATTACACTACATGGGACTGCTGATGTACTCCATAATACCGCTATTATACTGCTGATATTAGTTACACTACATGGGACTGCTGATATTACACTACATGGGACTGCTGATGTACTCCATAATACCGCTATTATACTGCTGATATTAGTTACACTACATGGGACTGCTGATATTACACTACATGGGACTGCTGATATACTCCATAATACCGCTATTATACTGATGATATTAGTTACACTACATGGGACTGCTGATATTACACTACATGGGACTGCTGATATACTCCGTAATACCGCTATTATACTGCTGATATTAGTTACACTACATGGGGCTGCTGCTGATATTACTCTACATAGGGCTGCTGCTGATATTACACTACATGGGGCTGCTGCTGATATTACACTACATGGGGCTGCTGCTGATATTACACTACATGGGGCTGCTGCTGATATTACACTACATGGGGCTGCTGCTGATATTACACTACATGGGGCTGCTGCTGATATTACACTACATGGGGCTGCTGCTGATATTACACTACATGGGGTTGCTGCTGATATTACACTACATGGGGCTGCTGCTGATATTACACTACATGGGGCTGCTGCTGATATTACACTACATGGGGCTGCTGCTGATATTACACTACATGGGGCTGCTGCTGATATTACACTACATGGGGCTGCTGCTGATATTACACTACATGGGGCTGCTGCTGATATTACACTACATGGGGCTGCTGCTGATATTACACTACATGGGGCTGCTGCTGATATTACACTACATGGGGCTGCTGCTGATATTACACTACATGGGGCTGCTGCTGATATTACACTACATGGGGCTGCTGCTGATATTACACTACATGGGGCTGCTGCTGATATTACACTACATGGGGCTGCTGCTGATATTACACTACATGGGGCTGCTGCTGATATTACACTACATGGGGCTGCTGCTGATATTACACTACATGGGGCTGCTGCTGATATTACACTACATGGGGCTGCTGCTGATATTACACTACATGGGGCTGCTGCTGATATTACACTACATGGGGCTGCTGGTGTTACACTACATGGGGCTGCTGGTGTTACACTACATGGGGCTGCTGCTGATATTACACTACATGGGGCTGCTGGTGTACTCCATAATAACACTATTATACTGCTATTACACTACATGGGACTGCTGATACACTCCATGGTACCACTATTATACCGCTGATATACTCTATAATACTGCTATTATACTGCTATTATACTACGTGGGACTGATGAGATTACACTACATGGTACAACTATTATACTGATATTGGTTACGTTACATGGGACTGCTGGTATGCTTCTGATATTAGTTACACTACATGGGACTGTTATACTCCTTATTGTAATGCTGATATTAGTCGTCCTCCTCCTTACAGGGCTGATATAAGTTCTACTCCTTATAGGGCTGCTGTGAAGTAACCAGATTTTCATGAAGAATTTTGTTGTATCTCTTAGGCCTCTTTCACACGTCCTGATATTCCGGTACCGCAGATATCAGTGTCTGTGTGTAATACTTGTGGCAACCATGTGGCACATCAGTACCACATGTACCGGCGCTTGGGAAGCAGCGATACTGTTTGCGCTGTTCCCCTGCGCCAGGTGCTGAAGACAGCTCTCGTCATTGTCGACTGCAGGCGCTGTGATCAGCACTAGCAGGGGACACTGTTGAGAGTTGTATTCAGCTGATGAGTGTGTGTAAATATAAAATCTGGCATAGGTTCCCCTCTATTCTTGATAACCAGCCAGGCAAAACTGACAGCTAGGTGCTGCAAGCCTCAGCTGGCGGCTTCAGCAAGGCTGGTTATCAAAAATAGAAGGGTCCCCATACTACTTTTTTTTTTTTTTTTCTTTAAATAAAAACACGTTGTTGGCTTACTCCCATTTTTGACAACCAGCCTTGCAAAATCAGACATCGGGGGGCTGGTATTTTCAGGCTAAGGGGCCATGGATATTGGTTTCTCCCCCACCCAGCCTAAAGATAGCAGCCCGCGGACACCCAGACAAGGCACATCTATTTGATATGCCAATTCTGGCGCTTTGCCAGGTTCTTCCCACTTGCCCTGTAGCGGTGGCAAGTGGGATTCCTATTTTGGGGGGGTTGATGTCGCCTGACAAAACAAAGGCGACATCAAGCCCACGGGTTAGTAATGGAGAGGCGTCTTTAAAACACCCATCCGTTACTAATCCTATAGTAAAGACACAGCTAGAATAAAGTCCTTTTATTAGACATAAAACAAAACACTTTTTTTTTTTTTTTTCTATTCTTGAAATACTCACCTAACGCCTAATTCCACTGAATCCCTCGTCTCCTGTAATAAACCAAAAATAAAAAAAACAACAATATCCCTCACCTTTCAGTCGTTCTGTCCCACTCCGTAATCCATGTCTGGGGAATAAATAGTTTTCAATATGGATGTTGCCATGATGCTATCGTCCAGGCTGAGAACCCCTGAGGCATGAGATGCTGTGAGCGCAGCGTCAGTGACCAGCGGTGAGGACATCAAGGTTCTATGCACATCATCTTCGTTACATGTGAAAACGATCATCACACGTACCAAACACATGGACCTCTGAAAGAGGCATTGTATACACAGCACCAGTCATTTGTAATTTGAAGACCTGTGGATTTTGCCTATTTCGAAAGTGCCATCTTTATTTCCTTGTGGTGGATTACTATTACTTTGACCTCAGTTACTTTTATTCGTGTTCTTAGTTATACCCTCCAATCCGTTATCTTCAGATTATACCCCCCCTTCCCCGGTGCTACTGTTGTAGGTGCTACAATTTTCTTTCCTGTTGGGATTATTATTGGGGTACGTTCCCACGAGGAGTATTTTGTGCGTTTTTGATGTTGCAGACATTTTGCACCATTTCGACACCAGCTCGTTAAATGAGGCTCTATTGCATTTTGGTGTCCTTTTTTATTTTTGTTTGTTTTAGAAACATCCTTTTATTTAGTTTAGATACAACTAATATTTATTGAAAACTTAATAAAGTCACGCTCATTTACACACAACTTAATTAAGGGGCTCATCCACTACTGGACACATTAATAGTGCACAACATAAAAAAAATGAAAGTCCGACTTTACCTCCCGGACTGACTCCGATCCTGTGAAGTCAGCTTTTGTTATGCAGGAAAGCTGCGAACAAAGGACTGTCCTGTAATGGAAAACCCCCTTTAAATTGTTATCATAATGTTAAAACTCAGACTATACCTAAAAAGTTATAAACAATAATACTCCTATAATAACCCTGCAACCACCGTAATCTCCCTATTTCTGCTATTATCCTACTACTTCTAGTTCAGTACCTCTGATTACCCCACTGGTGCTGTAATGGTTCTAGAATTTATTCAGTGAATTATACGCTCTGTTTAATGGTCCGACCCTACATAGTGTATCCCCTATACGCCTATTATATGGGATTACTCCGAGACTCCGGAGCCCCCAACACTCCTCCTCCCCACTTCCCGCAGCTGTGCGCCTGGAGATGTTTTATGTGCACAGCACTCCATATATCACACACAGGACTTCTGCACATGAGAATAGTCCAGTCTGTTCTGATGGGACCATTGCCAGGGCTTTGAAATCCTATAGCCTGGCACGTATCCCACCCGTGGTGTCCACCAATGCCAGATGTATGGATTTTTTGCTGTGATGCATTGTAACAATCCTAAGTAACACGGGCTTATTTAGTTCTTTAAACCCTCTATTGCCATGGTTTATACTGCAGCAAGGAATTGGGGGGTGTATAATTACTGGGTGAGTACTACAGCAGGTTGTGATGCTCTTCAGTGTACGTCTGCGTCTTTCTACATCTTTGGTGCCTCGGCCACAGGATTCTCATTGGTGCGAACTAGTGATGAGCGAGCATGCTAGAGTGCTAGTATTCGAGTACACCAAATAAACTCTATTATGTTCAAGTCCCCATGGTTGCATGCCTCATGGCTGTTCGACAGCCGTAACCCATACAGTGATTGACTAACAAACAGGCAGTCCCTACATATGTTGTGGCTGTCGAACAGCTGCAAGGCATGCAGCCGCTGGGGACTCTAATGCAGCGCCCCAGAGTCCTGGTCGTTGCAGTACTGTGGCTCCGCCACTATGGGGAGCCATGGTGCGTCTGATGGCACTGAAGGAGTTCATCTGATCAGGTATCACAGACACCAATATATTTCACAGCAGGGCCTCCGGGGGGAGCTAAGGGTTCTATTCATTAGTCCACTCCCCACCATAGTGGGTAAACTGGGGGTCAGGCAGGAAGTTAGAGGAGAAAGCTGACTGGATTGAACGAAGCAACACCTTGTGGCAGAGGGTGTTGTGGAGGAAGAGACAGTAGAGTCTCTGTCAGGGGTGGGATCCTGACAGAGGCTTGGCATTAGAAAGAACGTAACGGGACCGTGCCTGCTCAGCATAGCGGCGGTGCCCAAGAAAGGACTAGAAGCGAGATAGATTGTGCTGAGTGAGAAACGAGATCAAGCAAAAAGGAGAATACCAGTAGGGGTCATGCTGTAGGACCGGAGCAACATCCTACTGAGGCGCATTACCGGTGGCCGGAACGCCGAGGGAGTGGAATAGCATACAGCTTCAAGCCATACTCCAAACAGCGGCAGGGCAGTCAGTTTAAGGCGGGCTGTCTACCACATATCACCTATGAAGTCTTGGGGGGCAATTGCGGGAGAGGGGCGTCTCTAGGGTCCCGGAAGAACTCCAGGCCTACCTGACAAACGGGTGCCGTTCCAACCTGAATAACAGGGAGGGATGGAATACGAGAAGAACATCAGTGAATCGATTTGTGAGGGAACTTAAGAAACAGACACAACAGTTGTGGGGTACTTTCCGTGAGCACAGCAGGGAAGGACTACAACACATAGCGCTAAGAAGGAGGGCACTGATTTCCACCTGTGAGGAGAACTCTGGAAGTGCCATCGGACCGACCGGACTTGCGCAGCCTGGTGAACTGTATTCTGGACTGAGGACTCAGAGATCTCCAGTAAAGAGGTAAAGAGACTGCAACCTGGTGTCCTCGTTATTTACCGCGACCTGCACCCCACAACTGCACCGTCATCATCACTTATTCTACCGGACGTCCCCCACTGACAGACAGGGCCACGGACCGGGTCTAGCCACCGTGACAACCCCAGGACTGAGACCCAGAGGCCCGGCTCCGGGTACCCCTAGGCCCTGCGGCGGTGTGGGGGCGCTCCAACTTGGCGTCACGAACAGGATCTACTTAAGCCTGAAGAATCAGGTCATGTGTGCCTTGGAACTGTGATTTGTTGTGCTCGGACTGTGCTTTATTGAAAGACTGTGCGGATTGTCACTTGCCGCCAAAAGTTCGCGCCAAAATTCGCCGCCATTACAGCGCTGAGGAGAGCGCAGGGAGAGAAGAGGGGCGTGGAGTAGGCGTAGACGAGCTAGAGAGCGCGAAGAGCAATGGCCGCCCAGTCTAAACATTTCCTGGTCCTGAGGACGTGTCCGTCAACGGCCGAGGTCCGCCTCCTGATCTTGGTTGGAGGGTGGAGGCCATGGGGACGGGGCGGCCCACGAAAGAGACCGCGGGAAGAGGACACTGGAGAAGAGGCCAAGATGGCGACACCAGGAGCACCGCGTGGGGCTGACCCGACCCGGCTTGAAGCTGCGCAACCCGACACAGCCCCAGAAACGCCAGCGCTGCGGGGTCTGACCCTTGCGGAGCCACCGATGGGCCGACCCCCCCTTGCCGTTGTCTGAGGAGTGTGCGGCTGCAGCCGAGGCCCGACAGCTAGCACGCCGACTGGAAGATGATGCTCCTGTGGACAAAGCTGCAGAGCCCGGCCCCGCGGAACCTCGAGAGGCCCGACCTCGCCGTGCCCCGGAGGGACGTGTGCGCCTACCCGTGAGAAGGGCCTCCCGGCGAGGGATCTTATCGTTGCTGGGACCGGAACCGCTTCCTGGCCCACCGGTGCGATCTGTCGGCCTGGTGAGGCCAGAGATGAGACCATCTTCTGATTCACCACAGTAAGATTTGACTGTTTTCTTACATGTACATAGTTTAACTGTTTGTTTTTCTGCTTTTACTGCTGCTAAACCCGTCCAGGGTTAACAATTTATGGATCCCTTAGTTGACCCGGGATCCTTATTGTTTGTTTTTCTACAGTTTTGCACGAGTTTTACAAACTGAGAAATCATGAACAGTGCATGATCCAAACTTTCTTGTAAATAGTTTGCACCTTATTAAAGGCGCTTCCTACTGGTTTTATTTAAAGACTCTTTGCGAAGATACCGTTCTGGAACCTTTGCTGAACAAAGACTGGTAGGCTGAGAAGGCGAGCTACCTCAGAAAGACTTGATCCTCTTTTAAAGGGGATGTCCAACAGCGTACTTACGGGAGATACTGTTTTAAGCACAGTAATGCCATGATAATGTTGGAATGAGAAAAGTTGTATGTGTTTTAACTAGTTAGATGTAAAGAAATACTGATAATGTGCTCTGAGAAGTGAAAGGTGAAAGATAGAAGAAGGATGCAGTGGGCCCGTAGAGATAGATGGGGTGTCCAGCATGCAAGAAAGGAAGAAAGATAATGAGAAGGCTTAATGTTCGATAGAAAATGTTTTGATAATGCTGATAGAAAGTTAGGATAGAAGGTAAACCCTGAGTCCCCATAGAAAGTTAATAATGTGTTACTAAGGACAGAAAGTGAACCCGTAGGGGTTAGTGAGTGAGTCCTAATAGGAGCCAAGTAGAGCCGGCTCCATGTTCTCTAATTGAAAGGAATGTTATGTCTATACCATGTATAGTAGAGAAAGGCAGCAGGCCCTGGCTGAACGGGGCGGTCCTGTAAAAGAAAGGAGAGGCAGTAGGTCTGGTGCCATAGGGACAGGCGGTCCTGCAGGTTCAAAGTAGGAGAATGAAAAGTTAACTTGCCCTGTAATGTGATTATGGGAAGGCCTTTAGCGAGCTAGGAGTGTATGTTCCTTGAATGCAATGTTAAATTATTGTTCATTAAATTGCACTTAGTAGAATACCCGGTTGGGTAATGAGAGTTAATTGTAGCCTGTTGCTATGATATTTAATTATGTTTGTAACGTTCAAGTGTCCTTACCTCCCATAAAGGGAAGCCTGTTCAAGTATACTCATTGTCATTGCACTCAACAAAATTGTATGTCTTTTTGCTAACCTGTATTGTTGTTTTCTTCCCAGTCCCGGAGTACTGTGTTTAACCAGGGGGGAGTGCAGCGCCCCAGAGTCCTGGTCGTTGCAGTACTGTGGCTCCGCCACTATGGGGAGCCATGGTGCGTCTGATGGCACTGAAGGAGTTCATCTGATCAGGTATCACAGACACCAATATATTTCACAGCAGGGCCTCCGGGGGGAGCTAAGGGTTCTATTCATTAGGCCACTCCCCACCATAGTGGGTAAACTGGGGGTCAGGCAGGAAGTTAGAGGAGAAAGCTGACTGGATTGAACGAAGCAACACCTTGTGGCAGAGGGTGTTGTGGAGGAAGAGACAGTAGAGTGTCAGGGGTGGGATCCTGACAGGCTTGGCATTAGAAAGAACGTAACGGGACCGTGCCTGCTCAGCATAGCGGCGGTGCCCAAGAAAGGACTAGAAGCGAGATAGATTGTGCTGAGTGAGAAACGAGATCAAGCAAAAAGGAGAATACCAGTAGGGGTCATGCTGTAGGACCGGAGCAACATCCTACTGAGGCGCATTACCGGTGGCCGGAACGCCGAGGGAGTGGAATAGCATACAGCTTCAAGCCATACTCCAAACAGCGGCAGGGCAGTCAGTTTAAGGCGGGCTGTCTACCACATATCACCTATGAAGTCTTGGGGGGGCAATTGCGGGAGAGGGGCGTCTCTAGGGTCCCGGAAGAACTCCAGGCCTACCTGACAAACGGGTGCCGTTCCAACCTGAATAACAGGGAGGGATGGAATACGAGAAGAACATCAGTGAATCGATTTGTGAGGGAACTTAAGAAACAGACACAACAGTTGTGGGGTACTTTCCGTGAGCACAGCAGGGAAGGACTACAACACATAGCGCTAAGAAGGAGGGCACTGATTTCCACCTGTGAGGAGAACTCTGGAAGTGCCATCGGACCGACCGGACTTGCGCAGCCTGGTGAACTGTATTCTGGACTGAGGACTCAGAGATCTCCAGTAAAGAGGTAAAGAGACTGCAACCTGGTGTCCTCGTTATTTACCGCGACCTGCACCCCACAACTGCACCGTCATCATCACTTATTCTACCGGACGTCCCCCACTGACAGACAGGGCCACGGACCGGGTCTAGCCACCGTGACAACCCCAGGACTGAGACCCAGAGGCCCGGCTCCGGGTACCCCTAGGCCCTGCGGCGGTGTGGGGGCGCTCCACTAACATGGTATTCAAGTACACCCAAGTAATGATCTAGTCCTTGCAGCTGCATGCCTTGCTGCTGTTCAACAGCCACAACACATGCAGGGACTGCCTGTTTGTTAGTCAATCACTGAATGTGTTACGGCTGTCGATCAGCCACGGGGACTCAAACGTTTTTTTCGAGCATGCCGAAGATGCTCTATTAACCCCTTATCTGAGCAAGCTCGCTCATCACTATTGGGGATGGATGGAAACCAAGCAGATGGGAAGGTGTAGCAAAATGATTGGCAGCGCCATGAAACGCTGTGCACCCCTGTGCTTGGTTTCAACAGCCATTCGGTGCCAACCGAGTCCTTTTTTTGTTGTTGAATAGTCGTATTGGATGAATCGGCCAAAAACATCTGGAATTCTGGAATCTCTAAACTCTGCTCGCAAAGGGGGGGGGGGGGGGGAAGCACATGTAAAATAGACAAAAAAATGGGGCACAAATATAATTGTGTGCAAACATAGAAAAGGCACAAAGTTCATTATAAGAATTGGGGCGTATATGTAGAAAAGTATTGGGGCTCTGGTCTTTGTAATTTTTGTTAAGTTCTATTACCACAGATGTATAAAATCTGCAGACCCCCAGTTGTCCTGCCAACCCATTGGCACCCCCGATCATTTGACAGGAACGCTGATGAGCGAGGTTTGTGACACGCTTCGACATGATCATGTTTAATGCTGCTGTTAGAGCTTGCCAGTGGAATTTATCATGTTTACAGCCATGGGTGGATCACGATTCCACCTGTGGCTGTTCGGGGGACACATAGGCTGTAATGTGCCTGAAAAGATGTGGGCTCAGCGCCAGAGCCTGCATCTAAGGCCGGGGTCACACTTGCAATTTCAATGCAAAAACGCACCAGTCTCGCATCAAGTCCCGGCACTCGGGACCGGAGCGTGTCCTTCAGCAGGGACAGGGAAGATGGTTAAAATTGATGGGATGATGGATGGAGCCAAATACAGGACCATTATTGAAGAAAACCTGTTGGAGTCTGCAAAAGACCTGAGACTGGGACAGAGATTTGTCTTCCAACAAGACAATGATCCCAAACATAAAGCAAAATCTACAATGGAATGGTTCACAAATAAACGTATCCAGGTGTTAGAATGGCCAAGTCAGAGTCCAGACCTCAATCCAATCGAGAATCTGTGGAAAGAGCTGAAAACTGCTGTTCACAAACGATCTCCATCAAACCTCACTGAGCTCGAGCTGTTTGCCAAGGAAGAATGGGCAAGAATTTCAGTCTCTCAATGTACGAAACTGATAGAGACAAACCCCAAGGGACTTGTAATCGCAGCAAAAGGTGGCGCAACAAAGTATTAAGTTACAGGGGCCGAATAATATTGCACGCCCCACTTTTCAGTATTTGAATTTCCACAAAAATTTAAAATGACCAATAAATTTCGTTCAACTTCACAATTGTGTTCCACTTATGTTTGAAGCATGATATGTAGGAAAAGGCTGAAAAGTTCCAGGGAGACTAATACTTTCACAAGGCACTGTACCTTCCGTCATTGTATCACCGGAGCCCCCTATGTACTGTATGTGGTTTTTTTTTGGTTTTTTTTATGCACTTGAACACAGTAGCCAGATAATGGGAGCGAAAATGCTGCAGACCTGCAAAAAGACTTGACATGCTGCGGAAAATAAAACTCTGCAAATCCATACTTTTTTTTTTTTTTTTTCCGCAGTATGTGCACAAAAATTCTCAATTTCGCATTGACTAACATTGCTTGTGCACTACACTGTGGATTTGATGCAATTTCGCGCATCCAAAAAATGCTACGGATCCGCATCTAAATCCGCAATGTGTGCACATACACTGGTTTTCATAACCAAGGGGCGAAGTCCAGTTGATCCTCCTGGTCCGGTGGAGCTTGCCCTCCTAGTTGGAGGTGGAAGATGGATTTGGCTGTTCTAAACCGAATAAAACTACCATAAGTCCAGTTAAGGCTCCTAGTTGGACGCTAAGTGATTAAACTTTCAATGTCCTAACCTACCCTCTTTATAGGGAGTGGTAAGATGGACTTGATTAATCCAAACCCTATAGCGGTCTTCCCTCCGAATGGAGGTGCGCGTTGTTACAGGGCTGATAAACAATCAATATTCTAGACTATCCCCCTAATCGTAGTTGTACGACAGACATGGTAATACTGGATCTGATGAAAATATTCCAAGACCAGTGTATTCTCATAGTACGTCGGAAAATGGACTTAATTAAATGGAAAATATCAACACTGTTGGGATGGATGGCGCGTAATATTTTAAGCTGGTGCAGTTGCTGGGTCCATCGGCCACTCGGAGCCTTACCCGGGGCCTTAAGGTTACCAGGCTCTTTCAAACACTTGCCTTCTGTTTCCATTATCCTACTAATAAGGTGTTACCCGAGCATGCTTGGTTGCTAACTGAGTGACTTCGGTGTGCTCGGATATTCTGTTGGAGTCCCCGTACCTGCATGTTTCGCAGCTATTCGACAGCTGCAACCCATGTGGCTATTGCCTAACAAACAGCTTATCCGACCATGTTCGCTCATCACTACATACTAACTTAGTACCAGTTTCTATATATTTAAAGGGAACCTGTCACCCCCAAAATGGAAGTTGAGCTAAGCCCACCGCCATCAGGGGCTAATCTACAGCATTCCAGAATGCTGTAGATAAGCCCCCGATGTATCCTGAAAGATGAGAAAAAGAGGTTGGATTATACTTACTTGGGTGGGCAGTCCGATCCGATGGGCGTCACGGTCCGGGTCCTCCCATCTTCTTACAATGACGTCCTCTTCTTGTCTTCACGCTGCGGCTCTCTCAGAGCAAAGTACTGCAGTGCGCAGGCGCCGGGAAAGGTCAGAGAGGCCTAAAAATTTCACAAACTTCCCACCCGAAGCACTATCCTTTTGAACTAGGATATTTTGGCGATCGTCCTTCAAGTGTAAGATCTTACAGGGGTGCTCCCTACCGATCAGTGGATTCCCTGGTCATCGTCTCTCGTGCTGTCATGGGTAAGGGGGAAAACTGAGAACTACTTACCGGTAACTTGATTTTCCTGGAACCCCTGGCGGCACCGCTATTTATTCTCTCACTGTAACTTGTGATTGTAAATCTTCTCTTCTAACGATGAAGAATAGGCTTTAGTGAATGAATGATTATAATTTGGGTGACTCCTACTTGACTTCTTGGAAACCACATTGAAGGAGGAAGTGGGAGTTGCCTTTTTATCCTGTGCTCTTGACTTCCTGTCTCCTGATGGTGGCAGAACCAACTCACTCTTGTGCTGTCGTGGGTTTCAGGAAACTCCGATTAGTGTGTAGATGGATGTGCACAGTGGGGCAAAATAAGTATTTGATCCACCGCCGATTTTGCAAGTTTTCCCACCTACAAAGAATGGTGAGATCTGTAATTTTTATTGTAGGTACCCTTCACCTGTGAGACAGAATCTAAATATAAAATCCAGAAAATCACATTGTAGGATTTTTCCATCATTAAATTGTATTTTCTTGCATGAAATAGGTATTAGATCACCGACCAGCCAGTAAAAATTGTGGCTCTCACAGACCTCGGTTAGTTTTTCTGTAAGAAGCCTCCTACTCTGCACTCATTAAATGGATTAATTGCACCTGTTGACCTCGTTACCTGTAAAAAGTCACGTGAGTCACGCATCTATGGCCACTGAGTGCAAGCGCATATTCACATGTATTACAAATATGGGTTAATACCTGTGGGAGAGTGGTACCAGGATCATTGGTGCTTGCTGTATTCCCCCCACACACGACGAGCGCCGTTTCGCAAACTGCCTTTTCTGGGGCCATACATCTGAATATGCGCTTGTACTCAGCAGCCATAGATGAGACTTTTTAGGTGAATGAAGGGAATTTTCTTCTAAGGCTATGTGCACACGTTGCGGATTAGGCTTAGGAATTTCTGGTGCGGATTCTGCCTCTCCTGGCAGAAAACGCACGTTCGGTTCCGCAGCTTTTTTTGTGCGTTTTTGCTGCGGATTTGCTGCGTTTTTTACCCCTGCGGTTTTCTATAATGGAATGGGTACTAAAACGCTGCAGATTCACAAAAGTGACATGCTACTTCTTTTAAACCGCAGCGTTTCCGCAGCGAATTTTCCGCAACGTGTGCACAGCATTTTTTTTTTCTCATTGATTTACATTGTACTGTAAATCAATTGCTGATCTGCAGCGTTTCTGCATCTCAAAAAACGCTGCGGATACGCACAGAATCCGCAACGTGTGCACATACCCTTAAGGGTATGTGTCCACATTCAGGATTTGGTCAGGATTTTTCATCAGTATTTGTAAGCCAAAACCAGAAGTGGAACAATTAGAGGAAAAGTATAATAGAAACATATGCTCCACTTTTGCATTTATCACCCACTCCTGGTTTTGGCTTACAAATACTGATGAAAAATCCTGACCAAATCCTGATGCAATCCTGAACGTGGACACATACCCTTAGGGGATTTTCACTTGGCTCATTAATGAACAAAGCTCTGACTGCCCCGGGTAATTGTTGATACAACGCTCTATATCAACTACACCGCTTGTCACATGACACATTTTCTACAACTCGTGCTCACTGGGGTTACTTGCTAGAAAACTTAAGGTACCTTCACACTGAACAACTTAACAACGATAACGATAGCGATCCGTGACGTTGCAGCGTCCTGGATAGCGATATCGTTGTGTTTGACATGCAGCAGCGATCAGGATCCTGCTGTGACATCGTTGGTCGGAGCTAGAAGGCCAGCACCTTATTTCGGCGCTGGCTCACCCGCTGACATCGCTGAGCCTGGTTACCATTGTAAATGTAAAAAAAACAAACACTACATACTTACATTCCAGTGTCTGTCGCGTCCCCCGGCGTCCGCTTCCCTGCACTGTCAGCACCGGCCATAAAGCAGAGCACAGCGGTGACGTCACCGCTCTGCTTTACGGCTGGCGCTTACACAGTGCAGGGAAGCGGACGCCGGGGGACGCGACAGACACCGGAATGTAAGTATGTAGTGTTTGGGTTTTTTTACATTTACACTGGTAACCAGGGTAAACATCGGGTTACTAAGCGCGGCCCTGCGCTTAGTAACCCGATGTTTACCCTGGTTACCCGGGGACTTCGGCATCGTTGGAGAACTGTCTGTGTGACAGCTCTCCAGAGACCACACAACGACGAAACAGCGACGCTGCAGCGATCGGCACCGTTGTCTATATCGCTGCAGCGTCGCTTAATGTGACTGTACCTTAAGGTTTCAGCAGTGTCCGTGATATTCTAATTCCTTCAGCTACCCCCACTTCTTCCTCCCTACCACCTTCAGTATACCATTAATTGCTGCTCCTTTCCCCTCTCTATTGGACGCTCTGTGGTCCTGTCTCTTTAAATTGTTTTTATAATTCATTGTTATTTAATAAATTCATTTTAATTCAGATGCTAATCACTTCTTGTCTTTATGGTAATTAGCCATACCAGGTTATGTAGAGTCTGCTGCTACTCTATGCTATATTCTCAATATTTTATTTTTTTTTTTGCTTGTTTTCCCCTGAAACTTTCCTCACTGCCCTACCCCCTTTCCCCACCTTCCTTTAAAAAAATAAAAGTAAGGGCTTATAGTCAACGAATAAAGTCTCTGTATGGAGCGGAGTCATATATTAGGGACGTATAAATGAAGTGTAATAAGATTGAGCAAAGGTTCCACCGCAGCTATGAAACCTAATCAGATATTCCGTGATCTCACCCGGATGGCTCGAAAACTGCTGACTGGTCACACCTTTGAACAGTGCAGACAAATTCACGTATTATCTGCGTGCCCTCCTATCATGTCACCGTGCCAATAAGCGCCAATTTTTGGCAATTTATTTTCTTTTTAGTAACCTAGATCATTTCAACTTTGGCACACCAAACCTTGCCCTCTTACATGCTTTTTTTTCCGCGTGGGTTTTTTTTTTTTTTTTGTCTCTTGAAATAAAGCTAATTGAAAGTTTGCTTCTGGGAAGGAAAAAAAATAAGTGATTTCCTGTTTGCAGATATATTGGGATATGTTCCCACGGTCAGTAATAGCTGCGGGTTGGACGCTGCGTACATCTGCAGCATCCAGCTGTTGCAGCATAGTGGATGGGCTTTCTAGAAATCCCATGCCCACTATGTGTGCACCAATGCCCGCTGCTCACCCGCAGAGATGGACATGCGGCACATCTTTCCAGACCGCAGCATGTCCATTTATATAGTGGAGACGCTCTGTCTCCGCTGCGTAAATTAAACACTTTCATTAGATGCGGTAAAACCGCATTCTTCCTAGTCACATGCGTATTTGCGGTAATATAGCTTACTACGCATGTGTACTAATTTACATAATGGTGAATCTTGTGATACAGCCAGAAGTACACATCACTGGAAGTGGAGGAAAGCACAGAGCGGTCCCCCTCCTTTTTCAATAAATAAAAAAAAAAAAAATAGCGTGGGGTACCCCTATATGTAAAGCAGACTACTGGGACTGGTATTTCAGGATGGTAAGGATCCGATATCCATGAATCTTACCAGCCTAATAATACCAGGCCGCAGCAGTCTGCTTACCTTGTATGGTTAGCAAAAATAGTGGGATCCCCTCCAAAAAAAAGGCTTGGGGGTCCCCCTAGTTTTGTTAACCAGCCAAGGAAAAATCAGACAGTTGTGGCCTGGTATTCTCAAGCTGGTGAGGCCCATGGATTTTGGCCCTCACCAGCCTAAAAATAGCAGCCCACAACTAGCACATCCAAAGATGCGCCAATTGTGGCACTTTACCCGGCTCTTCCCACTTGCCCTGAAGCGGTGGTAAGTGGTGTAATATTTGTGGGGTTGATGTCACCTTTGTATTGTCCGGTGACATCAAGCCCACAACTTAGTAATGGAGAAGCGTTTACATGACACCTATCCATTACTTATCCTATAGTTATATGGTAAATAAAGACACAGCCAGAATAAAATTTGTTAATCATCTTAATTAACCATACTTACAACTTTGCCTAATCCTCCATCTCCTGCAAAAAAAACTAAAATAAACCAACATAAATACTCCCTGTCCGATGTAGTCCAATTACCGAGTGTCCCACGACGAGTCCAGCTCTGCTACATCTGGATGCCTTTGGCTGAACAGTGGCAATATGCCACCATCCAGCCTGACCTCCAGACACTGCAGAGCTTTTAGATGACCACCTGCACTTCAGTTCTCACGATCAGCTGACCGTGAGAACTTTGCTACTGACCGGAGATAACCCCCGGTGGTCACGTGCACGGCAGTTCTCACAGTCAGCCGATCTCATCGCGAGAACTGCAGTGTATGCGAACTTCCAGCTGTGGCAGAAGGTAAGACATATTGACTATTTTAACTGAGCGTCTCCGCAACATGCTGCGGTCTGGAAAGAGTCGCCGCATGTCCGTTTACGCAGGGAGCCGCAGGCGTCTTTTAATGCGTAGTGGAGATGGGATTTCTTAAAATCCCATCCACTATGCTGTAACATCTGGATGCTGCGGGTTTGGGCTGGACACCGTGTCAATCCCGCAGCGTTTACTGAGCGTGGAAACATACCCTAAGATAAGATATCTGTGTACAGATCTAATAATCTACAAAAACATGGAGGTCATAGGGGGTTGTAATATACGGTTTTAAGTTCATAGTCTTGCAGAACCTTTTCCACCAAGACCTGGAGAAACTCACTGGTGTGATGAGCTTTGGTGTCTTTTACTGCCAATGTCTTGGTAACTATTTCATTTTTGTCACAAACAAATCGGACATTGATGGCAAAATAGTTCACTCCATCCATCCATTTTAAGAAACAGCGTCCCTTGAGAGTTTTTTTAAGTTCTTCCTTTTGTTTAAAAGCTTCTTCGATTACTAATTTTCTAATACTCTCTCTCCAGAGAAACAGCAAGCTTACGGGCCATTTCCCCATTCAGACACATAAAAGCTGGTCGTGAAAATAATGAAATAGGCACACTATCCTTTACAACAAGCTCTATGATCTGTTTTTTAAATGTATCTACTGTCATTGTCACAGTAACTTTGTCAGTGACAAAATATCTTGCAACTGATGGCTGCAAAGTTCTCTGCTCCTTTGTTTGGCTGGAAGAGCTGGGCAGTGGTTCATTGGTTTGGATACAGTCTCTCATCCACTGCTTTCAGTACTTCTGGATGAAAGCGCTGTAAATGTCTCTTTAGATTAGAAGCTCTGGTAGGAGCATTTTTATCTTTGCCTGAATATGCACTGATCTTGGCTTCACAGCATTTGTTTTCGTCTGGATCATTTGTCATACACTGACAGACATAATGTTTTCTATCTTGAGTGATGGTGAAATGTTCAAATACAGCTGATTTAATGTGACGCTTCTTTGACATTCTCAGGTTTTTAATTCTGCATTCACAATCCAAATGACAATTGTTTTTCCTAAAAACAATTGTACAAAATTATTGCCAGGTCGTACAACTGATATAGTGGTCAGTAATACTGTTATTCCTCATGTACTCAGTTAACTGATGCAAAGTTTGTTGAAAGGATAATACTTCTTACAGTCTTCCTCTTCTGAGTAGCAGCTGTGAGATGCTTGGAAGACGCACACCTAGTAAATATCTAGTCTAGAGGAGGAGCTTTACTACTAAGAATTTGCAACACATTTTCACTTTGTTTCATACATTGTAAGTAGGGGGGTTGGGGCAGCATGAGGTTAACCAAGTATAAGATTAGATAAGGGCAGTGGAGAACAGTGACACACAAGAAATAAGAAATGTCTCTATCTCCAGCAGAACTGCTTATCACTGTTGTTCATAGTTTGATAGAACATATATATTTGAGTAACATTTATAAAATTCATATGAAAGTTCAATTATGAAATATTAATACAATTTTTTTTTTTTTTTAAAGCTGGAGTCGGTACATTTCCACCAACTCCGACTCCAACCAAAACTAACTCCGACTCCACAACTCCGACTCCACAGCCCTGGCTGTAGGGTAAATTTATTTTGTTCCGCAAGGAGTCAAAAAACAGATATGGTCCAACGTTTCGACCGGGAGCCATCTTTGTCAGAGACTTCTGTTGTGGGTGCAGGTGGGAATAAATTTAGTAGAGCAAGAACATGTATCGGAAGATCTTTCATGTCAAGGAGGTCCTCTGTGGAGCAAGGAATCGGGAAAATGCAGTAAGCGGGGTGTAAGGTCTGAGAAACCTACGTGAACCCTAGTGACCACCTTGTTTCCGTTACTTGGTCATCTCCGCCATGTGTAGCTTTCTAAGGATTCACCTTTCCCCCTTTTTTGTACTCTTGTCAATCTGATTTTCTCCTCGGTTAATTTGCAGTAATGAACACAACAATAGTGTCAGTGTTCACTGGAATCGCGTTAAGAACGGTCAACTACTCCCGTTCAGCTCTTCGGCTCACATCGGCCTCGGGGTTGTCACACACTAGAGGGATATGCTGCCTAAATATTTCATTCATTTATAACTCAGTGGAGATGTACAATCAATCTGTTGTCATATCAGACTCAATGTAGACATACATTATACATATATCAAACATTGCAAAAGTGCAAATGGGACCATTTAAAGGGCCAGTCCTCTCGTCCATGTGACCAATCTGAGGGACCACAAATATGATCATAGAGCATAGCAATTTGTGAATGCTCCTCTCCCACTAAATGTTGTACATGAATGGCTGGGTGGATTCAGGAATAATATTTAACATTGTATTTGGGGTGAGTTGAATGCACATGATTAGTGATGAGCGAACGTGCTCGGATAAGGTGTTATCCGAGCATGCTCGTGTACGAGGTGTCTTCAGTGTGCTCGAAAAATATGTTCGAGTCCCCGTGGCTGCATATCTCTTGGCTGATTGTGTTGCGAAACATGCAGTCGTGGGAACTCGGAACATATTATTCGAGCATGCCGAAGACACTGTTAGCACACGAGCATGCTCGCTCATCATCACTAGACGTGTTGCTGAAAATATTGTGGGGTAGGTGTCACCAAGACATGTCGTGATGTGGACGCATCTTGAAAATTGACTTCTCTTCATCCTCACCGATGCAAGGTGCTGTTATATTGCTGCATGAAATTTGTCAGGTTGCAGTAAACCAGAACAGTCTTGGGATGGTAGTGGCAACCCTATTGGAGCAAGTGTGGTCAGGAATGATGTATATGGGCAATATCAGGAGAGCAATCAATGTGAGGAAACTAGGGATGAGTTGGGAGTAATCCAGAGGTCAGGATGGGAGAGGGACCAAAACTACTACGACATGCATGCCAACTTTTAAGGTATGTTCACATGGCATTTTTTTTTCTTTTCCCCCAGCTGTTAAAAGTAATAAGACTTTCAAGTGTTAACTGCTTCCAGGTAGTTGTTTTTGTTTTGTTTTTTGGTCTTTTACTGTAATTGACAGAGCATCTTCCTAGTGGATAATGCTTGAATGGTTTGTTCTCTTCTTTTAACCACTTTGGTGTTCTTGGAAATCCAACATGGTTAAATGCTCAAACGCCTAAACATATGAACAGTCCGCCTATAAATGATATATATGTGCACACAGTGATTTTTAGATACCAGCTGTCAAGTGTCAATTTCAGGAAAGCACAATTTTCCCAAAGCAACTTTGCCATGGTCATTGCAGTAGCTCTGCCACCGGCATGGTTTCCTCTACTCTGAAGTATAAAGAGTGGGTAGCTTCCGCTCTAAGAATGAGTGTCACTTTTTAAAAGCTTCTGAGTTTCCGAACCGTCAAGTGGATAAAAGGTGACCTAAGATGGAACTCGTGTATTATGTTCATTTTATGGTGCAGTTTCGGGGTGGAATTCACCTGAAAGAGGTCATGTGTACGTAACCTGGGTGCAGGGTAATGCTGCACCCAGTCTCTGGAGGATCTTTTTTCTTGAAGACTCGGAAGACTTTCTGATGGTTATTGGCAGATGTGTACTCAGCATAGTATCCTGAAGGCAAGGCAGGAATATCCAAGAGCAGTACTATTACAGGACCTGACATCCAAAGTCCGAAAAGGAAAAGCCACAATCCTCAGCTGATGTGTGCCAGGCCGATGCTGCTTTCTCAAAAGAGCCAACGTTTAAACCAAAGGAACTGTGACAGGAATCGGGTATTGAGGACACGTGGCAACCATACAGTCTTTGAGAGCAGAGACTGCTTAGATAAATACTAATGATACTGTGAATGTGCGGTCATGATCTAGTAATGCCATCCTTCATGGCACATGAGTGTCATTGATGCAGCTCCAGATGAGCATCGTGGATTTTGAGGGACTCTCGCTGGCTATACTCCTTGGTCAGATTGAGTCAGGAATCTTTCTTACATTCTGTTCGTTTTGTTAAGCCAGGAACAAGATGAGCCATTTCCAGGCCTTCAGATAATGGGGTTGGGAACAAAAATATGCACAGTCCTACGTTTTATTTTCATGTTCGCATTAGTGGAATCTGGCATCGCTTCATTCTTGTTCAAGGGATTCCTCAAGGTCCTGAAGAGATGTACTGTGCTGCAGGCACACTTAGTACGGGGTAAGAGGCGTTCATCTGTACCTCATTGAGAACCTGGCCGACTATAGAGGAACTATCGCATTACTAGAACAGCAATAAATGCATTTAGAGTGGTGTGAATGACATGTCGCAACAGGGTAAGATTTCCTGTTCACCGGTAGGGTCTTCCATAATGTTGTTTCGTGGACTGCTTTCAAAACTTGCACAGTAAAGGGGTCTAACCCTTAGCTTTCTTTCACTCAGCCATAGGGAAAGAACAGTAATCTGAATTGGTCAATATTTCTCCAGTTTTTCCAAGGAGCCTCCAATTTGCCATTTAATTTCTAATTCTCCATCAAGGGCCGTTTTCTTGTAAGATTACACAACTCTTGGCCCAGTGTTCACTGCTTATCGTTAATGTCTTGCAGCGTGTTTTTATTCTTGCTCTATCTAGTAATTCATTTTCTGTGTAATGGTTACCCACATGGGATCAGCAGGCTTATATTACCAAATTTATTTTTTAATATTTGGACCTTTTAATTTTGAAGACCATGTCCACAGAGGCTCTTCTCATTTTCTGAAGTGATGTCATATGATCATTTACGAGAAGTGGGTCTGATCTTTGGCAATGAGGAAGCAACAGCACTGATTCTTTCCAAAATATCTTACTTAGCCATAGGATTTAAATGATTGTGGCTGCTCGGAGCGAATTGAAACCAAAGGTTAATTTCAAATGCCCTTTCTACACATACTTGCATGCTTTTACTGAGGTTATTAATGGTCGCCTGGGGACAGTCCTGCCAAGCTGAATGCATTTGGCAAGATGCATTGCTGGCAGCTCCTGTGCAATTGCCGACCAATGACATCCCAGATATGATCGCCGTGAGACAAGTCCAGAGATTATGCTAAAATGGCCTGCATGTTTAGCCCACGTTGGTGTAACACCCCAGGTTGTTACAGTGGCACTGCTTTCCTCACGGGCAAAGTGATGTCACGCTTGGAAGCAAAGGAAGATCATCTTTATCAGGCATCAAACACAAGCATACAACACTCCAGGCCAAAAGGGGAGCTCTAATCCAACTTATGGGTGGTGTGTGTGATATATATAATATACAGTTAGGTCCATATATATATTTGGACAGAGACAACATTTTTCTAATTTTGGTTATAGACATTACCACAACGAATTTTAAACAAAACAATTCAGATGCAGTTGAAGTTCAGACTTTCAGCTTTCATTTGTGGGTATCCACATTAAAATTGGATGAAGGGTTTAGGCATTTCAGCTCCTTAACATGTGCCACCCTGTTTTTAAAGGGACCAAAAGTAATTGGACAATTGACTCCAAGGCTATTTCATGGACGGGTGTGGGCAATAACTTTGTTAGGTCATTCTCAATTAAGCAGATAAAAGGCCTGGAGTTGATTTGAGGTGTGGTACTTGCATTTGGAAGGTTTTGCTGTGAAGTAAACATGCGGTCAAAGGAGCTCTCCATGCAGGTGAAACAAGCCATCCTTAAGCTGCGAAAACAGAAAAAACCCATCCGAGAAATTGCTACAATATTAGGAGTGGCAAAATCTACAGTTTGGTACATCCTGAGAGAGAAAGAAGGCACTGGTGAACTCATCAATGCAAAAAGACCTGGGAGTCCACGGAAGACAACAGGGGTGGATGATCACAGAATAATCTCCATGGTGAAGAGAAACCCCTTCACAACAGCCAACCAAGTGAACCAGGAGGTAGGTGTATCAATATCCAAATCTACCATAAAGAGAAGACTGCATGAAAGTAACTACAGAGGGTTCACTGCACGGTGCAGCCAATCATAAGCATCAAGAATAAAAAGGCTAGACTGCACTTTGCTAAAAAACATCTAAAAAAGCCAGCACAGTTCTGGAAGAACATTCTATGGACAGATGAAACAAAGATCAACCTCTACCAGAATGATGGAAAGAGAAAAGTATGGCAAAGACGTGGTACAGCTCATGATCCAAAGCATACCACATCATCTGTAAAACACTGCAGAGGCAATGTCATGGCTTGGGCATGCATGGCTGCCAGTGGCACTGGGTCACTAGTGTTTATTGATGATGTGACACAGGACAAAAGCAGCCGAATGAATTCTGAGGTATTCAGAGCCATACTGTGTGCTCAGATCCAGCCAAATGCAGCAAAACGGATTGGTCGTCGTTTCCTACTACAGATGGACAATGACCCAAAACATAAAGACAAGGCAACCCAGGAGTTTATTAAAGCAATGAAGTGGAATATTCTTGAATGGCCAAGTCAGTCACCTGATCTCAACCCAATTGAGCATGCATTTCACTTGTTAAAGACTAAACTTCAGACAAAAAGGCCCACAAACAAACAGCAACTGAAAACCACCGCAGTGAAGGCCTGGCAGAGCATCAAAAAGGAGGAAACACAGCGTCTGGTGATGTTCATGAGTTCAAGGCTTCAGGCAGTCATTGCCAACAAAGGGTTTTCAACCAAGTACTAAAAATGAAAATTTTATTTAAAATTATTGAATCTGTCCAATTACTTTTGGACCCTTTAAAAACAGGGTGGCACATGTTAAGGAACAAACTCCTAAACCCTTCATCCAATTTTAATGTGGATACTCTCAAATGAAAGCTGAAAGTCTGAACTTCAGCTGCATCTGAATTGTTTTGTTTAAAATTCATTTTGGTAATCTCTATAACCAAAATTAGAAAAATGTTGTCTCTGTCCAAATATATATGGACCTAACTGTATAATCTATATCTCTATCTAATGCACGCACACAATTTTGATTGGTCTGGAGGGTTAGAGTGCCAGACAGCGGACTGGAACAGTCTGAGGCAGAATGACTTGAGGGGCCGTGCAGCCAAGAGGGAGCTGCAGCTCCTGGATTGAGAGAATACAGAAAGGAGAACACATTGTAGAGAGCGTGCAGGAGAGCGGAGCACAGGAGAGAAAGAACTGAGGAGAATAGTTGCAACTAACCTACCTCCCTGCAGAGCGCTGACACCCGTAGCCAGAAGACCGAGGTTGTCGGACTCTACGAGGCACTGCACGTCACCTGTATGCCCTAACACCTGGTGACACAGTGGCGCATAGAGCCCTGGTTGTGATAGAGACCCGGTAAAAAGGCTCGAGCCACCTGTCATACGGGTTAGTGTCCTACCCTTTAAGGAGGACAGAGAGAACCGTAAGGACCTTGACAGAAGCCATAGGCAGCAAGGGACTACACCACCGTGCTAGTAGGAAGGCTTCTAACTCCACCTGGTAAAGGAGACTCTGAACTCTCTTTGAAGCCGACCGGACCCTGCCTGTACCTGCGATCTGGTGCCCTGGACTGTGAATGCTTGAATACTTCAGTAAACCAGGTAAAGAGACTGCAAACCTGTGTCCTCCGTTCTTTACTGCACCACTCACCATCCTCATCTACACATCGGGAGCCCTGGGGACCTACTTCATCTGTAGGAAGTTATATCATCTTAACTGCCATAACATCACCCCAGTGGACCCCTTTAAGTAGCGTTGGTCCCCTCTGACCAAATACCACAGGTGGCGTCACGAACAAACCTTATTATCAAAACCCCATTAAAGACTATCCCTTCTTCTTGGGCACCCAGGGCCACGGACCGGGTCACAGCCACCGTGACATCCCCTTTAAGTACAGGAACCAATACCAAGTACCCCATGGCCCTGGCGGGCGTCACATTGGCTGCTCACCAGCAATGTGTAACTTGGCATTGTTGTACTGAGAAAACTGCTCCTAGGACACAAACGTTGCCTCGTGACGGCTTCTTCATGGTGCTGGCCACGTGGTCTCCAGCTCAATCTTCTGCACTCATTGTTTCCAAGACAAAAGCGGGATTAATCACTGAGAATAAAATTCCATTGCCATCTTCTGCTCCATTATAGCTTGTGAGATCAATGACGCACTTATAACTTGACAGTGTTGCAAACTCCTGATCGTTTGTGCAGAAACTGTTTAACGCCTTAGTCTTGGAGACATCTGACTTCACTTGCAGTAAATTATGGATCACCGTGTACTATTCTTCGAATATAACGAGTTTGTGGGCAATGCCTTGAAGCCCTCACAAGGGGACGTTGCACCAATGGTCCTCCTTGAATTATCATTGTAGATAACAATGTACGGTAGTCGGACCTCTCGTCTTTATTCCAGGTGCACTGTCGGCTCAACATTACATTACATTGATTGGGTAGTAAAGTCAGTGGTGCGTCCAAATTGTCCCACTAGCTGCTTTTCATCACACAAGGCAACATGTTTCTGGTGTTAGTGAGACACCTGCATGGCCTAAATGTGCGCCCATAGCTGCAGCGTCTCCAGACTTGCCTCCCATCCAGCACATCTTGGACGTCATTGGTCAGTGATCACACAGGAGCTGCCAGCAGCGGATCCTGATTTGCCCAACTTAATTTCTTCGGAAGAACCTTCATCAGAAGACCAATAATAACCTTAGTGATGGCAGCCGAGGCTGGAAGTGCTGGGATTTCTGCACATGGCTCGTACGCTTTACTATATTAATCGAGTGTTTTAGATGTTTTGGGTTTGTGTTGTGTTTTTTTTTGTTTGTTTGTTTTTTTTTATAATAAAAAAAAAATAAAACAAAAATGGGCCGTCAACCAACCATGTACTTAAAATTAGTAGGAAGTGTCCAGTCAGAAAAAGGTAGCCATAAGATGAAGTGAAGCTCAATGAATGGCGTACAGTACAACCCTTGTATTCTATTACTCTACACAAGTACACTGACCAAACCTGGTGACTTTCCTCCATGTGATTTCACATTGAATGATGCAGTTTCAAGTTGTTTGATGTTATCTAAAGCGTGGTGCAACACACCCTACAGCACTTTTTGTACCAATCAGTAAAATATCTTTTGATCCTTTTAAATAACTCAATGCTAAAAAAAGATAGCTTTGTTTACGAGGTACAGTCATGGCCGAAACTGTTGAAGAAAATGAAATTGTTCCAGAAAATGAAGTATTTCTTCACGAAAATTATTGCAATTACACATGTGTAACAAAACATGAGTGTTTCCTTCGTGTGTATTAGACCACAAGGGGAGGGGGAGGCAAATTGGACAAATCGATATAGTTGTCACCACCTACTATAAAGGTCCAATTTTATCAGAGGGTTTTCGAAGGAGTTTAACAAACATGGCTGTAGGATGTTGGGTGCCAAAGGATAGACATCTATAGCATTTTACCTCACTGGGCATCATGGAGGTATGGTGGTGTATTGCTAGGACCATTGTGACAGCTGCTTGTCACTAAAGTAGCATCCTTGATAAGATCAAGGATCGTGCCATGTCCTCCCCTGTTGGCGCATTTGTACCCAAGTTCATTAGAGAGGTTGGGTACTGATGGTGGTGATCTCGGGATGATGCCAAATTTCTAGGACCATTGTGGCTCCCACAGTTCTCTTAAAGTTGTATTGGTGATCAGAAAGTGATATGCCACATAGTCCTATTTTGGCTTCTTGTACATTAGGCATAGATGTTGGGTATTTTAATTAGTACCAGAAAACCTCTAGAGGTCAATTGTAATCCCCACCCCCACAAATCAACAAAAATGGTGTTCCATTTTATCGACTGTTGACCTATTTGGTCCCGAGAACAACGGAGACCCTGATGGCATAGGGTATGTCTTTTAGGATGACCATTGTTCTCCAGAACAAAGTAGCTTTGGCGACTTAGAAAATGCTTCTTCATCCCATTGGCCGAAAGACCAATAGAGAGACTGATAAACCCCCGTGATCTTTGGCAAAAACGTAGCCTATTTGTAGGAGAGTTCTAAGACGAGTTACTGAAATTAAGTGGTATCTGGATGGGATAGGACCGTAACCTTTATTTATTTTTTTTCAGTGGAGGGCACATGATTGGCCTTTGATTCTGTGTCCTTAGACACCTGTTATGGACAGGACTCTAGAAGTCAAACCTCATCGGTGGCTGTTGTGTCGTGGTCTACTGAGAAAGATCAAACTCCAAACTAGTGACTGAGTAGAAAACTCTTTTAAGTGATTTCTATATTTTCATTGTTATGTGACGCAGTAAGAACTAGGAGATCAAATCCCCACCCTGTGTGATGCAGTCCAGTAGGACGTGTGCTCTAAGCATTGACCAAAGCTGATAGTTTAGTAGTCTGCCAAGAGGTGATGCATAAGCCATCTCCTCTCCATACATTAAAGGATTTCTGCTCCAGAGTCCAGTGATGGTAGCACCATGCATGGTGATCTGATATCCATTCCATTAAAAATACATTCTAAACAGTTCTTGAGCTGACATGACTTCCAGCGTTTTTATGATAAACTTAGACCCCAGCAGGACCTTTGCTCAAATAGTTTCTTTGAATCTTGCAGACCCCTAAAGGAACCTGTCTGGATTCTGTTAAATTGGCCATAGACATTGGATATCGTCACATTGACGGGGCCTTTGTGTATTGCAATGAGCACGAGGTCGGAGCGGCTATAAGGGCAAAAATAGCTGAAGGAAAGGTGACGAGAGAAGACATCTTCTACTGTGGAAAGGTATGTGGGCCAACTGGTACATAACAGTAAATTAATGCTCTTCTTACCCATTTATAGGACATCATCGATGAATCTGCAACAGTTAAATTCCCAGAAGTCTCTATAGTGAAATCCAAATTTTGTTCAATAGTACTTTTAGTCTTGGCCAAGAAAAAGCTTGTTATTTCGAAGAAAAATTTTCAGTAAATGGATGAGTTACCGAGAACTCTCTTGGCAGATGATGTTCTGTTTTTGTTTTTTTTATGAAGGTCCTCTGCTAAAGAGCGACTTCCATGACCTCTCTCAATTACAAGAAAGGCCACATCATTGGTTTTCTACTTAGGAGGCCATTTCGGAAATCTCCTTTTAATTTTCCAGGAATTAAATGTCCTGCTGAATAATTATTTTTTTTTTTCTGAGCAATTTTGTTCCAGAACTTTGAGTTTTCCAAATTCTCTTCTTCGCGTGGAGTGTTAAAGGCACCAATAATGCTGTTTTTTTTTTTTGCTTGTTTGTTTTCTGTAAAATAGAAGTCGATTTATATTATTTTTTTTTCCCTGTTTTAATATTTGATATTTTTAATGTTTTCAGCTTTGGAATACCTGTCATCCTCCGGAACTTGTACGACCAACTTTGGAAAAAACACTAAAGACGTTAGGTTTGGACTATGTGGATTTATATATAGTCGAGCTGCCGATGGCTTTCAAGGTAAGCCGTGTTATTTATTTATTTTTCCCATTAAACGATTATGCTCTCCATACACATTATGGCATTTTTTTTTTTTCCCCACTTGTTTCCCAAACTATAAAAAACTGTCTTTCTTCATTCTTCAGTTGTCCACTCTTACTGTCTAATTGTATGAATCTGATTACATTTTCTATTTATTTTTTTTATTTATTTTTTACGCAGCCCGGTGACGCTATTTATCCAAGAGATGACAATGGAAAGTACCTGTATCACAAGACTGATCTGTGTGCTACTTGGGAGGTAAGGAAACATGTACTGTGGTATCCTGCAGGTGTGTGCGCTGTGCTGGCAGGAGGGGGCACCAGAGAGCGAGAGCAGCCCGTGTGCGCTGTGCTGGCAGGAGCGTGCGCCAGAGAGCGAGAGCAGCCCGTGTGCACTATGCTGTCAGGAGGGGGCACCAGAATATGAGAGCAAGCCAGTGTGCGCTGTGCTGGCAGGAGGGGGCACCAGAGTGCAAGATCAGCCTGTGCGCTGTGCTGGCAGGAGCGTGCGCAAGAGAGCGAGAGCAGCCAGTGTGCGCTGTGCTGGCAGGAGCGTGCGCCAGAGAGCGAGAGCAGCCCGTGTGAGCTGTGCTGGCAGGAGCGTGCACCAGAGTGCAAGATCAGCCTGTGCGCTGTGCTGGCAGGAGCGTGCGCCAGAGAGCGAGAGCAGCCCGTGTGAGCTGTGCTGGCAGGAGCGTGCACCAGAGAGCGAGTGCAGCCAGTGTGCGCTGTGCTGGCAGGAGCGTGCGCCAGAGCGAGAGCAGCCCATGTGCGCTGTGCTGGCAGGAGCATGCGCCAGAGCGAGAGCAGCCCGTGTGCGCTGTGCTGGCAGGAGCGTGCGCCAGAGAGTCGGAGCATGCACGAGTCGATGTGCTCAGTGAACTTTGGAGGAACATTTCTTGGTCCGACCTGCTGACAGGCACCGTAGGAGCTGTAATTTGTAATAAAGGAGGTGTTGTGACTTTTTCGGGCACTAGACATTGGTGTACGGAGGACCATAATGGAGATGAGTCGGTTTTGTTGCTGGTGTTTATCTAGATTTTAACTGTAAATTATTGTAATTTATTTTATATTTTTTTGGCCCAGGCTTTAGAAGAGTGTAAAGATGCCGGGCTTGTAAAATCCTTGGGAGTTTCCAACTTTAACCGTAGACAGCTTGAGCTGATTCTCAATAAGCCGGGCTTGAAGCACAAACCCACATCCAACCAGGTGAGTAGGAGAAAAGTCCGACAAACCCGACGATTGCAGCAGAGTCTTCTCGCGCTCTAATGTGTATGGGGGGGCTTCTTGATTCTTCCACAACAGATGATTTTAGGCAGTTGTTCTGGGGGGGAGGCTGTCAATAGAGGAGTCTGTCAGCAGCTCCTTCATGGAGAGCACCAGGGCGATCAGCCGCACCAAGTGCTCTTGTGTATGGGGCAGTTGGGAGGAATGGCTGTTGGCTGAGCATTCTGTCAAATGACAGTTATCTAGCGTGCATTGCCAGTCTTATGGGGTTGAGTTTGGCCATGGGTGCATCTCGTGGGCCACATGGGGGTCTTATGATCTGTGTTTGCAGGTTGAATGCCATCCGTATTTCACTCAGCCGAAGTTACTGGAGTTCTGCCGACAGCATGAAATTGTCATTGTGGGATACAGTCCTATTGGGACATGTCGTGACGAGGCCTGGTAGGTGGT
Source organism: Ranitomeya variabilis (assembly GCF_051348905.1). NCBI lineage: Eukaryota > Metazoa > Chordata > Amphibia > Anura > Dendrobatidae > Ranitomeya > Ranitomeya variabilis. The sequence goes on along the minus strand of NC_135236.1, from coordinate 674,165,281 downwards.
GTTATATCCTCGCTGCATTATGGCTTACAGTAAACCACATCCTCAGTAGATCCTAACCCTCTGCTAGAAACCTGCCTGCCGTCCTAAACGGCCAATTTTGGAAAAAGCATGCAATGGAGGCAGCACAACTGCTTTTCATTTACTGACTTTCTAGAAGTACTACATCACACAAAGTATATTTAGTTTCTATAATACCTGGTGGTCTAGTGGTTAAAGCACCGACTGTAATCCGTGGTAGTCTAGTGGTTAGCACGCACTCTGCAAACTCTGGTGGTCTAGTGGTTAAAGTACCGACTGATCCGTGGTGGTCTAGTGGTTAGCATGCACTGTCCGCAATCCTAAATTAAGCGGGCCATATAGCTGTGTGACTATATATAGTACCGCTCAGTATGTAATAGAGCTTGTACAATGAATCGTTGTAGGGTAAATGTGTCCTCGCCGCCTCTTCTGGAAGATCCAACGTTAAATCGCATCGGCAAAAAGTATAGCAAGACGGCCGCGCAAGTTGCATTACGATTTAACGTTCAGAGAGGGGTCGTCGTCATTCCAAAAAGCTTTAATCCAGAAAGGATCAGAGAGAACTTCCAGGTAAGAAGCTTCATAAATCTGTATGTGAGAGCAAGGAGCTCCTCCTAGTGGTGGCCGAGTGTAGGAGCACCGTATGGCAGTGTTGTGCGCTGCTTAGTGGCGTTAGTTATGTGTACAGTATGGAAGTATTTATAATGTTTACTTTATAGCGATGTCACTGTGTGCATCTCAAATTATACCAAAAAAGCTGAAACTGTGTGTAATATGACTTTGCTGACACAGCGCCCTTCCCAATCACTGCAGAACCACGCTCTCCTCCAACCCGACACTGATCTATCTAATCGGCGCAGGGCAAGAGATAGTGCTGCCAGGACCTGCATGAATATTGCACCTGACCCTTCTTCTGACTAGCTGAAACCAGGTTCTCGTCTGGGCCATTTTTCCATTTCCCAACCAGACACATTTTGGGATACTTTTTTCCCATTCAGATATTCATATAGCATTTGCTTCTTTTTTATACATATATACATGGGGGTTAATTTTTATGTGTGTTCTGATTTTGACAAAAAAATGTAAAGAAAATTAGGAAATGTGGGTCTAAACATGAATACATGTTTTATAGGTTTCCCTTGTAACTGGGGCTGTAAGATCAGCCCTTTCCAGCTCCCTCCCTACACCCAGTAATCGTATGATCAAAGGGTCTAGAGAAGGAAGAACTGTCAGTGGTTCCTTATCTTCATAGCAATATGTCTACTAATTCCCTTTTCTACCCCAGTGCATTAAAATTGGTTAAACAAACTCCTCTCACCTAAATTTTGTTAAGAATGAATTGTTTCACACTCATTCTGAATGCACTTGGGCTTATGTGATATATATATATATTTATTTATTTATTTATATTTAATATTTTTTTTCTCAGATATTTGACTTCTCGCTGACTGACCAGGAAATGGAGGACATTGAAGCGCTAAACAAAAATATTCGTTACGTCGAGCTACTAATGTGAGTGTATAACCGATCGCTCATTTTACACCTTTCAGGTAGAGACTGAATACTGTTCTTCAGCACTAAAATCCTGCGCATGTGCCGTGTGACCACCCGACAGCGCGTGCGCAGTGGTCTCCTAGATCTGGGCGGCAGCATCGGTGTCCTCTTCCCGGTGTAGCACTCAATGTTTGCATGTGCAGTCTCAATCTGATGCTGTTGCCCGGTGCGTGTGCCATGTGATCATGGGATGGCGCCTGCTTAAAGAGAAATGTTACTGTTGGTAATCACTGAGACAGGAGTCTTGACAATTTTGACAGGCGCAAATGAGGTACCAGTTCTTCACCTTTTTTGTTTTCCAACACAATAGGCAAAAGACTAGTTGAGCAACCATGTTAGAGCAGTTGGTGGAGTCATCAGTCATTGTTTCTTTAGGTGGAGAGACCATCCGGAATATCCCTTCAATGACGAGTACTGAGGTGTGACCTACAGGATTATTCCTCCAGTCAGCTTTCGAGTAAGGAGAATCCATGCCGAGACCTCCGTCCAGCAAAGGACCAGCCTCGGAGAGGAACATCTGCCGCTATAATCCTTTTCACTCCTTCCGACTCCAGTCCACATTGGTATAATGTAACCAAATTTTAATAAACATTTATTTATACAAGTTTGTGTTATTGATTTTGTCACTAAATTATATCCAGCCATCAACGTATAGGTATCTAATCGATTGGGGGGAGGGCGTAACCATTTTGGGATAACTGGGTGACAATCACTGTAGCTACTAGAAGTGATACTTTCCAGGTGGTATCGGTAGGCTTGTACATGTTAAATCTCTCCTCTTTTTTTTTTTTTTTTGGAGATGCCACTCAGAAATAGTAATTTTAGACCATCTGCAGGCATCTTCTAAATACCATGGGTACCTTCTTCTTTTTGTTAGGGAGGAGGGTGAAATCAAGCGACTGTTTCCACACTTTCTCCAGCTGAGAAGGACAAGTAGAGCATCCAGAAGAAGACATGATGCCATCTTCTGTTGGAGTGTCCATGAAATGTGGTGACCATTAACAACTTTACCCACCGGTTCTCGGCTTCTCAAGATCTTAGCTAACTACTCAGATTTTGGTACTGGTAACATACTACTGTTGACAATATTCCGACTACCCATGAAATCAATGCAACGTCATAGATCTGATCAGTATTCTTTAGTCAAGCTCTGTGGATAATTCATTTTTAGTTATAAATTCTACTATGCCGATTCAGATTTTTCTCAGTTGTTGTAAACACACTATTATTTTGCACATGACTGTAGCTGTAAAGACCATGTGGACAATGCCGTGAAGACACCTTCTCGGGGAAACCCTGCTCTTACTGCTGGGATTACAATGTGAGGTAGCATAATGTATAGGTGACAGCCTCATTACCAGGGCCAGTGTTGGGGGGGATAAGCAGACTGGGCAATTGTCCATTAGAAGCCCCCAGCATACACAGCAGGAGTTTCGCTTATTATAGCGCCATTTATTCCGTGGTGCTTAACATGTGAGGAAGGGTGTACATAACAAGTACAATGTTAAACAATACAGGTCACAACTGGTGCAGGAGAAGAGAGGACCCTGCCCGCGAGGGCTCACAATCTACAAGGGATGGGTGAGAATACAGTAGGCGAGGATAGAGCTGGTCATGCAGTGGTTTGGGTCGATCGGTGGTTACTGCAGGTTGTAGGCTTGTCGAAAGAGGTGGGTCTTCAGGTTCTTTTTTTGAAGGTTCCGATGGTAGGCGAGAGTCTGATATGTTGTGGTAGAGAGTTCCAGAGTAGGGGTGATACGCGAGAGAAATCTTGTATGGGATTGTGGGAAGAGGGATAAGAGGGGAGTAGAGAAGGAGATCTTGTGAGGATCGGAGGTTGCGTGTAGGAAAGTACCGGGAGACGAGGTCACAGATGTATGGAGGAGACAGGCTGTGGATGGCTTTGTATGTCATGGTTAGGGTTTCTACTGGAGTCTCTGGGTAGTAGGGAGCCAGTGAAGGGATTGACAGAGGGGAGAGGCCGATAATTGAATGTCGAGCTCCTTGATCAGAGATGACTGCAGCCTCTAAAGAGTAAAATGTAATTGGTGATCTCTGCATCTGGGCAGTCGAAAATCCATATTTTCCTCATTGTCTTCCCCTAACTCAGTGCTGATAGGAAGAACAATAACTTCCAGGAAGAGAGAAACCAATTAAATGGAGACAAATCAGATTTACCTCGAATTTCACAATATCACCTCCACCCACCCGACCTTGAGTTTTGGTGTGGTCTTAAGTCACACCAGATCTTTAGTCTTCTTCACAGCTCCCATCCACCCTATGGTGCCTGCAGACCAGTGTTTCCCCAACTTCAGTTCTCACGACCTCCCCAGCAGGTCATGTTTTAAGGATTTCTATAGTATTGCACAGGTGAAAGAATTCTTGATACTTCCATCACCTGTGCAATACTAAGGAAATGACATGGTGGAGCCCGTGAGGACTGGAGTCTGCTAACCGTTGGTCTAATGCGTTTCTCAAGCTCCCAGTCCTCGTGGGCTCCAACAGATCAAGGTTTCAGGATTTCCTTTAAAAGGGGTCGTGTCCACTACTAGGACAACACCTTAAACTAAGTGTTTGGTACCGCTAAATTAATAAAGACTATAGTCTCCTCCCATGCTGGTGCCATTCCAGTGATATCGGAACTCGCGGTCTCGGGAATGACACGTGATGCACGTGAGGAAATCCTGAAAACATGATCTGTTGGGGGCCCTGAGGACTGGGAGTTTGTCAAGCAATGCCCTGCTTACTGAGGACAAATGTTATGGGCAGCATGAAGATCTGATTGGATTGACTCAAGAATATGACCATGATGCCAGATATCTTCCTCTTTTCCATCTCCGTTACAAGCTGATTGCAGACGGGTTTATATTTCAGTCCTCCTCAGCTGCCTGCGGTTAAAGTTGGCCGCTCCAGTAGATTACACCAGCCCTTCATCCTTACACTTCTCCAGCAGGAGAACATGAAGCCCCCCAGGAGTAATTTGGCCGCCACATATGGATCTCAGCCTTGGCCAGAAAATCCAATCGACTAATGGAAAACACACATTGTGGTGTCGGTGTACGCTGCAGGGGTTACGCTCTTATTTTAGGAAGAATATGAAAATATATATATATATATATAACCGCCTGAGGCCGAGAGTGTAACAATGTGTGATACAATGTGGAGTCCGACCAAGAAAGTTATAATTGTTCTACAAACCCTGAGAACATCCTGAAATAATTGCCTCTGTGCTATAATATTTTTACAGTTGGAGGTTCTCCATAAAACTATATTACCCTCCATCATTAATGGCGCCATAGACTGTCCAAATAACACCAACAACGGTCCTCAATAGTGCCGCACAGATCAACTATCGGTGCCCTTATAATATTGCTTCACATAGTGTTCGTTCCGACTGCCATGATCCCATTATATCGATTGGCGCATTATGGTGTCGTCCCAAGTCTTATGGCGGTATACTATCATAGTGAACTACGGTAATAATGATGCAACGTATCTCCACTAGCAAACGCTACTAGAAATGGCTTACTGTAGAGTACTGAAATAATGCCACGATGCAGTGTAATACAGGGGCGGATTAAGAGCAGCCAGCGCCCCGGGCAGTTTAGAAGGTGTGGTGCCCCCAGGTACCTGATGTATCACATCTCACATGATCTATCAAAAGGGGATTAATACACAGGTGCTCTGGTGCACATCTGTAGATGGAAAACAGATGATTAGGGTTAGGGGTGTGTTGGAGTTAGAATTGGGGGGTTACCTCTATTTGAGTACATCAGGGGTTTCCAAACCTGACATGGCGCCCGCCATTGAATCCAGCCAATTTTGCATTCAAAAAGTCAAGCGGTGCTCCCGTCCTTCTGAGCCTTGCCATGCACCCAAACAGTGGCTTTCCCCCACATAGGGGATATCGGTGTACTCAGGAGAAATTGCACAACAAATTTGGTGGTCCATTTTCTCTTGCTACCCTTGTGAAAATAAAAAAGTGTTGTTCTAAATTAAATTTTTTGTGAAAAAAAAGTAAAATGGTCTCGTGAAGCACCTGAAGGGTTAATAAACTTCTTGAATGTGGTTTTGCGCACCTTGAGGGGTAGAGTTTTTAGAATGGTGTCACTTTGGGGTATTTTCTGTCATATAGACCCCCAAACTTCAAATGTGATTTAGTCCCTAAAAAAAAAAATGGTTTTGTAAATTTTGTTGTAAAAATGGTCAACTTTTAACCCTTATAACGCCCTAACAAAAAAAAAAAGTGTTGGTTCAAAAATTGTGCTGATGTAAAGTAGACATGTGGGAAATGTTATTTATTAACTCTTTTTGTGTGACACCTTTCTCTTTTTATGGACATAAGAATTCAAAGTTTGAAAATTGCTAAATTTTCAAAATTTTTGCCAAATTTCCTTTTTTTTTTACACAAACGCAAGATATATTGAAGAATTGTTACCACTATAATGAAGTACAATATGTCACGAAAAAATCAATTTCAGAATCAGTGGGATCCGTTGAAGCGTTCCAGAGTTATAACCTCATAAAGTGACAGTGGTCAGAGTTGTAAAAACTGGCTCTGTCACTAAAGGGTTAATAATGATCTTAATTTATAAACTGTATTTTGTGATTACTTGTGTTATCTTTGTCTAATATTTACATTTTATATTTACAGCCCCTACATACAGTATGAGCCTACACACAGCCCCCAACATACAGTATGATCCTACACACAGCCCCAACATACAGTATGAGCCTAATAAGAAATAAGAAATAACCCCAAAGTTTAGACAGCCCCCACAAATAATAACGGTGAGTTAAGGGGAAAATACAAACGTAGTAATGAAAAACAGGTTTAAGCAAATGAGGCCCGCTAATGCTAAATAGACAGAAGATAGCAAGGGATCTGTGCGGTCAGTACAAAAACTATCAAAAACTATCCACGCAGAAAATACAAGAACCACAAGAACCCCCACACCGACTCACGATGTGAGGGGCGCACTCTGCACCCCAGAACTTCCAGCAAGCAAAAAATCACATATAAGCAAGCTGGACTGAACTCATCATATAAAGAAACATATTTTCAAGAGAAAAATGAGCAAACATGAACTAGGAAGACTTAGCTCCTCCGGATGGAGCCAGGTCACAAAGAAGTCCAGAGAGATCAGAACCAGTACTGAATACAACGACAGCAGGTAACAAACAAAGGTGCAGGTGGAGTTAAATAGGAACCAGCAAAACAGGAAATGAGGCAGCTGAGCCCATCTCCCGACCCGCAGTATCGCTAAAGGCCACCAGAGGGAGCCCAGACGGAATTCACAACAGTACCCCCCCCCCTTGAGGAGGGGTCACCGACCCCTCACCAGAGCCCCCAGGCCGATCAGGACGAGCCGAATGAAAGGCACGAACCAAATCGGCCGCATGGACATCAGAGGCGACAACCCAGGAATTATCCTCCTGACCATAGCCCTTCCATTTAACTAAGTACTGAAGCCTACGTCTCGAAACACGAGAATCCAAGATCTTCTCCACCACATACTCCAATTCTCCCTCGACCAAGACCGGAGCAGGAGGATCAACAGAAGGAACCACAGGCACCACATATCTCCGCAACAATGACCTATGGAACACATTGTGAATGGCAAATGATGCTGGGAGGTCCAAATGAAATGACACAGGGTTGAGGATTTCCAAAATCTTATAAGGACCGATGAAACTGGGCTTGAACTTAGGAGAGGAAACCTTCATCGGAACATAACGAGAAGACAACCACACCAAATCCCCCACACGAAGTTGGGGACCCACACAGCGACGGCGGTTAGCAAAGCGCTGAGCCTTCTCTTGTGACAACGTCAAATTGTCCACCACGTGGTTCCAAATCTGCTGCAACCTATCCACCACAGAATCCACCCCAGGACAGTCAGAAGGCTCAACCTGACCTGAGGAAAAACGAGGATGAAAACCAGAATTGCAAAAAAAAGGTGAAACCAAAGTAGCAGAACTAGCCCGATTATTAAGGGCGAACTCAGCCAATGGCAAAAAGGTCACCCAGTCATCCTGATCAGCAGAAACAAAACATCTCAGATAAGCCTCCAAGGTCTGATTAGTACGTTCGGTTTGGCCATTTGTCTGAGGATGGAAGGCCGATGAAAAAGATAATTCAATGCCCATCTTAGCACAAAAGGACCGCCAAAATCTGGACACAAACTGGGATCCTCTATCAGACAAAATATTCTCAGGAATACCATGCAAACGAACCACATTCTGAAAAAACAGTGGAACCAAATCAGATGAGGAAGAAGGCAACTTAGGCAAAGGCACCAAATGGACCATTTTAGAAAAACGATCACAAACCACCCAGATAAGACATCTTCTGAGAGACTGGAAGATCCGAAATAAAATCCATGGAAATATGCGTCCAGGGCCTCTTCGGGACAGGCAAAGGCAAAAGCAAACCACTGGCACGAGAACAGCAAGGCTTGGCCCGAGCACAAATCCCACAGGACTGCACAAAGGAACGCACATCCCGCGACAAGGAAGGCCACCAAAAGGACCTAGCCACCAAATCCCATGGTACCAAAAATCCCAGGGTGACCTGCCAACACCGAAGAATGAACCTCGGAAATGACTCTAATGGTCCATCTATCCGGGACAAACAGTCTCTCCGGTGGGCAACGATAAGGTCTATTGGCCTGAAATTCCGGCAGTACCCGTCGTAAATCAGGGGAGATGGCAGACAAAATCACCCCTTCTCTGAGGACACCAGCCGGTTCAGAAACTCCCGGAGAGTCAGGCACAAAGCTTCTAGAAAGAGCATCAACCTTCACGTTCTTCGAACCCGGAAGGTATGAAACCACGAAATTAAAACGGGAGAAAAACCGCGACCATCGAGCCTGTCTAGGATTTAGCCGTTTAGCAGACTCGAGATAAGTCAAATTCTTGTGATCAGTCAAGACCACCACACGATGTTTGGCTCCCTCAAGCCAATGTCGCCACTCCTCAAATGCCCACTTCATTGCCAACATCTCCCGATTACCAACATCATAATTTCGCTCGGCAGGCGAAAATTTTCTTGAAAAGAAAGCACATGGCCTCATCACAGAGCCATCAGAGCTTCTCTGTGACAATACAGCCCCTGCTCCAATCTCAGAAGCATCAACCTCGACCTGGAAAGGTAGAGAGACATCCGGCTGACGCAAGACAGGAGCCGAAGAGAACCGACGTTTGAGCTCCTGAAAGGCCTCCACGGCCGCAGGAGACCAATTCGTCACATCAGAACCCTTCTTAGTCAAATCCGTCAAAGGCTTAACCACACTGGAAAAATTAGTGATGAAGCAACGGTAAAAATTAGCAAAACCCAAGAACTTCTGAAGACTTTTTACCGATGTAGGTTGAGTCCAGTCATGAATAGCCTGGACCTTGACTGGATCCATCTCAATGGTAGAAGGAGAAAAAATAAAGCCCAAAAAGGAAACCTTCTGGACTCCGAAGAGACATTTAGAGCCCTTCACAAACAAGGCATTGGCTCGCAGGACCCGAAATACCATCCTGACCTGCTTCACATGAGATTCCCAATCATCAGAAAAGACCAAAATATCATCCAGGTACACAATCATAAACCTATCCAGATACTGTCGGAAAATGTCGTGCATGAAGGACTGGAACACAGAAGGGGCATTAGAAAGTCCAAAAGGCATCACCAAGTACTCAAAATGGCCTTCGGGCGTATTAAATGCTGTTTTCCATTCATCGCCCTGCTTTATACGCACAAGATGATACGCTCCACGAAGATCTATCTTGGTGAACCAACTGGCCCCCCTAATCCGAGCAAACAGATCGGACAACAGTGGCAAAGGATACTGAAATTTGACCGTGATGTTATTTAGAAGGCGATAATCTATACAGGGTCTTAGAGAACCATCCTTCTTCACCACAAAAAAGAACCCCGCACCCAAAGGGGACGAGGACGGGCGAATATGCCCCTTCTCCAAAGACTCCTTGATATAACGCCGCATAGCGGCATGTTCTGGTACAGACAAATTAAAAAGTCGTCCCTTAGGGAACTTACTACCAGGAATCAAATTTATGGCGCAATCACAATCCCTATGAGGAGGTAGGGCACTGGACTTGGGCTCATCAAATACATCCTGGTAGTCCGACAAAAATTCAGGGACTTCAGAAGGAGTAGAAGAAGCAATTGACACCAAAGGAGCATCGCCATGAATCCCCTGGCAACCCCAACTTGACACAGACATTGCTTTCCAATCCAGGACTGGATTATTAGCCTGCAGCCATGGCAGACCCAACACGACAACATCATGCAAATTATGTAACACAAGAAAGCGAATCACCTCCTGATGTGCAGGCGTCATGCACATAGTCATTTGAGCCCAGTACTGAGGTTTATTCTTGGCCAATGGCGTGGCATCAATTCCCTTTAGTGGAATAGGGAATTGCAAAGGCTCCAAGACAAAACCACAGCGCCTGGCAAAAGACAAATCCATCAAATTCAGGGCAGCACCTGAATCCACAAAAGCCATAACTGGGTAGGATGACAGAGAGCAAATCAAAGTAACAGACAAAATGAATTTAGGTTCTACAGTACCAATGGTGACAGACTTAGCGAACCTTTTTGTGCGCTTAGAACAATCAGAGATAACATGAGCAGAATCACCACAGTAAAAGCACAACCCATTCTGACGTCTGTGATTTTGCCGTTCAATTCTGGTCAGAATCCTGTCACATTGCATAGACTCAGGCTTCTGCTCAGAAAATATCGCCAGATGGTGCACTGGTTTGCGCTCCCGCAAACGCCGATCAATCTGAATGGCCAAAGACATTGACTCACTCAGACCCGCAGGCGTGGGGAACCCCACCATAACATCCTTAATGGCTTCAGAAAGACCCTTTCTGAAAATCGCTGCCAGGGCACACTCATTCCATTGAGTGAGCACAGACCATTTCCTAAACTTCTGACAGTAAACCTCTGCTTCATCCTGACCCTGACACAAAGCCAGCAAGATTTTCTCTGCCTGATCCACAGAATTAAGTTCATCATAAAGCAAACCCAGCGCCAGAAAAAACGCATCTACATTACGCAATGCAGGATCTCCTGGCGCCAGGGCGAATGCCCAGTCTTGAGGGTCGCCACGCAACAAAGAAATAACAATTTTAACTTGCTGAACCGGATCACCAGAGGAACGAGGTCTCAGAGAAAGAAATAATTTGCAATTATTTTTAAAGTTCAAAAACCTAGATCTGTCTCTGGAGAACAACTCAGGAATAGGTATCTTAGGCTCTGACATAGGACTGCGGACTACATAATCCTGAATGCCTTGTACTCTAGCAGTGAGGTGATCCACACTAGAAGACAGACTCTGAAGGTCCATAGCTGCAGCTGAATTCTGAACCACCCAGAGATTAAGGGGAGGAGAGAGGCAAGACACACTGCAGAAAAAAAAAAAAAAATGAACTCAGGATTTCTCTTATTCCTCTTTTGCGATGCATTAACTTTTTACTGGCCTGCTGTACTGTTATGATCCGGTGGTAGGATCACCAAACTGACCTGATAGGTAAACCAGAATATTCGGACGAGCTCTGGGGATGTGGAAACTATACTGACCGCAACACTGAACCTATCCAATACACACTAAAGGCAGCCGTGGAGCGTAACCTAAAAACCTAGACGCCTCTTCACAGCCTGAGGAACTAACTACCCCTAGAGAGAAAGCCAAGCCTCACTTGCCTCAGAGAAATGACCCCAAAGTTTAGACAGCCCCCACAAATAATAACGGTGAGTTAAGGGGAAAATACAAACGTAGTAATGAAAAACAAGTTTAAGCAAATGAGGCCCGCTAATGCTAAATAGACAGAAGATAGCAAGGGATCTGTGCGGTCAGTTCAAAAACTATCCACGCAGAAAATACAAGAACCCCCACACCGACTCACGATGTGAGGGGCGCACTCTGCACCCCAGAACTTCCAGCAAGAAAAAAATCACATATAAGCAAGCTGGACTGAACTCATCATATAATGAAACATATTTTCAAGAGAAAAATGAGCAAACATGAACTAGCAAGACTTAGCTTCTCCGGATGGAGCCAGGTCACAAGGAGCCTATATTACTGGGAGAGACACACAGCCTATATTACTGGCAGCCTATATTACTGGGAGAGACACACAGACCTCACATCCAGCCTATATTACTGGGAGAGACACACATACCTCACATCCAGCCTATATTACTGGGAGAGAAACACATCTCATATCCAGCCTGTATTACTGGGAGAGACACACAGACCTCACATCCGGCCTGTATTACTGGAAGAGACACACAGACCTTACATCCAGCCTATATTACTGGGAGAGACACACAGAGCTCACATCCATCCTATATTACTGGGAGAGACACACAGAGCTCACATCCAGCCTATATTACTGGGAGAGACACAGATCTCATATCCAGCCTATATTACTGGGGGAGACACACAGAGCTCACATCCAGCCTATATTACTGAGAGAGACACACAGACCTCACATCCAGCCTATATTACTGGGAGAGACACACAGAGCTCACATCCAGCCTATATTACTGGGAGAGACACGTAGACCTCACATCCAGCCTATATTACTGGGAGAGACACATAGACCTCACATCCGGCCTGTATTACTGGGAGAGACACACAGAGCTCACATCCAATCTATATTACTGGAAGAGAAACACAGACCTCACATCCAGCCTCTATTACTAGGAGAGACACACAGACCTCACATCCAGCCTCTATTACTGGGAGAGACACACAGACCTCACATCCAGCCTGTATTACTGGGAGAGACACACACCTCACATCCAGCCTGTATTACTGGGAGAGACACACACCTCACATCCAGCCTGTATTACTGGGAGAGACACACAGACCTCACATCCAGCCTATATTACTGGGAGAGACACACAGACCTCACATCCAGCCTATATTACTGGGAGAGACACACAGACCTCACATCCAGCCTATATTACTGGGAGAGACACACAGACCTCACATCCAGCCTATATTACTGGGAGAGACACACAGACCTCACATCCAGCCTATATTACTGGGAGAGAGACACAGACCTCACATCCAGCCTATATTACTGGGAGAGACACATAGACCTCACATCCGGCCTGTATTACTGGGAGAGACACACAGACCTCATATCGAGCCTATATTACTGGGAGAGACACACAGACCTCACATCCAGCCTATATTACTAGGAGAGACACACAGACCTCACATCCAACCTGTATTACTGGGAGAGACACACAGACCTCACATCCAGCCTATATTACTGGAAGACCCACAGACCTCACATCCAGCCTATATTACTATGAGAGACACAGACCTCACATCCAGCCTATATTACTAGGAGAGACACACAGACCTCACATCCAGCCTATATTACTGGGAGAGACACACAGACCTCACATCCAGCCTATATTACTGGAAGAGACACACACAGACCTCACATCCTGCCTATATTACTGGGAGAGACACACAGACCTCACATCCAGCCTATATTACTGGGAGAGACACACAGAGCTCACATCCAACCTGTATTACTGGGAGAGACACACAGACCTCACATCCAGCCTATATTACTGGAAGACCCACAGACCTCACATCCAGCCTATATTACTAGGAGAGACACAGATCTCACATCCAGCCTATATTACTAGGAGAGACACACAGACCTCACATCCAGCCTATATTACTGGGAGAGACACACAGAGCTCACATCCATCCTATATTACTGGGAGAGACACACAGAGCTCACATCCAGCCTATATTACTGGGAGAGACACAGATCTCATATCCAGCCTATATTACTGGGGGAGACACACAGAGCTCACATCCAGCCTATATTACTGAGAGAGACACACAGACCTCACATCCAGCCTATATTACTGGGAGAGACACACAGAGCTCACATCCAGCCTATATTACTGGGAGAGACACGTAGACCTCACATCCAGCCTATATTACTGGGAGAGACACATAGACCTCACATCCGGCCTGTATTACTGGGAGAGACACACAGAGCTCAAATCCAATCTATATTACTGGAAGAGAAACACAGACCTCACATCCAGCCTCTATTACTGGGAGAGACACACAGACCTCACATCCAGCCTATATTACTGGGAGAGACACACAGACCTCACATCCAGCCTGTATTACTGGGAGAGACACACACCTCACATCCAGCCTGTATTACTGGAAGAGACACACACCTCACATCCAGCCTGTATTACTGGGAGAGACACACACCTCACATCCAGCCTGTATTACTGGGAGAGACACACAGACCTCACATCCAGCCTATATTACTGGGAGAGACACACACCTCACATCCAGCCTGTATTACTGGGAGAGACACACAGACCTCACATCCAGCCTATATTACTGGGAGAGACACACAGACCTCACATCCAGCCTATATTACTGGGAGAGACACACAGACCTCACATCCAGCCTATATTACTGGGAGAGACACACAGACCTCACATCCAGCCTATATTACTGGGAGAGAGACACATACCTCACATCCAGCCTGTATTACTGGGAGAGACACATAGACCTCACATCCGGCCTGTATTACTGGGAGAGACACACAGACCTCACATCGAGCCTATATTACTGGGAGAGACACACAGACCTCACATCCAACCTGTATTACTGGGAGAGACACACAGACCTCACATCCAGCCTATATTACTGGAAGACCCACAGACCTCACATCCAGCCTATATTACTAGGAGAGACACAGACCTCACATCCAGCCTATATTACTAGGAGAGACACACAGACCTCACATCCAGCCTATATTACTGGGAGAGACACACAGACCTCACATCCAGCCTATATTACTGGAAGAGACACACACAGACCTCACATCCTGCCTATATTACTGGGAGAGACACACAGACCTCACATCCAGCCTATATTACTGGGAGAGACACACAGACCTCACATCCAGCCTATATTACTGGGAGAGACACACAGACCTCACATCCAGCCTATATTACTGGGAGAGACACACAGACCTCACATCCAACCTGTATTACTGGGAGAGACACACAGACCTCACATCCAGCCTATATTACTGGAAGACCCACAGACCTCACATCCAGCCTATATTACTAGGAGAGATACAGATCTCACATCCAGCCTATATTACTAGGAGAGACACACAGACCTCACATCCAGCCTATATTACTGGGAGAGACACGCAGACCTCATATCCAATCTGTATTACTGGGAGAGACACACACAGACCTCACATCCAGCCTATATTACTGGGAGAGACACACAGACCTCACATCCAATCTGTATTACTGGGAGAGACACAGACCTCACATCCAACCTGTATTACTGGGAGAGACACAGACCTCACATCCAGCCTATATTACTGGGAGAGACACGCAGACCTCATATCCAGCCTTTATTACTTAGGGACAATATCACAAGAGAAAAATCTGAATGATGTCTCAGGCTGCTCATCAAGGGATCTGAAATGAATGAATGAAGATCGCAGATTGAAGGTTAGTAGTTACTATAAGTCAATAAAGTTGCACTAATATATATGTATAAATGTTTTTTTCACGTCAGTGGGGTCCATTACCTTCAAGCTATTGTTCTCCAGCACAGCCCCCCATTACTGAGATCCTTACCCTTTATGTTTTCCATTCTGAGAGTAAAGAAAAAGCTTTGAATGGTTGAAGTTGCAGCAAACCATCATCTGTTTTGTGGACAGGTGGCGTCTCCGACCTCCACTGGTCTGGACATTTCATCCATGTGAAACCTCCAGGTCTCCTGCTCGGGATCATCCCCAGCAGCCTGCGGTTCAGCTTGGCCATAGATTTCACCATCAATGCTCCGCACCCCAAATGCGAGACATGAGCCCCCATAGGGGGAATTAGGCCCCACATGAGGGTCTCAGAACTAATGGAAAACACGCTGAGATTAGAATCTGATTTCAGATATATTGTGACAGATACAATGAATGTAATGGCCAGAGGCCGAGTGTGTGACCCCGTGAGGGAGAACATGGCACCCCGCCAAGAAATCCGTCCAAGGATCTGTTCTTGTGCAAACCCAAGGCGATGTGGTGACATGTTTACTACTCTGCAGAAAGGCAAATAAGGAATATTCCAACAATAGTAAGAAAGTGGGGATGACGAGGACGATGAGGAGGATGAGGACAACGTGGACGATGCGGCAGCTTTGTGATTACATAATTAGTAAAATGACTTGAAAATATGGCTATGTTATAACTGTACGAAAGGGTAGCAAATTAGTATCTCACTAACAGACATGACTAGGTATTAACCAAAACTGTGTGCATTATCCCTGTACTGTGACATCACTGTGTGCATTATCCCTGTACTGTGACATCACTGTGTGTATTATCCCTGTACTGTGACATCACTGTGTATTATCCCTGTACTGTGACATCACTGTGTGCATTATCTCTGTACTGTGACATCACTGTGTATTATCCATGTACTGTGACATCACTGTGTGCATTATCCCTGCACTGTGACATCACTGTGTGCATTATCCCTGTACTGTGACATCACTGTGTGCATTATCCCTGTACTGTGACATCACTGTGTATTATCCCTGTACTGTGACATCACTGTGTGTATTATCCCTGCACTGTGACATCACTGTGTGCATTATCCCTGTACTGTGACATCGCTGTGTGCATTATCCCTGTACTGTGACATCACTGTGTGCATTATCCCTGTACTGTGACATCACTGAGTGCATTATCCCTGTACTGTGACATCACTGTGTATTATCCCTGTACTGTGACATCACTGTGTGTATTATCCCTGCACTGTGACATCACTGTGTGTATTATCCCTGTACTGTGACATCACTGTGTGCATTATCCCTGTACTGTGACATCACTGTGTGCATTATCCCTGTACTGTGACATCACTGTGTGTATTATCCCTGTACTGTGACATCACTGTGTGTATTATCCCTGCACTGTGACATCACTGTGTGCATTATCCCTGTACTGTGACATCGCTGTGTGCATTATCCCTGTACTGTGACATCACTGTGTGCATTATCCCTGTACTGTGACATCACTGAGTGCATTATCCCTGTACTGTGACATCACTGTGTATTATCCCTGTACTGTGACATCACTGTGTGTATTATCCCTGCACTGTGACATCACTGTGTGCATTATCCCTGTACTGTGACATCGCTGTGTGCATTATCCCTGTACTGTGACATCACTGAGTGCATTATCCCTGTACTGTGACATCACTGTGTGCATTATCCCTGTACTGTGACATCACTGTGTGTATTATCCCTGTACTGTGACATCACTGTGTATTATCCCTGTACTGTGACATCACTGTGTGTATTATCCCTGCACTGTGACATCACTGTGTGCATTATCCCTGTACTGTGACATCACTGTGTATTATCCCTGTACTGTGACATCACTGTGTGTATTATCCCTGCACTGTGACATCACTGTGTGCATTATCCCTGTACTGTGACATCGCTGTGTGCATTATCCCTGTACTGTGACATCACTGAGTGCATTATCCCTGTACTGTGACATCACTGTGTGCATTATCCCTGTACTGTGACATCACTGAGTGCATTATCCCTGTACTGTGACATCACTGTGTATTATCCCTGTACTGTGCCATCACTGTGTGTATTATCCCTGCACTGTGACATCACTGTGTGCATTATCCCTGTACTGTGACATCACTGAGTGCATTATCCCTGTACTGTGACATCACTGTGTGCATTATCCCTGTACTGTGACATCACTGTGTGTATTATCCCTGCACTGTGACATCACTGTGTGCATTATCCCTGTACTGTGACATCGCTGTGTGCATTATCCCTGCACTGTGACATCACTGTGTGCATTATCCCTGTACTGTGACATCGCTGTGTGTATTATCCCTGTACTGTGACATCACTGTGTGTATTATCCCTGTACTGTGACATCTCTGTGTGTATTATCCCTGTACTGTGACATCGCTGTGTGCATTATCCCTGTACTGTGACATCGCTGTGTGCATTATCCCGGTACTGTGACATCGCTGTGTGTATTATCCCTGTACTGTGACATCGCTGTGTGTATTATCCCTGTACTGTGACATCGCTGTGTGTATTATCCCTGTACTGTGACATCACTGTGTGCATTATCCCTGTACTGTGACATCACTGTGTGTATTATCCCTGTACTGTGACATCACTGTGTGTATTATCCCTGTCCTGTGACATCACTGTGTGTATTATCCCTGTACTGTGATATCACTGTGTGCATTATCCCTGTACTGTGACATCACTGTGTATTATCCCTGTACTGTGACATCACTGTGTGTATTATCCCTGTACTGTGACATCACTGTGTATATTATCCCTGTACTGTGACATCACTGTGTGTATTATCCCTGTCCTGTGACATCACTGTGTATTATCCCTGTACTGTGACATCACTGTGTGTATTATCCCTGTACTGTGACATCACCGTGTGTATTATCCCTGTACTGTGACATCACTGTGCGTATTATCCCTGTACTGTGACATTACTGTGTGTATTATCCCCGTATTGTGACCTTACTGTGTGCATTATCCCCGTACTGTGACATCACTCTGGTTGGCATGGCGCTGTGTGGTGTCAGGGATTAAGTAACCACAGACGGAGGGACATTCTGAGCACAGATACTTATCGAGATAGTAGAGGAGATCACTCTCACCATACGGGAGGGAGCGGCTAAATGGGGTAGAGTGGTGGCAGCTGCATCCAGGCCCTGGCGCCTAAGGAGGTCCAAGTAGCCGTATTATATGAGACACATAGTGGCGGTGACTATTACTGATTACTTTTTCTGTAGGGAGCAGCACTCGGCACTGGATTAATGCAGATTTGTTGAGTTTTGTCAGGTTGACTCAGTTTTTATTACAGATATTACGCATCAAAAATCATTGTGATCATTGTGTACAACAAAAGTAACAGATATAACAGAACTATTACATGTGCCGAATATGGCGGCATTCCCAGGAAGCACAACCTCAAAGGCGCAGTCCATCAGTCCGTTTTCTTTAGTATTCCTCATGAAAGGGATACTCCGGATGAACACCGAATCTGCAAAATATAGAAACTGACACCGTCACGTCTTATTATCTGACGAATAAAAGCTACAAAGAAAATCTCAGAAAACCCATTTATGTGTGGATTCTGGATCATAAATCCCAAATCAATCAATGCTGTAATTCTCAGAATTTTTTTTTTTTAGATTTTTTCAAATTCTCAGAAAGAAAAATTGTGGTTCAGAGAGGCCATTTTTCATTTTTCAATTTTTAACATTACTTTAAAATTGAATTTTTTTTTGCTAAAATTAAACTTTTAGGGTGATGTTTTAGTGATGCCACTTATAGGGGGCGCTAGAGGTGCGATTATTTATTTTTGGGGTGGGGGGAGTTTTTGTTTTGGTTTATTTTCATTCTCTTTTTTTCATAGACCTAATTATTACTTTAATCCGTTTTATCCCATCAGTCGGGCTCTGGATAATGTTACTTTTGTGGTGTTGGAATTAGTAACTGGATATTTTTAGAAATATAAACTTTTTCGATTTCGGGGAAAAGTTTGGATTTTTTTGGAGTCAGAACGTTTCACAAAGGCTCATTGTTACAGGTCGATGCTGATTATGGAGAGTTTTTTTTTTCATTACTTTTAGTGTTAAGGGGGGTTTTATTTTCTTTGGCAAATTGTATTCTTGGCAGTTTGACTTCGCCTCCTTCCCCCCGCGCACCTCAGCGCTAATGGACGCGGCTCGTAAACTGTTTTTGTCTGGGGGGGATGTGATTGCACCGCGGCGCTGCTTCTCCTCCAGCCAAGAAGGAAATTAATGTTTTAACTTTATGTTCACAATGAGACCCGAAGGGATCGAAGGACGCGACTCAAAAATCCGCACAAGATCTAAATATTTCTTATAAAAAAAAATTAAAACAAAATTTTTTAAAGTTTAAAATCAACTTAATATTTTGTATTTTCTCTGACTTAAAAAAAAAAACTTTTAAGAGTGACCCTGAAAACTTTTTTTCAAAGTTTTGAAAACTTTTTTCAAAGTTTTGAAAACTTTTTTTCACAGTTTTCAAAACTTTTTAAAACTTTTTTCAAAGTTTTGAAAACTTTTTAATTTATATTTCCACAACTATTTTCCAGATCTCTGCTTGCTCTAAGAAAATAGAAAACTTTCTTTAGGGGCTGAAAACTTCATCCTAAAATCCCGCTGGGTTAAATTCACCGATATGTCGTTTCAATTCAGCGACAGCAAGAAGATATTTCACTGAATTAAAACAGAAATCGTATTAATCCCATTCCGACATAGGATGCAGTTGTAGGTAGGGTCTTCGGAGCTGAGGGCGCATCATAACTGGCAGATATCCCATTCTGATCAATCACTGTTCAAAAAGTTTACAAAAATAAATAAAATAACTAACTAAAAAAATAAATAAATAAATATAAATAAAATAATGTAAAAAAATAAAAAATAAGTAACAAAATTAAAAAATAAATACATGAAATAAATAAATGTAAATAAAAAAAATCAATTAAATCTAAATAAAAATAAATACGGTAGATAAAATAAAAAATCTAAATACAAATAAATAGATAACAACATATAAAAATATGTACATAAAATAAAATGTAAATAAATAAATAGACCACAATAAATAATAACAATCCCATGATTGCATTTTTCTCATTCAAAACAACTCGTCCGTTAATAAAACAAGACCACGTACAACCGAGTCATCGAGAAAAAATCTCCGCATTTAGTTTTTCTGTGCAGTGATTTCACTTTCTTTATAATTTGCTGGATGATATAAAATAAATATAATATTCCGTACTCTGGTATCACAAAGTAACGCAGGTTCCTGTCGAGTCCATCGATGGTTTTCATGTCCTCGGGTGTCAACTCAAAGTCAAAAACCTGCGGAAAGAAATTGATTCCCATGAAGAAAGGTTTATGTAGAGCTCAGCAGAGATGGCGCATCTCCTCCATGTCTATCACCCACAGCGCCGCACTCTAATAGTGGTTGCATCTGGTATTACAGCTCACTGCAAACCTGTCCCATTCAAGTGAATGACGCTGAGCTGCAATACCAAAAACAACCACTATCAATAGCACGGCGCTGTGTCCATTACACATGATACCAATGCCCGACAATCAGCAGATCACCGATAATTTCCAAGGTCAGGTCAAAAATTGAGCAGTCACAAAAAGCACAATATATATATATATATATATATATATATATATATATATATATAATTTTTTTTTTTTTTTTCATTTCATATATTTTTTACCTTGAAGTTTTCTCTGATTCGTTCTGGAGTATAACTTTTAGTGATGGCCACTATTCCACGCTGGATTTGGTAGCGAATGGCAATATGTGCTGAAGTTTTGCCATATTTCTTTCCAATTTCCACCAATACCTGGTCTTCTAGAATAAAGGGGGAGTTCTGATCCACCCTGAGAAGTGGTTGTAAATAATTAATATGACATGTATTAATTAAAAGTTAGTTATATATGTCTCATTACAGGCAACCAGAGAAGAGGCAGCTGTCTAGAGTGTAAACCTGACTGCCATGGGATACAACATAGGGCAAGGGTCAGCACTGAATTGTGTCAGCTTCATGCAGTAACAATTATAGCAGCTTCCTGTTGCCACCACGAGAGGGAGCTCTCTGCATACAGATTTGTATATACAGCCACCACTAGAGGGAGCTCACTACATACAGATTTGTATATACAGCCACCACTAGAGGGAGCTCACTACATACAGATTTATACAGCCACCACTAGAGGGAGCTCACTATATACAATTTTATACAGCCACCACTAGAGGGAGCTCACTACATACAGATTTATACAGCCACCACTAGTGGTAGCTCACTGCATACAGATTTGTACAGTCACCACTAGAGGGAGCTCACTGCATACAGATTCATACACAGCCACCACTAGAGGGAGCTCACTACATACAGATTTATACACAGCCACCACTAGAGGGAGCTCACTACATACATATTTATACAGCCACCACTAGAGGGAGCTCACTGCATACAGATTCATACACAGCCACCACTAGAGGGAGCTCACTACATACAGATTTATATATACAGCACCTACTAGAGGGAGTTCTCTGCATACAGATTTGTACAGCTCCCTCTAGTGGTGGCTCCAAGCAGCCAGAAGTACAGGCATTTAACTGTCAATAGTGACCGCAGCAGCTAAACAATGGAATAAGAAGTGATCCAAATAGTATGTACGCTAAAACAGGACCAATAAAAACCTGAGCTTAAAAGAGGCCCCGACACACTACATACCAGTCCTTGTGTCTGTGTGACCCCAGAACGCTGTACCCAGAAATCAATATGTCCTTAGATTTGCAGTATTCCAGCAGTTTGCTCTGGTTCAGGTATGGGTGACATTCAACCTGCAAAAGATCGTAAATGAGACTTAGAATTACATGATGTAACCATCTTCCTTCAGCCGCCACTAGGGGGAGCTCAGGAGCTTACTGCAGACTGTTCATACATGTAACTCAATGGTAAATCAGTCTGCGTAAGCTCCTAAGCTCCCTCTAGTGGTCACTGAAGGAATTTAAAATTCTAACATCCATCTTTATTTCATCTTTCTGCACAGGATTTGGAGCTCTGATATTTATAGAGATATAATAAGAAATTCATGGACACAAGTTTGGATCTATCCAATTTTTTTTTTTTTAGTTTTTTGATTACCTGATTCAAGACTGGTTTATACTTGAGTCCGGACTTATTGAGAATGACTTCCAGCTGACGACGATTAAAATTGGACACTCCGATAGATTTTACCAGTCCGGCATCTTTACATTTCTCCATGGCCTGTGAATAAAGGACACTCATTGGATGATGTGAGATGTCAAGTTAACTCTCCTTTTACAATGCATTTGTGACATCTGATGGGTGAAATCGGCAATTTTGTGTTGATTTCTTTGTATACAAACCCCCTTCATAGCCATAGAATTAACTGATGTGTGCAGCCACCACTAGGGGGAGCTTCAGAACTCATTGCATATTCTCTATACATTCAACATATAGTAAGCTCCCTCTAGTGGTGACTTCTTGAATTGTGTAATTTAACATTAAATAGTTATTACATTCTAATTTTTTTTGCGAAGGGGTATTTTACATACTGTTGGCATATCTTAAGATAGGTCATGAATATCACATGGTTTGGTATCTGACTCACCGATCTGCTAATTGAAGAGGTTGTGTTGTACTGAAAGTGGCACAGCGCCGTGCGTTGTGTAGTGGCAGTAAATGGTATTGCAGCTCTCTCCATTCACTTGAATGGGAGACAGCATACAGTACCATTTACTGCCACTACACAATGTATGGCGCTGTGACCCGTTCAATCAGCTGATCAAGGGGATATCATGACACCCACCGATCTAATATTTGGAAAAAATGGAGTTAAGTCTAAAAAAAAAGCCATTTAAATCCATCATACAAAAGCTGTACATTTCTGACCCATTTGTTGCCAACACCCTACTATGGTTCTACTTTTTTCCCTTGGCCCCTAATCTTTTTTTTCTACGCCGTGCAAGCCAGAATCAAGGACGTGACTCAGCGTTTCCATCCATAGCTCTCACTTACCTCCCAAATCGCGCAAAGGTCCGTACTTGTATCAAAGAGAATTTTCCGATTTTCATCCATAGGGAACAAATCTCCTCCAGCCTAAGAAATAAGAGCAATTCATCATTCCTGACGGCTCCGAGGCTGGAGAAGACATCTGAATCCAAGTGGCAAAATCCCAAAGCTGAGGCACTGGAGCGGGGAGTTCATCTCAAAGTCATGTTAAGTAACATCAGAGGTTTCGAATAGATTAATATTAGAGCTCAATCTCTAGAAATAGAATCTCCTGAAATCTAATTAGCTCAATTCATGAGGATTGATTTCCATTAAAAAAAAATTAACCTGTTGAGAAGGGCTTCAAAAAAAACCCTAAAACATATTTTCACCTCTCCATGGCTCCCCAAGGACCTGCCATGCCACCTCAACTCCCCACCTGGCCATTAGGTGGTCACAAGGGAAAGGAGGTACGTCATGAACAGGTGTGAGTCACTTGTGGATGTGTAGAGCTTAGTCAACGATGGTGACCACCAGAAAACTCAAAGGGAGAAGAAGAGCGAGGAGCTAATTGTAGGACCTGGTGGGAAGCTGCGTTGGTGGTTGAGTTTTGGGGAAGACCACGAAGAGGTGAATATGCATTTTGTTTTCTAACCCTTTCCAGGTCATCATAATCCAGAAATATGGTGAAGGCCACTCCTGGTAGAACTTTATACTACAAATGCTTCTTGAATGGTGACAATATCCCACCTGGAGAGAAAAGGGCCAGTGTATGATGAAAAGATCCATGTAGTCCATCTGAAGAGTCTCCAGGGATTTTCTCACATTTGGTTCCACCAGTTCCGGTTTGTGAAACGTTGACCATAACTAAAAAAAAAATATATATTAGAAATGTAGATCCCCTGAGCATAGAAGAGAAATATGTTCTGCTTTAGAACCTCGTGTAACCACTTCAGAACCGAGAGTTCCAAGTATCCAGATGGTGGTCACCTAGACAGGAAGCCTAAGTGTAAATGTAGAAGGGTTGTCCATGTAAGGGTACATTTCCACTGGCGAGGAAAACGGACGAGTGCAATCCGATAAAAAATCGGATTGCACTCGGACCAATGTTATTCAATAGGTGTCTTTTCATTTGCGATTTTTTTCTCGGCCGAAATCGGACTGAGAAAAAAATCGCAGCTTGCTGCGATTTGCTGCGAGTCTCGGACGAGACTCGCCAATGCAAGTCAATGGGTGCGAGAAAAAAATCGCACAGCACTCGCACCATGCGAGTTCTGTCCGATTTTTACGCACCGGTGTCCTTTGAAAAGCCGGCAATTCAGCGCGGTGTACAGTAAAATCACACTGACAGGTTAGAATAGAGTAGATATATACACATAGAATAGGTATATATACATATATATATGTCAGTGAGACACCTATATATGTATATTTATATTTAATGCAGCGCTAGATAGCATTAAAGCCGCTAATTCAATTGCCGGCTTTTCATTTCTCTTTCACAAACCCGACAGGATATGAGACATGATTACATACAGTAAACCATCTCATATCCCCTTTTTTTTGCATATTCCTCACTACTAATGTTAGTAGTGTGTATGTGCAAAATTTGGCCGCTGTAGCTGCTCAAATAAAGGGTTAAATGGCGGAAAAAATTGGCGTGGGCTCCCGCGCAATTTTCTCCGCCAGAATGGTAAAGCCAGTGACTGAGGGCAGATATTAATAGCCAGGAGAGGGTCCATGGTTATTGGCCCCCCCGTGGCTAAAAACATCTGCCCCCAGCCACCCCAGAAAAGGCACATCTGGAAGATGCGCCTATTCTGGCACTTGGCCACTCTCTTCCCACTCCCTGTAGCGGTGGGATATGGGGTAATGAAGGGTTAATGCCACCTTGCTATTGTAAGGTGACATTAAGCCAGATTAATAATGGAGAGGCGTCAATTATGTCACCTATCCATTATTAATCCAATTGTTTGAAAGGGTTAAAAAACACACACACACACACATGATTTAAAAGTATTTTAATGCAATAAACACAGCGGTTGTTTTAATATTTTATTGCTCTCTCAATCCATTTGCAGGCCCTCGCTTGGCAAAACAATAAACACACAATATACATACCTTCTGCTGACCCGTCACGTCCCACGAGGTAATCCATCTGAAGGGGTTAAAATAATTTACAAGCAGGAGCCCTGCAAATGCAGCTGTGTGCTCGTGCTTGTAATTCCCCGGCGAATGAAGGAAATGTAGATCATTGACCTACATTTCCTTCAGTCGCGGTGATGCGCCCCCTGGTGGATGTCCTCCTATGACCTGGAGCGTGGGAAAAAGTTCCCAGGCTGCAGTTCATGAGAACATCCAGCAGGGGCGCATCACCGCGACTGAATGTAAGTACAGATCACTGCTTTCCTTTCAGCACCCGGGGGATTACAGGCACGAGCGAGTGGTTTATCGCAGCTCTGCCTGTAATATTAGTTAACCCCTTCAGATGGATTACCTCGTGGGACGAGACGGTTCATCAGAGAGGGTATGTATATTGTGTGTTTATTGTTTTGCCAAGCGAGGGTGTTCCTGATGGATTGAGAGAGCAATAAATTATTAAAACAACCACTGTGTTTCTTTCATTAAAATACTTTTAAATAATGTGTGTGTTTTTTAACCCTTTCATACAATTGGATTAATAATGGATAGGTGACATAATTGACGCCTCTCCATTATTAATCTGGCTTAATGTCACCTTCCAATAGCAAGGTGGCATTAACCCTTCATTACCCCATATCCCACCGCTACAGGGAGTGGGAAGAGAGTGGCCAAGTGCCAGAATAGGCGCATCTTCCAGATGTGCCTTTTCTGGGGTGGCTGGGGGCAGATGTTTTTAGCCACGGGGTGGCCAATAACCATGGACCCTCTCCTGGCTATTAATATCTGCCCTCAGTCACTGGCTTTACCATTCTGGCTGAGAAAATTGCGCGGGAGCCCACGCCAATTTTTTCCGCCATTTAACCCTTTATTTTAGCAGCTACAGCGCTGAAATTTTGCACATACACACTACTAACATTAGTAGTGAGGAATATGCAAAAAAAAGGGGATATGAGATGGTTTACTGTATGTAATCATGTCTCATATCCTGTCGGGTTTGTGCAGGAGAAATGAAAAGCCGGCAATTGAATTAGCGGCTTTTATGCTATCTAGCGCTGCATTAAATATAAATATACATATATAGGTGTCTCACTGACATATATATATGTATATATACCTATTCTATGTGTATATATCTACTCTATTCTAACCTGTCAGTGTGATTTTACTGTACACGGCGCGGAATTGCCGGCTTTTCAAAGGACACTGGTGCGTAAAAATCGGACAGCAATACAGATGTCATACTGATGTCATACGGATGATGCGATTAAAAATCGCATTACACTCGCATTGCACTCGCATGACAATCGCATACGTTACATCCGTTTTTTCGGTCCAGATTACGGACCGATTTGTCTCTCGGCAGTGGAAATGTACCCTTAGCCCAAGAGTGCTCAGTCAACCAAAGACTTAGACCTCCTGGGATTAGTGAAGGTATAGGGAAAGAGGGGCATCTTATAGAGGTCCTCTTGATCTGACGGGGCCTATTTAGTGGAAGAAACCCTTTGACCTGCAGATGTTTGGCAGAGAATGAACGGCAAATCCTTCCCACCGCCAACAGCACGAGTTAAGACATCGAGGCTTCGTAATGTGTTTTACATACTGATATTTGACCCCTGCCTGGAGTACGTTGGCTCTCCTCCATTTCTAATAGCAAGAAACTTCCATTCCTCAAGGAATAGACGGCTTAATCCGTCCACATGTGCTCGAGACCGTGTCCAAAAACACATTTACTGCTGGAGTTCCTTGGTCAGGAAGAGGCCACGTGAAGAGGGAAGCGCTACAGGAGGAGGAATGAAAACTCACAGTAAATATATAAGACACTGAGTCGTCTTCTTACGGATGCAATCAAAATTGTAAATTTGGTTTACGGGCAAAATTTACAGACTTTCTTCTGTTTTCAATAAATCAATGAGACAAGAACAATGTAAATAGCTGAACACAACGAATATATCAAGTGGTGTCTCTAAATTCAGCACAAAATGCCACTTTAGTACATAGTAGAGCCTCTCTGGCTGTTATGACCCACTGCTCTTCTGGCTGTTATGAGCTGCCTCAGGTTTGAGGTGTAACTAGACACCAGCTTTGGCAGCGTTTCCGAGGAATCTTAGCCCATTCCTCATGGACAATGGCCTCCAGATTTTTAATATTCTTGAGTTTTCTGCTGCAGCTGCCTTGTTCACATCCCACCAAAGATTTCTTTATGGGGTCCAAGTCGGGATACTGTGACAAATATTCCAGAATCTTTCAGAACTTCTTCTGAAACCAGGCCTTGGTGAACTTTGAGGCTTGGGATACTTTTCCTGTTGGAAGGTCCAATGACTGCCAAGCTTAAGCTCCTCACAGAAGGCATGATGTTTTTATCACCGAGCCAGCACCATACTTCACTGTAGACATCACAGAGACACAACCATGCTTCACTGTAGACATCACAGAGACACCACCATGCTTCACTGTAGACATCACAGAGACACCACCATGCTTCACTGTAGACATCACAGAGACACCACCATGCTTCACTGTAGACATCACAGAGACACCACCATGCTTCACTGTAGACATCACAGAGACACCACCATGCTTCACTGTAGCCATCACAGAGACACCACCATGCTTCACTGTAGACATCACAGAGACACCACCATGCTTCACTGTAGACTTCACAGAGGCACCACTATGCTTCATTATAGACATCACAAAGACACTACCATGCATCACTGTAGACATCACAGAGATACCACTATGCTTCACTGTAGACATCACAGAGATACCACTATGCTTCACTGTACACACCACAGAGACACCACTATGCTTCATTGTAGATATCACCAAGCCACATACATGCTCCACTGCAGGCATCACTGAGCCACAGACAAGTTTCACTGTATGCATCACTCAGCCAATGCCATGCTTCACTGTATACATCATGAGTCATGACGCCACTGCCATGTTTCACTGCAGACATCACTGAGCTACCACCATGCTTCACTGTAGGGATCACCATGCTATAGACATACATCACTTTAGGCAAGGTATTTTTTTAAGCAGATGCTTCATTATTCTACAGACAGATTGCTAATCTATTGGCCTTAAAAGTTCAAGTTTCGTTTCAATGCTCCACAGAGCAGGATTCCAAAATGTATGTGGTTATTTAGATGGTTTTGATCATTTTGAAGACAACCATTCTTGTGTTTGTGGGTAGAGGTGACATCTTGGAGTTTGGGCATGGAGTTCTTCAACATTTCTTGCGTCTCACTGTACAAGCTGAAAGCTCAGTGCTGCTGCCACCAGGTCTCACTGCAGGTTTTGTGCAGTCACTGGAAGGTTTCTGACCACCTGCCAATGCAGTAATCTAGTGACAGCCGGTGACAGCTTCCTCTTCCTGCCAAGTTCAGGTAGTGTGGACGGTGCTCCTGTAACTTTGGTTTTGTGATATCTGTTTTCATCTGTATCTCCAGGAACATTCATTGCCTTTGTATCTTTTTGAATCATTTTACTTGTTTGTGCAATAATCTTTCTTTTTGGACAACATTTTTGGACCAGTTGTCCATGTGGCCATGTGGACAGCAGGATATAACAGCCAGAGCGTAGCATGTCATAACAGCCAAAGGGTTGCAGATCATAACAGCTAGAGGGTAGCAGGTCATTACAGCCAGAGAGTAGCAGGTCATAATGGCCAGAGAGGCAGCAGTTCATAATGACCAGAGGGTAGCAGGTCATAGCAGCCAGAGTGTAGCAGGTTGTAACAGCCAAAGGGTAGCAGGTCGTAACGGTCAGAGGGTAGCAGGTCATAACGGTCAGAGGGTAGCAGGTCGTAACAACCACAGTATAGCTGGTCATAACAGCCAGAGGGTAGCAGGTCATAGTGGCCAGAGGGTAGCAGGTCATTATAACTAGAGAGGCAGCAGATCATAATGGCCGGAGGGTAGCAGATTTAAATGGCCAGAGAAGCAGCAGTTCATAATGGGCAGAGCATAGCAGGTCATAACGGCCAGAGGGTAGCAGGTCATCATGGCCAGAGAGGGAGCAGGTCATAACAGCCAGAGGGAAGCAGATCATAACGGCCGGAGAGGTAGCAGGTAATAGCAGCCAGAGGGTAGCAGATCATAGGGGCCAGAAGGTAGCAGGACATTACAGCCGCAGGGTAGCAGATCATAGGGACCAGAAGGTAGCAGGTCATTACAGCCTCAGGGTAGCAGATCATAGGGACCAGAAGGTAGCAGGTCATTACAGCCACAGGGTAGCATATCATAGGGACCAGAAGGTAGCAGGTCATTACAGCCGCAGGGTAGCAGATCATAGGGACCAGAAGGTAGCAGGTCATTACAGCCGCAGGGTAGCAGATCATAGCGGCCAGAAGGTAGCAGGTCATTACAGCCGCAGGGTAGCAGATCATAGCGGCCAGAAGGTAGCAGGTCATTACAGCCGCAGGGTAGCAGATCATAGCGGCCAGAAGGTAGCAGGTCATTACAGCCACAGGGTAGCAGATCATAGCGGCCAGAAGGTAGCAGGTCATTACAGCCGCAGGGTAGCAGATCATAGCGGCCAGAAGGTAGCAGGTCATTACAGCCACAGAGTAGCAGATCATAGCGGCCAGAAGGTAGCAGGTCATTACAGCCACAGGGTAGCAGATCATAGCGACCAGAAGGTAGCAGGTCATTACAGCCACAGGGTAGCAGATCATAGCGACCAGAAGGTAGCAGGTCTTTACAGCCAGAGGGTAGATCATAGCGACCAGAAGGTAGCAGGTCATTACAGCCACAGAGTAGCAGATCATAGCGGCCAGAAGGTAGCAGGTCATTACAGCCACAGGGTAGCAGATCATAGCGACCAGAAGGTAGCAGGTCTTTACAGCCAGAGGGTAGCAGATCATAGCGACCAGAAGGTAGCAGGTCATTACAGCCACAGGGTAGCAGATCATAGCGACCAGAAGGTAGCAGGTCTTTACAGCCACAGGGTAGCAGATCATAGCGGCCAGAAGGTAGCAGGTCTTTACAGCCAGAGGAACTCTACTAAGTACTAAAAATACTTGTCATGAAGGGGTAAAAAAATTCTGAACCTGCAGTAGTCAGTAAAAGTGTCATTCTGTGGTGGATTTGGAGAAACCACTTGATATAATAGATGTGTTCAGTTAGTTTCATTGTTCTTATTTCATTAGTTTATTGCGAAGAGCAGAAATTTGTAGCTTTTCCTAATACACCAAGTTAGCATGTGGGGGGGGGGGGTCATTTTGACTGTTTTGGGGTGTTCATTTTTGAGGGGTAATTCTCACTATCTTAGGGGTCTGGTGCCCTTGTTAGGTTTGTGGAGAGAGCTGAGACAGGGGTTAGTGGCAGCCATTAACATACATTGGCGGTATAGCCTTCAGCCCCGTACTGATCTGTTTATACCCACTGACATTCTATTCTTGCATCAGGAGGATCAGGATGAGCAGCTATTCAGTTATACAGTGAATGGGAGCACTCACTTTCCCAGTGTAGAACAGCTCTCCTCTTATCACGGTCCCGTCACAGATCTTCTTCTTTATCGCCCGTCCCACTTCCTTTTCATTCTTGTAGAAATGAGCCCCGTCTATGTGGCGAAAGCCAACCTCTATCGCCAATTCCGTGGCCGGTTCACTGTCAGCGACTGGAAACTGGGAGAAAAGATGAAAAAAATGTGTAGGTAGAAGGGAAAACATATGAAAAGCGTATGTGACACCGGAGAACAAGGAGACGATGTCTAAAGAAAGAACGTAGGTGTGCACGGAGGAAGATACACACCTTCTACAATCACAAAAGCTAAAGCTTTGGTTAATCGGATAAATAACTGTATAATATATTTATAGAGGAGACAAAGTATAACTAATGTGATAAATTCTATAATTACGGTTACCTGAGGCTACCACTAGAGGGAGCAGCTCAACATAAAGTACACCGAGGGGAAGCTGTACTAATCTGATTGCCAAGAGCGCCCTCTATAGGTAGCTGTAGGTAATTGTTAGGACGGCGAGGATACAGTAACTCAGGATCAGTAATGTAATGTATGTACACAGTGACTGCACCAGCAGAATAGTGAGTGCAGCTCTGGAGGATAATACAGCATGTAACTCAGGATCAGTAATGTAATGCATGTACACAGTGACTGCACCAGCAGAATAGTGAGTGCAGCTCTGGGGTATAATACAGGATGTAACTCAGGATCAGTAATATAATGTATGTACACAGTGACTGCACCAGCAGAATAGTGAGTGCAGCTCTGGGGTATAATAGACGATGTAACTCAGGATCAGTAATGTAGTGTATGTACACAGTGACTGCACCAGCAGAATAGTGAGTGCAGCTCTGGGGTATAATGCAGGATGTGTTATGGTTCTCAATGGCAAGAGAACATAGCCCAGCAAACATACGAACTAGCTCTTGGAAGGATGGAAACTAAACTGACCATGAACTAAACCTGCCGCACAACTAACAGTAGCCGGGTAGCGTAGCCTGCGTTTTATCCCTAGACGCCCAGCGCCGGCCGGAGGACTAACTAATCCTGGCAGAGGAAAATATAGTCCTGGCTCACCTCTAGAGAAATTTCCCCGAAAGGCAGACAGAGGCCCCCACAAATATTGGCGGTGATTTTAGATGAAATGACAAATGTAGTATGAAAATAGGTTTAGCAAAATTGAGGTCCGCTTACTAGATAGCTGGAAGACAGAAAGGGCACTTTCATGGTCAGCTGAAAACCCTATCAAAATACCATCCTGAAATTACTTTAAGACTCTAGTATAAACTCATAACATCAGAGTGGCAATTTCAGATCACAAGAGCTTTCCAGACACAGAAACGAAACTACAGCTGTGAACTGGAACAAAATGCAAAAACAAACAAGGACTAAAGTCCAACTTAGCTGGGAGTTGTCTAGCAGCAGGAACATGCACAGAAAGGCTTCTGATTACAATGTTGACCGGCATGGAAGTGACAGAGGAGCAAGGCTAAATAGCGACTCCCACATCCTGATGGAAACAGGTGAACAGAGAGGATGATGCACACCAGTTCAATTCCACCAGTGGCCACCGGGGGAGCCCAAAATCCAATTTCACAACAGTACCCCCCCCTCAAGGAGGGGGCACCGAACCCTCACCAGAACCACCAGGGCGATCAGGATGAGCCCTATGAAAGGCACGGACCAAATCGGAGGCATGAACATCAGAGGCAGTCACCCAAGAATTATCCTCCTGACCGTATCCCTTCCATTTGACCAGATACTGGAGTTTCCGTCTGGAAACACGGGAGTCCAAGATTTTTTCCACAACGTACTCCAACTCGCCCTCAACCAACACCGGAGCAGGAGGCTCAACGGAAGGCACAACCGGTACCTCATACCTGCGCAATAATGACCGATGAAAAACATTATGAATAGAAAAAGATGCAGGGAGGTCCAAACGGAAGGACACAGGGTTAAGAATCTCCAATATCTTGTACGGGCCGATGAACCGAGGCTTAAACTTGGGAGAAGAAACCCTCATAGGGACAAAACGAGAAGACAACCACACCAAGTCCCCAACACAAAGCCGAGGACCAACCCGACGCCGGCGGTTGGCAAAAAGCTGAGTCTTCTCCTGGGACAACTTCAAATTGTCCACTACCTGCCCCCAAATCTGATGCAACCTCTCCACCACAGCATCCACTCCAGGACAATCCGAAGATTCCACCTGACCAGAAGAAAATCGAGGATGAAACCCCGAATTACAGAAAAAGGGAGACACCAAGGTGGCAGAACTGGCCCGATTATTGAGGGCAAACTCCGCTAAAGGCAAAAAAGCAACCCAATCATCCTGATCTGCAGACACAAAACACCTCAAATATGTCTCCAAGGTCTGATTCGTCCGCTCGGTCTGGCCATTAGTCTGAGGATGGAAAGCAGACGAGAAAGACAAATCTATGCCCATCCTAGCACAGAATGCTCGCCAAAATCTAGACACGAATTGGGTACCTCTGTCAGAAACGATATTCTCCGGAATACCATGCAAACGGACCACATTTTGAAAAAACAGAGGAACCAACTCGGAAGAAGAAGGCAACTTAGGCAGGGGAACCAAATGGACCATCTTAGAGAAACGATCACACACCACCCAGATGACAGACATCTTCTGAGAAACAGGAAGATCC
This sequence comes from Ranitomeya variabilis, assembly GCF_051348905.1. NCBI lineage: Eukaryota > Metazoa > Chordata > Amphibia > Anura > Dendrobatidae > Ranitomeya > Ranitomeya variabilis. Next base: position 674,131,745 of record NC_135236.1, on the reverse strand, counting down.
GAAATAAAATCCATCGAGATGTGCGTCCAGGGCCTCTTCGGGATAGGCAAGGGCAACAACAATCCACTAGCCCGAGAACAACAAGGCTTGGCCCGAGCACAAACGTCACAAGACTGCACGAAGCCTCGCACATCTCGAGACAGGGAAGGCCACCAGAAGGACCTTGCCACCAAATCCCTGGTACCAAAGATTCCAGGATGACCTGCCAACGCAGAAGAATGAACCTCAGAAATGACTTTACTGGTCCAATCATCAGGAACAAACAGTCTACCAGGTGGGCAACGATCAGGTCTATCCGCCTGAAACTCCTGCAAGGCCCGCCGCAGGTCTGGAGAAACGGCAGACAATATCACTCCATCCTTAAGGATACCTGTAGGTTCAGAATTACCAGGGGAGTCAGGCTCAAAACTCCTAGAAAGGGCATCCGCCTTAACATTCTTAGAACCCGGCAGGTAGGACACCACAAAATTAAACCGAGAGAAAAACAACGACCAGCGCGCCTGTCTAGGATTCAGGCGTCTGGCGGACTCAAGATAAATTAGATTTTTGTGGTCAGTCAATACCACCACCTGATGTCTAGCCCCCTCAAGCCAATGACGCCACTCCTCAAAAGCCCACTTCATGGCCAAAAGCTCCCGATTCCCAACATCATAATTCCGCTCGGCGGGCGAAAATTTACGCGAGAAAAAAGCACAAGGTCTCATCACGGAGCAATCGGAACTTCTCTGCGACAAAACCGCCCCAGCTCCGATTTCAGAAGCGTCGACCTCAACCTGAAAAGGAAGAGCAACATCAGGCTGACGCAACACAGGGGCGGAAGAAAAGCGGCGCTTAAGCTCCCGAAAGGCCTCCACAGCAGCAGGGGACCAATCAGCAACATCAGCACCCTTCTTAGTCAAATCAGTCAATGGTTTAACAACATCAGAAAAACCAGCAATAAATCGACGATAAAAGTTAGCAAAGCCCAAAAATTTCTGAAGACTCTTAAGAGAAGAGGGTTGCGTCCAATCACAAATAGCCTGAACCTTGACAGGATCCATCTCGATGGAAGAGGGGGAAAAAATATATCCCAAAAAGGAAATCTTTTGAACCCCAAAAACGCACTTAGAACCCTTCACACAGAAGGAATTAGACCGCAAAACCTGAAAAACCCTCCTGACCTGCTGGACATGAGAGTCCCAGTCATCCGAAAAAATCAAAATATCATCCAGATACACAATCATAAATTTATCCAAATAATCACGGAAAATGTCATGCATAAAGGACTGAAAGACTGAAGGGGCATTTGAAAGACCAAAAGGCATCACCAAATACTCAAAGTGGCCCTCGGGCGTATTAAATGCGGTTTTCCACTCATCCCCCTGCTTAATTCGCACCAAATTATACGCCCCACGAAGATCTATCTTAGAGAACCACTTGGCCCCCTTTATGCGAGCAAACAAATCAGTCAGCAGTGGCAACGGATATTGATATTTAACCGTGATTTTATTCAAAAGCCGATAATCAATGCACAGCCTCAAAGAGCCATCTTTCTTAGCCACAAAGAAAAAACCGGCTCCTAAGGGAGATGACGAAGGACGAATATGTCCCTTTTCCAAGGACTCCTTTATATATTCTCGCATAGCAGCATGTTCAGGCACAGACAGATTAAATAAACGACCCTTAGGGTATTTACTACCCGGAATCAAATCTATGGCACAATCGCACTCCCGGTGCGGAGGTAATGAACCAAGCTTAGGTTCTTCAAAAACGTCACGATATTCAGTCAAGAATTCAGGAATCTCAGAGGGAATAGATGATGAAATGGAAACCACAGGTACGTCCCCATGCGTCCCCTTACATCCCCAGCTTAACACAGACATAGCTTTCCAGTCAAGGACTGGGTTATGAGATTGCAGCCATGGCAATCCAAGCACCAACACATCATGTAGGTTATACAGCACAAGAAAGCGAATAATCTCCTGGTGATCCGGATTAATCCGCATAGTTACTTGTGTCCTGTATTGTGGTTTATTGCTAGCCAATGGGGTGGAGTCAATCCCCTTCAGGGGTATAGGAGTTTCAAGAGGCTCCAAATCATACCCACAGCGTTTGGCAAAGGACCAATCCATAAGACTCAAAGCGGCGCCAGAGTCGACATAGGCATCCGCGGTAATAGATGATAAAGAACAAATCAGGGTCACAGATAGAATAAACTTAGACTGTAAAGTGCCAATTGAAACAGACTTATCAAGCTTCTTAGTACGCTTAGAACATGCTGATATAACATGAGTTGAATCACCGCAATAGAAGCACAACCCATTTTTTCGTCTAAAATTCTGCCGTTCACTTCTGGACAGAATTCTATCACATTGCATATTCTCTGGCGTCTTCTCAGTAGACACCGCCAAATGGTGCACAGGTTTGCGCTCCCGCAGACGCCTATCGATCTGGATAGCCATTGTCATGGACTCATTCAGACCCGCAGGCACAGGGAACCCCACCATAACATCCTTAATGGCATCAGAGAGACCCTCTCTGAAATTCGCCGCCAGGGCGCACTCATTCCACTGAGTAAGCACAGCCCATTTACGGAATTTCTGGCAGTATATTTCAGCTTCGTCTTGCCCCTGAGATAGGGACATCAAGGCCTTTTCCGCCTGAAGTTCTAACTGAGGTTCCTCATAAAGCAACCCCAAGGCCAGAAAAAACGCATCCACATTGAGCAACGCAGGATCCCCTGGAGCCAATGCAAAAGCCCAATCCTGAGGGTCGCCCCGGAGCAAAGAAATCACAATCCTGACCTGCTGAGCAGGATCTCCAGCAGAGCGAGATTTCAGGGACAAAAACAACTTGCAATTATTTTTGAAATTTTGAAAGCAAGATCTATTCCCCGAGAAAAATTCAGGCAAAGGAATTCTAGGTTCAGATATAGGAACATGAACAACAAAATCTTGTAAGTTTTGAACTTTCGTGGTGAGATTATTCAAACCTGCAGCTAAACTCTGAATATCCATTTTAAACAGGTGAACACAGAGCCATTCCAGGATTAGAAGGAGAGAGAGAGAGAGAAAGGCTGCAATATAGGCAGACTTGCAAGAGATTCAATTACAAGCACACTCAGAACTGAGAAAAAAAAAAAAAAATCTTCAGCAGACTTCTCTTTTCTCTCCTTTCTCTGTCAATTAATTTAACCCTTTATGGCCGGTCAAACTGTTATGGTTCTCAATGGCAAGAGAACATAGCCCAGCAAACATACGAACTAGCTCTTGGAAGGATGGAAACTAAACTGACCATGAACTAAACCTGCCGCACAACTAACAGTAGCCGGGTAGCGTAGCCTGCGTTTTATCCCTAGACGCCCAGCGCCGGCCGGAGGACTAACTAATCCTGGCAGAGGAAAATATAGTCCTGGCTCACCTCTAGAGAAATTTCCCCGAAAGGCAGACAGAGGCCCCCACAAATATTGGCGGTGATTTTAGATGAAATGACAAATGTAGTATGAAAATAGGTTTAGCAAAATTGAGGTCCGCTTACTAGATAGCTGGAAGACAGAAAGGGCACTTTCATGGTCAGCTGAAAACCCTATCAAAATACCATCCTGAAATTACTTTAAGACTCTAGTATAAACTCATAACATCAGAGTGGCAATTTCAGATCACAAGAGCTTTCCAGACACAGAAACGAAACTACAGCTGTGAACTGGAACAAAATGCAAAAACAAACAAGGACTAAAGTCCAACTTAGCTGGGAGTTGTCTAGCAGCAGGAACATGCACAGAAAGGCTTCTGATTACAATGTTGACCGGCATGGAAGTGACAGAGGAGCAAGGCTAAATAGCGACTCCCACATCCTGATGGAAACAGGTGAACAGAGAGGATGATGAACACCAGTTCAATTCCACCAGTGGCCACCGGGGGAGCCCAAAATCCAATTTCACAACAAGGATGTAACTCAGGATCAGTAATGTAATGTATGTACACAGTGACTGCACCAGCAGAATAGTGAGTGCAGCTCTGGGGTATAATACAGGATGTAACTCAGGGTCAGTAATGTAATGTATGTACACAGTGACTGCACCAGCAGAATAGTGAGTGCAGCTCTGGAGTATAATACAGGATGTAACTCAGGATCAGTAATGTAATGTATGTACACAGTGACTGCACCAGCAGAATAGTGAGTGCAGCTCTGGAGTATAATACACGATGTAACTCAGGATCAGTAATGTAGTGTATGTACACAGTGACTGCACCAGCAGAATAGTGAGTGCAGCTCTGGGGTATAATGCAGGATGTAACTCAGGATCAGTAATGTAATGTATGTACACAGTGACTTCACCAGCAGAATAGTGAGTGCAGCTCTGGGGTATAATACAGGATGTAACTCAGGGTCAGTAATGTAATGTATGTACACAGTGACTGCACCAGCAGAATAGTGAGTGCAGCTCTGGAGTATAATACAGGATGTAACTCAGGATCAGTAATGTAATGTATGTACACAGTGACTGCACCAGCAGAATAGTGAGCGCAGCTCTGGAGTATAATACAGGATGTAACTCAGGATCAGTAATGTAATGTATGCACACAGTGACTGCACCAGCAGAATAGTGAGTGCAGCTCTGGGGTATAATACAGGAGGTAACTCAGGATCAGTAATGTAATGTATGCACACAGTGACTGCACCAGCAGAATAGTGAGTGCAGCTCTGGGGTATAATACAGGAGGTAACTCAGAGTCAGGATCAGTAATGTAATGTATGTACACAGTGACTGCACCAGCAGAATAGTGAGTGCAGCTCTGGAGTATAATACAGGAGGTAACTCAGGATCAGTAATGTAATGTATGTACACAGAGACTGCACCAGCAGAATAGTGAGTGCAGCTCTGGGGTATAATACAGGAGGTAACTCAGGATCAGTAATGTAATGTATGTACACAGTGACTGCACCAGCAGAATAGTGAGTGCAGCTCTGGAGTATAATACAGGATGTAACTCAGGATCAGTAATGTAATGTATGTACACAGTGACTGCACCAGCAGAATAGTGAGTGGAGCTCTGGGGTATAATACAGGAGGTAACTCAGGATCAGTAATGTAATGTATGTACACAGTGACTGCACCAGCAGAATAGTGAGTGCAGCTCTGGGGTATAATACAGAATGTAACTAAGGATCAGTAATGTAATGTATGCACACAGTGACTGCACCAGCAGAATAGTGAGTGCAGCTCTGGGGTATAATACAGAATGTAACTAAGGATCAGTAATGTAATGTATGCACACAGTGACTGCACCAGCAGAATAGTGAGTGCAGCTCTGGGGTATAATACAGGATGTAACTCAGGATCAGTAATGTAATGTATGTACACAGTGACTGCACCAGCAGAATAGTGAGTGCAGCTCTGGAGTATAATATGGGATGTAACTCAGGATCAGTAATGTAATGTATGTACACAGTGACTGCACCAGCAGAATAGTGAGTGCAGCTCTGGGGTATAATACAGGATGTAACTCAGGATCAGTAATGTAATGTATGTACACAGTGACTGCACCAGCAGAATAGTGAGTGCAGCTCTGGAGTATAATATGGGATGTAACTCAGGATCAGTAATGTAATGTATGTACACAGTGACTGCACCAGCAGAATAGTGAGTGCAGCTCTGGAGTATAATACAGGATGTAATGCAATGTATGTACACAGTGACTTTGTTCCTTTATTGATAGCAATGTATAATTCTTAGTGATGCTGTCGCCATCTAGTGTCAGACATCGGGCACCTGCGGAACAATGAAGAAACCAACCTGTATAAAGTGATTGTACTTTTTAGAATGATCTCGTACTCGGTGATATTTGTGATGAAGGTTCGGGGGTTGTTAGTGTCGGATCGTAATTAAGTTGGAGAAATATAATTATCAATGCCGCAGGAAAGGGAATATTTAGACTTTGTTTTGAAAAACATCAAAAACCTTTTCATGTCTTGTGTCCGTGATCCGGGGTATATAGAGGACATGATGGAGAATATAATATACGGAGCAGTGTGAGGAGGATCAACAAAGGAGGGATTCAGGACGCCCCCACAACTGCGCGAGTCTCATAGTCCGGAACATCTGACAATCTGGAACGTTGTGCTGAGAGTGATGGCGGCACATTAGTGAGCGCGGACTGAGCGTTACCGTCCTGTCGTCACGTTACACTGGACTCTACGAATGTGACCAGCGATGACCGGTGACAATGACGCGACGCTCTGTCCTAGGCAGGAGCCTTGTCTATATTCTGACGTATATACGGCTCATGCAGACGTCCGATTTCCATGTTATTCACAGATAGCGCTCATACCTGTGATCAGGGGCGTAATGACCATGGTCATAGGGGTCACAACTTGTGGGGGCCCACCGACGCCAGCACAGACTTCAACTGGATGTGCGTCCTCAGTCTCACATTCAGCTGAACTGTATTGTGATGCAGAGACCTGTTGGGTCCGTGCGCGGCAATACACGCTGCCGGCCAATCAGAGGCTAGCAGCGACGTCAGTGTGCACGTGACTGGTGGCGCATGGCAGTGACGTCACACACCCCCATCACTTGCACGCTGAAGTCAGCTGCTGGCTCCAGAAGAGGACGCCGCACGGCGAGGGAGCGCAGGGAAGGTGGGTATAATGGAGTATTTTTTTCTACGCATTAAAGAACAGTGACAGAACGGGGGATCAAAGACCAAGATGGGGGATATATACCAGGATGGGGGATATATACCAGGATGGGGGATATATACCAGGATGGGGGACATATATACCAGGATGGGGTATATACAGTATATAAAAGGATGGGGGACATATATACCAGGATGGGGGATATATACCAGGATGGGGGACATATATACCAGGATGGGGGACATATACCAGGATGGGAGACATATATACCAGGATGGGGGATATATACCAGGATGGGGGACATATATACCAGGATGGGGGACATATATACCAGGATGGGGGACATATATACCAGGATGGGGGACATATATACCAGGATGGGGGATATATACCAGGATGGGGTATATACGGTATATAAACGGATGGGGGATATACAGAAAAATTAAGAGACCACTGCAAAATGTTCAGTTTGTCTGATTTGTCTCTTTATAGGTATATTTTTGAGCAAAATGTAAATTGTTCTTTTATTCTATAAACTTCTGACAACATGTCTCTGAAGTTCCAATCAATAAATTTTGTATTTATTTTCTGAAAATGAGAAATGGTCAAAATAATAAAAAAATTAATTGCCACAGACCTCAAATAATGCAAAGAAAACAAGTTCATAATCATTTAGAATCAACAATACTAATGTTTTAACTCAGGAAGAGTTCAGAAATCAATATTTTGTGGAATAACCATGAATCCCAGCTTTCATGCGTCTTGGCAGCTTTCCTCCAGTCTTTCACACCGCTCCTGGTACAATAATGTCAGCAGTTCTTCTTTGATGGCTTGTGACTATCCATCTTCCTCTTGATTACATTCCAGAGGTTTTCAATGGGGTTCAGGTCTGGAGATTGGGCGGCCATGACAGGGGTTTGATGTGGTGGCAGTAGCGTAGCTACCGGGGGGGCAGAGGGGGCTTTTGATACGTACCACCTGGGTCTTTTATGAGTATTAGTATAAGGAGCCCCCATATAGTAACTAAGAGCTGCATCACATTTACAGCACCACTCCAGCATTATTTTTTATTTCATTGCTGGAGCGGTGCTGACAATCCCCGTCCCCTGTCTGATACGCACCTTCTGGCGTTTTCACCTGTTTTTGTCTCCGCTCGGCTCCGTCTCCTGCAGTTTGTGGCCTGTCCGAGGCTCCAGTGTTTCATGGAGCGGCGCAGAGGTCACTAATCAGTGTGAGTCTGTGGGAGCCTCGTTCTGGCCTGTTCCTCACTCTCAGGCTATGTGCACACGGTGCAGATTCGCAGCAGTTTTCCATCTGGTTTACAGTGCCATATGAACCTATGGAAAACCAAATCCGCTGTGCCCATGGTGCGGAAAATACCACGCGGAAACACTGCATTGTATTTTCCGTAGCATGTCAATTCTTTTTGCAGATTCCGCAGCGTTTTACACCTGCTCCTGTATAGGATTCTGCAGGTGAAATCTGCACAAAAAACACAGGAAATCCGCGGTAAATCCACACACGAATCCGCAACAAGTGCACATAGCCTCATAGTCTTAGGCTGGGTTCACACTGCGTTAGTGTGACCCGTTTAACGGACTACGTTACACCGCGGCATAACGCAGTGTAACGTCCGTTAACGCCGCCATTGAATGCAATGGCGGACGCATCGCTAGCGATGTGCCGTCATTGAGTGACGGACCCTGAGACGCGGGCTGCAGCGTTTCCGGGTCCGTCACTGCTAGCGCAGAGCTACACATCCAATGTAGAGAAACAGAAGCATTTAGCCACGAATATATAAAAAGGATTTCCTTTATTTAAATATATCCTTCAAACAACATATACATTTTTCATTATTAATAAATTAAAAATGGGGTAAAGCTGCACAGAAAAAACCACCGCCAAATATCACAGAGATGACAAGTAAATGACATAGATGCCGAAATTTATATTCCTAGGAGTAAATATAAATATTGTTCACCTAGTATTGCACCTATTCCACAGTATGTCCTATAATATGGATTGCACAAATGCACTAGAAGCCTAGATCTTTATTCACTGCCTACATAACCTTTGTGGTATCAAAGTGATAAATATCAGATTCAGGGTTCAAGTGCCCTAAAGAAGTCTGACTTATAAGAGCATAGGAGTGCAAATATAAAGAGTCAATTACCTGCGAGAAGTGGCGGTGACTCAACCCGGACGCGCGTTTCGCCTGTGGCTTCGTCTGCGGGGAAAGTGTGTCTAGCAGAGCTAGCAGAGCTCTATCTGCGCTAGCGGGATGCAAACGCCGGCACTTGCGCTAGCAGCAGCCCGTTAGTGTATGTGCTGAGCGGGCTGCTGCTAACGCAATGTGAACCTAGCCTAACATTGAGCGCTTGTGACATAGCTTCTAACTTCTGGCCAGTCAGAAGCTGCGCTCACAAGTTTGAGCAGCGGCACTGCAGCGGTGCCACAAAATAGTGAATACGCCGGAGGATGAGTAAATGACCGGGGCATCCAAATCATGACAGGGAGCTGTGAATCCATCATACTGTGTATAAGGAAGCTGCGGGCCCATCATACTGTGTATATGGGAGCTGCGGGCCCATCATACTGTGATAAGGGAGCTGCAGGCCCATCATACTGTGTATAAGGGAGCTGCGGGCCCATCATACTGTGTATATGGGAGCTGCGGGTCCATCATACTGTGTATAAGGGAGCTGCGGGTCCATCATACTGTGATAAGGGAGCTGTGGGCCCATCATACTGTATATATGGGAGCTGTGAAGGCATATTGTGCATATGGGAGCTGTTGGCCCATTACACTGTATATAGGGGAGCTCTGGGGGGCATTATACTTTCTATAGTGGAGTTCTGTCAGCATTATACTGTATAGGGGAGCATTGGGCTCATACTATCTATAGGGGAGCAGTGGGATCATACTGTGTAGAGGGGAGCAGTGGGAACACCATACTGTGTATAGGGGAGCTGTGGGGGCCTTAGACTGCATATAGGGAAGCTTTGAGCTCACCATACTATGTATAATGGAGCAGTACATGGGGGAACTTAGGGGACATTATTAAATGTTAAGTGGGCACTTAAGCATTATTGTTATAGGGGCACTCAGAGTATTGTGACCATCAAAGTTGCATATGGTCACAATATGGCGGTAAAGTCAATGTTCGTTTTTGTATATAGATTTATTTTCAATAACAGTAGGGTCATATTCTGAGGTTCCCCTATATTCACAATTAGAGTGCGCAACCGTAGCTGTAATCAGGGTTAGCTGGTTAGGGGCCCACTCAGATGTTTCGCCCCCCTAAGTTGAAACCCTAGCTACGCCTCTGTGTGGTGGTCCTTCATCCACACCTTGACTGACCTAGGTGTTTAGCATGGCGCATTGTCCTGCTGGAAAAAACAGTCCTAAGAGTTGGGGAACATTGCCTGAGCAGAAGGAATCAACTATTTTTCCAGGATAACCTTTGATTCATACGTCCTTCGCAAAGAACAACCTGCCCAATTCCAGCCTTGCTGAAGCATCCCCAGATCATCACCGATCCTCCACCAAATTTCACAGTGAGCGCAAGACACTGTGGCTTGTACGCCTCGCTAGGTCTCCGTCTGACCATTAGATGACCAGGTGTTGATCTGGGGAGGCTTCAGCAAGGCTGGAATTGGGCAGGTTCTTTTCGAAGGACGTATGAATCAAGCCGCATACAAGGTTATCCTGGAAAAACAGTCTTCTCTTCCCCTAATGCCGGCCCTGGTGGAGTCAGGATATTCTGTTATGAGCTAAGTATTGAGGCTTTGGGGTTTCGTGCCATTGGCCACTTATCCACCAGAGGGAGAAAGAGAGATTGTACCCCTGCCTTCCTGGTGACTTAGTTCTCGTGGCTGTGTTGCAGAGAGTTACTAGTAACCTCCGAGCTAAGTGCTACTCATGTAACCTCTAAGCCAGTGTTCCCCAACTCCAGTCCTCAAGAGCCACCAAATTGCACCACCTGTGAAATACTAAGGAAATCCTGAAAACATGACCTGTTGGTGGCTCTTGAGGACTGGAGTGCCACTCATGTAACCTCCTGTTATGCCAGTGTAACAACTCATTCAGGAAAATAGGTAAAGCTAAAAAACTGCAACGGATCCTGACGGTTCCTGTACAGACTAGAGATCCTGACCTCACAGTCCCCAGTGGTTCCTGAGTGAGCTGAGATAGCCCTAACCACAGAATAGACCATGGCAACTCAGACCTGTGCTGCCTGAAAGGCCGTCAAGTTGCTTTATGTTCCTCCTAAAGAGCCAGAGGGCAGAGCAGAGTGTAAATTACCTACAAAAGGGAAAATGTGCTGAAAAATGAAAAGATCCCAGAGTGAGTAAAATAAACCATGAAATACAAAATAAAGTATAAAGTACAAACTGTTAGATAATAAGCCGCCTACTTACTAAAAGGAAACAGAAGGTAGGTGCAGAGTAAAGAACAGAAACAGCAAAGAGATAAACTCTAGGTGGAATTTCACTGACTGGCTTAAATTATAGCAGCATGGCCGGACATCCAAATGAAACTATCACCAGCAGGAAATACCAGGAGGGAGAATGTATATAAAGCCGCATCCGAAAGGTGATAGGCCAGACAAATGAGTGAATGAAAACACCTGTTACAGACTGCAGCCAGGATAACAAAAGCGAAACACCCAAAGAAAAAGTTTATCTGCCGTGGGTCAGCGCACAGAAAAAGCCGACCACAAAACACAGGCTCAAGGGTTCGAACCCAGAAGCATGACACCTCCAAGCTAAGGGCTTCATATGCAACCTGCATGCTAAGTGCCTTTCACGTCACCTCCAGGCTAGGTGCCAAAGACTGTAACCACAACGTTTTTTGTTCCATCTGGATTAAAGCTACATTTTTTCCTAGACGACCTGTGTGATCTTCATAACATAACCAAAGAACAAAAAGAGACAGAGTGCCCCCATAACAGTACCAACCACAGTGCCCTCATTACAGTACCAACCTCAGTGCCCTCATTACAGTACCAACCACAGTGCCCCATACTAGTACCAACCACAGTGCCCCATACTAGTACCAACCACAGTGCCCCATAACAGTTCCAACCACAGTGTCCTCATTACAGTACCAACCACAGTGCCCCATACTAGTACCAACCACAGTGCCCCATAACAGTACCAGCCACAGTGCCCCATAATAGTACCAACCACAGTGCCCCATACTAGTACCAACCACAGTGCCCCCATAACAGTACCAACCACATTGCCCCATAATAGTACCAACCACAGTGCCCCTTAACAGTACCAACCACAGTGCCCCATAATAGTACCAACCACAGTGCTTCATAACAGTTCCAACCACAGTGCCCTCATTACAGTACCAACCACAGTGCCCTATACTAGTACCAACCACAGTGCCCCCATAACAGTACCAGCCACAGTGCCCCATAATAGTACCAACCACAGTGCCCCTTAACAGTACCAACCACAGTGCCCCATAATAGTACCAACCACAGTGCTTCATAACAGTTCCAACCACAGTGCCCTCATTACAGTACCAACCACAGTGCCCCATAATAGTACCAACCACAGTTCCCATAACAGTACCAACCACAGTGACCTCATTACAGTACCAACCACAGTGCCCCATAATAGTACCAATCAGTGTCACATAACAGTACCAACCACAGTGCCCTCATTACAGTACCAACCATAGTGCCCCATAATAGTACCAACCACAGTGCCCCATAACAGTACCAACCACAGTGCCCTCATTACAGTACCAACCACAGTGCCCCATAATAGTACCAACCATAGTGCCCCATGACAGTACCAACCACAGTGCCCCATTTCAGTACCAACCACAGTGCCCTCATTACAGCACCAACCACAGTGCCCCATAATAGTACCAACCAGTGCCCCATGACAGTACCAACCACAGTGCCCCATAACAGTACCAACCACAGTGCCCTCATTACAGCACCAACCACAGTGCCCCATAATAGTACCAACCACAGTGCCCATAACAGTACCAACCATATGCCTCCCATAACAGTACCAACCATACTGCCGCATAACAGTACCATCCACAGTGCTCCATAACAGTATCAACCATAGTGCCCCATAACAGCACCAACCACAGTGCTTCATAACAGTTCCAACCACACTGCCCTCATTACAGTACCAACCACAGTGCCCCATAATAGTACCAACCACAGTGTCACATAACAGTACCAACCACAGTGCCCTCATCACAGCACCAACCACAGTGCCCCATAATAGTACCAACCACAGTGCCCATAACAGTACCAACCTCTGAAACCCTACAATAGAACTAGAGACAGAGTAATTCCATAGAGTACCAACCACAGTGCCCCATAACAGTACTAACCACAGTGCCCCCACAACAGTACCAACCATAGACCTCCCATAACAGGACCAACCACAGTGCCCCATAACAGTACCATCCACAGTGCCCCATAACAGTACCATCCACAGTGCTCCATAACAGTACCATCCACAGTGCTCCATAACAGTACCATCCACAGTGCCCCATAACAGTACCATCCACAGTGCTCCATAACAGTACCATCCACAGTGCTCCATAACAGTACCAACCATATACCTCCCATAAGAGGACCAACCATACTGCCCCATAACAGTATCAACCATAGACCTCCCATAACAGTACCAACCTCTGTAACCCTACAACAGAACCAGAGACAGAGTAACTCCACAGCAGTCCTAGCCACAGTGCTACCATTAGCAGTACTAACCACATGCCCCATAACAGTACCAGCCACATGCCCCATAATAGTACCAACCAGAGTAACCCTATAACAGAACCAGAGACAGAGTGCCTCCATTACATAACCAAAGAAGAAAGGAGATAGAGTGCCCCCATTACAGTAAGAGCCCCAATATCTCCGGAGCAAAAACAGTCCTTTTGCGTTTTGCCTCCATAAGATAACTAACCATTAACTGAAAGAGAGAGTGCCCCTAAAACAGAACCAGCCATCGCGCCCCCACAACACAACAAAATCCGTGCCATTATTCTACCTCTAAAAGTAGACAATGGGAACACGGCAAAGACACTAGAAGAGGAGAAACCTGTCAAATACCATATAGTCCAAAGCCCCCCAGGAATCTGAGCTTCTACAGCGCCAGAAGACCCAGTGGATATAAGTGGGAGAGGAAACGGCTGCAGGAAGTGAGTGTCCTCGCATCACATGCAGACCTGTCCTGCAGCTACACCAGCAATTCCATAAACACCTGTAATTGGGGGATCGCTATTTAACCCATTAACATCTGTGACTTTTTCAATACTCACATATTCGGGCGCATAGGTCCCGAACCCAAGAATTGGGATCCGGTTTCCATCATTCATCAACAGCGAGTCTGCTGCCATTGTCAGAGGCTTGGAGAGCGATGTATGTATGTGAGGGTGGAGGGCGGCGTACGTGATAGATCATGAGTTCTTCCCAGAGCTGGAGGCTTGAGGTTGCTGTATGGGAGCCAGAAAGAGACATTTTCTGGGTGTGACTTTGTACCTGGCGATCGTTTTATGTTGGAAATGCAAAAATAAAGGGATTAGTGCAACACATCGATGCTAATATGGGATGCGAGATTCTGCTTCAGGCCGGACGGGAATCGCACAAATGTTTCATGTACAGTGATCCGTGTGCAATGTGAGGATGCAATTTTTTCTCAAAAAAGTATCCGTGTGTCATTTGAATGGCATCTGTATGGCGAGATAGTCCACCATACAGTATTATGGGCACCACATAGTCCACCATACAGTATTACGGGCACCACATAGTCCTCCATACAGTATTACGGGCACCACATAGTCCTCCATACAGTATTATATGTACCACATAGTCCTCCATACAGTATTATGGGCACCACATAGTCCTCCATACAGTATTATATGTACCACATAGTCCTCCATACAGTATTATGGGCACCACATAGTCCTCCATACAGTATTATATGTACCACATAGTCCAACATACAGTATTATGGGCACCACATAGTCCTCCATACAGTATTATATGTACCACATAGTCCTCCATACAGTATTATGGGCACCACATAGTCCTCCATACAGTATTATGGGCACCACATAGTCCTCCATACAGTATTATATGTACCACATAATCCTCCATACAGTATTATGGGCACCACATAGTCCACCATACAGTATTATGGGCACCACATAGTCCTCCATACAGTATTACGGGCACCACATAGACCTCCATACAGTATTATGTACCACATAATTCTCCATACAGTATTACGGGCACCACATAGACCTCCATACAGTATTATGTACCACATAGTCCTCCATACAGTATTATGGGCACCACATAGTCCTCCATACAGTATTATATGTACCACATAGTCCTCCATACAGTATTATGGGCACCACATAGTCCTCCATACAGTATTATGGGCACCACATAGTCCTCCATACAGTATTATATGTACCACATAATCCTCCATACAGTATTATGGGCACCACATAGTCCACCATACAGTATTATGGGCACCACATAGTCCTCCATACAGTATTACGGGCACCACATAGACCTCCATACAGTATTATGTACCACATAATTCTCCATACAGTATTACGGGCACAACATGGACCTCCATACAGTATTATGTACCACATAATCCTCCATACAGTATTATGGGCACCACATAGTCCTCCATACAGTATTATGGGCACCACATAGTCCTCCATACAGTATTACGGGCACCACATAGTCCTCCATACAGTATTATATGTACCACATAATCCTCCATACAGTATTATGGGCACCACATAGTCCACCATACAGTATTATGGGCACCACATAGTCCTCCATACAGTATTACGGGCACCACATAGTCCTCCATACAGTATTATATGTACCACATAATCCTCCATACAGTATTATGGGCACCACATAGTCCTCCATACAGTATTATGGGCACCACATAGTCCTCCATACAGTATTATATGTACCACATAATCCTCCATACAGTATTATGGGCACCACATAGTCCTCCATATTAAAAGAAAAAAAAGTTATATCAACTGCAATACAGAAGGTGTTGTCTACCTTATAGAGTGCACAGTTGAAGCGAGTGAGGAGACATCTTTCTGATGCCAGCAGTCAGACTACACACAATATATCTGCGGTATCCAAACATTGTAAAAACACACATGGGGGTAATACCTGTTCCCTTTCAGTTATAGGTATAGAAAAAGTGGTTAAACCATTCAGAGGTGGAGACATGAGAAGAAAACTATTAAATAGGGAGTCGTACCGGATATTCAAATTACAGACAAGGATTCCGCAAGGTCTGAACGTGCGACAAGTTCTCGTACTTCAGTACGATCTATAAGATGTCTTATTTATTTTATTTATTCCGTGTTTGATTTCTTATCAGTCTGGATGAGACTCTGTCTCATTCATGGTATTAATTATTTTATGTTTGCATTGTGTCTTTTCATGATTCATTGTTTTTATTTTATAGGGTACATGCATGTTGTTGAAGAGCTTCCACAAAGGGTTAAATTGTGATTTAATTAATGATTAGCTCTGACTTTTTCACCTCTTTGCCCCATGAAAAGTCTTTAAGCCTCCAGTCTGACAACTTATACTAACCATGACCCCCTGACGAAGGGCGCAGTCTGAAACGCGCGTCGGGGTTACGTGCCGCGCCAGTGCAGCTGTCCACCAGGTAAAGATGTATACCTTTGTATGACCCTTTTCCTTCGTTTGCTCCATCTCTTTACACATCTATGACATGTATGTGCACATATACATCATCTATAGGGACTAGATGTAATTATTTAGCATCAGTTGATGTATATATTGCGTTGGTTTGGTTTGTTCTGATATCTGACCATGATTAAGACCGGAGTGTCGAAACGCGTCGGTTGGTTGGTAGCTCTCTGGGATCTATATGTTGACCCCATTGTGCCTGTCTTTATGAATTTTTTTCCATTAAAGGCATAGTTTTTTATTTTTCGACGTTGAACTACCTTTTTTCCTTTATTCTTTGGAACTTGCAGGCGGATCCGTGCGTGGAACTAATTCTTGGAAAGAGACTGCAGTTGGTGAGC
This sequence comes from Ranitomeya variabilis, assembly GCF_051348905.1. Classification (NCBI taxonomy): domain Eukaryota; kingdom Metazoa; phylum Chordata; class Amphibia; order Anura; family Dendrobatidae; genus Ranitomeya; species Ranitomeya variabilis. The sequence goes on along the minus strand of NC_135236.1, from coordinate 674,115,022 downwards.
TGACGTCTCCTTTTGATATATTTTAAAGAGAACACCACTCTTTAATAAGGAAAATACCAGCGTCTGCTAAAATCCTCTGTGCTGCTGGAGGCTTCGCACTTGTCTCAACTCGTAAACTCAAAATCAGATTGTCACAAAGCCCTGTCCTCACACGGGCAAAAGTCAAAATCAGCGCACGTCTCTCCTGAAATCCTCTGTGCTGCAGGGAGAAATGAATATTTCTGCTCAATCTGCGCCCTCCATTCGCCTCCTCCTGATTCTAGTAGTTAGTGCAGTGAGATCAGCACGTGTCTTATCTCTGGTCACATAAAAGGAAACTACAAGACAAGGATAAAGGATTTCAGACCTTGACTCGTAAATCAGCAAAATATAAGTGTGGAAGAGACATGAGTGATTCCGCACCAGTGAGATTAGGTCTGTATACGGGGTGTATATGTACAGGAGAGAACCCCCACTATACTACCGTCCTCACAGCACACACCACCATCTCATACAGGACCTCACTAATCTAATCCGAAAAACACACTTTATTATACTCCAGAGCTGCACTCACAATTCTGCTGGTGGAATCACTGTGAAGCAGAAGAGTGAGTGCAGCTCTGGGGTATAATACAGGATGTAACTCAGGATCAGTAATGTAATGTATGTACACAGTGATTGCACCAGCAGAATAGTGAGTGCAGCTCTGGGGTATAATACAGGAGGTAACTCAGGATCAGTAATGTAATGTATGTACACAGTGACTGCACCAGCACAATAGTGAGTGCAGCTCTGGAGTATAATACAGGATGTAGCTCAGGATCAGTAATGTAATGTATGTACACAGTGACTGCACCAGCAGAATAGTGAGTGCAGCTCTGGGGTATAATACAGGATGTAACTCAGGATCAGTAATGTAATGTATGTACACAGTGACTGCACCAGCAGAATAGTGAGTGCAGCTCTGGAGTATAATACAGGATGTAATTCAGGATCAGTAATGTAATGTATGTACACAGTGACTGCACCAGCAGAATAGTGAGTGCAGCTCTGGAGTATAGTACAGGATGTAACTCAGGATCAGTAATGTAATGTATGTACACAGTGACTGCATCAGCAGAATAGTGAGTGCAGCTCTGGAGTATCCCTTTATATAGAGAGATACACCTAGTGGTGGCTGCAGACAGAATCGTATCATGTATCTATGAATACAGGGAGCTCCCCCTAGTGGTGACTGCAGACAGGCTCTTGTCATGTATCTCTGTATACAGGGAGCTCCCCCTAGTGGTGGCTGCAGACAGGATCTTATCATGTATCTCTGTATACAGGGAGCTCCCCCTAGTGGTGACTGCAGACAGGCTCTTGTCATGTATCTCTGTATACAGGGAGCTCCCCCTAGTGGTGGCTGCAGACAGGATCTTATCATGTATCTCTGTATACAGGGAGCTCCCCCTAGTGGTGGCTGCAGACAGGCTCTTGTCATGTATCTCTGTATACAGGGAGCTCCCCCTAGTGGTGGCTGCAGACAGGATCTTATTATGTATCTGTGTATACAGGGAGCTCCCCTTAGTGGTGGCTGCAGACAGGATCTTATCATGTATCTCTGTTTACAGGGAACTCCCCCTAGTGGTGGCTGCAGACAGGATCTTATCATGTATCTCTGTTTACAGGGAGCTCCCCCTAGTGGTGGTTGCAGACAGGATCTTATCATGTATCTCTGTATACAGGGAGCTCCCCCTAGTGGTGGCTGCAGACAGGATCTTATCATGTATCTCTGTTTACAGGGAGCTCCCCCTAGTGGTGGCTGCAGACAGGATCTTATCATGTATCTCTGTATACAGGGAGCTCCCCCTAGTGGTGGCTGCAGACAGGATCTTATCATGTATCTCTGTATACAGGGAACTCCCCCTAGTGGTGGCTGCAGACAGGATCTTATCATGTATCTCTGTTTACAGGGAGCTCCCCCTAGTGGTGGTTGCAGACAAGATCTTATCATGTATCTCTGTATACAGGGAGCTCCCCCTAGTGGTGGCTGCAGACAGGATCTTATCATGTATCTCTGTTTACAGGGAGCTCCCCCTAGTGGTGGCTGCAGACAGGATCTTATCATGTATCTCTGTATACAGGGAGCTCCCCCTAGTGCTGGCTGCAGACAGGATCTTATTATGTATCTCTGTATACAGGGAGCTCCCCCTAGTGGTGGCTGCAGACAGGATCTTATCATGTATCTCTGTATACAGGGAGCTCCCCCTAGTGGTGGCTGCAGACAGGATCTTATCATGTGTCTCTGTATACAGGGAGCTCCCCCTAGTGGTGGCTGCAGACAGAATCTTATCATGTATCTCTGTATACAGGGAGCTCCCCCTAGTGGTGGCTGCAGACAGGATCTTATCATGTATCTCTGTATACAGGGAGCTCCCCCTAGTGGTGGCTGCAGACAGGATCTTATCATGTATCTCTGTATACAGGGAGCTCCCCCTAGTGGTGGCTGCAGACAGGATCTTATCATGTATCTCTGTATACAGGGAGCTCCCCCTAGTGGTGGCTGCAGACAGGATCTTATCATGTATCTCTGTATACAGGGAGCTCCCCCTAGTGCTGGCTGCAGACAGGATCTTATCATGTATCTCTGTATACAGGGAGCTCCCCCTAGTGGTGGCTGCAGACAGGATCTTATCATGTATCTCTGTATACAGGGAGCTCCCCCTAGTGGTGGCTGCAGACAGGATCTTATCATGTATCTCTGTATACAGGGAGCTCCCCCTAGTGGTGGCTGCAGACAGAATCTTATCATGTATCTCTGTATACAGGGAGCTCCCCCTAGTGGTGGCTGCAGACAGGATCTTATCATGTATCTCTGTATACAGGGAGCTCCCCCTAGTGGTGGTTGTAGGTAAATACAATTGTAATTATATTATGAAGCTGTAGGTATGACATTGATAATTTGTATGTTATTGAATCAGTCTGATTGGCGGGTGGATAATACGAGTCTTATTCCGGCTCTGATGCTCATTTTATGGCGCCTGCATTCTCCTCTTTTCCTATGTACTTCTTGTTGATTTTGCAGCTTCAGTACATTTTTTTCTCGGTCAGGCAGGGTCCAGAGTATCATATATAATCCCCTCCCACAGCTGACAGTGCTCACAGCCGTTCCTATATATCCAGGTGAGGCGAGGCTTCCCGTCACTGACAGCATGGCCCTGACACAGGACACCCGCGTCCCCCTGAACGATGGGAACACCATGCCTATCATGGGACTGGGCACCTACGCCTCCCCTGATGTAAGTCACTGTGTGTCTGATCGTAGGGGGCAGCTGTATGTGTGTTACGGTTTGGCAGCATATTTTATGGAAAAACAAAATAAATTTAAGGTACCGTTACACTAAATGACTTACCAACGATCACAATCAGCGATACGACCTGGCCGTGATCGTTGGTAAGTCGTTGTGTGGTCGCTGGGGAGCTGTCACACAGACCGCTCTCTCCAGCGACCAACGATCAGGGGAACGACTTCGGCATCGTTGAAACTGTCTTCAACGATGCCGAAGTCCCCCTGCAGCACCCGGGTAACCAGGGTAAACATCGGGTTACTAAGTGCAGGGCCGCGCTTAGTAACCCGATATTTACCCTGGTTACCATTGTAAAAGTAAAAAAAAACACTACATACTCACCTTCTGATGTCTGTCACGTCCCCCGCCGGCGGCTTCCCTGCACTGAATGTGTCAGCGCCGGCAGCAGCGGTGACGTCACCGCTGTGCTCTGCTTTACGGCCGGCCGGCGCTGACACATTCACTGCAGGTTAGCCGCCGGCGGGGGACGTGACAGACATCAGAAGGTAAGTATGTAGTGTTTTTTTTTACTTTTACAATGGTAACCAGGGTAAATATTGGGTTACCAAGCGCGGCCCTGCACTTAGTAACCCGATATTTACCCTGGTTACAAGTGAACACATCGCTGAATCAGCGTCACACACGCCGATCCAGCGATGACAGCGGGTGATCAGCGACAGAATAAAGTTCTGGACTTCTAGCTCCGACCAGCGATATCACAGCGGGATCCAGATCGCTGCTGCGTGTCAAACACAACGAGATCGCTATCCAGGACGCTGCAACGTCACGGTTCGCTGTCGTTCTCGCTGCAAAGTCGCTTAGAGTGAAGGTACCTTTAAGGGGAAGTTAATAAAAGCAATCTGATCTCATATGTATCAGAAGGTGACAAGTCTGGGATCTCATATATTTAGATATTTGTTTTCTGAGTCTTTGTTTATTTCTTTATCTTTTTACTTATTTTATATGATTTTATTGTCCAATTTTTATTTAGTTATTTATTTATTTTTTTTATCTTTTTTTCTCTTCATTTTATTTTTTCATGTTTTTATGTTTTGTTTAGGTCCCAAAAATTCTCGGAGAAGAGGCAACAAAAACGGCCATCGATCTTGGCTACCGGCACATTGACTGCGCTTACATCTACGGAAATGAAGTTCAGATCGGGAACGCCATCCGCGCCAAGATATCTGACGGCGTCGTCAGGAGGGAGGACGTGTTCTATACGGGGAAGGTGAAGGGAAGAGCTGATGCCTCTCTATATGAATGGGGCTTTCTATACTTTCTGCATTGATTTCTGTATTGAATTATTTGCTTTATTCAATTTCTTTATTGAATTATTTAATTTAAGTTTTTTTAGTAAATTATTTTCACTTTTTTTAGTAAATTATTTTCACTTTTTTTTTTCTTTTTTCCAATAAATTATCTCTACTTTTTGTTTTATTCTTTTATTCATGAAATCGCTCATTTATCTTTTATCTTGTATCAACTTATCATTGGTCTTGGAATTAAATCCCTCATTCATTGACTTTTACTTTTACCATTTTTACGTGAACTTTTTTTGTCTTTTATTTTCTCTGTTTTTCTTTGTTCCAATTCAAGTAATCGTTCATTCATATTTCAATTAAATCATTTATTTGAATGAATTATTTTTGCATTCTATTTGTTCATATTTATTTTTCAATTTTAGTCATACATATAACTATACGCTAATGTATTGATTCATTCATTCATTTACTCATTCATTTATTCTTTCGGTTATTCATTCAGCAATTTACTATTTTTCCTTCGTTTTTATTTAATTCACCATTCATTTTTAAAGTCACGTATTCATTCATTAATTCGTTCATTTACTCATTCATTCATGCCTTCATTCATGATGTCTTTTCCTATTTTTTTTTTTTATTTTCGTTTATTTTTAATTTTATTTTACATTATTGTTTTATTCTATTTTTATCTTTACTTTATTCTTTAGCTTTACTTTAGTATTTTATATATATATATATATATATATATATATATATATATATATATATATATATATACACACATATATTACCGTACTTTATTTTTTACTTTATTTTTTTACTATGCTCAAATATTCATATCAATCAATCATTTATGTAATTCACTCTTTCATTCCTAGTCTTTTCCTTTTTCCTTTTTTACCTTATTTTTTATTTATTTTTATTATTTTTCCTTTTACTTTATTTTTTATTTTATTTGTTTTTTTTTGTTTTTTTAATTTTTTACTTTCACTTCATTTTTAGTATGCATTTTATTTTTGTTTGATGTTATTTTTTACTTTTTTTGTTACTGTGCTCAAATATTCATGTAATAAATCATTCGGCTTTTAATTCAATTATTCATTCGATCATTCATGCATTTATACGTTCGTTTATTTATTACAGAATTATTTAGACTTTTTTTGAATTTCTGTATTTTTTAATATTTATTTTATGCATTTATGTTGCATTTTTCGTCTTTAATTCATTAGTGTTTTTTATTCTTATATTAATGTAATAAATTAATAAGAATTATTATTATTATAAATTTTTTTTTTTTAGCTCTGGTGTACTTTTTTTGCTCCAGAACTAGTCCGCAAGGGTCTAGAAAAATCTCTACAAGATCTCCAGCTGGATTACCTGGACCTGTTTCTCATGCACTGGCCTTTCTCTCTGAAGGTAGGGGACAAATTCCCATTTATTGACAGAATTGATAACACTGACACCTACAGGTTATAAGTGGAAAAACAGGTAAGATCAAGGAAATGATTGGACGTTTCTGCTCTTCAGCCCACAGGAGCCGAGGAACCCAGCAACCCGGATAATCCTTTTGTCTATGATGACGTGGACTTCTGGGCTACTTGGGAGGTTCGTTAATGATTGAAGCCTTTTATATCACTTATTATTTAGAACAGCGCCACCGGTGCCTGTATGGTTGAGTCGGGTATTGCAGTATAATATGATTCCGACATATGGTGAAAGAGCTCATAAGTGAGTTACTACGTGTGAGGAGAAATGTCAAGGGTCGCTTACGTTAAATTGATCAATTATTAAAGCTGAAGCACAAAGCGTTTGATATACATGAGAAGATAACAAGTAAGATTCCTTATTAACTCTTAGATTATCAAAGTTCTCTGCTCACTAGAGCTCCTAAGATAAGAGTGAGAGGGAGGGACAAACAAACAAAAGGTGCTCCTGCTTTCTAGTAAGTGTTTCATCTCACTTCAGCTGGATTCACAGCTACACTGCTCAGTACTGATGTATACCGCTGTGTGTGTGTGCTAGATAGACACAGGACAGCAGATATATCTTATGCCTGCATGTGTGCTGTATGCAACAATATAATATATATTTTTTCAACTGGCTAACCTAGTACCAAACCCCTTTTTTTTCTTTTTGCTGTATGTGAGAGACATCACAGCAGTTAGTCTCCACCCACCAGCTCAGAGACAACTGAAAACTGGAGATGGAGCCTTCAGAGATGAAAACTGATGAAAAATAGTGAAAAACAGTGATACTCCTGATGTATACACCCATGACAGCTTATTCTGAACAGTCGCTGTATATGTATAGATATGTATAGATGTATTATTGTTACTTAGATGTAGGACGGTCCTGCCCTGTGTGGCCACATATTGATATAGTAAAGAAAGGAGCCACCACATGACGGCCAGACAAACACCAATGAACGCTAATCTGACTGCAGGTCCTGGAGTCGTGCAAGGAGGCCGGTCTGGTGAAGTCCATCGGGGTCTCCAACTTCAACAGGAGGCAACTGGAACGTCTCCTGAGCAAACCAGGACTGAAGTACAAGCCGGTCTGTAACCAGGTAAGACGCGGAGAAGGAGAAGGACACTGACACTCGGGGTACAGAATACTGACACTTGTAGTACAAGATTATGACACTCAAGGTACAGGATAATGACACTGACACTTGGAGAACAGTTTGATGGTGTAAGGGGCAGAGCCAGGGCCGTAGTTATGACCGAAGATTGCAGAATATCTGTGCCCTGGCACATAACCGGGACGAACCATATCATACGGTTCCTCAGCATCCTCCCTGTCCAGCTTTGCTATGGTTTGGCATACCCTCGTCTGTTTGTTTGGCACCAGACTTAAGTGCATCAGCCCATGAAGTCAGCTGCCACGTGGTGATCGACCTGACCGGCTGCACTGTCTCTTTGCGGTGTCACAGCATCCTCCTTATTCACACTCACTGCGTTTTGGGGACCCCTCATCCGTTTCGCACCAGCTCTGAGGGCATCGGCACATGCGATGAGCTGCCACATTCTGGTGCCACCTGTATATGCGCCTTGTTCTTTGCTTGTTCCCAGACTACGTTCCCACTCTGCTGTGGCCCGATGCTGGAGATAAGCCCCTGATGTCGGTGGCCGCAGCTTATCTTCGATTTTTGGGGTGACAGGTTCCCTTTAAAGGGGTAGACTTTACATCCCCTTACAATGGCACTGACACTCGGGGTACAGGATAATGGCACTGACACTCGGGGTACAGGATAATGACGCTGACACTGGGGGTACAGACCAGTGACAGATACATATACACATATATCCTGTGTACACATGTGCTCTGCTCTGTACACATTTGTCGCCTTTTATGTATTTTTGCACTTAGAACGTTTTATAACTTTCCAGTTAATGATTAACGATAATAATTACTTATAAGTGACCACACTGTTTGTTCTGTACAATATATTTTCTTCTTAAAGGGACAGCACTGAGAGCCTCCATGTACCCACAACCAATTCTTTACCATACTTTATACAATTACTATCTGTTATCAAAGTTCTCAGCATACTGCATCTCCCACATTTATACAAAGAAGAATGAAAAAAAGAGAGTCACAAACACAAAATGAGAAAGTGATGCGGCTTTCTAGTAGGTGTTTTATTTCACCTATGTGCTGGATTCACAGCTACACTGCTCAGTACTGCTACATAATGACCTCCATACATGTGCTATATAGAGAGGGGAGCAGGAATCCCTCATATCTGCATTTGCTGTTTTTAGGGACACATGGGACTAATGATTGGGACCAATCTATATATATAATCGTCTTAGGGTCACTTCCGTCTGTTTGTCTGTCTGTAACGGAAATCCCGCATCGCTGATTGGTCACGGCCGGCAATTGGCACAGTCCGGCCGCGAATTCACCTTTCCTACTCTCCGTCAGTGCCCCCTCCATACTCCCCTCCAGTCAGCACTCACACAGGGTTAATGGCTGCGTTACACCTCGTTAAGCCAAGGTGTAAAGCACTCCGTTAACGCTGCTATTAACCCTGTGTGACCAACTTTTTACTATTGATGCTGCCTATGCAGCATCAATATACTACATGACTGTGCAGTAAATGTGGCTGTGCAATATACGTGGCTGGGAAATATACTATGTGGCCTGTGCTATATACTACGTGGGCTGTGCTATACACTGTGTGGGCTGTGCTTTATACTATGTGGCTGTGTTGTATACCATGTGGGCTGTGCTATAAACTATGTGGATTTGAAATATACTACGTGGCTATGCTATATACTACGTGGCTGTGCTATATACTACGTGGGCTGTGTTATATGCTATGTGGGCTGTTATATACTACGTGGTCGTGTTATATGCTACGTGGCTGTGCTATATACTATGTGGCCTGTGTTATATACTTTGTGGCTGTGTTATATAGTACGTGGGCTGTGATATAAACTACGTGGATTTGAAATATACTACTTGGCTGTGCTATATACTACGTGGCTGTGCTATATACTACGTGGGCTGTGTTATATGCTATGTGGGCTGTTATATACTACGTGGCTGTGTTATATGCTACGTGGCTGTGCTATATGCTACGTAGGCTGTGCTATATACTGCGTGGGCTGTGTTTTATACTTCATGGCCTATGTTATATGCTACGTGGGCTGTGTTATATACTACATGGCTGTGCTATATACTATGTGGCTGTGCTATATTTCTCTGCTGTATCTGTGCATCATGAATCGTGGTATGTGTTAAAGAGGGGGGCCCACTGAGACTCTTTCGCCCGGGGCCCTCAAAAACCTGGAGCAGGCCCTGGCTTCACTGATTGGTCATGCCTGGCCGGCCGCGAGCAATCAGCGACAGGCGCAGTCCGGCCGCGAATTGGCGTGGAATTTGAACAACGCTTCGCTAATTGGTCGCGGCCGGTCGAATCCTGTGTATAAATTGCATTATTCTGAAATCTTCATAAATAAACTACATACATATTCTAGAATACTCGATGCGTTAGAATCGGGCCACCATCTAGTACTTATAATATTGTCCTATGGATAACAGGTGGAGTGTCACGTATATTTGAGTCAGAGTAAGCTGTTGGCGTATTGTAAATCCAAGGATATTGTTTTGGTGGCGTACAGCGTGCTGGGGTCCCACCGATACAAGAACTGGTAAGTGTCACGACATATATATTGTTATTTATCTGTGCACAATTACTGACATTAATGACATTTATAGGGTAGACCCGAGCGCTCCTGTGCTGCTTGAAGACCCAGTCCTGGTCAAGGTGGCAGCAAAGTACAACCATTCTCCAGTAGAGGTCGCTATGCGCTACATCCTCCAGAAGGGCATTGTGGTATTGACCAAAAGTTTCACTGCAGCCCACCTGAAGCAAAACCTTGGGGTAACTACCACATGCTATGTTCTCATTATCCTGCAATATTGACAGGATACACTTAAAAAATGTATTATGAAGAAAAAAACATTTTGGTGTTTGTTTTATTTCATAGCTTTTTTATGTGACTAAATCTAAAGAAAAATACTGAAATATTCCACTTTTTACATAACCTATGAGGCACACACACAAAGCTGACCTGTACTATTATTACAGGTCATGTGGTTCAATTTTCAGCTTTGCTGTGTAGATTGGAACAGGGGTAGCAGAGTCATCTCATTATCTTTAAAAACCAAAGTTATCAGAGTTTATTTCATTTTCAGTAGAGGATGGAAAAATCAAATTCATCTCTATCAGAGGTCAGGTGTTATGCCTGTGTAGCACTCACTTGGGAAAACAAGTAATATAGTAGAAAACTACAACTGACCCTTCCGGCTCCTGTACAGACTAGAGATCCTGACCCCACAGTCCCTAGTGGTTCATTCAAGAGCAGAAATAGCCCTAACCACAGACAAGACGATATCAACTCGGACCTAAACTGCCTAAAAGTTCATCAAGTTGCTTCTTATTCCTCCTAAAGAATCAGAGTGCAGAGCAGAGTGTGAATTACCCACAAGAGGGAAAGTGTGCTGAACAAAGGAAAGATCCCAGAGTGAGTAAAGTAAATATCGAAATACTAAATAAAGAATAAAGAAGGTATTGTTAGCAAGAAAAGCAAAGAAACAGCAAAGTGATAAGCCTCTGCTGGAAACACACCAGCAGGGGGACAGAATATTAAGCTGCACCCAAAAGGTGATAGGCAGGCAAATGAAAACGCCTGTGTTAAGCTAGACAGACTGCAACCAGAAGAGCAGAACCAATAAACCAAGAGAAAGGGTGCGTCTCCTGTGGCTCGAAGCAGAGAGAAACAGACCACAGAACACAAGCTCAAGGGATGAAATCCAGCAGAATGACAAGAGTAGATCAAGACTTCTGATAATTGTTAGATGTGGCAGTCAGCACAGTTGTCTTATTATTATTAGAGGGTGGGGTCAGTAGAGTCATCTCATTATTATTAGAGGGTGGGGTCACTAGAGTCATCTCATTATTATTAGAGGGTGGGGTCGCCAGAGTCATTTCATTATTATTAGAGGGTGGGGTCAGCAGAGTCATCTCATTATTATTAGAGGGTGGGGTCAGCAGAGTCATCTCATTATTATTAGAGGGTGGGGTCAGTAGAGTCATCTCATTATTATTAGAGGGTGGGGTCGCCAGAGTCATCTTATTATTATTAGAGGGTGGGGTCGCCAGAGTCATCTCATTATTATTAGAGGGTGGGGTCGCCAGAGTCATCTCATTATTATTAGAGGGTGGGGTCACTAGAGTCATCTCATTATTATTAGAGGGTGGGGTCGCCAGAGTAATTTCATTATTATTAGAGGGTGGGGTCAGCAGAGTCATCTCATTATTATTAGAGGGTGGGGTCACTAGAGTCATCTCATTATTATTAGAGGGTGGGGTCGCCAGAGTCATTTCATTATTATTAGAGGGTGGGGTCAGTAGAGTCATCTCATTATTATTAGAGGGTGGGGTCACTAGAGTCATCTCATTATTATTAGTGGGTGGGGTCACCAGAGTCATTTCATTATTATTAGAGGGTGGGGTCAGTACAATCATCTCATTATTATTAGAGGATGGGGTCAGCAGAGTCCTCTTGTTATTAGAGGGTGGGGTCAACAAAGTCATCTCATTATCATTAGAGGACAGAGTCATCTCATTATTATTAGAGGGTGGTGTCAGCAGAGTCATCTCATGATCAGTAGAGGACAGGGTCAGTAGAGTCATTTCTTTATTATTAGAGGGTGGTGTCAGCGGAGTCATCTCATGATCAGTAGAGGACAGAGTCAGCAGAGTCATCTTATTATTATTAGAGGGTGGGGTCAGCAGAGTCATCTCATGGTCTTTAGGGGACAGGGTCAGCAGAGTCATCTAATCATCTTTAAAGTGCAAGGTCAACAAAGTCCTTATCATGACAGGGTAGGGTCACTAGAGTCATCTTACCTTTCCCAACAGAACAACGGGCCCTATTTTTCCTGGAGACGCTATCAATCTATGGACACTTTTCCGTCCATTATCTCCCATTCATAGCAGCTGCCATAAAGCACCTTCCCCCGCCGTCCCGCCTGTACAATAACCGGACGTCTTCTCTTTATCAGGTTTTCGATTTTGAACTGACGTCTGAAGAGATGAAAGCTCTAGAAGAGCTGGATAAAAACCTACGTTATGGAGCGTTTATAGTGTAAGTTCTGGAGAACAGGACATATATTCCATAACAGATGATTTTTATAATGACAATTTATTGTTTTTTTTATTATTTATATATTTTATGTTCTTTTTTTCTCCAGAATGAAAGATCACCCTGAATATCCCTTCCACGACGAGTACTGAATAGCGAGAGTCTGGTTATAACAGCAGTTTTCAATAAAACCAATTCTATATATTAAAGGCAAAGTCATAACATCTTATCATGTGACCAATAAATTTAAAAAAAAAAACGCTCTCTCTTTTCTATTTTAGTTTTCTGGCATCACACCAAAAGAATATGGAACACAGAACCAAAGATTTCATTTATTATTATTATTAATAATCATCATCATCATCATCATCATTTTTTATTCATTTTACACAAATTTTACCCTGGTCTTTAAAGAGACTCTGTGACCTCAAAAATGCACCTTACACTGCACAATTACACTGCACAAAAAAAATAAAGTGAAACTAAAATCCCACTTCTTAGATATCACTGCATGAAATATTCCAGTTGTAAATCTTTATTCATTGCATAATGGAATGTGTTGAGAACAATAAAACCTAAAAATGATCAACGTAAATTACAACTAATATCCCATGGAGGTCTGGATTTGGAATGATGATCAAAATCAAAGTGGAAAATCAAATTACAGGCTGATCCAACTTCAGTGGAAATGCCTCATGACAAGGAAATGATGCTCAGTAGTGTGTGTGGCCTCCACGTGCCTGTATGACCTCCCTACAACGCCTGGGCATGCTCCTGATGAGGCTGCGGATGGTCTCCTGAGGGATCTCCTCCCAGACCTGGAATAAACCATCCGCCAACTCCTGAACAGTCTGTGGTGCAACGTGACGTTTGTGGATGGAGCGAGACATTATGTCCCAGATGTGTTCAATCGGATTCAGGTCCGGGGAACGGGCGGGCCAGTCCATAGCTTCAATGCCTTCATCTTCCAGGAACTGCTGACACACTCCAGACACATGAGGTCTGGCATTGTCGTCCATCAGGAGGAACCCAGGGCCAACCGCACCAGCATATGGTCTCACAAGGGGTCTGAGGATCTCATCTCGGCACCTAATGGCAGTCAGGCTACCTCTTGTGAGCACATGGAGGGCTGTGCGGCCCTCCAAAGAAATGCCACCCCACACCATTACTGACCCACTGCTAAACTGGTCATGCTGAAGGATGTTGCAGCAGATGGCTCTCCATGGTGTCTCCAGACTCTGTCACGTCTGTCACATGTGCTCAGTGTGAACCTGCTTTCATCTGTGAAGAGCACAGGGCGCCAGTGGGGAATTTGCCAATCCTGATGTTCTGTGGCACATGCCAAGCGTCCTGCACGGTGTTGGGCTGTGAGCACAACCCCCATCTGTGGACGTCGGGCCATCAGACCATCCTCATGGAGTCGGTTTCTAACCGTTTGTGCAAACACATGCACATTTGTGGCCTGCTGGAGGTCATTTTGCAGGGCTCTGGCAGTGCTCCTCCTGTTCCTCCTTGCACAAAGGCGGAGGTAGCGGTCCTGCTGCTGGGTTGTTGCCCTCTTACGGCCACCTCCACGTCTCCTGGTGTACTGGCCTGTCTCCTGGTACAGAGCCACTGACAGACACCACAAACCTTCTTGCCACAGCTCACATTGATGTTCCATCCTGGATGAGCTGAACTACCTGAGCCACTTGTGTGGGTTGTAGAGTCCGTCTCATGCTACTACGAGTGTGAAAGCACAACCAACATTCAAAAGTGACCAAAACATCAGCCAGAAAGCATTTGTACTGAGATGTGGTCTGTGGTCCCCACCTGCAGAACCGCTCCTTTATTGAGGGTGTCTTGATAATTGCCAATTTCCATCTGTTGTCTATTCCATTTGCACAGCAGCATGTGAAATTGATTGTCAATCAGTGCTGCTTCCTAAGTGGGCAGTTTGATTTCACAGAAGTTTGATTTACTTGGAGTTATATTCTGTTGTTTAAGTGTTCCCTTTATTTTTTTGAGCAGTGGTATATAGGGGACGTGACCTCCACTGGAGTATAAAACAGGATGTAACTCAGGATCAGTAATGTAATGTATGTACACAGTGACTGCACCAGCAGAATAGCGAGTGCAGCTCTGGAGTATCCCTGTATACAGGAGGCTCCTCCTAGAGGTGGCTGCAGACAGGATCTTATCATGTACAGTACAGACCAAAAGTTTGGACACACCTTCTCAGTTAAAGATTTTTCTGTATTTTCATGACTATGAAAATTGTACATTCACACTGAAGGCATCAAAACTATGAATTAACACATGTGGAATTATATACTTAACAAAAAAGTGTGAAACAACTGAAATTATGTCTTATATTCTAGGTTCTTCAAAGTAGCCACCTTTTGCTTAGATTACTGATTTGCACACTCTTGGCATTCTCTTGATGAGCTTCAAGAGGTAGTCACCGGGAATGGTTTTCCAACAATCTTGAAGGAGTTCCCAGAGATGCTTAGCACTTGTTGGCCCTTTTGCCTTCACTCTGCGGTCCAGCTCACCCCAAACCATCTTGATTGGGTTCAGGCCTGGTGACTGTGGAGGCCAGGTCATCTGGCGTAGCACCCCATTACTCTCCTTCTTGGTCAAATAGCCCTTACACAGCCTGGAGGTGTGTTTGAGGTCATTGTCCTGTTGAAAAATAAATGATGGTCCAACTAAACACAAACCGGATGGAATAGCATGCCGCTGCAAGATGCTGTGGTAGCCATGCTGGTTCAGTATGCCTTCAATTTTGAATAAATCCCCAACAGTGTCACCAGCAAAGCCCCCCCACACCATCACACCTCCTCCTCCATGCTTCACGGTGGGAACCAGGCATGTAGAGTCCATCCATTCACCTTTCCTGCGTCGCACAAAGACACGGTGGTTGGAACCAAAGATCTCAAATTTGGACTCATCAGACCAAAGCACAGATTTCCACTGGTCTAATGTCCATTCCTTGTGTTCTTTAGCCCAAACAAGTCTCTTCTGCTTGTTGCCTGTCCTTAGCAGTGGTTTCCTAGCAGCTATTTTACCATGAAGGCCTGCTGCACAAAGTCTCCTCTTAACAGTTGTTGTAGAGATGTGTCTGCTGCTAGAACTCTGTGTGACATTGACCTGGTCTATAATCTGAGCTGCTGTTAACCTACGATTTCTGAGGCTGGTGACTCGGATAAACTTATCCTCAGAAGCAGAGGTGACTCTTGGTCTTCCTTTCCTGGGGTGGTCCTCATGTGAGCCAGTTTCTTTGTAGAGCTTTATGGTTTTTGCCACTGCACTTGGGGACAATTTCAAAGTTCTCCCAATTTTTTGCACTGACTGACCTTCATTTCTTAAAGTAATGATGGCCACTCGTTTTTCTTTACTTAGCTGCTTTTTTCTTGCCATAATACAAACTCTAACAGTCTATTCAGTAGGACTATCAGCTGTGTATCCACCAGACTTCTGCACAACACAACTGATGGTCCCAACCCCATTTATAAGGCAAGAAATCCCACTTATTAAACCTGACAGGGCACATCTGTGAAGTGAAAACCATTCCCGGTGACTACCTCTTGAAGCTCATCAAGAGAATGCCAAGAGTGTGCAAGGTAAGGAGGCTTATTTGCCGTGCAATGCTCCTCTGGGAATTTAAATATGCAAATTGCCTCTTCTGAGAAAAAGAGGACTTAACTCTATAGCGCAGTATAGGATATACTTGGCACACTCGTAGGGGTCTGATGCAAAAAAGTGTTTATTTTATACATACAGTATTTACACCATTCAAACGGTCGGTCTTTCGCCACCATCCAGCTCCTGTGACCTGCGGTGGATACCGCGTCCTTCTCTCTATCGCCTTCCTCCAGGCTCGATCGGCTGGTCTTGAGCCCTCTATTCAGGATTTCCTGTTATCCTATTTATTTGATGCAATAGTATTTTCAAGGGTCTATGCTTTATACCCTCCTAGCTCTCTATAGAGCACACTGATGAAGGTCCTTGGTAGACCGAAACGTTTGAATGGTGTAAATACTGTATGTATAAAATAAACACTTTTTTGCATCAGACCCCTACGAGTGTGCCAAGTATATCCTATACTACAATTCAAGGTCTGGGCACCTACTTCTTGGGCACCTCCACCCTCGGGCTGTGCTCTTCATCTACTTTACCGCACTTAACTCTATAGCGCATCTGTTGGAAGTAGCGATCCTACAAGTCACAATCAACCCTTTAACGAGGAGGAGCATTGCACGGCGATTGAGCCTCCTTACCTTGACAAGCCAGCTGGTATGTCACTCTCCACAAGGAGAAATGTTACCCCTTAGACCCCAGTCCAGAGCCTCTCACCTAGCCAAATCAGTTCTCATGCTTCGCGCTGACGAGGGCCAACAGCCCGAAACACCATGTCTGCGAATTGAGATACTGATTTGGCTTTTATCCTAAGTCATATTGCACGACTCGTTAGAGGTTTGATTGTGACTTGTAGGATCGCTACTTCCATCAGGTGGCGCTATAGAGTTAAGTCCTCTTTATCTCAGAAGAGGCACTTTGCATAAGAGTGTGCAAAGCAGTCATCAAAGCAAAAGGTGGCTACTTTGAAGAACCTAGAATATAAGACATAAATTCAGTTGTTTCACGCTTTTTTGTTGAGTATATAATTCCACATGTGTTAATTCATAGTTTTGATGCCTTCATTGTGAATGTACAATTTTCATAGTCATGAAAATACAGAAAAATCTTTAAATGAGAAGGTGCGTCCAAACTTTTGGTCTGTACTCTATCTCTGTATACAGGGAGCTCCCCCTAGTGGTGGCTGCAGGCCGGATCTTATCATGTATCTCTGTATACAGGGAGCTCCCCCTAGTGGTGACTGCAGACAGGATCTTATCATGTATCTCTGTATACAGGGAGATCCCCCTAGTGGTGGCTGCAGACAGGATCTTATCATGTATCTCTGTATACAGGGAGCTCCCCCTAGTGGTGACTGCAGACAGGATCTTATCATGTATCTCTGTATACAGGGAGCTCCCCCTAGTGGTCACTACAGACAGGATCTGATCATGTATCTCTGTATACAGGGAGCTCCCCCTAGTGGTGGCTGCAGACAGGATCTTATCATGTATCTCTGTATACAGGGAGCTCCCCCTAGTGGTGACTGCAGACAGGATCTTATCATGTATCTCTGTATACAGGGAGCTCCCCCTAGTGGTGGCTGCAGGCAGGATCTTATCATGTATCTCTGTATACAGGGAGCTCCCCCTAGTGGTGGCTGCAGACAGGATCTTATCATGTATCTCTGTATACAGGGAGCTCCCCCTAGCGGTGACTGCAGACAGGATCTTATCATGTATCTCTGTATACAGGGAGCTCCCCCTAGTGGTGGCTGCAGACAGGATCTTATCATGTATCTCTGTATACAGGGAGCTCCCCCTAGTGGTGGCTGCAGACAGGATCTTATCATGTATCTCTGTATACAGAGAGCTCCCCCTAGTGGTGGATGCAGACAGGATCTTATCATGTATCTCTGTATACAGGGAGCTCCCCCTAGTGGTGGATGCAGACAGGATCTTATCATGTATCTCTGTATACAGGTAGCTCCCCCTAGTGGTGGCTGCAGACAGGATCTTATCATGTATCTCTGTATACAGGGAGCTCCCCCTAGTGGTGGATGCAGACAGGATCTTATCATGTATCTCTGTATACAGGGAGCTCCCCCTAGTGATGGCTGCAGACAGGATCTTATCATGTATCTCTGTATACAGGGAGCTCCCCCTAGTGGTGACTGCAGACAGGATCTTATCATGTATCTCTGTATACAGGGAGCTCCCCCTAGTGGTGACTACAGACAGGATCTTATCATGTATCTCTGTATACAGGTAGCTCCCCCTAGTGGTGGATGCAGACAGGATCTTATCATGTATCTCTGTATACAGGGAGATCCCCCTAGTGGTGGCTGCAGACAGGATCTTATCATGTATCTCTGTATACAGGGAGCTCCCCCTACTGGTGACTGCAGACAGGATCTTATCATGTATCTCTGTATACAGGGAGCTCCCCCTAGTGGTGGCTGCTGACAGGATCTTATGATGTATCTCTGTATACAGGGAGCTCCCCCTAGTGGTGGCTGCAGACAGGATCTTATCATGTATCTCTGTATACAGGGAGCTCCCCCTAGTGGTGGCTGCAGACAGGATCTTATCATGTATCTCTGTATACAGGGAGCTCCCCCTAGTGGAGGCTGCAGACAGGATCTTATCATGTATCTCTGTATACAGGGAGCTCCCCCTAGTGGTGACTGCAGACAGGATCTTATCATGTATCTCTGTATACAGGGAGCTCCCCCTACTGGTGACTGCAGACAGGATCTTATTATGTATCTCTGTATACATGGAGCTCCCCCTAGTGGTGACTGCAGACAGGATATTATCATGTATCTCTGTATACAGGGAGCTCCCCCTAGTGGTGGCTGCAGACAGGATCTTATCATGTATCTCTGTATACAGGGAGCTCCCCCTAGTGGTGGCTGCTGACAGGATCTTATGATGTATCTCTGTATACAGGGAGCTCCCCCTAGTGGTGACTGCAGACAGGATCTTATCATGTATCTCGGTATACAGGGAGCTCCCCCTAGTGGTGGCTGCAGACAGGAGCTTATCATGTATAATAATAATTTTCTTTATTTATATAGCGCCAACATATTCCACAGCGCTTTACAGTTTAACAGTTTCAAACACAACAGTCCTAAGTAACAACGTTAACAATACAATAATAAAGCAAAATAAGACGATCCTGCTCGTGAGAGCTTACAATCTACAATGAGGTGGGGAGATACAAATTACAGGTGTGTATTTACAATGATGTATTTACAATGATGGTCCAGCCATCTTCAGGGAGTGCGGGATAGATGGAGATAGTGAATGGGCTACACACACACAAACATAAAATGTCCTTGATTAGTTAATGTGGTAGGCCGCTCTAAACAAATGTGTTTTGAGCGAGCGCCTAAAACTATGCAGGCCGATAGACAGAAATGAGGGAGGAGATGTAAGGGGGTGCCGCACTGTGCACAGCTTTGTGGGTGAAAACAAGGACTTTGAATTGTATCCTGTAATGAATGGGCAGCCAGTGTAACGACTGGCGAAGAGCGGACAAGTCCGAGTAACGATTAGCCAGATGGACGACCCTGGCTGCTGCATTAAGGATAGACTGGAGAGGGGAAAGTTGAGTGAGGGGAAGGCCAATTAATAGAGTGTTGCAGTAGTCCAGGCGGGAGTGGATCAGGGCGACAGTGAGGGTTTTTGTTGTTTCTATAGTGAGAAAAAGGTGGATTCTAGAGATGTTCTTTAGGTGTAAGTGCAGCGCCCCAGAGTCCTGGTCATTGCAGTAATGTCGCTCTGCCACTAAGGGGAGTGATGTTACGTCTGATTGCACTAAAGAAGTTCACCTGACCAGGTATCACACACACACTCCACACTCCGGCCACCAGGGGGGGTGGCTCTATCTATTAGGCCACTCCTCACACTTGGGTAAAACTGGGGGTTGGACAGGAAGTTAGGAAGAAAGTAGCTGGGAAGAGCTTGAGAGAGGACCTGTCAGGGGTGGGATCCTGGCAGAGCCCTAGGAAAGGATAGAACGTTACGGAGCCGTGCCTGTGCTTGATAGCGGCAGACTCCTAAGAAAGGACAAGAAGCGAGGGGTGTTGTGAAGGAGTGAGAAACGGGAATACAGCAAAAAGGCGATAGAACCAGAAGGAGTCGTGCCTCAAGATCAGCAACATCCTTCTGAGGCGCGTAGCCGGTGGCCGGAACACCGAGAAAGTAAGAGACTTTAAGCATTACTTCAAACCACGGCAGGACAGTCAATTAAAGGTTGGCTGTCTCACCTAAATCACCTAAGCAGACAACGGAGGCAACTGTGGGAGAGGGGCGACTCTAGGGTCCCGGAAGAACTCCAGGCCTACCCGTCATACGGGTGCGTCCTAGCCATATTATCTGGGGGACGGAGAGAAACGAACATCAGACACAGACACAACAGTTGTGAGGACTATCCTGTGGTGCTCAGCAGGGAAGTACTACAACACACAGGCGCTAGAAGGTAGACATTGATTTCCACCTGCAAAGGGAACTCTGGATGTGCCATCGGACCGGCCGGTCTCAGCCAGCCCTGTTAGCAGTGCTCTGGATTGTGGATTCTGAAGCCTACAGTAAAGAGGTAAAGAGACTGCAACCCTGTGTCCTCGTTATTTCATCGCACCATGCACCACTACATCCTTTATTGGATGCCCCTTAGCAGGGTCACGGACCGGGTCTAGCCTCCGTGACAACCCCAGAACTGAGACAGAGAGGCTCGTCACCGAGTACCCCACGGCCCTGCGTCTGGGGGCGCTCCAAACTTGGCGTCACGAACAGGATCTACTTAAGCCTGAAGAATCAGGTCATGTGTGCCTTGGAACTGTGTCTGAATTGTGCTTGAACTGTGATTTATTGCAAAGACTGTGCATTGCTATTACTGCCAAAACTTCCCGCCACAATCCGCCATCGCCCATCACCCACGAAGCTATGGCTCCTCCCTCCATGCGCGGAGCTGGCCAAAAAGGAGCGCGGAACAAGAAAACGTGGTAAAGTGCCGATCCCGGAAGAGGAACCCCGACCTCCAGCAGGTTAGCAAGAGGGAGGGACGGCCATGTCTGAGTCGGGAGGAGCGGAGGTGGCGGTCGCAGCCGTAGACACAGAGGCAGCTCCGGTCCCCGCGGTAGACGTAGCCGCGGGCCTTATACCACCACCGGTTGCCGCAGAGCCTGCCGCCCCCATCAGCCAGCCAGAGACTGCCGCAACTACAACGGCCATAATGCCCTTCTCCATGCCGTACTTTCCTGGGGCGGCCTGGCTCCCGGGATACTCTGGAGAATCACATACATTAACTGACTTTAAAGAGGGGATCTGCAGCCTGCTCGAGTTCTATCCCTTGACAGAGCCTCAGAAAGTTCATATGATAACAGGCCAACTCTTTGGGGCGGCTCTGCGAAAAGTGAAGTCCTGGCCCGCCACGGATAAGGGTACCGCACAGCAGGTTTTTGCAAAACTTAAAGCCACCTTTGACACCCGCACCACTACTGAAATAAAGTTGACTTTCTATGGGTGCAAACAGAGGCCGCAGGATAGCTTACGGGACTATGCCCTTAATATCCAGGAGGCGCTGCGGGCCATCAAGCAGAGTGACCCCGGCAGCATGCAGGATGAGGATAAACTCCTGAAAGAGCGGTTCATTGAGGGGCTCCTGTGCAGTCACCAACGGGGCCAACTGCACTTCCTGGCCATGCAGAATCCAGACCTGACTTTTGCGCAATTCAAGGATAAAGCCATCCAGGCGCTGCAAGAGCGACAGCCCAGCCGTGCGGTGCCTCCCAGGTGTCAAGCCCTTACGTACCACCAGGAGGTGGCGCCAGATGCCCCAGTTGCCGCCGAGGCCGATGCCCAGATCATGGAGGATGACTCCCCTGCAGGACTCTGCTTCCAGATGCAGGAGCTGACCAAGAGCGTTGCTGCCTTAGCCCGGACCGTGCAGTCCCTACAGGAGGCCCCCAAGGAGAAGATCCAGCTGGCCCCCAGACCGGAGGATGTCCCCTGGATGCGACAGAGGAGGACTCCGCCGGCCAGAGGCAGGGATGACGATCGTTTTCATTGGGACGGACGACCTATCTGCCGCCGCTGCCACCAGGTGGGCCACCTTCCAAGGTACTGTCATTTAAACGAGCAACCCCTGGGGCAGAGGGCCAACCCCCAGGAGTAGGACGATCAGGCCCGCAGCATTGGAGAGCCAAATACATTGGAGGGCGACCAGTCCTCCCAATTGTGATCGACGGTATCCCCATGAACGCTTTGCTGGACACCGGTTCCCAGGTGACGACTATGCCTTACATCCTTTATAAACGTTATTGGGAGGACACCGATATTACTCGTGGCCCTGATGATGATTTCACCATAATAGCCAGTAATGGTCAGCATTGCCACAAGTGGGGTATAAAGAGGTCACCATCAAAGTGGGGCGGGTGGAATTGAAGGCCCAAGGGATTGTAATTGTTGATACTGACCGCCGTGAATGTAATCCCATGATGACCATCGGTACCAATGTTATAGAAAATTGTCTTGCAGAAGTTATTGTCTTGTTACAACATGTAGCAGAAACAGCTGGCTACAGTGAGCAACGTGCCCTGCAAAAAGAAATCAGAGCTCTGATGCAGAGACAGCAGGTAGAGCTGACTGGTGGTGAAATTGGTCGTGTCACAGTGAGTGATTCAAACCCCATTGCGATACCCCCCAGGAGCGAAATGTTAATATGGTGTCGGGCAGCCATAGGCCTCAGGGGTAAAGACTATCAGGCCCTGGTAGAACCAGTATACTCAGACAATAGGCCTACTCTCCTAACAGCCAGGGGGGTGGTTGACGTCTGCAAGGGGAGGGTGCCAGTACGTGTCCTTAACTGTGGGGAGGAGGAGGTCCATCTCACCAAATATGCCACGCTCGCCAAACTGTTTACTGTCAATAATAGTGTGATACAAACACCTGGACCCTTGGTCCCATCCAACCCGGCGGAGGACAACGGTTCTGCAGGGCACCCGAAAGATTGGTGTCGGGAATTGCATGTGGGCACTGACTCTACCCCATCCCACCAGAAACAGGGGGCCTACAGGGTGGTTCATGAGTACGAGCGAGTATTTAGCAAACACCCCCTAGATTTTGGGCAGGTGAAAGGGATCCAACATCATATCCCCACAGGAGATCATCGACCCATAAAAGAGAGATACCGTCCTGTACCCCCAGCTCATTATCAGTGTGCCAAAGACATGTTGCGAGAAATGAAGGAGGCTGGGGTAGTGAGAGACAGTTGTAGCCCCTGGGCAGCTCCATTAGTCCTCGTTAAGAAGAAAGACGGCACAATGAGGATGTGTGTTGATTATAGGCAGTTGAATCGCATTACACATAAGGATGCATACCCACTGCCCAGGATAGAGGAGTCCCTGGCTGCCCTAAAGTCTGCTAACTACTTCTCTACCTTGGATCTCACCAGTGGGTACTGGGAGGTTCCCGTGGCGGAGGAGGACAAGGAGAAGACGGCCTTCACGACGCCGATGGGTCTCTGCGAATTCAACTACATGCCCTTCGGATTGTGCAATGCCCCGGGGACGTTCCAGAGGATGATGGAGTGCTGTTTGGGACACAAGAATTTTGAAACCGTACTGCTGTATCTGGACGATGTCATTGTCTTCTCTAAGACCTATGAAGACCATCTGAAGCACCTGGCCGAGGTGTTTGAAGCCTTGTCCAACATTGGCTTAAAGGTGAAACCTTCCAAATGCCATCTGCTGAAACCCAAAGTGCAGTACCTGGGCCATGTGGTGAGTGCTGAAGGAGTGGCCCCAGACCCCGACAAGGTTACGGTGATTCAGGACTGGCCGAAACCCAGCAACCTCCATGAAGTCCGGCAGTTCCTCGGGCTGGTAGGTTATTACCAGAGATTCATTAAAGACTTCACCAAGAAGGCCACTCCATTGCAAGACCTGTTGGTGGGCCAATCCAAGAAGACCAAGGGAAAGAATACCCCATTTGATTGGAACGAGGGGCTAGAAGGATCATTCACTTGTTTGAAGATGGTGCTGACGGAAGAAGAGGTACTGGCCTACCCTGAATATGATCAACCGTTTGTACTGTATACGGATGCCAGCAACGTAGGACTGGGAGCCGTGTTGTCCCAGGTCCAGAAAGGCAAGGAGAGGGTAATCGCTTACGCCAGCAGGAAGCTTCGTCCCACGGAAAGGAACCCTGACAACTACAGTTCCTTTAAGCTGGAATTCCTTGCCATCGTCTGGGCAGTGACGGAGAGGTTCAAGCACTACCTGGCCTCGGCGAAATTCACCGTCTTCACGGATAACAATCCGCTGACGCACTTGGACACAGCCAAGCTCGGGGCCTTGGAACAGCGGTGGATGGCCCGATTGTCCAATTACGACTTTACCATCAAGTACCGGGCAGGACGCAAGAATGCGAATGCTGATGCCTTGTCCCAGATGCCTAATTTGCCAGAAATGGAGGAGGACCTGGAGGCACTTGAAGAGGTAGAGCTGCCCGCTTTCCATCGTCCCAAAGCCACTCAGTGCTCCCATCGTGTGAAGAATCGGCACAAAACCAAACAGGATACCACGCTGAATCCCCTACCCCACCACGGATGGGCAGAGACCCAAGATGGTGACCTCGCGGTCCGTCGGGTGAAAGAGCTCCTGACGCAGGCAGGTTGGCATCCTGGCCCAGATGACCCACAAGAGACGCAACAGCTGTGGAAGGGGAGAAGCAAACTGTTCATTCACGATTGCAAGCTGTGCCAAAGAAGTGTCAACCCGCGCACTCATGAATTCATATGGCAGATAGTGGTCCCAAGGCAAGATGCGCCAATGGTTCTGGGGGCATACCACGATGGGACCGGACACTTCGGGTGGAGGAAGTTAGAGAGGCTACTCCGAGAGAGATTCTACTGGATTGGCATGAAGAGAGCCATCGAGAAGTGGTGTCGAGAGTGTGGCCCATGGAGCCTACGCAGGAAGGACCGTGACAGCCAACGGGCTCCTTTGCAGCCTATCATCACCAAACGGCCACTCGAACTGGTCGCACTAGACCATGTGAAGGTGACACCTAGCCGGTCAGGCTATATTTATGCTCTTACCATCGTGGATCACTACTCCAGATTCCTGGTGATTGTACCTGTCAAGGATCTAACGGCCAGGACGGCCGCCAAAACCTTCCAGCAGTACTTCTGCAGGCCCCATGGGTATCCGGAGAAGGTACTGACCGATCAGGGACCAGCGTTTGAGGCGGAGGTGTTCCAGGAGTTCTGCAACCTGTACGGGTGTAAGAAGATCAGAACCACACCGTACCATCCACAAACCAACGGGATGTGTGAGAAGATGAACCAAATGGTGATCGTCTTACTGAAAACCTTGCCTGTGGAGGAGCGGAACTTGTGGCCAACAAAACTGCCTGACCTGGTAGACATGTACAACCACATCCCAGTAAATTCCACCAATTGCACTCCGGCGTACCTGATGCGAGGAAGGTCTAGCAAGTTACCTGTTGATCTAGACATGGGGGTCCTAACTCCCGAAGATACCTCGCCGGATGCAGATTGGGATACAGAAAGGCAGCAAAGGTACCGCAAAGTACAGGAATGCGTGGAAAGAAATCTCACTCAAGCCAGACAGAAACAAGACAGGGACTACAACCAGCATGACCCTGCGATTCCCTTGTCGCCCGGTGAGCAAGTACTCAAGCGGAAGAGGAGGCTACACAAGCTTGACGACCAATGGGAAGCGGAACCGTATACCATCCTGCCGTCCGATTTTGACAACACAAAGGTCTGCCTCATCAGCAAGGATGGAGGAGAAACCTCCACGGCAATATCCAGGGACCACCTCAAGATATGCCCTGATAAGTTAAGAGAGAGGGAAGCAGATCCAAGAACCTCTCCACCTGTCGAAGAGGAGAAGATGATACACACTGTTCTTGGCGATTTTCCCCAGTCGTGGACTCAAATAAACCAGGCTATCGTGGTGCCTGTCCTAACATTTCGTCAGCCGAATCCGCCTGAACTAAATGTTGTACCAGATCATCCTGACCCGCAATCACTGCAGACCCCACCAGAAGATGCCATGCCAAATGTGGGACCAGCGGGTCCTCCCTCTGCTATCGGCGAGCCTGCCGTACCCACTGTTGGTAGCAGCAGCCCTGAGAGCCCCAACATGCCGGTACTACCCAGACTCACTAGAAGCGTAGCTAGAAGGCAGTGCACTACACCAGCGGTAGCAAGCGTAGCGGGCCCTGTTAGGCCAATAGCAACCCCTGCGCTGCGGAGGTCTACACGTAGCACCAAGAATCAAACTCCACTTCGCTACAAAACTTGGAGGTATTAACGAAAGTTGCTATTTGGTTAAGAATGTTTGTGTAAATATCTGTGTTACAGGTTTAAAAATGGACAATGGGGTAGTGGACAGTGAATTGCTCCAAAACTTTCAAAGGGGACCCCTTTGTTTACCCGGGGTCCCCGTGGTTTCAACTATTGAACTGGGAGTCATGAACTGTGCATGGCCAAACTTTTGCAACGTTCAAGCGTCCTCACCTCCCATAAAGGGAAGCACTGTTATATGTTCACTTGTTCATAGCATTTGCTTGTTTATAGTGTTTCAAAATTTTGTGTGTTTTCTAATAACATGTAATGTTGTTTTTCTTTTCCCAGTCCGGGAGTACTGGATTTAACCGGGGGGGAATGCAGCGCCCCAGAGTCCTGGTCGTTTCAGTAATGTCGCTCTGCCACTAAGGGGAGTGATGTTACGTCTGATTGCACTAAAGAAGTTCACCTGACCAGGTATCACACACACACTCCACACTCCGGCCACCAGGGGGGGTGGCTCTATCTATTAGGCCACTCCTTACACTTGGGTAAAACTGGGGGTTGGACAGGAAGTTAGGAAGAAAGTAGCTGGGAAGAGCTGGAGAGAGGACCTGTCAGGGGTGGGAACCTGGCAGAGCCCTAGGAAAGGATAGATCGTTACAGAGCCGTGCCTGTGCTTGATAGCGGCAGACTCCTGAGAAAGGACAAGAAGCAAGGGGTGTTGTGAAGGAGTGAGAAACGGGAATACAGCAAAAAGGCGATAGAACCAGAAGGAGTCGTGCCTCAAGATCAGCAACATCCTTCTGAGGCGCGTAGCCGGTGGCCGGAACGCCGAGAAAGTAAGAGACTTTAAGCATTACTTCAAACCACGGCAGGACAGTCAATTATAGGTTGGCTGTCTCACCTAAATCACCTAAGCAGACAACGGAGGCAACTGTGGGAGAGGGGCGACTCTAGGGTCCCGGAAGAACTCCAGGCCTACCCGTCATACGGGCGCGTCCTAGCCATATTATCTGGGGGACGGAGAGAAACGAACATCAGACACAGACACAACAGTTGTGAGGACTATCCCGTGGTGCTCAGCAGGGAAGTACTATAACACACAGGGTGCTCGAAGATAGACACTGATTTCCACCTGCAAAGGGAACTCTGGATGTGCCTTCGGACCGGCCGGTCTCAGCCAGCCCTGTTAGCAGTGCTCTGGATTGTGGATCCTGAAGCCTATAGTAAAGAGGTAAAGAGACTGCAACCCTGTGTCCTCGTTATTTCATCGCACCACGCACCACTACATCCTTTATTGGACGCCCCTTAGCAGGGTCACGGACTGGGTCTAGCCACCGCGACAACCCCAGAACTGAGACAGAGAGGCTCGATACCGAGTACCCCGCGGCCCTGCGTCTGGGGGCGCTCCAAACGTGGCACGAGCGGGCAAGAGATTGTATATGGGATGTGAAGGAGAGATCGGAGTCAAACATAACACCCAGACAGCGCGCCTGCTGCCGGACTGTTATTATGGTGACACCCATGGAGAGGGAAATGTCAGATTTAGGGAGGTTAGTAGATGGTGGGAGCAGAAGAAGTTCAGTTTTGGAGAGGTTGAGTTTCAGATAGAGAGCGGACATGATGTCAGAGACTGCGGACAGACAGTCAGTGGCGTTCTGTAGTACAGCGGGGGTAAGGTCAGGGAATGACGTGTATAGTTGTGTGTCATCAGCATAAAGATGGTACTGAAAGCCAAATCTGCTGATGGTCTGTCCAATTGGAGCTGTATAGAGGGAGAAGAGAAGGGGGCCAAGGACTGAGCCCTGAGGTACCCCGACAGTGAGAGGAAGAGGAGATGAAGTGGAGCCAGAGAACAAAACACTGAAGGAGCGTTCAGAAAGGTAGGAGGAGAACCAGGAGAGAGCAGTGTCCTTGATGCCTAGTGACTGGAGCCTAGAGAGTAGGAGAGGGTGGTCAACAGTGTCGAAAGCTGCAGAAAGATCGAGGAGAATGAGCAGAGAGTGGTCACCATTACATTTTGCTGTCAGAAGGTCATTGGTCACCTTGATGAGTGCAGTTTCTGCCGAATGTAGGGGGCGGAAACCGGACTGTGAAGGGTCTAGGAGGGAATGAGTGGAGAGGTAACGGGTAAGGCGGGAGTATCACGACGCTTATCTTCGTGACGCTTAGCTTCTGGGACGCTTGCGTGCACCCCCACATGCGTGCACCCCTAAGGATGTTTCTAAATTTATAGTCCAGACTGCTGGGTCAGAAGAGATGGATTGTGGGAACTGGTTGAGGATAATTTAGCAGCTGGGGTCAGCACACCAGGGGTGTTTTTTTTTTTTTTTTTTAAGCCTGGTAACATTTATTTTAACACCTTCCACCAGATAAGATCTACACTGATCCCAGTCATGGATATGCAACAGTGAGTTTTAAGTATAATGCACCAAATGAATTATACCAATGAATTAGCAAACACATTAAATTATGTTTCTAGATGGTAAAGCAGCAGATGACAGACAGCAGACAGCAAGCAGAGGTGGGAAGTTATATCAATAGAATATATTGCAGCAGATGAGACAGCAAGCAGAGGTGGGAACTTATACCATTAGATACCATGTATCTCTGTATACAGGTAGCTCCCTCTAGTGGTGGCTGCAGACAGGATCTTATCATGTATCTCTGTATACAGGGAGCTCCCCCTAGTGGTGACTGCAGACAGGATCTTATCATGTATCTCTGTATACAGAGAGCTCCCCCTAGTGGTGGCTGCAGACAGGATCTTATCATGTATATCTGTATACAGGGAGCTCCCCCTAGTGGTGGCTGCAGACAGGATCTTATCATGTATCTCTGTATACAGGGAGCTCCCCCTAGTGGTGGCTGCAGACAGGATCTTATCATGTATCTCTGTATACAGGGAGCTCCCCCTAGTGGTGACTGCAGAGAGGATCTTATCATGTATCTCTGTATACAGGGAGCTCCCCCTAGTGGTGACTGCAGACAGGATCTTATCATGTATCTCTGTATACAGAGAGCTCCCCATAGTGGTGGATGCAGACAGGATCTTATCATGTATCTCTGTATACAGGGAGCTCCCCCTAGTGGTGGCTGCAGACAGGATCTTATCATGTATCTCTGTATACAGGGAGCTCCCCCTAGTGGTGACTGCAGACAGGACCTTATCATGTATCTCTGTATACAGGGAGCTCCCCCTAGTGGTGGCTGCAGACAGGATCTTATCATGTATCTCTGTATACCGGGAGCTCCCCCTAGTGGTGGCTGCAGACAGGATCTTATCATGTATCTCTGTATACAGGGAGCTCCCCCTAGGGGTGGCTGCAGACAGGATCTTATCATGTATCTCTGTATACAGGGAGCTCCCCTTAGTGGTGACTACAGACAGGATCTTATCATGTATCTCTGTATACAGGGAGCTCCCCCTAGTGGTGACTGCAGAGAGGATCTTATCATGTATCTCTGTATACAGGGAGCTCCCCCTAGTGGTGGCTGCAGACAGGATCTTATCATGTATCTCTGTATACAGGGAGCTCCCCCTAGTGGTGACTGCAGACAGGATCTTATCATGTATCTCTGTATACAGGGAGCTCCCCCTAGTGGTGGCTGCAGACAGGATCTTATCATGTATCTCTGTATACAGGGAGCTCCCCCTAGTGGTGACTGCAGACAGGATCTTATCATGTATCTCTGTATACAGAGAGCTCCCCCTAGTGGTGGCTGCAGACAGGATCTTATCATGTATCTCTGTATACAGGGAGCTCCCCCTAGTGGTGACTGCAGAGAGGATCTTATCATGTATCTCTGTATACAGGGAGCTCCCCCTAGTGGTGGCTGCAGTCAGAATCATATCATGTATCTCTGTATACAGGGAGCTCCCCCTAGTGGTGGATGCAGACAGGATCTTATCATGTATCTCTGTATACAGGGAGCTCCCCCTAGTGGTGACTGCAGACAGGATCTTATGTATCTCTGTATACAGGGAGCTCCCCCTAGTGGTGACTGCAGAGAGGATCTTATCATGTATCTCTGTATACAGGGAGCTCCCCCTAGTGGTGGCTGCAGACAGGATCTTATCTTGTATCTCTGTATACAGGGAGCTCCCCCTAGTGGTGGCTGTAGACAGGATCTTATCATGTATCTCTTTATACAGGGAGCTCCCCCTAGTGGTGGCTGCAGACAGGATCTTATCATGTATCTCTGTATACAGGGAGCTCCCCCTAGTGGTGACTGCAGAGAGGATCTTATCATGTATCTCTGTATACAGGGAGCTCCCCCTAATGGTGACTGCAGACAGGATCTTATCATGTATCTCTGTATACAGGGAGCTCCCCCTAGTGGTGACTGCAGAGAGGATCTTATCATGTATCTCTGTATACAGGGAGCTCCCCCTAGTGGTGACTGCAGACATAATGTTATCATGTATCTCTGTATACAGGGAGCTCCCCCTAGTGGTGGCTGCAGACAGGATCTTATCATGTATCTCTTTATACAGGGAGCTCCCCCTAGTGGTGACTGCAGACAGGATCTTATCATGTATCTCTGTATATAGGGAGCTCCCCCTAGTGGTGACTGCAGACATAATGTTATCATGTATCTCTGTATACAGGGAGCTCCCCCTAGTGGTGACTGCAGACATAATCTTATCATGTATCTCTTTATACAGGGAGCTCCCCCTAGTGGTGGCTGCAGACAGGATCTTATCATGTATCTCTGTATACAGGGAGCTCCCCCTAGTGGTGGCTGCAGACAGGATCTTATCATGTATCTCTGTATACAGGGAGCTCCCCCTAGTGGTGGCTGCAGACAGGATCTTATCATGTATCTCTGTATACAGGGAGCTCCCCCTAGTGGTGGCTGTAGGTAAATACAATTGTAATTATATTATGAAGCTGTAGGTATGACATTGATAATTTGTATGTTATTGAATTAGTCTGATTGGCGGGTGGATAATACGAGTCTTATTCCGGCTCTGATGCTCATTTTATGGCGCCTGCATTCTCCTCTTTTCCTATGTACTTCTTGTTGATTTTGCAGCTTCAGTACATTTTTTTTCTCGGTCAGGCAGGGTTCAGAGTATCATATATAATCCCCTCCCACAGCTGACAGTGCTCACAGCCGTTCCTTTATATCCAGGTGAGGCGAGGCTTTCCGTCACTGACAGCATGGCCCTGACACAGGACACCCGCGTCCCCCTGAACGATGGGAACACCATGCCTATCATAGGACTGGGCACCTACGCCTCCCCTGATGTAAGTCACAGTGTGTCTGATCGTAGGGGGGCAGCTGTATGTGTGCAGCGATATGGCAGCATAGTTCATGCAAAATAAAAAATAAATAAAGGGAAGTTAAATAAAAGCAATCTGATATGCATGCAGAAGCGTAGCTGGGTTTTTGGCTCAGGGCGGCGAAGCTTCTGAGTGGCCCCTAACAGGTAACCTTGAATACAGCTCGATGACGCGCCCTAATAGTGGAGGAGAACCTCAGCAGATGACCGCGCTGTTACTGATCATAATCTCTATATAAAGACCAACACTGATATTACCGCCATATGGTCAGTGGTAGATACCAGCCATACAGAACATATAACAGATCACAGCACAGTTACAGATAATCACTTACCGCTGATGTTCTCTCTAATGGAATCGTTCACTTTTCACGTCTTTTCCATCTGGCTCAGACCGACATGACAACTTCTTCCAGCCAGGACTCGTCTGCAGAGAATACAACAAAGACACATTTCACTTCTCATATTCCAGCCCTATCACAATCTATCTCCAACCTGCACAAACTCCTCATCCTGCTGATACCCCAATACTGAGCCGCTGCTGCCGTATGTGACCCTATTACTGCCCCTGATACCCCAATACTGAGCCGCTGCTGCTGTATGTGTCCCTATTACTGCCCATGATACCCCAATACTGAGCCGCTGCTGCCGTATGTGACCCTATTACTGCCCATGATACCCCAATACTGAGCCGCTGCTGCCGTATGTGTCCCTATTACTGCACCTGATACCCCAATACTGAGCCTCTGCTGCCGTATGTGTCCCTATTACTGCACCTGATACCCCAATACTGAGCCTCTGCTGCCGTATGTGTCCCTATTACTGCACCTGATACCCCAATACTGAGCCTCTGCTGCCGTATGTGTCCCTATTACTGCACTTGATACCCCAATACTGAGCCGCTGCTGCCGTATGTGTCCCTATTACTACACCTGATACCCCAATACTGAGCCTCTGCTGCCGTATGTGTCCCTATTACTGCACCTGATACCCCAATACTGAGCCGCTGCTGCCGTATGTGTCCCTATTACTGCCCCTGATACCCCAATACTGAGCCGCTGCTGCCGTATGTGTCCCTATTACTGCCCCTGATACCCCAATACTGAGCCACTGCTGCCGTATGTGTCCCTATTACTGCCACTCATACCCCAATACTGAGCCGCTGCTGCCATATGTGACCCTATTACTACACCTGATACCCCAATACTGAGCCGCTGCTGCCATATGTGACCCTATTACTGCCCCTGATACCCCAATACTGAGCCGCTGCTGCCGTATGTGTCCCTATTACTGCACCTGATACCCCAATACTGAGCCGCTGCTGCCATATGTGACCCTATTACTGCCCCTGATACCCCAATACTGAGCCGCTGCTGCCGTATGTGACCCTATTACTGCACCTGATACCCCAATACTGAGCCGCTGCTGCCATATGTGACCCTATTACTGCCCCTGATACCCCAATACTGAGCCGCTGCTGCCGTATGTGTCCCTATTACTGCACCTGATACCCCAATACTGAGCCGCTGCTGCCATATGTGACCCTATTACTGCCCCTGATACCCCAATACTGAGCCGCTGCTGCCGTATGTGTCCCTATTACTGCCACTCATACCCCAATACTGAGCCGCTGCTGCCGTATGTGTCCCTATTACTGCCCCTGATACCCCAATACTGAGCCGCTGCTGCCATATGTGACCCTATTACTGCCCCTGATACCCCAATACTGAGCCGCTGCTGCCGTATGTGTCCCTATTACTGCCACTCATACCCCAATACTGAGCCTCTGCTGCCGTATGTGTCCCTATTACTGCACCTGATACCCCAATACTGAGCCGCTGCTGCCGTATGTGTCCCTATTACTGCACCTGATACCTCAATACTGAGCCGCTGTTGCCGTATGTGTCCTTATTACTGCACCTGATACCCAATACTGAGCCGCTGCTGCCGTATGTGTCCCTATTACTGCCCCTGATACCCCAATACTGAGCCGCTGCTGCTGTATGTGTCCTTATTACTGCACCTGATACCCCAATACTGAGCCTCTGCCGTATGTGTCCCTATTACTGCACCTGATACCCCAATACTGAGCCACTGCTGCCGTATGTGTCCCTATTACTGCCCGATACCCCAATACTGAGCCGCTGCTGCCGTATGTGTCCCTATTACTACACCTGATACCCCAATACTGAGCCGCTGCTGCCGTATGTGTCCCTATTACTGCACCTGATACCCCAATACTGAGCCACTGCTGCCGTATGTGTCCCTATTACTGCCCCTGATACCCCAATACTGAGCCTCTGCTGCCGTATGTGTCCCTATTACTGCACCTGATACCCCAATACTGAGCCTCTGCTGCCATATGTGTCCCTATTACTGCCACTCATACCCCAATACTGAGCCGCTGCTGCCGTATGTGTCCCTATTACTGCCCCTGATACCCCAATACTGAGCCTCTGCTGCCGTATGTGTCCCTATTACTGCACCTGATACCCCAATACTGAGCCGCTGCTGCCGTATGTGTCCGTATTACTGCCCCTGATACCCCAATACTGAACCGCTGCTGCCGTATGTGTCCCTATTACTGCACCTGATGCCCCAATACTGAGCCACTGCTGCCGTATGTGCCCCTATTACTGCACCTGATACCCCAATACTGAGCCGCTGCTGCCGTATGTGTCCCTATTACTGCACCTGATGCCCCAATACTGAGCCACTGCTGCCGTATGTGTCCCTATTACTGCACCTGATACCCCAATACTGAGCCTCTGCCGTATGTGTCCCTATTACTGCACCTGATACCCCAATACTGAGCCGCTGCTGCCGTATGTGACCCTATTATTGCACCTGATACCCCAATACTGAGCCTCTGCTGCCGTATGTGTCCCTATTACTGCACCTGATACCCCAATACTGAGCCGCTGCTGCCGTATGTGACCCTATTACTGCACCTGATACCCCAATACTGAGCCGCTGCTGCCGTATGTGTCCCTATTACTGTACCTGATACCCCAATACTGAGCCGCTGCTGCCATATGTGACCCTATTACTGCCCCTGATACCCCAATACTGAGCCGCTGCTGCCGTATGTGACCCTATTACTGCACCTGATACCCCAATACTGAGCCGCTGCTGCCATATGTGACCCTATTACTGCCCCTGATACCCCAATACTGAGCCGCTGCTGCCGTATGTGTCCCTATTACTGCCCCTGATACCCCAATACTGAGCCTCTGCCGTATGTGTCCCTATTACTGCACCTGATACCCCAATACTGAGCCGCTGCTGCCGTATGTGACCCTATTACTGCCCCTGATACCCCAATACTGAGCCGCTGCTGCTGTATGTGTCCTTATTACTGCCCCTGATACCCCAATACTGAGCCGCTGCTGCCGTATGTGTCCCTATTACTGCACCTGATACCCCAATACTGAACCGCTGCTGCCGTATGTGTCCCTATTACTACACCTGATACCCCAATACTGAGCCTCTGCTGCCGTATGTGTCCCTATTAATGCCCCTTATACCCCAATACTGAGCCTCTGCTGCCATATGTGTCCCTATTACTGCCCCTTATATCCCAATACTGAGCCTCTGCTGCCGTATGTGTCCCTATTACTGCGCCTGCTGTGTGATTCTCTGTGCCTTCTAAATTCTAAAGCACCCCTCTATAATATAGTAATACTGGGTGCAAGCGCCCTAGAAAACAGTGCCCATATTTTGCCCCCTAGAAAGTAATATTGCCCTGTGTGCCCCTTTGATAGTCACAGTAACCTGAGTTCCCCTATGACAATAAGTGCCCACTTTACATTTAATAATTCACTGGCCAACAGTGAAAATGTTTCTGAAATGAAAATAGCTGGTTTGTAATAATTTTAGCATCCTAAAAACGAATATGTTACTTAAAAATCATTATTAGCTCTTGTTGCTGAGATACAGGTCATTTAAGATTATTATGCAGGAAAATAGGGAAATTTTGAATTTTCAACAAATGTGTATTGGTAAACCTGATTACAGACCTGTTGAACCAATGTCAGCCATTTTATAAATTGTGTCTGCATAGTTTGTACTAATTGAAGTCTCTTTCTCTTGTTGCAGTAATTTTGTGGAGAGAATTTACACTTTGAAAATGCCTCGTAAATGTGCAAATATTGTTAACAATTTTTGTTACGTGTGTGGTTATGTGACATTTGCCAACCAAAGAAGACCAATTACTCCACTTGTGAAGACTGCTTACCATCATTACTTTGCTTATACGTGGCACTTAAATACGTGGCACTTATACGTGGCACTTAAATACGTGGCACTTATATACGTGGCATTTTGAGACCTATAATTTTTCCACATTTTGGTCCACAGAGTCATGTGAGGTCTTGTTTTTTGCGGGACGAGTTGACGTTTTTATTGGTAACATTTTCGGACACGTGACCATTTTTTATCACTTTTTATTCCGTTTTTTGTGAGGCAGAATAACCAAAAACCAGCTATTCATGAATTTCTTTATACCGTTCTGCGTTTGGTAAAATTGATAAAGCAGTTTTATTCGTCGGGTCAGTACGATTACAGCGATACCTCATTTATATCATTTTTTAATGTTTTGGCGCTTTTATACGATAAAAACTATTTTATAGAAAAAATAATTATTTTGGCATCGCTTTATTCTGAGGACTATAACTTTTTTATTTTTTTGCTGATGATGCTGTATGGCGGCTTGTTTTTTGCGGGACAAGATGACGTTTTCAGCGGTACCATGGTTATTTATATCCATCTTTTTGATCGCGTGTTATTCCACTTTTTGTTCGGCGGTATGGTAATAAAGCGTTGTTTTTTGCCTCGTTTTTTTTTTTTTTTTCTTACGGTGTTTACTGAAGGGGTTAACTAGTGGGACAGTTTTATAGGTTGGGTCGTTACGGACGCGGCGATACTAAATATGTGTACTGTACTGTGCAATTTATACTCTTGTAATGAATTCTTCTCGCTACCTACAGCACATACTTCCATGGCGTGTATCTAAAAAACGAGAGCTAATTAAACAATTCTGTGGGTATATTTGAGTTTCTCGACCCAAAATTAGTAATATTTGCCTATTTTCATCAAAGAAACATAAAAAAAGTTGTTTTTTGTTGGCCTGTGTAATGACTCGAGTCTCCCCTGTACAGCTCCCCTATACACAGTATGATGCTCTCTTATACACAGTATACTGACCCCTTAGTAGCCCCCAAACTGTTTGATGGCCCCTTCACTGTAATCCCCACACTGTACGATGGCCCACTAGATGGTCGCCATATAGTATAATGCACCAGATAGTCCTCAATATAGTATAATGCACTCCCCATAGGCAGACTCTATATCACGAGGCAGCACCCATAGGCAGACCCTGTAGTATAAGACAGTACCCCTATAGGCAGACCCTGTAAGTATAAGACAGTACTCCCATAGGCAGACCCTGTTGTATAAGACAATACCCCCATAGGCAGACCCTGTAGTATAAGGCAGCACCCCATAGGCAGATCCTGTAGTGTAAGGCAGCACCCCCATAAGCAGACACTGTAGTATAAGACATTACCCCTATAGGCAGACCCTGTAAGTATAAGACAGTACTCCCATAGGCAGACCCTGTTGTATAAGACAATACCCCCATCGGCAGGCCCTGTAGTATAAGGCAGCACCCCATAGGCAGATCCTGTAGTATAAGACAGTACCCCTATAGGCAGACCCTGTAAGTATAAGACAGCACCCCCATAGGCAGACCCTGTAGTATAAGACAGCACCCCCATAGGCAGACTCTGTAGTATAAATGCCGATACAGCTGACCTTGCGGTGACGGGCGGGGGGCCCACTGCTGGCACTGGGTGCCCCCACCTGCTCAGATCGATTCTCCCTGCCCTGCCGCAATTACAGTTATGGTAGCGTAGCTCCGGGTAGGCCCCCTCAGAGCACCGGGCCCGGGGCACCCGCACCCTCTGCCCTCCCCGGTAGCTTCGCTACTGTATGTATTAGAAGGTGACATATTTGTTTTCTGAGTTGTTGTTTATCTTTTTAGTTATTTTTATTTATTTTTTTACTTTTTCTTAATTTGTTTTATTTCATTTAAGTTTTTCATGCTTTTTCTTCTTCTTTAGGTCCCAAAAATTCTCGGAGAAGAAGCCACAAAAACGGCCATCGATCTTGGCTACCGGCACATTGACTGCGCTTACATCTACGGAAATGAAGTTCAGATCGGGAACGCCATCCGGGCCAAAATATCTGACGGCGTCGTCAGGAGGGAGGACGTGTTCTATACGGGGAAGGTGAAGGGAAGAGCTGATGCCTCTCTATATGAATGGGGCTTTCTATACTTTCTGCATTGATTTCTATATTGAATTATTTGCTCATTCAAGAACTCATGAGTCATTCATACATTAATAAATGTATATATTAAATAATTGGGGTTTTTTGGTAAATTATTTTCGCTTTTCTTTACTTTTTTTTACTTTTTTTAGTAAATTATTCTCATTTCTCATTTATCTTTATATTCAGCTACTTATTTTTCCTTTTTACTATTTAATTCTCTATTCATTTTTAAAATCATGTATTCATTCATTCTTTCATTTATTCATTCATTCACTCCTTCGTTCATAGTCTTTTCCTTTAATTTTTTCACTTTATTTTTTACTTTTACGTTTTTTAATTTTTATTTTATTTGTATTTTTTTACTTTATTTTTTAATTTTCACTTTATTTTTTATTTATTTTTGATTCTTGCTTCTACTTTATTTTTTATTTTATTTTTATTCAGTTTTATTTGTAATTTCTGCATTTTTTAATATTTATTTATTTTATGTATTTACGTTGTAATTTTTTGTCTTTAATTCATTTGTGTTTTTTATCCGTGTATGCATGTAATAAATTATTAAGAATTAATTTATTTATTTACTTCTTTTTTTTTTTAGCTCTGGTGTACATATTTTTCACCTGAACTTGTCCGCAAGGGTCTAGAAAAATCTCTGCAAGATCTCCAGTTGGATTACCTGGACCTGTTTATCATGCACTGGCCTTTCTCTCTGAAGGTAGGGGACAAATTCCCATTTATTGACAGACTTGATAATAGTGACACCTACAGGTTGTACGAGGAAAAACAGGTAAGATTAAGGAAATGATCGGGGGTTTCTGCTCTTCAGCCCACAGGAGCCGAGGAACCCAGCAACCCGGATAAACCTTTCATCTATGATGACGTCGACTTCTTGGCTACTTGGGAGGTTCGTTATTGATTGAAGCCTTTATATCACTTAATATTTACAACATCACCACCCCTAACTGTATGGTTGTGTCGGGTATTGCAGTACAATATGATTGAAATCTCTTCTGTCTGCATGTATGCTGTTCATGAGAGACATCAAAGCAGTTAGTTTCCACCCACCAGCTCAGAGACAACTTAGAAGTAGCCCGTGGAATGGTGAGTAAAAAGAGTGGGGGAGTGTAGGGAGGTGGACAAGGCTAACGGTCCCTCCTGCGTTTCTGGGCTGGAACAGTCAGGACTGTCACCATTATTCCGGGGGGAAGAGTTTTCTGACCAGAGCAGGCCAGGACACCTGACTGGTGGGGGCGGGTCCGAGATAAATAGCTTTGTACGCGGGAAGACAGGGCTTTTGGTGGAGAACCAGCGTGTGTGCACAGAGACGGTTGACTCCCTCTCGACTTACCCACGCCAGCTGTCACGCCATCATACCCGGTTAGCAAATCTGTCCTGACTGACGACACACAGCCCAAAGAGACTTCCGACCGGTACGGAGTGCATAGCATCGTTCCACTGACCACCGCGGAGGCACCGCTCAGCCATATCCCTGCCCACAGAGAACCAGCCTGCTCCTGTGGCTGCGACCGCTGGACTGTGTACTTCTTCTGCGGCCTTGTCTACTGAACTGTTTGCTTCATCCGCTGTGCCATGGACCTACACCTCTACAACATCTCATGACCGGACCAGGAGACCACGTGCCGAAGGACCCAGAGGATTCACCACCGCAAGAAGACAGTGCATCGCCTTTCTGCGGGACCGGATTGGAGACATCTCATGCCACCTGTGGTGCCACCGAGGTATCTTCCAGCCACCTTCCATCAAGGCCCAGAGACTGATAAGTTAAACTGTTGTTATCTTTTTTATAGTACCCCCCTGCTTGACCTACTATTGTTTTACATAAATAAATACCTGTTAACCCTTGCCCTGCCTCCTCTGTGTCACTGCATCCTACGCACCTGCTAGCATCCTACACTTGGCGTAGTCAGCAAGATGCAGTCCAATAGCATGCAGGCGCAGATCAAGCAGTTGGGGGTGGCCCCAGGACCAGCATTTCACTGGAGGCCATGCTAAGTAATTTGCCAAAATTCACGGGGAGCAACACTATGCTGTGGAGCTGGACTGAACGCATTAGAGGCACGATGAGAATGCACCCCATGACCCCTGTGCTGGATGCTGAGGTGGCTATCATGGCACTGGATGGGGAATCCAGGGATTCAGTGATGTTGCGGACCCCCAGAGACCGAGATACCTTCAATAAGGTGTTGCAGATCTTGGAGGAGACACTCAGAGACCCCACAGAAGTAGGGGAACTGAGGACATGTCTGTTTTAGCAGAACACAGAGGGAGGGGGAGACCGTAACCCAATATATGAATGCATAACAGGAGTTACACACTGCTATTGTTAGAAAGGATGGTATGGGGGTAGGTCCCACAGGCATAATGTTACGAGACCTGTTAGTGACTGGTTTACGAGACGTGCTGACAAAACAAGCCCTGCGAGAGCGTTTGCGAGTAAACCCCGAATGACTTTCCCTGAGGTAGGGAATGAGGCACGCATGTGTGAACAGGAGCAGGGGGTGACAGTTCCGGTGGGGAAGGTCCAGAGTGTGGGGGTGTCTGTAAACGCCATTGCTGAACCCCAATGAGTGGAAGAACTCAGGAAAGAACTTGTGAGCGTGAAGGAAGAACTGGCCGACATAAAGAAGAAAGCAGAGGCTACTAACAACCCACCAGAGGTCAGGGAAGGCCCGGAACCTCACTGTTGAGTGCACCCACTGAGGAAGAGTGACGGCTCGCCGCCCATTAAACTAGAGGGCTACGAGCTGTGGGGACGCCGCCCGGAGCCAGAACAGCTGAGGAAGAGTAGTGGAAGTCCCGCAAGTTTAATGTCAACATGCCCCCTGGTATGGGCAGAGATGGATGGATGTGCAGTGCAATGCCTGGTGGACACGGGCTCGCAGGTGACAATGATGCCAGAAGCTTACTTCTGGTGACATTTTCCCAGAGTGAAATGGCCTGAATGGGGTCCTGTGACAAAGTTAATGGCGGCCAACCAACTGCCCATCCTGGTCGCTGGGGTGGTATGGATGCAAGTATCTATCTGTGGGAAAGAGCTGGGATGGAAAGGCGTGGTATTGACACAGGGAGAAGTGAGTAATGGACCCACCGTCACCTTGGGGATGAATGTGCTGAAGAAGTTCGGAAGCCTTTTCATCAGGTAGCCCTCTAACGAGATTCTAAAACAGTGGGGCCCGTATACCCCCAAAGAAGAATTTTTCAACAACTAGCACGAGTGGCCCAAGTCCAAGAGTCTAGCTGTGTGGGAGGACTGTTGGGAAAAGTAATTGTCCTTGCCTCCACCAAACGTTTTCTTCCACCAGGACAAACGGTACTGTCTCTGCCTATTCATGCCTGTGGAGGGGGTTGAGGTCCATTGAACCATCTTCTTCAGAACAACTACCTACGGAACTCGTAGTGGCGCATATGTTAGCCATTGTACGAGAAGGGACTGTTCCTGTACGGTGCATTAATTTAGGAGGCCAGGACATTACCGTTGTTCCCAGAAGTGTGGTGGCCCGAGTAATGAATCCACCTGAAGTAATAATATCCCCCCAAACAGTACAACTGGAAATAGAACCTGAGGGCCTCTGGACTCTGTCCATTTCAGTGCCAGAACCTCATTACATCGAAGAGGGCTGACCCATACTGGAACAAATGCGGGCTGAGTTGACCGAACTCACACACACCCATGTGCAACAGGTAGAAGCTCTGTTGGGGAGGTATGAAGATGTTTTTGCCCTCCTCGAAGATGATTTTGGTTGCACCATGGCCATTATACATGAAATACCAACTGGGAGCACCGCGCCCATAAGAGAGCGTTACAGACAAATTCCCCCACAGTTATACCAGGAAGTAGGGTTGAGCGAAACGGGTCGGCCATTTTCAGAAGTCGCCGACTTTTGGCAAAGTCGGGTTTCATGAAACCCAACCCGACCCCTGTGTGGGGTCGGCCATGAGGTCGGCGATCTTCTGAATCTGGTATCGGAATTCCGATACCGAGTTCCGATATGTTTGCGATATCAGAAATCGGTATCGGAATCCACATTTAAGTGTAAAATAAAGAATTAAAATAAAAAATATTGATATACTCACCTCTCCGGAGGCCCCTGGACATCGCCGCTGGTAACCGGCAGCCTTCTTTGCTTAAAATGAGCGCGTTTACGGCCTTAGATGACGTCACGGCTTCTGATTGGTCGCGGCCGCTCATGTGACCGCCACGCGACCAATCACAAGCCGTGATGTAATTCTCAGGTCCTAAATTCCTAATTCTAGGAATTTAGGACCTGAGAATTACGTCACGGCTTGTGATTGGTCGCGTGGCGGTCACATGGGCGGCTGCAACCAATCACAAGCCGTGACGTCATCTAAGGTCCTGAACGCGCTCATTCTTAAGAAGGAAGGCTGCCGGAAAGAAGCAGGGCGCGTCCGAGGGTGAGTATATACCTAATAGGAATATACTCACCCTCGGCTTCTTTCCGGCAGCCTTCCTTCCTAAGAATGAGCGCGTTCAGGGCCTTAGATGACGTCACGGCTTGTGATTGGTCGCGGCCGCCCATGTGACCGCCACGCGACCAATCACAAGCCGTGACGTAATTCTCAGGTCCTAAATTCCTAGAATTAGGAATTTAGGACCTGAGAATTACGTCACGGCTTGTGATTGGTCGCGTGGCGGTCACATGAGCGGCACGCGACCAATCAGAAGCCGTGACGTCATGGAAGGCCCTGAACGCGCTCATTTTAAGCAAAGAAGGCTGCCGGTTACCAGCGGTGATGTCCAGGGGCCTCCGGACGGGTGAGTATATCAATATTTTTTATTTTAATTCTTTATTTTACACATTAATATGGATCCCAGGGCCTGAAGGAGAGTTTCCTCTCCTTCAGACCCTGGGAACCATAGTATCCCATTGCACTGCATTGGGTTTCATGTTTCGGCCGACCCCAACCCCGACTTTTTTATAGGATCGGCCGATTTCGCTCGACCCGACTTTTGAGAAAGTCGGGTTTCGTGAAACCCGACCCGATCCTATAAAAATAAAAGTCGCTCAACCCTACCAGGAAGTAAAGAGCATGTTGAACCAGATGTGGCAGGCCAGCGTAATTAGGGAAAGCCAGAGTCCGTGGGCTGCCCCAATTGTGTTAGTGCGGAAGAAAGACAGCACCTTGCGTTTTTGTGTGGATTACCGAAAGTTCAACGCCTGTGCTGTGGGAGACTCATACCCATTACCCCGGATTGAAGAGTCCCTATCTGCTCTGGGAAAAGCCAGGTTCTTCTCTACATTGGACCTCGCCAGTGGCTACTGGCAAGTACCCATGTCTGAACAAGATCGAGCAAAGCCCGCCTTTATTCTTCCCATGGGCTTTTACGAGTTCAATCGAATGACGTTCGGCTTAGCCAACGCTCCCGGAACTTTTCAACTTCTCATGGAGAGGTGCCTGGGGGATTTGAATTTTGAATCCACGCTCAGCTACCTGGACGACATTATAGTCTATGCGGCTTCATTTGACGAACAC
The DNA here is from genome assembly GCF_051348905.1 of Ranitomeya variabilis. Taxonomy (NCBI): domain Eukaryota; kingdom Metazoa; phylum Chordata; class Amphibia; order Anura; family Dendrobatidae; genus Ranitomeya; species Ranitomeya variabilis. The sequence goes on along the minus strand of NC_135236.1, from coordinate 674,071,731 downwards.
CTGCAGCGCTTAAAAAAAGCTAAAGGTGAAGCCTCAAAAATGCCATTTATTTCGCACGCAGGTTAAATACTTGGGCCATGTCGTTTCCACTGAAGGAGTGGAGCCCTCTAGAGAAAAGGTCGCTGTGATTCAAGACTGGCCCACTCCAGAGACCGTACAGGATGTCCGGGCATTCCTGGGACTGACCGGATATTACAGGCACTTCGTGAAGAACTTTGCTCGATGGGCAAAGTCTTTACTGGAGCTGTTGAAAAAGGTACCTTGGGGTGCCAAGAATTGAAGATCTGCTGAAAGGAGTTCCAGGAAGAGGCCTTTCAGGACCTCAAGAGAGCACCCACAGAAGCTCCTGTCTTGGCTTATGCGGATTTCTCACAACCGTTCATTCTCTACACCGACGGAAGACTGCTGAGACTTGGGGCTGTGTTGTCACAGATGCAGGACGGAAGAAAAAGGGTGATCGCTTACGCGAGCCGTTCCCTTCACAATTCCGAGCGCAATCCGAACAATTACAGTTCTTTCAAGTTGAAGCTGCTGGTGTTGGTGTGGGCTATGACGGAGAAATTAGCTGAATATTTATCTGGCTCTGAAGTGTTGGTGCGCACTGATAACAACCCCCTGACACACCTGGAAAATGCGAGACTGGGGGCTCTGGAGCAGCGATGGGTGGCCAGAATGGCAAAGTGTTGCTATAAGATTGCCTATAAAATGGGGCAGAAAATACTCATGCCGATGCCCTGTCCAGAAGGAGGAGTGCCAAACCAGAGCTGGACAGGGATGAAGAACTGGAAGATGACAAAATCCCTAAATTGCTGAGACCCGCCAGGGCGGTGGTGGCAACGCAAGAGCAGATACACACCTCAGCCCAGGAAGGCGCACTGGGACGTACCCAGGATGAGTGGGTTCAGCTTCAACAAGAAGATAGTGAACTAGGCTTGTTAAGACGGTAAGTGACTTCTCAGAGACTCCCCAGCTCGACAGAAAGAGGTACTTTGTCTCCTGAGCTGTTACGGATCCTTGTGGGAACAACTTCGGATGAAGAATGGTTTACTGTATCGGAAAGCACAATTGCGGACTGAGCCGAGCATGACCTGGCATGTACTAGACTCAACAGCTTTGTTATCTGAAATTGCCATTGCTGCGCACAAGCAAGGGGACCGCTTTGGTCCAGAAAAGACCTTCCAATGGTTACAACGATTCATCACCCCCCAGCTGAAGACAAAAGTGGAAGAGGCCTGTAGAACGTGCCGAACATGTAAACTGGCTAAGCCACCAGAGCAAAGAGCTCCTGTCCAGTCCATTGTAACCTCCACCCCCTTGGAACTCTTGATGATAGACTATCTGACCATCCCAGCCCATCAGGGCTATGAGCATTGCCTGGTGATGGTGGACCACTTTACAAAATTTGCGTGGTGACTGCGACTCAGGATCAGACTGCAGAGTCCGCTGAATACGCAATCTGCAAGAACTTCATACAACTCTATGGATGTCCGAACAGGATTCACTCTGATCAGGGAGCCTGATTTTTGGGGAGAGTAATGGATGAGCTACATTGCATTTACCGGATCGACAAGTCCCGCACTACACTATACCACCCTCAAGGTAATGGCGCCTGTGAACGATTTAACCGCACGCTAATTCAAACTCTGGAAGAAGATCAAAAGGCCCGGTGGCCTGAATATGTTTCTGAACTGGTGTGGATATATAATAAATGAGTACATCGAACTACGAGATATACGCCTTACTTCCTCCTGTTTGGTCGAGATGGAAAGGGAATCTCTGAGTTGGCATTGGATCCAGAAGAGGACTACCCACGGACAGGGGTGTCCTCCTGGGTTCGGGAACATCGACATCAGCTGCAAACCTTACATCAGTTGGTCCAGACTAGATTACAGGAGCTAGAACATGCAGAGAAGATCCCATCTGGAGAAACAGAGTTTCAAGTAGGAGACCGTGTCTTAGTGCTGGAGAAGCGTCCTCAGGACAAGCTGGAAAATCCGTATCGGGTGCAGAGGAGAGTTAGTCCTGAGGGACCTGTGTATGAAGTCCAGCCTGAGGGAAAAGAGGATGCCCCCACTCGAACTCTTCACCAGAATATGCTCTGACTATATCTATCTAAAAACCGTGTCCGAGTAGAAAAGGAGTCTGAGACCCCCGAGACGATCCATACGCCAGTAGAAGAAGAGGACGAAGAAGGGGTGCAGAATTGAGCTCCAGGGGCTACAAGAGGTTAGAACCAGAGGATACAGGCTCACCCATGGCTCTTCCCCCACGGCTGGATTCTGCTCCACAAGTGAACTCCACTACTGCTCCTAATCTGTGGCGCTCCGAACGAACAACGGCTGGTAAGCCCCCCCAAACGCTATGATCAAGAACATTTTGTCTGACAACAAACCATACAGAAGAAGAGACAGTCACGCACTCCTCGAAGAGTCTCGCCCATAGAATGGTGAGCAAAAAGAGTGGGGGAGTGTAGGGAGGTCGACCAGGCTGACAGTCCCTCCTGCGTGTCTGGGCTGGAACTGTTGAGACTGTCATCATTATTCCAGGGGAAAGAGTTTTCTGACCGAAGCAGGTCAGGACACCAGACTGGTGGGGGCGGGTCCGAGATAAATAGCGGTGTGCGTGGGAAGATTCGGCTTTTGGCGCCGGGGAACCAGCGTGTGAGCACAGAGATGGTTGACTCCCTCTCGACTTACCCACGCCAGCTATCGGAGCCATCATACCCGGTTAGCAAATCCATCCTGACTGACGACACACAGCCCAGAGAGACCTCTGCACCGTACAGTGACCGGTGCAGAGTGCATCCACTGACCACCACGGAGGCACCTCTCAGCCATATCCCTGCGGTGCCCAATGAAAACCGGCCTGCTTCTGTGGCTGCGACCGCTGGACTGTGTACTTCTTTTGCGGTCTTTTCTACTGAATTGTTTGCTTCGTCTGCTGTGCCGTGGACTTACACCTCTACAACATCTCATGCCCGTACCAGGAGACCACGTGCCAAAGGACCCGGAGGATTCACCACCGCAAGGAGACAGTGCATCGCCTTTCTGCGGGACCGGATCGGAGACATCTCGCGCCGCCTGCAGCGCCACCGAGGGATCTTCCAGCCACCTTCCACCAATGCCCAGAGACTGATAAGTTAAACTGTTGTTACCTTTATTATAGTACCCCCCTGCTTGACCTACTATTGTTTTACATAAAAAAAAACCTGTTAACCCTTCCTCTGCCTCCTGTGTGTCACTACATCCTACGCACCTACTAGCATCCTACATGGCCACCAATTGAAATAGTAAAGAATGCTGCCTCCAAATGACGGCCCACACTCACACCAATGAACGCTAATCTGACTGCAGGTCCTGGAGTCGTGCAAGGAGGACGGTCTGGTGAAGTCCATTGGTGTCTCCAACTTCAACAGGAGGCAACTGGAACGTCTCCTGAGCAAACCAGGACTGAAGTACAAGCCGGTCTGTAACCAGGTAAGACGTAGAGAAGGACAATGACATTCGGGGTACAGGATAATGACACTGACACTGGGGATACAGACCAGTGACAGATACATATACACATATATCCTGTGTACACATGTGCTCTGCTCTTTACACATTCGTCGCCTTTTATGTATTTTTGCACTTAGAACGTTTTATAACTTTCCAGTTAATGATTAACGCTAATACTGTAATTACTTATAAGCGACCACACTGTTTGTTCTATTCAAAATCTTTTCATCTTAAAAGGAAAGCACTGAGAGCCTCCATGTACCCACAACCATAGCTGTGACTGATGTTAGCAGCCTCACACATTTTAAAGTGACAGTTAATTTTATTCTTTATCATGCAGTATATAATTACTGTTATCAAAGTTCTCAGCATACTGCTGCATCTCCCAGATTTAAACACAGAAGAGTGAAAAATAGAGAGTCACAAACCAAAATGAGAAAGTGATGTTGCTTTCTAGTAGGTGTTTTATTTCGCCTGTGTGCTGGTTTCACAGCTACACTGCTCAGTACGGCTACATAATGACCTCCATACATGTGCGATATATTTAGAGGGGAGCAGGAATCCCTCATATCTGCATTTACTGTTTATGGGACACATGGGACTGGTGATTAGGACCAATACTTACAATATTGTCCTATGGATGACAGGTGGAGTGTCACGTATATTTGAGTCAGAGTAAGCTGTTGGCGTATTGTAAATCCAAGGATATTGTCCTGGTGGCGTACAGCGTGCTGGGGTCCCACCGAGACAAGAACTGGTAAGTGTCACGGCGTACATATCATTATTTCTCTGTATACCATTACTGACATTGATGCCATTTATAGGGTAGACTTGAGCACTCCTGTGCTGCTTGAAGACCCAGTCCTGGCCCAGGTGGCAGCAAAATACAACCGTTCTCCAGCAGAGGTCGCTATGCGCTACATCCTCCAGAAGGGCATTGTGGTATTGGCCAAAAGTTTCACTGCAGAACGCCTGAAACAAAACCTTGGGGTAACTACCATATCCTATATACTTATTATCCTGCAATATTGCCTGGAAAGCTTTAAAAAATGTATATTGAAGAAAAAACATTTTGGTGTTTATTTTATTTAATGGTTTTTTATGTGACCAAATCTAAAGAAAAAAACTGAAATATTCCACTTTTTAACATAACCTATGAGGCACACACACAAAGCAGACCTGTACTGCTACTACAGGTCATGTGGTTCAATTTTCACCTTTGCTGTGTAGATTGGAACAGGGGCAGCAGAGTCATCTCAGTCATTATCTTTAAAGGTCAAAGCTATCAGAGTTTATTTCATTTTCATTAGAGGATGGAAAAATCATATTAATCTCTATCAGAGGTCAGGTGTTATGCCTGTGTAACACTCACTTGGGAAAACAAGTAACATACTAAAATACTGCAACGGACCCTTCCGGCTCCTGTACAGACTAGAGATCCTGACCCCACAGTCCCTAGTGGTTCATTCAAGAGCAGAGATAGCTCTAACCACAGGCAAGAAGATGGCAGCTTGGAACTAAACTGCCTAAAAGGTCATCAAGTTGCTTCACATTCCTCCTAAAGAATCAGAGTGCAGAGCAGAGTGTGAATTACCTACAAGAGGGAAAGTGTGCTGAACAAAGGAAAGATCCCAGAGTGAGTAAAGTAAATATCGAAGTACTAAATAAAGAATAAAGCAGGTATTGTTAAACAATGTACTGCCTCCTTCCTAGAGATAAAAAGAAGATAGGGGCAAAGTATAGCAAAGAAGCAGCAAAGCGATAACTGTTTTCTGGGAGCACACAGACTGGGTCCAAACATCCATAAAATGTCAGACCATCCAAATGAAACTATCACCAGCAGGGGGACAGAATATGAAGCTGCACCCAAAAGGTGATAGGCAGGCAAATGAATATGCCTGTTTTAAGCTACACAGGCTGCAGCCAGAAGAGCAGAAACAATACACCAAAAGAAAAGGTGTGTCTCATGTGGCTCAAAGCAGAAAGAAGCCGATTAGAGAACACAAGCTCCAGGGATGAAATCCAGCAGAATGACAATAGTAGATCAAGACTTCTGATAATTGTTAGATGTGGCAGTCAGCACAGATGTCTTATTATTATTAGAGGGTGGGGTCAGTAGAGTAATTTCATTATTATTAGAGGGTGGGGTCACCAGAGTCATTTCATTATTATTAGAGGGTAGGGTCAGCAGAGTCATCTCATTATCATTAGAGGACAGGTCAGTAGAGTCATCTCATGATTAGTAGAGGACAGTGTCAACAGAGTCATCTCGTTATTATTAGAGGGTGAGGTCTGCCGAGTCATCTTGTTATTATTAGAGGACAGGGTCAGCAGAGTCATCTCAATATTATAAGAGGGTGGGGTCAGTAGAGTCATCTCATGATCAGTAGAGGACAGAGTCATCTTGTAATTATTAGAGGGTGAGGTCTGCAGAGTCATATTATTAGAGGGTAGGGTCAGCAGAGTCATCTCGTTATCATTAGAGGGTGAGGTCTGCAGATTCATCTTGTTATTATTAGAGGACAGGGTCAGCAGAGTCCTCTCAATACTATGAGAGGGTGGGGTCAGCAGAGTCATCTCACTATTATTAGAGGGTGGGGTCAGCAGGGTCATCTCATGATGATTAGGGGATAGGGTCAGCAGAGTCATCTAATCATCTTTAAAGTGCAGGGTCAACAAAGTCCTTATCATGACAGGGTAGGGTCACTAGAGACATCTTACCTTTCCCAACAGAACAACGGGCCCTATTTTTCCTGGAGACGCTATCAATCTATGGACACTTTTCCGTCCATTATCTCCCATTCATAGCAGCTGCCATAAAGCACCTCCCCCCGCCGTCCCGCCTGTACACTAACCGGACATCTTCTCTTTATCAGGTTTTCGATTTTGAACTGACGTCTGAAGACATGAAAGCTCTAGAAGAGCTGGATAAAAACCTACGTTATGGAGTGTTTAAGGAGTAAGTTGTCCCTTAGAGAGTCCCAGAGAACAGGACAAATCTTCCATTGCAGACCTACAGCATGATGATTTTTTATAATGATGATTTATTGTTTTTTTATTATTCTTTATTTATTTATTTTATGTTCTTTTTTTTCTCCAGAATGAAAGATCACCCTGAATATCCCTTCCATGACGAGTACTGAGGAGCGAATGTCTGGTTATAACAGCAGATTTCAATAAAACCAATTCTATATATTGAAGGCAAAGTCATAACATCTTATCATGTGACCAATAAATTAAACAAAAAATAAATTTAAAAAAACGCTCTCTCTTTTCTATTTTCGTTTGTGGCATCACATGAAAAGAATATGGAACACAGAACCAAAGATTTCATTTATTATTAATAATAATAATCATTTTTATTCATTTTACACAAACTTTACTCTGGTCTTTAAAGAGACTCTGTAACCTCAAAAATGCACCTTACACTGCACAATTATATAGGGGAAGTGTAATCCACTAGTGAGTGCAGCTCTGAAGTATAATACAGGATGTAACTCAGGATCAGTAATGTAATGTATGTACACAGTGGCTGCACCAGCAGAATAGTGAGTGCAGCTCTGGGGTATAATACAGGATGTAACTCAGGATCAGTAATGTAATGTATGTACACAGTGACTGCACCAGCAGAATAGTGAGTGCAGCTCTGGAGTATAATACAGGATGTAGCTCAGGATCAGTAATGTATGTACACAGTGACTGCACCAGCAGAATAGTGAGTGCAGCTCTGGAGTATAATACAGGATGTAACTCAGGATCAGTAATGTAATGTATGTACACAGTGGCTGCACCAGCAGAATAGTGAGTGCAGCTCTGGGGTATAATACAGGATGTAACTCAGGATCAGTAATGTAATGTATGTACACAGTGACTGCACCAGCAGAATAGTGAGTGCAGCTCTGGAGTATAATACAGGATGTAACTCAGGATCAGTAATGTAATGTATGTACACAGTGACTGCACCAGCAGAATAGTGAGTGCAGCTCTGGAGTATAATACAGGATGTAACTCAGGATCAGTAATGTAATGTATGTACACAGTGACTGCACCAGCAGAATAGTGAGTGCAGCTCTGGAGTATAATACAGGATGTAACTCAGGATCAGTAATGTAATGTATGTACACAGTGGCTGCACCAGCAGAATAGTGAGTGCAGCTCTGGGGTATAATACAGGATGTAACTCAGGATCAGTAATGTAATGTATGTACACAGTGACTGCACCAGCAGAATAGTGAGTGCAGCTCTGGAGTATAATACAGGATGTAACTCAGGATCAGTAATGTAATGTATGTACACAGTGACTGCACCAGCAGAATAGTGAGTGCAGCTCTTGGGTATAATACAGGATGTAACTCAGGATCAGTAATGTAATGTATGTACACAGAGACTGCACCAGCAGAATAGTGAGTGCAGCTCTGGAGTATAATACAGGATGTAACTCAGGATCAGTAATGTATGTACACAGTGACTGCACCAGCAGAATAGTGAGTGCAGCTCTGGAGTGTAATACAGGATGTAACTCAGGATCAGTAATGTAATGTATGTACACAGTGACTGCACCAGCAGAATAGTGAGTGCAGCTCTGGGGTATAATACAGGAGGTAACTCAGGATCAGTAATGTAATGTATGTACACAGTGACTGCACCAGCAGAATAGTGAGTGCAGCTCTGGAGTATAATACAGGATGTAACTCAGGATCAGTAATGTAATGTATGTACACAGTGACTGCACCAGCAGAATAGTGAGTGCAGCTCTGGGGTATAATACAGGATGTAACTCAGGATCAGTAATGTAAAGTATGTACACAGTGACTGCACCAGCAGAATAGTGAGTGCAGCTCTGGGGTATAATACAGGATGTAATGTAATGTAATGTATGTACACAGTGACTGCACCAGCAGAATAGTGAGTGCAGCTCTGCTCAGCTGCTGCTCATTGTCCTAATTGTGGGTGCGGTCGCTGCTGAACCTGCTGTGTGCTCCTGAGCTCCTGGGAACCACCACCTCTCCGCCTGGGGACCTGCTCTCTCTCTTACCCAGGGAGGGAGTGGGTTTCCTGGGATGAATGAGGGGGCCAAGTCCCAGGCTTCTGCTTCCCGGACCAGGCTGGCGGGGGGCAGAAGGAACCAGCAACCAGCCTGCACATCAGAAGATTCGGGGGTGAGACGCTCCACCAGGAGTCGCAGCAATGTGGCTCCTACTCCCCACAGGTCTGCAGAGACCCAGAGAAGCCGCAAGGCTTCCATGGAGGAGAAGCCTGCTAGCATGCAGGATGGCGGTCCTTCCGGAGGAAAGCTGAGTGCTCACGGAGGTGAGTCCGACCTCACTGAGGAGGGTTGGGCGCTGCAGAGACCCCGGGAGTCTGTGTCCACCTATGCCTCCCGGGTCATGAGCCACCTTCGTGAGTACGAAGATGCGAGTAAGACACTGAGAAGGCTGCGGGAGGAGCTGCGCTGCACAAGCGCAAAAGCTGCAGGCGCCTCCAGACCCAGGAAGACGCAATTCCAGGCGGAGGTAAAGATCCTGAAACTTGAAATTAATGACCTGGAGGTAAGAAAAGCATTTATTCGTGAAAAAAGTGGACCATTTAAAGAAAAGCTTATAAATGAAGACTGATTTAGAGAAATGGCTGATAACAGAGAGCAAAGGCAGATGGGGCTGCAGCCTGGGAGCCAGGTGGATGATGATGATGAGAAGGAGGATGACCAGCAGAAAGCCCCACCTGGCAGCCTGCTTAGTCACTCACAGGCCACGTGCAGCGAGCTCCCTGCTGGACAGGCGACAATGACATCTCTTCGCAGTTCTGCTGGCTCTGGGGAGGACAGTGACAACATCAGCCAGGGAGGGGCACTAATGGCAGAGATCAAGCTCCTGGAGTCCCCAGTGTGCCTTCAGAACTTCCATCTTGGTGATGATTTACCAGAGGAGGCACCTGGGGGCCAGAAAAAAAAGGCAAAGAAAACCACCAAGCCAAAGCTGCAGGAAGCGGTAAGCTATGTGTATGCCCCCCTCCCTGTACCCCCTGAGTCGGCTGCAGGGTCAGCTCGCTGTATAAGCCCCATTGCCCAGCCCAGCCCGGGTTCTGCTGTGGATCCGTTGCAAAGGCACGGGGAGATTACAAAGCACGGTAGTGAGGCGCAGAGCTCTGTCTCTGCTTGTAGTAGCAGGGACGTAGCAGCAGGTGCATCAGCCGAGAGGCTGGACAGTGAGGGCGGCCCGGCGGCAGGCGAAAAATCAGGCCACGACACTGTGGTGCGCTCCCCAGTGGGAGGGGGGAGCAGCCCGGTGTCAGGGGCAGCTCCGGTAGCCTCGGTGCCCCTGAATGCTGTTGCCGCTGATCACTTAGTTGAGAAGCGGCGGCAGTGTGAGGGGGTTACCGGGGCTGGGCGTTCTGGTCCTCCCACTAAAGTCCTGTTCTGTGTTGGCGTCGCTGGTCAACATGATGCTGATATGAAGGATCAGCGGCGCGCCACAGCGGCGAAAGATCAGCGGCGCCTGGTGTCAGCAGTAAAGCAGCAGAAAATATCATCTGATGATGCGGAGGGCACACGTAAGACCAGGGGTGAGGTCACCTCCAGTTCTGTGGAGGAGACTCATCCCCTTGTGCCTGATGATGCGGAGGTCAAAGTGTCACCCCCTGTTGTCACTGGTCCAGCAGGAGTGAATGTGGTGGTGGGTATGGATGAGGAAAAGTCTTTGTCTAGTGGTGTGGTTGCTGGTTTGGTAGAGGGTGAGGGGGTTATGGAGGTGGGTAATGGTGATGCTGTTGGTGTGGATGTGGTCACTGGTCCGGTTGCCCCCCCGGTGGTGGCAGCACCTGTCAGGAGTTTTGCCGCTGTCACCTCCGGGGGAAATAGGGCATCCTCCTCGTCTCTGGGCTCTGGGGACGGCATGTTGCAACGGCGTCTCCTGGAGGCTCTAAAGAAGGGAGAGAGATCACTAATGGTAGAGGGTCGAGAGGTTGATCTATCCTTCTGGATAGAGAGGCATGGCCTCGGGGCCTTCCGAGAGCAAAGAGGGGGGGATACAGTGTGGTCCCTCCCAACAGCTGGGCCAGGTAGTGTGCGTAGGAATGTGGTCCGTCTTCGGTGGAGGGGCAGTGATGCGTGTCCTCCAAGGTCTAAAGTTGTGGAGCTCCTGCTGAAGATGGGCTTCAAGGCGATTGACATCTATGCCTTGATACATCCCTATTCCACACCTGAGTTTTATGTCAGCTTTGTTCGGCCGGAGGGGCTTGAGCTCTTCTGCTCGAACTATGAGTTGGCAAAAAATGAGCCTGGCTGGCGAGACTTTACCGTTCAGGTGGTGTCTCGCCAAAACCAAGTCAAGAAAGTGACCGTGATGACTTGTAACGAGTCGCTTTCTTGTTACGACATCATGACGTGGCTTGGCCGGTATGGAGAGGTGGTAGAAATGCCAAAGAAAAACCGTGACGAGTTTGGTATCTGGTCAGGGGCCTGGACGTTTATGGTAAAACTTAAGCGTTCAGGGGGTACGGTTGCCCACATACCATCATCTGCCTTCCTGGGTAGGGATCGTATCCTGGTCTTCTACCAGGGGCAACCGAAGCTCTGTCACAGGTGCGGCGACCCCACACACTTCAGCGCAAACTGCACTGTGCAGAAGTGTGCATTGTGTGGGGATATTGGCCATCTTGCTGCATCTTGTGTGGAGATTAGGTGCCACCTGTGTGGTGAGTTAGGTCACCCATTCAGCCGTTGTCCTCGCTCTTTCGCTAACGCAGTCGTGACCCCGGTGGGAGAAAGCCGTGAGGCTGATTCTGCTGGGGAAGGGACTAGCAGGGGTGAGGGAGCTGAGGGGCCAAGGAAGAAAAGCAATAAAAAGACACCTGCCCAGCTAAGGCGTCTAGACAAGCGCAGACAGGATAGGGAGCTGGGCAAGCCTCGGGCTACTGGGGCGGCTCCTGTCCTGGTCACCAGTCTTGCTGCTGAGGCCCCGAGGGATGATGAGTTGGATGAGGTCAGGAGGATCCACAGGGAGGAAAGTGCCACTGCCTCAGAGTCCTCCCATTATGAAAGTATGGATGAGGATTATAGGCAGTGGCTAGAGAACAAGCGTAAGCTCGGCACCAAAAAGAAGAGAAAGAAGGGAGATAAAAAATCTTCTCCCGCTCTGACCAAGGTACCTAAGGAAGGAAAAACCGACTCCCCTCTGGTTGGTCTTTCTAACCAGTTCCAAGCCCTTGAAAACATCTCTTCCTCTGAGGAGGAAGCTGAGGGTGAGGTTCTGGCTTCGGCGGGGCTCACAGGGGACGCCGAGTCTCCTTCTTCGGGGAATTTAAGATCCTTGGAGGGAGGGACTGGCCCAGAGTCCGGAGACGAGGACGATAAAAATAAAAACACATGGGAATGGATACCTCATTGTCATTAAAGAGGGGGAAGGATTCCTCCTCTGAGGCAGAGGATAAGGGTAGTGGGAAAAAGAAAGCCATCTAACTCAATCACCAATGATGGCGGAACCCACTCCGTTGACGCTGGCGTCCATTAATGTCGCCAGCATAAAGTCAAATACAGCTAGATTTGTGGCCTTTGATTTTCTCAGCCGGGTTGAAGCTGACATTTTCTTTTTGCAAGAGACCAGGCTGCCAAACATGGCAGATGTGTTTAAAGCTAAGAGGGAGTGGAGACTCGGGCCCTCCTATTGGTCTCTTGCGGCCGAGCCGTATAGCGGAGTGGCAGTCCTTTTTACCGCACCGGTGGAATGCCGACGGGTTATTGAGTTAGTGTAATAACGTGCAGGTACTGAGTATGTCACCACGGAACAGGCAGACCAACAGTTGAGGGGTTTAATAACAGGAATTAGGTTCTCCTCGCAGGGAGGAAGCAATGGAAAATAACTAGCAATAAAACAATGCAAGAATACGGGAGTTAAACAATAACACAGAATTAAGCAGGATTTCTTGAGAAAAGAACACTTATCAGTCTCATGAGGACTTGCTTGGAGGGTCGCCTTCTCCAACGTAGGCGCCGAGAATAAGTGGCACTTGTCGTCCCTCTGTGGTCCGTGAGCAGAGTAGTCTCTGAAAGCCTGCTGCCTGGGGTTTCGGGAGTTAATGTGGTATGCACAGGCTCTGAGTCTTTAACTTTTATAGCACAGCCAGAAAATCAGGGCTCCGCACGGTTGTCTCTGTACCAGGAAAACAAGGGGCTCTGCACTGTTAAGTCTCTGTACCAGGAGTCAGGGGCCATGGTGTAGTAGTCTCTCAACGGGTCTCAAAGCGCCCCCCTAAAGTCACAGCAGAGTCCGCTTTAAATACTCACTGGATGCAGCCTTTCTGGGCAGTCTCTACAAGATGCAGTCTTTCTGGGCAGTCTCTACAAGATGCAGTCTTTCTGGACAGTCTCTTTCTCTCTCTCTTCTGGAGCGCAGCTGCACCCGGCTCTGCACGCTGCTCTGCAAGCTGCTCTCTCCCCTGCATGCGTCCCTTTCCCGCTCTCAGGCTGCTTCTTCCCTCCTGTCCCAGTCTACAAGTCTCTCCCCTAGGGAACCTGCGGCACAGCTCAAAGGTTCCGGGCACAGAGCCGAGAAGGTAACCGCCCCCAGACTCTTCTGGTGCTTTTAACTCCTTACATTCCCCCCCTCTTTCTGCTCGCCATTCCACGGGCGAGATCTTCAGGAGCTCCTGTTGGCAATCTTCTAGTCCTTGCACAATCTGCTGCCAGATGAACTCATCCTGATTGTAGCGAACAGGGGGTACACCAGCCGTTGAACGTTCAGAGCGTCTAAAACCAGCAGGGGCGGTGGTGTCAGCTGCTGTGGGAGGAGTCGAGGCTTCCTCCGATACGTTGGTAGAATCTGGCACCAGCCCTGTTCCTGGGTTCACTGGAGGAGATTCGAAGTCTTCCTCATCTTCCACATCTACATTGATCACTGGTGCAGCCGGTGGGGTGCTGGAGCCAATTGGACTGATTCAGGATCTCGAGACAAACATGGACGCAACATATTCCTGTGCAGCGTGCGGGTGGGAGTCCCTTCTTCCGTTTCGGGCTGGACCTCATAAACGGGACCCCCGTTGCCGAGCCGCCGCTTCACTCGGTACGGCCTTTTCTCCCATCGGTACTCCAGTTTGTTGTGTGGGCGCTTTTCCCTCACTAAGACTCGGTCTCCAGGCCACAGGGCTGTCCCCTTTTTAGGAGCTACCTGGGGATGCTTCAATTCTTGTAGCCGGTCCTGCACTAGACGTTGAATTGTCCGCAGCCGACGACGATGTTCTTGAACCCAGGAGTACACCCCCGTCCGTGGGTAGTCCTCCTCGGGTTCCAGCGCCAGCTCTGCCAGTCCCTTCCCGGGTCGGCCAAAGAACAGAGAGTAGGGGGTGAATCCGGTAGTGCTGTGTTTACGATTGTTATATGCCCACACCAATTCAGGGACGGACTCAGTCCACTTCGCCTTCTGGTCCTCCTCCAGAGTCCTCAGCATTTGAATCAGAGTGCGGTTAAATCTTTCACAAGCCCCATTCCCCTGTGGATGATAAGGGGTGGTCCGGGACTTATCTATTTTGTACAGCTGGTGCAGCTCCTCCATCACTCTTCCGAGGAAGCAGGCCCCTTGATCAGAATGGATGCGCTTGGGACACCCGTACACCTGAATGAAGTGTTTGCAGATTGCGTGAGCCGCAGACTCGGCAGTTTGGTCCCGCGTGGGCGTCACTACGGCAAATTTAGTAAAGTGGTCTATCATCACTAAACAATGCTCATAGCCTTGATGTGCTGGTCCAATTGTCAAGTAATCTATTGCCAGTAGGTCCATGGGGCCAGAAGACCTCACCGTCTCTGTGGGAGCTCTTTGTTCTGGTGGTTTGACCAGCTCACAACTTCTGCATTGCCGACATACTTTATCCACAGTGTTCCTTAAGTGGGGGTGATAAAATAGGCGCTGTAACCACTGGAAAGTCTTTTCTGGCCCAAAGTGTGCTCCTTTCTCATGTGCTTCCTTAGCCACCTGGTCTATCATGGACGAGGGAATCACTGTCTGCCATACAAGACTGAGTTCTGTTTGCAGGAATACCTTCCGGTACAGGATACCATCCCGCAACTCGAGCCTCTCCCACTGGCGTAGCATCTTCAGTACTTCAGGTGACATGGACCTCCTCTCACGTCGATTGGGCATTTGTTCAGACACAACCCACCTTCTCAACTGAGCTAGCTCCGGATCCTCCTGTTGTACTCGGACCCACTCATCGCGGGGTTGCTCCAGCAAATTCACACAGGCCTCTTCCTGTTCAATTTCCCGCGCCGCTGCCACCGTCCTGGCAGTCTTTCCAAAACCTGGAACCTCTACATCTTCCAGTTCTTCATCCTGGCTGAGTGCTGGTTAGCGATAGTTTACTCGAGAGAGGGCATCCGCATGTACATTCTCAGCTCCTCTTTTATACGAAATTCTGTATCGGAACTTGGCCATTCGGGCTACCCAACGTTGTTCTAGGGCGCCTAACTTGGCATTCTCGAGATGGGCCAACGGATTGTTATCGGTGCGTACATGAACTTCTGAGCCAGCCAGATATTCCGCGAACTTCTCAGTCATTGCCCACACCAGCGCCAACAACTCCAGCTTGAATGAACTGTAATTTTCTGGATTCCTTTCTGAGTCATGCAGAGACCGACTGGCGTATGCGATGATGCGCTCTTTCCCGTCCTGCATCTGCGACAGTACAGCCCCGAGGCCCTGCAGGCTCCCGTCAGTGTGCAAGATGAATGGTTGTGTGAAGTCAGCGTAGGCCAGCACGGGGCCCTCCGTCAATGCCTTCTTCAAAGCCAAGAATGCCTCCTCCTGATGCTTCCCCCACTGTATGTTCCTGTTTTTGGCGCAAGAGGGCACTCCCCTCAACAACTCCTGGAGTGGATTAGCAAGGCGGGTAAAGTCTTTTACAAAGCGTCTGAAGTATCCCGTGAGTCCCAGGAATGCACACACATCTTTCACCGTTTTTGGAGTTGGCCACTCTTGTACCGCAGCGATCTTCTCCTGGGAAGGCCTCACCCCTTCAGCGGAGACAACATGTCCCAAGTATTCAATCTCGGTACGGAAGAGGTGACATTTCTGGGGTTTCACTTTCAAGCCATACTTCTGTAGCCGACTCAGAACTTGCTCTAATCTCTGCAGATGCTCCTCAAAGGTGGGGGCAAAGACGATGATATCATCCAAGTAGATCAAAGTGGCTTCAAAGTTCAGGTCTCCCAGACATCTCTCCATGAGTCGCTGAAATGTTCCTGGGGTGTTTGCTAGGCCGAAGGGCATCCGGTCAAACTCATACAGTCCCATCGGAAGGATGAAGGCCGTCTTGGCTCGGTCTTGCTCAGACATGGGCACCTGTCAGTAGCCGCTGGCCAAGTCTAACGTGGAGAAATATCTGGCATTCCCTAGTGCCGTCAGGGACTCCTCTATCCTGGGCAGTGGGTACGAGTCCCGCACTGTGCAAGCATTGAGCCGCCGATAGTCCACACAGAACCGCAGGGACCCGTCTTTCTTTCTCACCAAGACGATAGGGGCAGCCCACGGGCTCTGACTCTCACGTATAACTCCCTTCTTCAGCATGTGTGACAGCATTCCCTTCACCTCCTGGTACATCTGTGGAGGTATTTGGCGGTACCGTTCCCGGATTGGCGCCGCATCCCCGGTGGGTATCTCGTGGGTAATGGCCGTGGTACGTCCAAAGTCATCTTCATCTTTGGCGAACGCATCCTGAAATTTCCCCAATACAGCTTCTACCTGAGGTACCTGCTGCGGAGTAAGTTCCGAGAGCTCCGCCCTCATGCGTTCCAGTATCTGGCGCCCTTCTTGCATTAACTTGGGGTCCGGAGCTGCCTCCGCCTTGACGGTCACCAGCCACGGATCTTCTGGCCTTGCTGTCAGCTGTACCACCTCAGTGGGGACCAATTCGTCTGGAAGGCCCAGGACTTGAGCGACTTTGCTTCTAGGGGGCAAAGTTATATCTGTCTCCCCCAAATTGATGCAGCGCACAAGGACAGTTCCATCCCGCACGGTAGACAGGGACCGTGCGACCAATATTCCTGACGGCAGCTGGTCGGCTCTGCTGGGCTCAATTTGGACTTCGACTCCCTCCAGCGGGATGCCAGCTCGTACAGGCAGGGGAAGCACTGTCTGTCCAGGGGGCAACACTCGATTGACTGAGGCAGGGACGATGACTTTGCCGAGTTCCTTTCCGTCGCTGTATGCTTCCCGGACCTGGGCGGTCCGTATCAGTTGTTGGAAGACCCTTCTCTGGGGAGTTTGGTCGCTCCATTGTTGTAGGAACTGTTCCGGGGACTCGTTGAAAACGAGGCTTCCGAGGTCTTTTAACACATTCATGCCCAGGGTCACGGTATGGTCTTTAGCTACCTCTCCATCCACCAATACCACTCCTGCGACCGGGATGGGCAAGTGATTGGCCGCCATAAGTTTGATCACAGGACCCCATTCGGGCCGTAGCGCCTCTGTGAAGTGATGGTGGAAATATCTCTCAGGCATGGTGGTCACTTGCGAGCCGGTGTCTATCAAGCATCGCACTGCTCTTCCATTGATTTCTGCCCAGACCAGAGGGCACGTGGAAACAAGGCTGTGGGGACTTTTACTCCTCCTCCTCTGTTCTTCACGCTCTGAGCGGCGCCCCTCAAGCCCAGAGCCACCTAGTTTAAAGGAGGATGCGGGGATGGTCGGCTCCACCGGGGACACCATCGAGCAATGTGGCCGGACTCTCCACAAGTGTAGCATGTAAGAGGGCTTCTCCTCCTGGTAGTTTCACCCTCCCTTCGGGGGGCAGCTTCTCTGTCTCGCACCAGAGGGCCGGGCCCCCCTGCCAGAGTTCTTCTGGAGGCCGCCATTTCTTCACGGACCTGTCTAATCTCCATTCTCAGGTCCTCCACACACTGGGGAATATTGCCTGCGGTGGTGGTTACCTCCCCGCTCTGCACCCTTCCTACCAGCCCCGTCACTCCCTGTTCTTGTTCTCGCACACGCGCCTCACTGCCAACCTCAGAGAAAGTCATGTCTGGCTTTACTCGCATGCGCTCTCGCAGTGCCTGTTTCATCATTGCGTCACGCAGTCCTGTCACTAGCTGATCTCTGAGCACCACATCAACTGACCCTACCCCTACACCGTCCTTTCGTCTGATAGCAGTGTGAAGCTCTTGTAGGGCGTTCATGAATTGGGTCACGGTCTCCCCCTCCCGTTGTACCCGGTGAAACAGTCGCATGCGAAGTTCCCCTACGTCAGTGGGGTCCCCATGCGTTTCCTCAAGTATGCGCAGCACTTTGTCCAGGGTATCTCTCTCCCGGGGGGACCTATGCATGACAGAATCCCACGCCTCCCCCTCCAGAGCCATCAATGCAATTTCTGCCTCCAGGGCTGGTGTCATGGGGTGCATCCGCATCATTCCCCGGATACGCTCTGTCCAACTCCACAACATTACATTGTTCCCAGTGAACCTTGGCAAATTATTCAACATGGCTCCCAGGGAAATGCTAGACCTGGGAACTTCCCCCGCTGCTTGGTCTGCCCTATCCGCACTACCGTGTGACATCCTGCCAACTACGCCAAATGTAATAACGTGCAGGTACTGAGTATGTCACCACGGAACAGGCAGACCAACAGTTGAGGGGTTTAATAACAGGAATTAGGTTCTCCTCGCAGGGAGGAAGCAATGGAAAATAACTAGCAATAAAACAATGCAAGAATACGGGAGTTAAACAATAACACAGAATTAAGCAGGATTTCTTGAGAAAAGAACACTTATCAGTCTCATGAGGACTTGCTTGGAGGGTCGTCTTCTCCAACGTAGGCGCCGAGAATCAGTGGCACTTGTCGTCCCTCTGTGGTCCGTGAGCAGAGTAGTCTCTGAGAGCCTGCTGCCTGGGGTTTCGGGAGTTAATGTGGTATGCACAGGCTCTGAGTCTTTAACTTTTATAGCACAGCCAGAAAATCAGGGCTCCGCACGGTTGTCTCTGTACCAGGAAAACAAGGGGCTCTGCACTGTTAAGTCTCTGTACCAGGAGTCAGGGGCCAGGGTGTAGTAGTCTCTCAACGGGTCTCAAAGCGCCCCCCTAAAGTCACAGCAGAGTCCGCTTTAAGTACTCACTGGATGCAGTCTTTCTGGGCAGTCTCTACAAGATGCAGTCTTTCTGGGCAGTCTCTACAAGATGCAGTCTTTCTGGGCAGTCTCTTTCTCTCTCTCTTCTGGAGCGCAGCTGCACCCGGCTCTGCACGCTGCTCTGCAAGCTGCTCTCTCCCCTGCATGCGTCCCTTTCCCGCTCTCAGGCTGCTTCTTCCCTCCTGTCCCAGTCTACAAGTCTCTCCCCTAGGGAACCTGAGGCACAGCTCAAAGGTTCCGGGCACAGAGCCGAGAAGGTAACCGCCCCCAGACTCTTCTGGTGCTTTTAACTCCTTACATTAGAAATGGGGAGGTGCCTGATCTTAGATGTCCTCATGAAGGGACAAGAGCTCCGGCTCATCAACATCTATGGTCCCCAATCTAAGTGGGACCGGAAGTGTCTCTTTATGAGGATCAAGCCCTACCTTTTTACAAGTCGGCAGGTTGTCTTTGGAGGGGACTTCAATGCTGTCACGAGGCCCCGAGATAGAGGAGGTTCCAGAGACAAGCTGACTTATGATAGCGTCGCCCTTAATAGTATAGCTAGTGAGGCTCGCCTGGTGGATGTCCACATTCGGCACACCCCAGGCCACGAGGGGTTCACCTATCATAGAGGTAACTGTAGGTCCAGAATAGATAGGTTTTATTTAAAGGAGGAAGCTGTCTCTTCAGCAGTGTCTGTTGTTGAGGTGGAGTTCTCCGACCACTGTTTAATTTTGTTTTCTCTGAATGTTACAGAGACCCTCCGGATGGGAAGAGGCTTTTGGAGGCTCAATTCCTCTCTCTTGGAAGAAGCGGAGATAAGACAGTCCTTTGAGGATTTTCTTCAGAGCCAGGTACCCTTACTGGATCTTTGTAGTAGTAAGTCAGAGTGGTGGGAGATGTTCAAGGAAAGGGTGGCGAGATTCTTCCGCCAGCTCTCGAGCCTCAGGAAACTGAGCAGGTACCGCCTGTATCAGGGTCTGAGGAGGAAACTCGAACATCTTGTCTCAACTGGAGGTAGCCGCGAGGAGATCTCCAGAGTGAAATCTTTGCTTATGAGGTGTCAGTACGATAGACACGCATCTTTGGTTTTTGAGAGGGATTACGGGAAGTACCGCTCGCCCGACCCTTACAGAAACTGCAAGATGTCAGTGAATAGTAAAGTAGTTACAGGACTGGTCGACACTACGGGGTCCCTGAGGCGATCCAGATCAGGGATCTTGGAGGTTGTCAGATCCTTCTACTCGCACCTCTTGGGGAAGAGGGATCTTGATTGGGATGAGATGTCGGCTTTCCTGGCTGAAGCCGTCCCCGAACCAGGGGTAGACCCCTCTCTTGACAGTTTGACAGAAATGATCAGGGAAGAGGAAGTTCAGTTGGCGATTGAAGGGCTTGCCCAAAAAAAATCGCCTGGTCCAGATGGCTTAACATCTGAATTCTATAAGACCTTTAAGGACGTTTTGGTTCCCCTCTTGACTGAGGTATTCAATGAGTGTCTTTCCTCGGGCACTCTGCCGAAGTCAATGAGGAGGTCTGCTCTGATCATCTTGTCAAAGGGTAAGGACCCATCTTGCATTGAGAATTGGCGTCCCATAGCGCTTCTCAATGTAGACAGGAAGGTTCTGGCAAAGGTGCTGTTTAATCGGCTGGTGAAATTTGCACCCCGACTTCTTTCGGAGGCCCAGCATTGCTCTGTTCCAGGCCGCAGCACATTTAGTGCTGTGCTCTGTGTCCGGGAGGCAGTGGAGCAGGGTAGGGCTGGTCACTGGAAGGGGTACATGCTGTCACTGGACCAGGCAAAAGCGTTTGATCGGGTTAATCACGAGTACCTCTGGTCCGTCCTTCTGAGATATGGCCTGCCGGGGGGGTTTGTTGATTGGCTTAAGACCTTGTACAGTGGGGCAGAGAGTTTCCCGCTTGTGAATGGTTGGATTGGCAGCTCTTTTGAGGTTGGGTCCGGTGTTCGCCAGGGTTGTCCCTTGAGCCCGCTGCTGTACGTGTTTGCGATTGACCCTCTTGTTAGGAGGGTGGAGCGTGGACCGTTGGCCGGGATCGGGATGGACCAGGCAGCACCGGAGGCCACTCTGAGGGTGGTGGCGTATGCCGATGATGTCACCGTGTTTGTTTCCTCTCACGAGGAGGCAGGGTGGCTGATGTCAGAGGTAGATCGCTACTCGGAGGCATCCGGGTCCAAGATCAACCGGGATAAGTGTGAGAGTCTCTGGCTGGGAGGAGGAGATCCTGGTTTTGATCTCCCGGACACCCTTCCAGGACCCAAAATCTCTGCAAAAATCCTTGGCATCGATTTTGGCCAGGGGGATTACCCCAAACAAAATTGGGACAGCAGGCTAGAGATCGCCACTCAGAAGGTGAACCAATGGAAGGGTTGGTCTTTGACCCTAAGGGAAAGGGTAAACCTGATCAAAACTTACCTGCTCCCTTTACTGATGTATCTGGGCAGTGTGTGCATCTTGCCGGAATCGCTCTGGACTCGGGTCTACAGTTTGTTCTTCCAACTGTTATGGGGGAATAGACTGAACCTGGTCAAGAGGGAGGTTACTTACCGTACGAGGAGACTAGGAGGGTTGGGTATGGTCAACCCTGTGGTATTCCTTGTGGATACCTTCATTAAGATCAATATTGCAAACCTCTGGAAAGAGAGGGCTTCTCCGTGGGTATTCTCCTGTAGGGGATGGTTTCAGCCTTTCTTCCAGGAATGGGAGACAGGAGGGCAAGTGAAGGATCTTCGCACACCGCATGGACATCTTCCGGCTTACGCTACCTTGGTTCTGAAGGTAATTCATCGGTGGGGTCTGGGAATGTGGGAGATCAGGACTCTGCCAAGGAAACTACTTGACAGTAGGGTTCTGTTGACCCATTTCCAGAGGCCTCTGGCGCTCAGGGACTGCCCAAGTCGGGATCTTGGGGTGGGTTTGCATCTTTTGAATTCTATCAGGATCCCCTCGAAGTTTTGGGACTTGGCTTGGCGCTGCTTCCATGGGAAACTGTGTGTGAGGGACAATCTGAAGTGTAGGAGCTCTGAGGACAGGAATTGTCCTCGGGAGCATTGTGGTACCTTGCTGGAAAGCATGGACCACTTCCTGCTTCATTGTCCCTTCAACACAGAGGTGTACAACAGGGTGGGCGCCTTCATTGGCTGGTCTCGGCTGGCCGGTCTCTCCTATGCGGAATGGACCTATGGAGCATTCGGAGACCTGGGTGGTCGGGACCGCTGCACCTTATTTCTAGTTAGCGCAGTGGTTAGGTATCACACGTGGAACGCACGGTGCTTAGTATCGACGCAACGAAAAATCCTCCCAGTGGACGATGTGTTTAGGACCATACTCGGTGACCTGGTGAAGGTGCGCTCTCTGGAGTATGGGAGACTGGGCGCACGGAGGGCCGCGCTCCTCTGGAGGGGCTTTTCTTTTAGTGTGCCCTAGTCTGGTCATCTCCTTTCCTGGTGGTGGGCTGCTGCTGACACTGTAGATTTTTGTTTTGTTTGATCATTATACAGTGATGTAGGGCTGCAGGCGCCGAACTTGGGCTTCGTGTTTTGTAATTGTTGTGGTGTGTGCTGCTGTATATATTGTATATATTGTATATGGGGATATAGATTTGGGTGTAGGTCTTAGGTTGGGTGGTGGGAAAAGGGGGGAGGTGGGATTATCTTGTGGGACTATGGGACACTGGGTTGTTTGGGGGAAAAACTGGCACTGCCTGATCTGGCCTATGGACGTTGGACATGGACTGAGGCATGAGACGCAGGACCAGCTCTCAGGTCAGTGCGGGGGGTTGGGAATGGAGGATAGCTTAGTATTGTATATATTTGTTTAATTTGTAGTTATTTTATTTAAAACTAAAAAAAAAAAAAAAAAAAAGTTAATGTATATAGTCTTTGTTTGCCATTGTTTATTTTATTTGTTATTATTATTTTGTTTGGTGACCGGACCAGAAGGTCAAAATAGTTATTCTGTATATACTGTATAATATGTGTGAGAGGAGAGAATGAGCGGCTGGACCAGTGTTCAGTATACTGATTATTTTCTGGCTAATATTTTTATGTTTTCTGCTATTATTGTTGTTATGTTTTTCATTTTTATAATAAAAGATCTACAGGATGTAACTCAGGATCAGTAATGTAATGTATGTACACAGTGACTGCACCAGCAGAATAGTGAGTGCAGCTCTGGGGTATAATACAGGATGTAACCCAGGATCAGTAATGTAATGTATGTACACAGTGACTGCACCAGCAGAATAGTGAGTGCAGCTCTGGGGTATAATACAGGAAGTAACTCAGGAACAGTAATGTAATGTATGTACACAGTGACTGCACCAGCAGAATAGTGAGTGCAGCTCTGGGGTATAATACAGGATGTAACTCAGGATCAGTAATGTAATGTATGTACACAGTGACTGCACCAGCAGAATAGTGAGTGCAGCTCTGGGGTATAATACAGGATGTAACTCCGGATCAGTAATGTAATGTGTGTACACAGTGACTGCACCAGCAGAATAGTGAGTGCAGCTCTGGAGTATAATACAGGATGAACTCAGGATCAGTAATGTAATGTATGTACACAGTGACTGCATCAGCAGAATAGTGAGCGCAGCTCTGGAGTATAATACAGGATGTAACTCAGGATCAGTAATTTAATGTATGTACACAGTGACTGCACCAGCAGAATAGTGAGTGCAGCTCTGGGGTATAATACAGGATGTAACTCAGGATCAGTAATGTAATGTATGTACACAGTGACTGCACCAGCAGAATACTGAGTGCAGCTCTGGGGTATAATACAGGATGTAACTCAGGATCAGTAATTTAATGTATGTACACAGTGACTGCACCAGCAGAATAGTGAGTGCAGCTCTGGAGTATAATACAGGAGGTAACTCAGGATCAGTAATGTATGTACACAGTGACTGCTCCAGCAGGATAGTGAGTGCAGCTCTGGAGTATAATACAGGAGGTAACTCAGGATCAGTAATGTAATGTATGTACACAGTGACTGCACCAGCAGAATAGTGAGTGCAGCTCTGGGGTATAATACAGGATGTAACTCAGGATCAGTAATGTATTGTATGTACACAGTGACTGCACCAGCAGAATAGTGAGTGCAGCTCTGGAGTATAATACAGGAGGTAACTCAGGATCAGTAATGTAATGTATGTACACAGTGACTGCACCAGCAGAATAGTGAGTGCAGCTCTGGGGTATAATACAGGATGTAACTCAGGATCAGTAATGTAATGTATGTACACAGTGACTGCACCAGCAGAATAGTGAGTGCAGCTCTGGAGTATAATACAGGATGTAACTCAGGATCAGTAATGTAATGTATGTACACAGTGACTGCACCAGCAGAATAGTGAGTGCAGCTCTGGAGTATAATACAGGATGTAACTCAGGATCAGTAATTTTCACTGAGGGCCACATCATCAATATGGTTGATTTCAGAGTCACTTGTAATTGGAAGGGTTCATGCAGACGGCCGTGCAACATAGTTCGAGCATGGATTGCAATACAAAGAATGGCATGGGGCTAAAAGAGAGCTGTACCTCAGATACCAAGATGGACGGCTCCCACACTGGCGGCTTCTGCTCTAATTAAAAAATGGAAATACACAAAAGTGCTGACTGTGATCACTGTGTGCAATGTTCACTCTGACAAAGATGGCACCTGCTCCTTATGCTGAAGCCGCCCCCACAATTGGCTGCATGTGCGCCAATTCCAAGATGGGATCATCTCCCAGTGCCGGCTCCACCCCCTGTGCCGCCTCTGCTCCTGTACTAGCTCCGCCCTATGTCCTGGCTCCGCCCCTGTGCCCCCGTGTGTCATCGTAGAGCGCGGCCAGTGCTTAGTTGAGGGGTGGGCGCCAGCTCAGATTTTCAGAACCGGCGCTCGCTTCAACATTGCTCTGACCGGCTCTCCACTTTCCCCGTACAGTGTGTCCTGACCTCGCGGACCGCATAGAATGACATGGCGGCCGGACTCGGCCTGGGGGCTTTGAGTTTGTCCACCGTGATCTAAAGTAAAGTCCCCCATACACATGAGACAATGTTGCCCCCGACCGCAGATATTGACAAAACTTTTGGTCCGTCATGTCTGCCAATCATATCGCAGGAGCCGGACAGAGGCAGCAAGGTCTCATAGAGAACCAGGAGCATGAGTAATGGGATGGCGGGTATAACGAGTGTGACCTGGGGTCTGTTATCAGTGCTCTGCAGATATTCCTGCCCCCATACATCCCAGGGCCGACGGTGTCTGTGCTGTGCAGAGTCCATCACTTTATGGCTTTATTACTGAGTAAGTCGCCCTGTCTGCAGTTTTCTTATGTGCTGAATCACGTATAGACTGACACTAAAACAAGAGCAGTAATAAGGGATTAGGGGACAGCGCAGGATCTGACTATAACATTCTCGTCTCACAAAAATACTGGATTTTTAAAGAGTTTCCAGAATTAGAAAAACAAAATTCCTTTCAATAAGAAAACAGGGAGCTCCCCCTAGTGGTGACTGCAGACAGGATCTTATGTATCTCTATATACAGGGAGCTCCCCCTAGTGGTGACTACAGACAGGATCTTATGTATCTCTATATACAGGGAGCTCCCCCTAGTGGTGACTACAGACAGGATCTTATGTATCTCTATATACAGGGAGCTCCCCCTAGTGGTGACTGCAGACAGGATCTTATCATGTATCTCTATATACAGGGAGCTCCCCCTAGTGGTGGCTGCAGACAGGATCTTATCATGTATCTCTGTATACAGGGAGCTCCCCCTAGTGGTGGCTGCAGACAGGATCTTATGTATCTCTATACACAGGGAGCTCCCCCTAGTGGTGGCTGCAGACAGGATCTTATGTATCTCTATACACAGGGAGCTCCCCCTAGTGGTGGCTGCAGACAGGATCTTATCATGTATCTCTGTATACAGGGAGCTCCCCCTAGTGGTGGCTGCAGACAGGAGCTTATCATGTATCTCTGTATACAGGGAGCTCCCCCTAGTGGTGGCTGCAGACAGGATCTTATCATGTATCTCTGCATACAGGGAGCTCCCCCTAGTGGTGGCTGCAGACAGGATCTTATCATGTATCTCTGTATACAGGGAGCTCCCCCTAGTGGTGGCTGCAGACAGGATCTTATCATGTATCTCTGTATACAGGGAGCTCCCCCTAGTGGTGACTGCAGACAGGATCTTATGTATCTCTATATACAGGGAGCTCCCCCTAGTGGTGGCTGCAGGCAGGATCTTATCATGTATCTCTGTATACAGGGAGCTCCCCCTAGTGGTAACTGCATTCAGGATCTTATCATGTATCTCTGTGTACAGGGAGCTCCCCCTAGTGGTGGCTGCAGACAGGATCTTATCATGTATCTCTGTATACAGGGAGCTCCCCCTAGTGGTGGCTGCAGGCAGGATCTTATCATGTATCTCTGTATACAGGGAGCTCCCCCTAGTGGTGGCTGCAGACAGGATCTTATCATGTATCTCTGTATACAGGGAGCTCCCCCTAGTGGTGGCTGCAGACAGGATCTTATCATGTATCTCTGTATACAGGGAGCTCCCCCTAGTGGTGGCTGCAGACAGGAGCTTATCATGTATCTCTGTATACAGGGAGCTCCCCCTAGTGGTGGCTGCAGACAGGATCTTATCATGTATCTCTGTATACAGGGAGCTCCCCCTAGTGGTGGCTGCAGACAGGATCTTATGTATCTCTATATACAGGGAGCTCCCCCTAGTGGTGGCTGCAGACAGGATCTTATCCTGTATCTCTGTATACAGTGAGCTCCCCCTAGTGGTGGATGCAGACAGGATCTTATCATGTATCTCTGTATACAGGGAGCTCCCCCTAGTGGTGACTGCAGACAGGATCTTATCATGTATCCCTATACAGGGATCTCCCCCTAGTGGTGGCTGCAGACAGGATCTTATCATGTATCTCTGTATACAGGTAGCTCCCCCTAGTGGTGGCTGCAGACAGGATCTTATGTATCTCTATATACAGGGAGCTCCCCCTAGTGGTGGCTGCAGACAGGATCTTATCATGTATCTCTGTATACAGTGAGCTCCCCCTAGTGGTGGATGCAGACAGGATCTTATCATGTATCTATGTATACAGGGAGCTCCCCCTAGTGGTGGCTGCAGACAGGATCTTATGTATCCCTATACAGGGAGCTCCCCCTAGTGGTGACTGCAGACAGGATCTTATGTATCTCTGTATACAGGGAGCTCCCCCTAGTGGTGGCTGCAGACAGGATCTTATCCTGTATCTCTGTATACAGTGAGCTCCCCCTAGTGGTGGATGCAGACAGGATCTTATCATGTATCTCTGTATACAGGGAGCTCCCCCTAGTGGTGACTGCAGACAGGATCTTATCATGTATCCCTATACAGGGATCTCCCCCTAGTGGTGGCTGCAGACAGGATCTTATCATGTATCTCTGTATACAGGGAGCTCCCCCTAGTGGTGGCTGCAGACAGGATCTTATGTATCTCTATATACAGGGAGCTCCCCCTAGTGGTGGCTGCAGACAGGATCTTATCATGTATCTCTGTATACAGTGAGCTCCCCCTAGTGGTGGATGCAGACAGGATCTTATCATGTATCTCTGTATACAGGGAGCTCCCCCTAGTGGTGGCTGCAGACAGGATCTTATCATGTATCCCTATACAGGGAGCTCCCCCTAGTGGTGGCTGCAGACAGGATCTTATCATGTATCTCTGTATACAGGGAGCTCCCCCTAGTGGTGGCTGCAGACAGGATCTTATCATATATCTCTGTATACAGGGAGCTCTCCCTAGTGGTGGCTGCAGACAGGATCTTATCATGTATCTCTGTATACAGGAAGCTCCCCCTAGTGGTGGCTGCAGACAGGATCTTATCATGTATCTCTGTATACAGGGAGCTCCCCCTAGTGGTGGCTGCAGACAGGATCTTATCATGTATCTCTGCATACAGGGAGCTCCCCCTAGTGGTGGCTGCAGACAGGATCTTATCATGTATCTCTGTATACAGGGAGCTCCCCCTAGTGGTGGCTGCAGACAGGATCTTATCATGTATCTCTGTATACAGGGAGCTCCCCCTAGTGGTGACTGCAGACAGGATCTTATGTATCTCTATATACAGGGAGCTCCCCCTAGTGGTGGCTGCAGGCAGGATCTTATCATGTATCTCTGTATACAGGGAGCTCCCCCTAGTGGTAACTGCATTCAGGATCTTATCATGTATCTCTGTGTACAGGGAGCTCCCCCTAGTGGTGGCTGCAGACAGGATCTTATCATGTATCTCTGTATACAGGGAGCTCCCCCTAGTGGTGGCTGCAGGCAGGATCTTATCATGTATCTCTGTATACAGGGAGCTCCCCCTAGTGGTGGCTGCAGACAGGATCTTATCATGTATCTCTGTATACAGGGAGCTCCCCCTAGTGGTGGCTGCAGACAGGATCTTATCATGTATCTCTGTATACAGGGAGCTCCCCCTAGTGGTGGCTGCAGACAGGAGCTTATCATGTATCTCTGTATACAGGGAGCTCCCCCTAGTGGTGGCTGCAGACAGGATCTTATCATGTATCTCTGTATACAGGGAGCTCCCCCTAGTGGTGGCTGCAGACAGGATCTTATGTATCTCTATATACAGGGAGCTCCCCCTAGTGGTGGCTGCAGACAGGATCTTATCCTGTATCTCTGTATACAGTGAGCTCCCCCTAGTGGTGGATGCAGACAGGATCTTATCATGTATCTCTGTATACAGGGAGCTCCCCCTAGTGGTGACTGCAGACAGGATCTTATCATGTATCCCTATACAGGGATCTCCCCCTAGTGGTGGCTGCAGACAGGATCTTATCATGTATCTCTGTATACAGGTAGCTCCCCCTAGTGGTGGCTGCAGACAGGATCTTATGTATCTCTATATACAGGGAGCTCCCCCTAGTGGTGGCTGCAGACAGGATCTTATCATGTATCTCTGTATACAGTGAGCTCCCCCTAGTGGTGGATGCAGACAGGATCTTATCATGTATCTATGTATACAGGGAGCTCCCCCTAGTGGTGGCTGCAGACAGGATCTTATGTATCCCTATACAGGGAGCTCCCCCTAGTGGTGACTGCAGACAGGATCTTATGTATCTCTGTATACAGGGAGCTCCCCCTAGTGGTGGCTGCAGACAGGATCTTATCCTGTATCTCTGTATACAGTGAGCTCCCCCTAGTGGTGGATGCAGACAGGATCTTATCATGTATCTCTGTATACAGGGAGCTCCCCCTAGTGGTGACTGCAGACAGGATCTTATCATGTATCCCTATACAGGGATCTCCCCCTAGTGGTGGCTGCAGACAGGATCTTATCATGTATCTCTGTATACAGGGAGCTCCCCCTAGTGGTGGCTGCAGACAGGATCTTATGTATCTCTATATACAGGGAGCTCCCCCTAGTGGTGGCTGCAGACAGGATCTTATCATGTATCTCTGTATACAGTGAGCTCCCCCTAGTGGTGGATGCAGACAGGATCTTATCATGTATCTCTGTATACAGGGAGCTCCCCCTAGTGGTGGCTGCAGACAGGATCTTATCATGTATCCCTATACAGGGAGCTCCCCCTAGTGGTGGCTGCAGACAGGATCTTATCATGTATCTCTGTATACAGGGAGCTCCCCCTAGTGGTGGCTGCAGACAGGATCTTATCATATATCTCTGTATACAGGGAGCTCTCCCTAGTGGTGGCTGCAGACAGGATCTTATCATGTATCTCTGTATACAGGAAGCTCCCCCTAGTGGTGGCTGCAGACAGGATCTTATCATGTATCTCTGTATACAGGGAGCTCCCCCTAGTGGTGGCTGCAGACAGGATCTTATGTATCTCTATATACAGGGAGCTCCCCCTAGTGGTGGCTGCAGACAGGATCTTATCATGTATCCCTGTATACAGGGAGCTCCCCCTAGTGGTGACTGCAGACAGGATCTTATCATGTATCTCTGTATACAGGGAGCTCCCCCTAGTGGTGGCTGCAGACAGGATCTCATCATATATCTCTGTATACAGGGAGATCCCCCCTAGTGGTGACTGCAGACAGGATCTTATCATGTATCCCTATACAGGGATCTCCCCCTAGTGGTGGCTGCAGACAGGATCTTATCATGTATCTCTGTATACAGGGAGCTCCCCCTAGTGGTGGCTGCAGACAGGATCTTATGTATCTCTATATACAGGGAGCTCCCCCTAGTGGTGGCTGCAGACAGGATCTTATCATGTATCTCTGTATACAGTGAGCTCCCCCTAGTGGTGGATGCAGACAGGATCTTATCATGTATCTCTGTATACAGGGAGCTCCCCCTAGTGGTGGCTGCAGACAGGATCTTATCATGTATCCCTATACAGGGAGCTCCCCCTAGTGGTGGCTGCAGACAGGATCTTATCATGTATCTCTGTATACAGGGAGCTCCCCCTAGTGGTGGCTGCAGACAGGATCTTATCATATATCTCTGTATACAGGGAGCTCTCCCTAGTGGTGGCTGCAGACAGGATCTTATCATGTATCTCTGTATACAGGAAGCTCCCCCTAGTGGTGGCTGCAGACAGGATCTTATCATGTATCTCTGTATACAGGGAGCTCCCCCTAGTGGTGGCTGCAGACAGGATCTTATGTATCTCTATATACAGGGAGCTCCCCCTAGTGGTGGCTGCAGACAGGATCTTATCATGTATCCCTGTATACAGGGAGCTCCCCCTAGTGGTGACTGCAGACAGGATCTTATCATGTATCTCTGTATACAGGGAGCTCCCCCTAGTGGTGACTGCAGACAGCATCTTTTCATGTATCTCTGTATACAGAGAGCTCCCCCTAGTGGTGGATGCAGACAGTATCTTATCATGTATCTCTGTATACAGGGAGCTCCCCCTAGTGGTGGCTGCAGACAGGATCTTATCATGTATCTCTGTATACAGGGAGCTCCTCCTAGTGGTGGCTGCAGACAGGAGCTTATCACGTATCTCTGTATACAGGGAGCTCCCCCTAGTGGTGGCTGCAGACAGGATCTTATCATGTTTCTCTGTATACAGGGAGCTCCTCCTAGTGGTGGCTGCAGACAGGATCTTATCATGTATCTCTGTATACAGGGAGCTCCCCCTAGTGGTGACTGCAGACAGGAGCTTATCACGTATCTCTGTATACAGGGAGCTCCCCCTAGTGGTGACTGCAGACAGGATCTTATCATGTATCTCTGTATACAGGGAGCTCCCCCTAGTGGTGACTGCAGACAGGATCTTATCATGTATCTCTGTATACAGGGAGCTCCTCCTAGTGGTGGCTGCAGACAGGATCTTATCATGTATCTGTATACAGGGAGCTCCCCCTAGTGGTGACTGCAGACAGGGTCTTATCATGTATCTGTATACAGGGAGCTCCCCCTAGTGGTGACTGCAGACAGGATCTTATCATGTATCTGTATACAGGGAGCTCCCCCTAGTGGTGGCTTTTTCCCTTAATAATAAAGACCTTGATTTAAAAACTGCATTTTGTGATTACTTGTGTTATCTTTATCTAATATTTACATTTGTTTTGTGATTGGAAACATTTAAGTGTGACAAATATGCAAAAGAATAGGAAATCAGGAACGGGGCAAACACTTTTTCACACAACTGTGTAAAATTGGAAGGAAGCTTATCTGCTCAACACAGAGATGTAGACGTGGATATGTAGATAGATTATAGAGCGATAGCTAGATTGATATATGATAAGTATATTGATAGATAGATTGATGGATAACGGATTGCAAATGTTTTATATATCTCACCTCAGTAATGGATTCCTAGTTACACTGCTCAGTACTTGCTTTATAACATACTCCATGTTGCCTCTGCTTTTCCTAAATAGAGATAGGAGAGCAGGATTCCATCATGTCTGTGTGTACAGTGTATGGGAGCTGGATTCACACCTACACTGCTCAGTACTGCTGTAAACAGCATACTGTAACAGCATATTTTGTGTTTTTCGCTTACATTTATGTGTACACCATAAATGTGTAAATGTGTATACCATGGACTTACCTCTGCACCACATCCACATGTCAGCACACGTTCTAATCTGACTGTAGGTCCTGGAGATGTGCAAGGAGGCCGGTCTGGTGAAGTCCATCGGGGTCTCCAACTTCAACAGGAGGCAACTGGAACATCAAACCAGAGGTCGCAATGTGCCTCATCCTCCAAAAAGGGATTATAATATTGGTCAAAAGTTTCAATGCAGAACGCCTGAAGCAAAGCCTTGGGGTAACTATGACCTCTGATATATTCACTATCTGCAATATTGTGAGTTAAAAATAGGGTATGTATCATGAGAAATTTTTTTTTTATTTTTATGTGACTTTATAGAAAAATCTTGACTTATTACAGCTTTTATTTGGCCAGTGAGGCTCACACAATAAGCTGACTTGTATTGTTTACGGAAGTTAACATTTAAGCTTTACTGTCTTGACTAGGACAGAGTCAGTAGAGTCATCTCATTATCATCAGAGAGAGTCATCTAATTACCTCTAAAACATCTTGCCTGTAGTACCATCTCAAGACCACTTTAGGGCTGAGGCAGCAGTCATCTCATTATGATAAGTAGAGTCATCTCATTATCATCAGCGCAGGCCTGAATAAGATACGGCCTGCCAAAGGGTTTCTTCCGGCTCGCGGAGAACCGGTAGACTCTGCCACTCTTCTTCCTGTACTCAGTTCTATTGTCAGTGCTCCATATAGGAGCCAAAGATTCAGTGTATGGATTATTATGGTAGAGTGAAGGGGTTGTCACATTATGGCGATGTGGACATTTGTAACTTGGCTATGCTAAAACTTAAAACTTGGAGTTATGAGATTGTGATGATGATTGAGAGTTTCTGCACAGTTTCTACTCTAAAAACTTAGTGATTGTTTGGATGTGTTCAAACTGAGTTTTTGGAGCAGAAGCTCAACAAATCCTCTTCATGATCTCAGAACTGCTCGAAACTTGGTTCTGGTGATATATTCATGTACTGATGGTGGTTCTGGTGATGTATTCATGTAAGTACCCCTTTACATACTTTTTGCTGCCCTTGGGATTGGTCTAGCATAACAATAAGGCCCTTGGACCATCAGAGAGCAGGGTAGGATAAGTAGAATAATCTCAGTATCATAAGAGAACAGGGTCAGCAGAGTCATCTCATTATCATTAGAGAGCAGGGTCAATGGAGCCATCTTATTGTTATTGGGGACAAAGTCAGCAGAATCACCTCACGATCATTAAAGTGTAGAGTCAGCAGAGTCATTATCATGAGAGGGTTGGGTCATTCGAGTCATCTCAGCTTTCCTAGATCTCATGCGGAGCAGAACAGGGCTCAATTTTTTTTCCTGGAGACTCTATAAATGTAGTACAGTTATCTCATCATTATTAGGAGGCAGGGTCTACAGAGTCATCTCCATGTTATTGGAGGGCAGAGGGAGAGGTCCTCTCATTATTATTAGAGGGTTCAAATTGGCTGTCATCATCCCTCCATTACCATTAAAAAAAAGAGAAGTAGCAGAGTCATTTTATTATTATTAGTGGGTGAGGTCAGCAGAGTCATCTCAGATTTAAAAGTGCAGGGTCAGCAGAGTAATTTTCATTACAGCACAAGGTCGGCAAAGTCTTCCCAATATCATTGGAGAGTGAGATCAGCAGAGTCATCTTATAATTAGGCAAATTTTTTTCATCTTATAATTAGAGACTGGCTTCAGCAGAGTCATTTCATTGGAAGATGGGTCACCATCATCATCTCATGACTATAGGAGGATGCGGTTAACAGAGTCATCTCATTAGCATTGGAGAGAGGGGTAAGTAGAATAATCTCACTATTATTAGAAGGTGGACTCAGCAGTCAACGTCATCTTATTGTCTTTAAAATGCAGGGTCAGCATAGTCTTTTTACTATTATTAGTGGATGTGGTCAGATTGCAGGGTTAGCAGAGTAATCTCATTATTTCAAGGCACGGTCAGTGGAGTCATCTCATTTCTAGAGGACAGAGTCAGCAGAGTCATCTCATCTCCAGAGGACAAGGTCAGCAGAGTCATCTCAATTCTAGAGGACAGGATCAGCAGAGTCATCTCATCTCTAGAGGAGAGGGTCAGCAGAGTCATCTCATCTCTAGAGGACAGGGTCAGCAAAGTAATCTCATCTGTAGAGGACAGGGTCAGCAGAGTTATCTCATCTCTAGAGGACAGGGTCAGCAAAGTAATCTCATCTGTAGAGGACAGGGTCAGCAGAGTTATCTCATCTCTAGAGGAAAATGTCAGCAGAGTCATCACATTTCTAGAGGACAGGGTCAGTAGAGTCATCTCAACTCTAGAGGACAGAGTCAGCAAAGTCATCTCAACTCTAGAGGACAAGGTCA
The DNA here is from genome assembly GCF_051348905.1 of Ranitomeya variabilis. NCBI lineage: Eukaryota > Metazoa > Chordata > Amphibia > Anura > Dendrobatidae > Ranitomeya > Ranitomeya variabilis. The sequence continues at coordinate 674,037,756 of NC_135236.1, read as the reverse complement.
GCAGATTCATCTCAATTCTAGAGGACAGGATCAGCAGAGTCATCTCATCTCTAGAGGAGAGGGTCAGCAGAGTCATCTCATCTCTAGAGGACAGGGTCAGCAAAGTCATCTCATCTCTAGCGGAGAGGGTCAGCAGTTATCTCATCTCTAGAGGACAGGGTCAGCAGAGTCATCACATTTCTAGAGGACAGGGTCAGTAGAGTCATCTCAACTCTAGAGGACAGGGTCAGCAGAGTCATCTCATCTCTAGAGGACAGGGTCAGCAGAGTAATCTCATCTCTAGAGGACAGGGTCAGCAGAGTAATCTCATCTCTAGAGGACAGGGTCAGCAGAGTCATCTCATCTCCAGAGGACAGGGTCAGCAGAGTAATCTCATCTCTAGAGGACAGGGTCAGCAGAGTAATCTCATCTCCAGAGGACAGGGTCAGCAGAGTAATCTCATCTCTAGAGGACAGGGTCATTTCATCTTTAGAGGACAGGGTCAGCAGAGGCATCTAATTTTTTAAACACTTTATTAGTCTGTGGACATGTTTCTTTCCATTACCTCCCACCCCACTGTCCCGCCTATACAATAACCGGACGTCTTCTCTTTATCAGTTTTTCGATTTTGAACTGACGTCTGAAGACATGAAAGCTCTAGAAGAGCTGGATAAAAACCTACGTTATGGACCTTTTAAGGAGTAAGTTGTCCCTTGGAGAGTTCCAGAGAACAGGACAAATCTTCCATAGCAGACCTACAGCTGGTAAATCTAAAGGACAGATGATGATGACGATGATGTTATTTTTATTGCTTTTTTTTTTACCCCTGAATATCCATTCCATGACGCCTACTGAGGAGTCAACATCTGCTCATACCGGCAGTATTAGATATAAAAATGTCAACGGCCAATAACGGTAACACATTAAAAGAAAATAAAAGAAAAATATTCTTTTTTTTCGGAATTTTATTTTGTGACATCACACTAGAGAGAATATAGAAAACAGAACTGTAGACTTCATTTTGTATTATTATTATTATTATTATTATTATTATTTTGATTTGTTTTTAATGATAATAAGCGAAAAAGTAAATCCATTATATAGTATCCGGTATATATCATTCTAAATTCTATTATATAAAAAGTTGAAATTGAAGCAACACCTGGTGGACTCTCGTGGTACTGCAGGTTCATAGTAAATTTTAAAACACATCAATGACTGGGACTGGCACAGTTTTAAAGGGGGTTTCCAAGTAGGTTAGTGCCAATGATAGAGATGAAAAAATACCCTCTGTTTGTACTTACTTTGGCAATTTTGTACCTGCGTTACATCACACATTGATAGTCCTCCGGTAATACTGCTTAAAAGGATACTTAATATTTTATCGTTATACTATTGCATAATTTATTATTACATGAGTTAGGTTAGTGAAGGGGATAATAGCGGCAATCTGACTGACACAGAGGCCCAAATTCACAGCTTTCCTTCACAATGACATATAGCTACATGCTAAAATCCAGGCTACTTGAATCCACCACTAGAGGGAGCTCTAGGCGTGAACACAATAAGAACTCAGAATGTAGTGTGCTCCCCCTTGTGGCAGCAAAAAGAACATGTTTAATTCCATGTTATTTACTCAATTGGACTATCAGAGGATTCGGAAATCCTTAAAAAATGCTGAGTTATGATCTTGATTTGTTTTTTTCTGTATTAAGTTAGGGTTATTTAAATTTCAGTGGGTACACTTGATAAGAATCCGACTTTTTAGTAAAAAGTATAAAATGTTACCGCATATCTTATGTAACAGTATGGCTGCAGTATATCTTCTACATAAATCATAAAATTGCATTTAAAACACAATACGGTATGTGGTGAGCGCCCTCTAGTGGTGGCTGTGGATAGCCGCAATTCTATGAATTATCTATATCACTATAGGATTTTTAGTTCAGTATTAGAGGCCTGACTGCTATAAATATAAAATGAAAATTAATCACGATAGCTTTTTTTTAGATTATACAATATGTGATCCACAGCGGATTCCATAATAATCTGTAATCAGTATTCATCGGCAAAAGGAAACTTGGGGTGATCCTTCCATCTGAAAGAAAACATAGTTCAAACTAAAAAATATATCAGGACCTGTTGACATCTGACACTGTGAAGCTCCACAAACACATCCACAAGCTGCATCAACATTATACTGGAATATACCGGAATCTACTGGTGAAAACTGATTCAGAGCTCAAAACCCCATACTTGATTTAATTCTATCTGTAGTAGTGGAGACTGCAAATCTGAATGTAATGAGCTCCCTCTAGTGGTGGTTGTATAAATCTGTATGTAGTGAGCTCCCTCTAGTGGTGGTTGTATAAATATGTATGTAATGAGCTCCATCTAGTGGTGGCTGTATATATCTGTATGTAGTGAGCTCCCTCTAGTGGTGCTGTATAAATTTGTGTGTTGTGAACTCCCTCTAGTGGTGAATGTATAAATCTGTTAGTATTGAGCTCCCTGTAGTGGTGGCAGTATAAATCTCTTAGGTCTGAGCTCCCTCTTGTGGTGGCTATACAAATCTGTTAGTACTGAGCTCCCTCTAGTGGTGGCTGTATAAATCTGTTAGTCCTGAGCTCCCTGTAGTGGTGGCTGTATACATCTTTTAGTACTGAGCTCCCTCTAGTTGTGGTTGTGTAAATCTGTTAGCATTGAGCTCCCTCTAGTGGTGGCTGTATAAATCTGTATATAGTGAGCTCCCTCTAGTGGTGGCTGTATATATAAATCTGTATATAGTGAGCTCCCTCTAGTGGTGGCTGTATATATAAACCTGTATGTAGTGAGCTCCCTCTAGTGGTGGCTGTGTATATAAATCTGTATGAAGTGAGCTCCCTCTAGTGGTGGCTGTGTATATAAATCTGTATGAAGTGAGCTCCCTCTAGTGGTGGCTGTATAAATCTGTATGCAGTGAGCTCCCTCTAGTGGTGGCTGTATATATAAACCTGTATGTAGTGAGCTCCCTCTAGTGGTGGCTGTATATATAAATCTGTATGTAGTGAGCTCCCTCTAGTGGTGGCTGTATAAATCTGTATGTACTGAGCTCCCTCTAGTGGTGGCTATATAAATCTGTATGTAGTGAGCTCCCTCTAGTGGTGGCTGTATAAATCTGTATGTACTGAGCTCCCTCTAGTGGTGGCTGTATAAATCTGTATGTAGTGAGCTCCCTCTAGTGGTGGCTGTATAAATCTGTATGTAGTGAGCTCCCTCTAGTGGTGGCTGTATAAATCTGTATGTAGTGAGCTCCCTCTAGTGGTGGCTGTATAAATCTGTATGTAGTGAGCTCCCTCTAGTGGTGGCTGTATATATAAATCTGTATGTAGTGAGCTCCCCTAGTGGTGGCTGTATAAATCTGTATGTAGTGAGCTCCCTCTAGTGGTGGCTGTATAAATCTGTATGTAATGAGCTCCCTCTAGTGGTGGCTGTATATATAAATCTGTATGTAGTGAGCTCCCTCTAGTGGTGGCTGTATAAATCTGTATGTAATGAGCTCCCTCTAGTGGTGGCTGTATATATAAATCTGTATGTAGTGAGCTCCCTCTAGTGGTGGCTGTATAAATCTGTATGTAGTGAGCTCCCTCTAGTGGTGGCTGTATATATAAATCTGTATGTAGTGAGCTCCCTCTAGTGATGTCTGCATAAATCTGGGACAATGTCGCTCAGTTTTTGCCAGACTTTGTATCAACCCAATAGCAGCTGTGCTAGTAACTATTCTAGAACAAACCAGAGAATCTTAATTTCTCTCACAATTTGGCTTCAACATAGCGATAATTTCTGTTGAGCGCTCCAAGCTCTGCCATGTCTTCAGGTGGTAACAGAAAATCAAAGACCTAAAAAAAATAGCAAAATAAATATATATAGTGACAAAATAATATTGCCATACAGTGCATATAAAGAATACTGCCATACTGTACATAGAACTGTCATCATTTATAGCACTGTAATTAAACATATACAAATATTAATGCCCATGAATTGATAGAAAGCCCTTAATGACAGCAGCACCAAAAAAAAATCCATAATAGTATGCTCCGGCAAGAAGTAAAAGTTCTGGATCAGTGTTTAATTTCTGCTGTCTGATCCAATCTACTACATAGAACCACGAGATGCCAGCTGCCACCACTAGAGGGAGCACGGTGCATACAAGAACTCACAGCTAGCTGTAGAAACACCTACTTAAGATGCTCCCCCTAGTGGTGGCAGCTGGAAGAACAAATTTTATTTGCTACCATATTGGACAAAATTGAGAACACCCTATAAGATTTTTTTTGCATTCCCATCCAAACCTGAAAGTTTTCTTTAATTCTCTTGGGGTTGAAGCTCTTTGCCAGGACTACAACTCCGAGCTGTAGAAAATATCTTATGGCCACCTGAGCCGGGGTCTTATTGTGTTTTTTGGCAATGGTGACCAAAACGGGATCCTCAAGGATGACTGGTGAATTTTTATCAATCCTAAGAAAAAAATAAGGTCAGTCCCACATATTGCCAATATATTTGCTCATTTTCTTGGGTTTAATATTCTTGATCTATTGTTTTAAGCTTTCTACTGCCCTCTAATGGAGAAATAACCGAGTATTAAAGGGAAAGTCCATTGTCGGATAAAAACTTCTTGATTTTTCTTATCTGTTTATGTTTCCAACCATTTATCACTTTAATGTTTGATAAATGAAAAATAAATCAATTTTGAAAAAAAGATGTAAAATCTCCACTCGTTTTGTGTATGCAGCTCCACTTGTATGTCTCCAGGGTTAAAATTAAAAAACCTGTGAAGTTTTATTCTGTGGTCTGTCGTTGGTAGGTTCTCAAGAAGGAGTGAAGTGACACAGAAGAACTGTATACACAAAACTAGAGGACATTTTGTAAAAGCTATTTGTAAAAAATGCTTCAACTTTTTAATTCTTTTAAAAGTACAGTCGCAATTAAATAAATTAGTTGCAAAAAGAGGAAGAGGACCTGTCACCAGGTAAAGTGGTTATCTTTTTCTATCATTTTACTCTCATTGTTCTCCTGAGTATTCTGGTCTTTATCTTTTTTAAATCCGACATACGGTTCCAGAGATACGGGCCTTTTTATCTAGTGCTAATATGTATGGTCTTTACAAGGAGGCGTGGCTAATAGGATCCTCTGGGGCATGTCTTAGCAACAAGTAAAAAGGCTCATATCTCTAGAACCGTATGGCGGATTTTAAAAAAACAAAAAACAGAATACTCAGGGGAGCACCTGGAATAAAATGAAAGCAAAGACTAACCACTTTTGACTTTATGAAAGGTCCTTTTTAATCTTCACAAGAAAAAGGTAAAGGCATTTGAATATTTGTTCATAGAAAAATATAGATACATGGGTCATTATTTACCATTTTTCATCTCGGCTGGACCCCAGAACGCTGTATCCAACAAGAACAATACCTTGAGAGATGCAGAAGTCCAAGAGCTTTCTTTGATTTAGATAAATATGACATTCCACCTGTAGGGGGCAGACATTTTCCAATGAAAAAGAATAATTTTGGCTATAGATAACGGCTACTATGAGACTGCACTACTGACAATGACTGTTCTGATTTCTGCAAGGTGTAGTGTTGTCGAGGTGGGAGGTAGATATTGATGTGGATGGTGGACTGGCCTCAATGACAACACTGTATCTGAAGGAAATCAGAGTCACTCAGTAGTGCAGCCTTAGGCTTCAGGCCTGCAACTTCAAGAGATCATATCTCAGTCCAGAATTCAGATATTAAGAGTCTATTTTCACATGATTAATGTATAATAAAGGGATGGTTCTTCTGAAAATTCACATTAAACTTCCGAAGGTGACCATGTTGTCCATTTTACCTGGTTGCACACGGGTTTATACCTCAGTCCCGGCTTATTAAGAATAAGCTCGATTTGCCTACGATTAAAATTGGAGACCCCAATCGACTTCACCAGTCCGGCGTCCTTACACCTCTCCATGGCCTGAAAATTGGAGAGCAAACATTTTGATGTCTTTATGATTGATGGACAGTCCATTTTTCCAACACGCCTCCCTCGTTGATAAGCCAATCGCAAGTGATTAGCTGTAACCACCAGGAAACAGTGGCCTCAACTGTTCAATTTGTCTGCAGCACTCCCACAGGAGAAACTGAGTACTACACGACAGGAGGTCTGTGTAATTAATGGACACGCCGTGTCCTCCACTCCTTCTTTCCGGTTATTAGATGTAGGGCGTGAACAGGAGACGCCATACTACTATCAGGACATCTACATCAATGAATCCCAAGGGTCTAATAAAGGGAACGAGATGAAGAAAAGGTAAAGACTTTACCAGATACTCACCTCCCATGTGTCTCGGATGTCTGTATTGTGAAAAATGAGTTGTCCGTCCTCGTCTACTGGAAACGGATCGTCCCCCGGCTACAAGATAATAATAAACGAAGAAATCAGCGCTGCATCTAGGAATGACTTCTACTAGATCCAAAATAATGTTATAACTGTATAATGCGCGTTATTATGGTCGCAGTGACACCTAATATGTGTATATCCCCTGATACCGACGGCCCTGGTGGCCCCAATCCATGGTCCCAATGTAAGGTACCGTATATAAGGCAGAGGTCTATCCCCCTTAAAGGGGCAGCTCTCTTACTTTACACCCCATATAGTATGAGGGTTAGAATTTGTATTCCGTTAACACCTTCATCTCCAAAGGATTGTGAATAATGAACAGGTCCATGTATTCCAGCTGTAGATCCCGCAGAGATCTTTCCAGTGACGGACAGACAAGATCAGGGGTTTGGAAAGTGCTCCAGAGCTGGAAAAAATGAAGAGAATAATGTAGTAAATGTCTTAAAGGCCATAATATTACTAAATCCAAAATCCTGTCAAACTTTTACAACTCTTTTTTTAGCTACTGTACTTCTTAAGGTCTTTTTTTTACAAAGGCCGATAATAGGTTGCCCATTTTGTATACACCTGTATACAGGGAGCTCCCCCTAGTGGTGACTGCAGACAGGATCTTATCATGTATCTCTGTATACAGGGAGCTCCCCCTAGTGGTGACTGCAGACAGGATCTTATCATGTATCTCTGTATACAGGGAGCTCCCCCTAGTGGTGGCTGCAGACAGGATCTTATCACGTATCTCCGTATACAGGGAGCTCCCCCTAGTGGTGGCTGCAGACAGGATCTTATCATGTATCTCTGTATACAGCGAGTTCCCCCTAGTGGTGGCTGCAGACAGGATCTTATCATATATATCTGTATACAGGGAGCTCCCCCTAGTGGTGGCTGCAGACAGGATCTTATCATGTATCTCTGTATACAGGGAGCTCCCCCTAGTGGTGGCTGCAGACAGGATCTTATCATATATATCTGTATACAGGGAGCTCCCCCTAGTGGTGGCTGCAGACAGGATCTTATCATGTATCTCTGTATACAGGGAGCTCCCCCTAGTGGTGACTGCAGACAGGATCTTATCATGTATCTCTGTATACAGGGAGCTCCCCCTAGTGGTGGCTGCAGACAGGATCTTATCATGTATCTCTGTATACAGGGAGCTCCCCCTAGTGGTGGCTGCAGACAGGATCTTATCATGTATCTCTGTATACAGGGAGATCCCCCTAGTGGTGGCTGCAGACAGGATCTTATCATGTATCTCTGTATACAGGGATCTCCCCCTAGTGGTGACTACAGACAGGATCTTGTCATGTATCTCTGTATACAGGGAGCTCCCCCTAGTGGTGGCTGCAGACAGGATCTTATCATGTATCTCTGTATACAGGGAGTGCCCCCTAGTGGTGACTGCAGACAGGATCTTATCATGTATCTCTGTATACAGGGAGCTCCCCCTAGTGGTGGCTGCAGACAGGATCTTATCATGTATCTTTGTATACAGGGAGCTCCCCCTAGTGGTGGCTGCAGACAGGATCTTATCATGTATCTCTGTATACAGGGAGCTCCCCCTAGTGGTGACTGCAGACAGGATCTTATCATGTATCTCTGTATACAGGGAGCTCCCCCTAGTGGTGGCTGCAGACAGGATCTTATCATGTATCTCTGTATACAGGGAGCTCCCCCTAGTGGTGGCTGCAGGCAGGATCTTATCATGTATCTCTGTATACAGGGAGCTCCCCCTAGTGGTGGCTGCAGGCAGGATCTTATCATGTATCTCTGTATACAGTGAGCTGCCCCTAGTGGTGGTTGTAAGTAGCAAGCATTTTTAGATGTACAGTACCTCTTTAGTTGGAATATTTTAAGGGTTTTGGCATTTTTATGATGAAAAACTTTTGCACATTAGTGCTTGCTTTTTATATATTTTATCTCATCCCTTCATAAGAGTGTTTAGAAAAGGTGGAGGGATGTAATGAGAATTGTCATGTTAAACCGCAGTAAATCATAGTGAAAATCTCAGTGAGATATTATTGAATCCACTTTTATCATTTACCTTTCCAGTGTAGAACAAATCTTCTCTTCTCACCATCCCGTCAGCAATTTTCTCTCGCAGCGCGCAGCCGACATCTGCCTCGTTACCATATACATAGGCGCAGTCAATGTGCCGATATCCCACCTCTATAGCCACCTTGGTCGCCTCCTTGGCCAGAATCTTAGGGAACTCAATGCAGAAAAAAAAAATAAATCTGGGGTACTTCTGTTGTGCAGATGTTACACTGCTCAATCTCCAGATTATCAAATGTTATGGACTATCGAAGATCAGTGGCCCAAATCACCGGCCTATAGTTCCCTGGGTCCACCTAATTCCCCTTTTTGAAGAGCAAATGTTGTTCCTATCTTCAAAAAGAGGAAGAAGGTGGACCCAGGGAACAATCGGCCAGTGAGTCTGACTTCTATACCAGGAAAGATCTTTGAACAAATTAAGAACATGTATGTACTGTACGTACCTGGATAAGAATTAAATGATTAACCAGAGCCAGCATGGGTTTGTAACTAATAAGTCATGTCAGACTAACTTAATTTCCTTCCATGACAGAATCACTGACTGGGTGGATCAGGGAAATGCTGTAGATATAGTATGTCTTGACTTCAGCAAAGTATTTGACAAAGTATCTCACATCATCCTTATTGAAAAAATGAATAAGTATGGAATGGACAAGGCAACTGTTAGGTGGATTCATAACTGGCTTAGTGATCGGACCCAAAGAGTGGTCGTAAATGGCTGCACATCCAGTTGGAAGAATGTCTCAAGTGGGGTACCACAGGGTTCTGTCCTGGGCCCTGTATTGTTAAAGATCTTTATCAATGACTTAGATGAAGGAATTGAGGGTAAACCAATTAAATTTGCTGATGACACAAAGCTAGGAGGCATAGCTAATACTAGAGAAGAGAGCGAGGATTCAAAAAGATATAAATAAACTGGAGCGGTGGGCAGCAACTAACAGAATGGTTTTTAACAAGGAAAAATGCAAAGTTCTACATCTGGGCAATAAAAATGAGAAAAGCATTTACAGAATGGGAGGAATAGGGCTAAGCAACAGCACGTATGAAAAAGACTTGGGTATACTAATAGATCACAGACTGAACATGAGTCTACAGTGTGATGCAGCAGCAAAAAGGGCAAATACAATTCTGGGATGTATTAACAGAACCTTACAGTCTAGATCACGCAAAGTCATTATTGCCCTCTACTTCTCCTTGGTCAGACCTCATCTGGAATATTGTGTCCAGTTTTGGGCAACACATTTTAAAAAAGACATCAACAAACTGGAGCAAGTTCAGAGAAGAGCGACCAGAATGGTGACCGGTCTGCAAACCATGTCCTATGAGGAACGGTTACAGGATTTGGGAATGTTTAGCTGCAAAAAAGAAGACTGAGAGGAGACTTAATAGCTGTCTACAAATATCTCAGGGGCTGTCACATTGTAAAAGGATCATCTTTATTCTTATTTGCACAAGGAAACAAGAAGTAATGGGATGAGACTGGGAGGAGACACAGATTAGATATTAGAAAAAACTTTTTGACAGTTAGGGTGATCAATGAGTGGAACAGGCTGCCACGGGAGGTGGTGAGTTCTCATTCAATGGAAGTCTTCAAACAGAGGCTGGACAGACATCTGTCTGGGATGATTTCGTGAATTCTGCATTGAGCAGGGGATTGGACCAGATGACCCAAGAGGTCCCTTCCAACACTAACATTCTATGGTTCTATGATTGGCTGACTATCTGATGCATATGGACACCAACTGTTTTCTGCCCAAAAGTGGAAAATCCCTTTAAGCGACTTATCTTTTTCTTCTCATGGGAGATAAGCCGCCGCCGGTTGGTAGAAATCACATGAATGTTTGACCAAGCTGAAGTCGAGAGAGATAGTTGTTGGCCAAATGAACGTTTGGTCAATAGCTATCTCACCTTAAAGGGGACTTAGATATTGATGGCCTTAAGACTGGTGGAAGTCCAAGACGCAACACTCCTGCTGATCAGCTGTTAGCAAGTCCCACAGAGGTGGGAGGAAACAGTGTACAGTGCTGGAACAGCACAACTTCATACACCGTGTAGTGGCCATTCTCAGGTACTGCAGCTATTGAGGTGAATGCGTCTGAGATGCACTACTGAGGACGGCCACTATAAAGAGCTGCATACACTGATGCTTTCTGCTAATAGCTAATTAATGGGGGCGCAGGATGTTGGACTCTCACTGAACTGACATTAATAGTCTCTCCGAACAACAGGACATCGTAAATAAACCCTGGATTTTCCCTTTATACCAAGCTCGCATGTAATTGGTGCTGATTATTAATAAATAAATACCAATTTTCACATGTATTCAACGCTATAAAGTGCTCTCTTGCTGCGGATTTTAGGTGTGGAAAATCCACACCAAATATGCAATGTATAAACCGAATCTAGAAAACCTCAGTGATGTAAAATGTTTGATATAGCTGATTTAATGAAACCCTTTATAAAACCCTTAAATGTAATGAGAAATATAATTAAAGATGGGGGCGGGTTAAATGATATTTCTGTAATTTTTGGATTTTTTTAAATTTTTTAAGATGCAAATAAAAAAAAGCTTTAATCTTTTTTTGCTATTATTATTCAATTAAGCTATATTATTTTTAAAAATAATATTTATGGCATATTGTTTGGATATTTCGTAAATGTCTGAGATGGCAGTACACTTTAAAATGAATAAAAATGCAAAATAAGAATAATAAAATTAATAATAATAATAATAGTAATAATAATAATAATAGTGGTAAAAAATAATAATAGTAGTAGTAATAATAATAATAATAATAATAATATTAATAATAAAATAATAATAGCAGTAAGAATAATAATAGTATTAGTAACAATAATAATAATAGTAGTAATAGTAGTAATAATAATAGTAGTAAAAAAATAATAGTAGTTGTAAAAACAATAATAAATACCGTAGTAAAAATAATTGTAATACTCATAGTAGTAAAAATAATAATAATAATAATAAAATATTATTAATAGTAATAATCCTAAAAATATTACACAAATACTCATAAAATATTAATAACAATAGCTGTAAAGCTAGTAACACTTATATTAACAATATTATTAATAATATCATAGTAAACTAAAATAGTTATTATTACAAATACTAATAATAATAGTAATAATAGTTATTATTATTATAATAGTAAAAGTATTAATAATAGTAATAATAATACTAATATAACGATAATAATCATTAATCAATATTCTATTTTTAATATTTAATACACACATGAAAAATAACATTTCTTATTACAATTACTCAGATAATCTATATTATTTTCATTTAAAATAATAATATTTTTCTGGCATATCATACAGATATTTCATAAATGGCAATAAAATAAATAAAAATGCAATAAAATAATAACAATAATATTAGTATTAATAATACAAATGAATAACAGTAGTAATAAAAGTAATGCTTGTAATAAATTAATGGTAAATAATAAAAATAATATCACTATTAATATTAACAACAATACTAACAATGGAAATGTTAATAACAATAACAGTAATAATATTAACAATATTAATTCTGATAATAGTAAAACAAATATTAGTATCTTATATTAGTATCAGTAATAACAGTAATAATAATAATTATTGTAGTAAAAGAAAAAATATTAATAGTAATAATAGTAATAAAATATTCATAATAATATTCAAATAATAATAGTAATAGTAGTATAATAGTAATAGTAATAATATTAGGCAGGCATTAAGGATTATTATTTTTGTTATTACTTTTTCTGGGGCATAGGTGCCAAATCCAAGTACGGGAATTTTGTGCCCATCATTCATGATAATGTAGGACTGCGGACAAAGATCCATTTTTCTTGTATCTTCAGACCGAGATGTGAATGTCCTTGGTGGGTTAGAAACTTTTTATATGGTTACATACTCCCCACACCTCATGAATACATAAAAACTCTATATTCCACATGATAAGAACTGAAAAATATTGTTACGTTTTTCTTTTTTTCAAAATCAGTTTTCCACAAACAGCATAATTTCCCGATCCACAAGATACAGCGCAAAAGAGAAGACACAGATACAATACACAAAGCGTCCAAATAAATATTAAAAGAACTTTATTCATCCAAAATCCATCATAACCAAAAAACACATAAAATACTCTTAAAATCCCAAACCAGCTTAGCCATCAGGACGTATTGCAAAACACCAAGTACAGACATATTAAGACATAATGTAGGGATGGGTCCATGCTAGACATGAGCAACACGATCCCCAGGACAATGGTCCAATCCAATGGACATGTCAGAACGCCATGGCAGCCGGACCAGAACCCTGTGAACTTCCTACTACCTGTCGGTTTCCTTGACTCCTCAGGTGACCAGTAGGCCATCGTCTTTACATCAAGACGAGATTCACATCATGACGACTGGTAGTAGGATGTTCTCAATGATCCGTTCCGGCTGCCGAGGAGCGCCATCGTGACCATGGTCCTGTAAATCGTTTTGTTCTTCTCTCGTTCGTATAAGTGGGTCCATAAGGTAATTAAAAAATATATAATACAACATATAAGTCACATTTAAAAACACCCCAAAATGTTTCGGAACCTAAAGTGGTGGTCATCATTGTTGGGGTTTTTTGGCAAAATCGAGCAGGTATTTTTTAGGTTAATCCAATTTTGTAGATGTTCCTACATGACGAGTCATTGTTACAGAGTTACCCAGTCTTTATAGAACTACACAGTTCCTGTTCTCTACTCCCACTTTTCTTTATGGCTCCTACTACACCCAAAAATGTGTTGGAACCTAGAGTGGGGGTCATCATTGTTGTTTTTTTTTTTGGCAAAATCAAGCAGATAATTTTTAGGTTAATCCAATTTTGTAGATGTTCCTACATGACGAATCATTGTTACAGAGTCACCCAGACTTTATAGAACTGCACAGTTCCTGTTCTCTTTCCCATATGTCTTTCGATATGTCTCCTTCTACATGGTACTAAATTTAAAGCTGCTCCTGATTGATAAAAACATATATATTCACATTTATGTACAGACTGTAAATCTGGATCCTTCAGTTCTTGAACAAGGTGCCTTCATTATCACACAGTGAGAATTGTACTTCCAAGTCTCGATAAATCCCCACAATGAGGTTTCTGTCCTCACACTACGGAGTCTTACATTGGAATGTGCGTTATGTTCGCTTCCCCCACCGCGAAGTACAATGTTGCAGACACTGCTTATTAACTCTTCATTATTACATACTTTTATAACATTTTACTTTTACTTTGAGATTTAACTGCTTGAATAACTTGACCTTCCAGGCCTAAAGCTTGAGATATTGATTGTGATGTGCTCTCTTCTGACTACTGTCATGTCCCGTGTCGTCTTTGGGACCTCTAAATGCATCACTATCTTAGGAAATCGGTGTTTACTACAGATGAGAAAATCGATTCTACATTAAACAAATGTTGTTTAAGAATTTCCCAAAATTTGTGGATTCCAAATATTTGAGAATTCAATTTGTGTGGATCGAACAAACTAGTGGCCATTTTTCTTGATTGATATGAGCGGGCAAGAGGGTAATCAACAATAGGATATCCCACTAACTTCACTCCTCTCCAGTCCCTGACGGTCCTCCTAAATCACCCAATCCGACTCCGGTCTTCTCTTCACTCTTCATCTAAGCTTTGGCACCTGTTCAAACTCAATATCCTTAACTAAAATGATTACGAGGCAACATTGGCTCAATCCTTATTGGCCCATCAGAAGCCCTAAGAAGATCTTTCACCGTACCATAGATTTCCTGTGAACAAGTAAATGAGGTTTGAAACATTGACCAAAAGTGATCAATCGGAGGCAGCTTGCACTATTTGTATTCAGTGCTTAGACAAGTTTTTGGCCCAAGATTGGCATTTCTGAGTGATGACGAACCCAATGGCTCTACGATATAAGGACATATGTTGAGGTCAATGGTCCAATAACAGGAGTTTTTTTCAGCCTATGCCATATCCCACCATTTTTGAAGGTTATCTGGATTGTGGAGATCATATTTGGACCTTTACTCTGCAAATCTAACAGTGCCAGTGGCAGAATCACCAGTAGATCTCTATTTAGGAAGATTATTATTGTTTAACCTTTATTACACCAGCTTTTCATTTATGATACAGTGGTAAATCTGCTTTATTGGACCTCAAACATCAAAATTAAGGTAAGCCTTTTTCACATTAACGACTAATCCAGTTCTAACTAACAACAGGATAATAAATAAAAAATATACTTTGGTTGAAAAGATCAAGTCAACATTGACTCTCCAGATGGTCTCCTCCTAACCTTCATGAACAAACCTTGCCTGTCATCAAGTCTTGTTGACCCATCCGAAGACCTAATGAATTGGTAGAAAAATAGAATTCTGGAAGTATAAGACAAATTATCCCGGTATTCCATATCTCCATGTTACCCCAAAGTTAATGAGAGGCAGCTAGTTCTTTTTGCTGCTTTTTAGCCTGAGGTGATGATTTTGGAGGACGGTTAATTGTGTGGTCGTGAATCCAATGGTTCCACTCTCTAAGGACAGACGTTGAGATCAATGGTCCAACTTAATGGGATCTTTCTCAGTTTTTTGCCATATCCACATATTTATGAAGGTTATCCGGATTATAGAGGTCACATTTGAAAGTTTCTTCTGAAAGTCTAGTAGCAGCAGTAGAAGTATCGCTGGAAAATTTCCATTCAATAATATTGACGTTGGTGGAACTATGCTTGATAGACCATACAAACTGGTATTTTCAGCCAGAGAGACCTGAACTTTTGAGTTAGAATTTCATTTTAATATTCATCATGGTACGGACATTTTGGATGGTCAGGCCATCTATGGGAAGAGAGTAGAGACATAAATTATTCACTGTCAAGATTAAAGATTGGGAATAATAACTCATTAATGAAAAAGAAAACATCCCATTTGTCAAGACCTCACACAGATATCCTCCAACTTTTAGTTTAGCTATTGACTCATAAATACCTGCAAAAATTTTAATTTACGGAATTGTGGTGTTCCATACATTGCTTATTTCCAGTTTGTCCGAGCAGTATCAGCCGGTTAATCAGGGGCATTAGGTGTTGTCCTCCTTAAATTATGCATATTAGTACTACTCTACAAATAGATCAGACTACCCTTTTAGGCTACAAGGTCACTGCCATGAATACTGGGTGAAACGCCCTCCTATTAATACTGGTGGTAGGCAGAAACTGTTGTGACTATCTGCTGTGATAACCGAGGAAGGAATGGAAGTCCTACTGTAACTCCTGAGGAAGACATTACAATCAACGGAAGTCCTGTCGTGACTACTAAGGAAGCCACTTTTAGGTGGAAAAATGATCTGTCCACACAGTGGTAGGTAAGTAAGATAATGTAAGTTAAGGGGTAAAAAGCGAAAGTTAAATCCAAGTTTTGCCTTAAGACTTCTTCTAGAGTGAAAAGATGAATTACAAAGTAGTCACCTCAATGAAATTTAGAAATATTTTGCTTTTTGGGGAAATCATCTTATAAAGGGTCCTCCAAAAATTATAAAAAATACTCAAGATATAGATATTTGCTATGCCAAAAGTTTCTAGAGCAGCCTAATTGAAAAATACTTACCGGCTTCCATTTGTATAGCGCACATTTCTATCGAGTTTATTCAGCGTGTCCATATCTTCATCACTTAGCTGAAAGTCAAAAACCTAAAATATAAGGATAAAAATAAAACATTTTAAAGTGTTAAATAAAAAAATTGACATCATTTTTCCACAATTACAAGGGAGATTTATGTAAGACAACCTTAGAAGTAGATGCAGCGCCCCAGAGTCCTGGTCGTTGCAGTACTGTGGCTCCGCCACTAAGGGGAGCCATGGTGCGTTCGATGGCACTGAAGGAGTTCCTCCAATCAGGTATCACAGACACCAATATGTTTCACAGCTGGGCCTCCGGGGGGAGCTAAGGGTGCTATTCATTAGGCCACTCCCCACCATAGTGGGTAAACTGGGGGTCAGGCAGGAAGTTAGTAGAGAAAGCTGACTGGATCGAACGAAGCAACACCTAGTGAGAGAGGGGGTTGTGGAGGAAGAGACAGTAGGGTCTCTGCCAGGGGTGGGATCCTGGCAGAGGCTTGGCATTGAAAGAACGTAACGGGACCGTGCCTGCTCAGAATAGCGGCGGTGCCCTAAGAAAGGATTAGAAGCGAGATAGATTGTGCTGAGTGAGAAACGAAATCAAGCAGAAGGAGAATACCAGCAGGGGTTTTGTTGAAAGAGGCAGCACCTTGCTGAGGCGCATTACCGGTGGCCGGAACGCCGAGGGAGTGGAATAATATACAGCTTTAAGCCATACTCCAAACAGCGGCAGGACAGTCAGTCTCAGGCGGGCTGTCTACCACATATCACCTATGAAGTCTTGGGGGGCAATTGCGGGAGAGGGGCGTCTCTAGGGTCCCGGAAGAACTCCAGGCCTACCTGACAAACGGGTGCCGTTCTTACTGTAACATCAGGAAGGGACGGAAGATTAGCAGAAGATCAGTTAATCGAGTTGTGAGGGAACTTAAGAAACAGACACAACAGTTGTGGGGTACTTTCCGTAAGCACAGCAGGGAAGGACTACAACACAAAGCGCTAAGAAGGAAGGCACTGATTTCCACCTGTGAGGAGAACTCTGGAAGTGCCATTGGACCGGCCGGACTTGCGCAGCCTGGTGGACCGGATTCTGGACTGAGGACCGAGAGATCTCCAGTAAAGAGGTAAAGAGACTGCAACCTGGTGTCCTCGTTATTTACCGCGACCTGCACCCCACAACTGCACCGCTATACCACCGTTAACAGCACCTATTTGCAACGGACGTCCCCCACTGACAGACAGGGCCACGGACCGGGTCTAGCCACCGTGACAACCCCAGGACTGAGATCCCAGAGGCCCGGCTCCGGGTACCCCTCGGCCCTGCGGCGGTGTGGGGGCGCTCCAATTCTTGGCGTCACGAACAGGATCTACTTAAGCCTGAAGAATCAGGTCATGTGTGCCTAGAGACTGTGATTTGTTGTGCATGAACTGTAGCTTTATTGAGAGACTGTGTGCTACCATTGACCAATAGAAGTTCCCGCCAAAAGCCGCCGCCATTGCTACTTTGGAGAAGAAGGAGGGCGTGCTATGGGAGGAGACTACCAGAATGGCGCGAGAAATGGATACCGCCCTCTGCGCTTCGGGCTGCAAGGAGATGACCTGCCCCAAAGCAGAAGACAACCTCCTGATTTGCAACGGCGGGAAGCAGGAGATGGAGAAGCCCGACCTCGGAGAAATGGTGGAGTCAGGTGCATGCACTGCCACCGACTATCAGGCAGCGATGATGAACAGCAAGTGCCTGAGCGAGGAAGATGCGACTCCGGCTTGCCCCTCTTCACCGGAGACGGACTTATGTCCCCTGCAGCCGGAGGACCTGAAACTCCTGGAGCAGATAGCAGAGCTGAGTCCACCAACCCTGACCTTGGAGTCCGTGGAGGAGGAACCACAGCGAGCGGAACAGCGTTCGAGGACCGCATCGGAGGAGCTGCGGTCCGGGCTGCGGCCGACTCCAGCGTTCTCGTCGATGGATCAGATCGACATCGGTGGAACCACATCAGGTGTAGGTACGGAAGATACCCCTGCCTCCCCGCTCGATCCCGCTCCCGCGACCGACCCCCCTCACAACAGTAGCTGCCTCTTGATGGCGGGAATGGTGGCATCATCCCTCGAAGTAATGAAGGGTCTGGTATCCCCGCCACCGACCGCAATGGGAGAGTTCCTAGATGTGAGCTCGGAGGGAGTGATTCTCCGGTGGGAGGCCCCCCGGATTGAGCCGAATGGGGTTTGGAGAAGAGGTCACGCCATTGCCGTGCTCACTTGGGAGCAATATAAGCAGTGCCTGATTTCCCAATGGAAAGACTGGAAAGAGATGGGACAAACCCCCGCCGCTTCAGCCGTGAACCAGGGTCTGAAGCCTGTACGGTCAGGAGATACCCGCCATCGGAGTGCCCAGGAAGGGTGTGCCCGTAACGTTCGCCGACGTGGACCTGAGAGAGTGTCATCTACTACTTCAGCTGTGATTGAACCAAATGGAGCAGAGCTTACCAACATTGCCACTGCACATGTCATTGCAGCAACTGAGCTGGCAGCTAGGATCCGTCTTCAGGTTCAGGCATCAAGCGGTCTGACTGCACCGGGAAGACCCACCAGTGACACTGGCGCGACATTAGCCGGGAGCCAGGGGCCAAGGCCACCTGAACAAGAGTAAACCTCGGAAACCTGAAAATGTAAATAGTTACTGTTTGTTCTTTAAGTTGCTGCTAAACCCGTCCAGGGTAAACTTTAAGAAAGGTGACCCCTTTGTTGACCCGGGGTCACTATTGTTGTTTTCTTGAAGTTTTGCACAAAGTTACACAAACTGCGAAATCATGGACTGTGCATGATTTGAACTTTCTTGTAAATAGTTTGCACCTTCTTAAAGGTGCTTCCTACTGGTTTTGTTTAAAGACATTTTGCGAAGATACCATTCCGGAGCCTTTGCATGGACTGGTAGGCTGAGAAGAAGAGCTACCTCAGAAAGACTTGATCTCCTCTTAAAGGGGAGGTTAGAATTGAACTTGAAAGTGATACTGTTTTAGAACAGTAATGTCAAGATAATGCTTTGAAGGAAATGTAACTGTTTTTCATGGAAAAGTTATGTGTGTTTAATTTGTTTAAAATGTGAAACCTAGATAATGTTCTTTGAAGAGAAAGATGCAGAAAGCCCGTATGTGTAGATGTAGAGTTCCGTTTAACTGAAAGTAAAGAAGTAATAACGAAGGTGAGGATAGAAGGTAAACCCTGCGTCCCCATAGAAAGTTAGTTCGTTACTAAGGACAGAAAGTAGACCCGTAGGGGTTAGTGAGTGAGTCCTTATAGGAGCCAAGCAGAGTGGGCTCCATGCTCTCAAATTGAAAGGAATGTTATGTCTATACTATGTATAGTAGAGAAAGGCAGTAGGCCCTGGCTGAACGGGGCGGTCCTGTAAAAGAAAGGAGAGGCAGTAGGTCTGGTGCCATAGGGACAGGCGGTCCTGCAGGTTCAAAGTAGGAGAATGTGAAGTTACCTTGCCCTGTAATGTGATTATAGGAAGGCCTTTGATAAACTAAGAGTGTATGTTTCTTAAAGGCAATGTTAATTTATTGTTCCAGCATTTGCACTTAGTAGAATACCCGGTTGGGTAATGAGAGTTAATTGTAGCCTGTTGCTATGATATTTGATTATGTTTTGTAACGTTAAAAGTGTCCTCACCTCCCATAAAGGGAAGCCTGTTCAAGTATGCTTATTGTTTTGCACTCAACAAATTTGTATGTCTTTTTGCTAACCTGTATTGTTGTTTTCTTCCCAGTCCCGGAGTACTGTGTTTAACCAGGGGGGAGTGCAGCGCCCCAGAGTCCTGGTCGTTGCAGTACTGTGGCTCCGCCACTAAGGGGAGCCATGGTGCGTTCGATGGCACTGAAGGAGTTCCTCCAATCAGGTATCACAGACACCAATATGTTTCACAGCTGGGCCTCCGGGGGGAGCTAAGGGTGCTATTCATTAGGCCACTCCCCACCATAGTGGGTAAACTGGGGGTCAGGCAGGAAGTTAGTAGAGAAAGCTGACTGGATCGAACGAAGCAACACCTAGTGAGAGAGGGGGTTGTGGAGGAAGAGACAGTAGGGTCTCTGCCAGGGGTGGGATCCTGGCAGAGGCTTGGCATTGAAAGAACGTAACGGGACCGTGCCTGCTCAGAATAGCGGCGGTGCCCTAAGAAAGGATTAGAAGCGAGATAGATTGTGCTGAGTGAGAAACGAAATCAAGCAGAAGGAGAATACCAGCAGGGGTTTTGTTGAAAGAGGCAGCACCTTGCTGAGGCGCATTACCGGTGGCCGGAACGCCGAGGGAGTGGAATAATATACAGCTTTAAGCCATACTCCAAACAGCGGCAGGACAGTCAGTCTCAGGCGGGCTGTCTACCACATATCACCTATAATTAACCAATTTTCCAGAAACATCATTGTGACCCCCATATGTCACAAAAAACCATAAACATCCTCCTTATAGATCATAGTTAATAGAAGAGAACAAAGGAAGCTTTCTCAAATATATAAAAGCGATAAATTTATTAGTTACAAAAAACACTTATACAAAAAAGACCAATAAAATAGACATGATACAAAAACACATGAACACGTTATCTGTAAATACCCGTGTACAAAACACAAGAGTGTAAAGAAAGACACCAGGATTAATAGAGGAGCGTACCACATAAACCATTAGCTGTACATGTTCTTAATGTGGACCATAACTAAGGTGCTACCAAGCCAAAATCTCCATGTGTAACTATGAATAAAATACTATGTCTATCTATGAGGTAAAGAGACTGCAACCTGGTGTCCTCGTTATTTACCGCGACCTGCACCCCACAACTGCACCGCTATACCACCGTTAACAGCACCTATTCGCAACGGACGTCCCCCACTGACAGACAGGGCCGCGGACCGGGTCTAGCCACCGTGACAACCCCAGGACTGAGATCCCAGAGGCCCGGCTCCGGGTACCCCTCGGCCCTGCGGCGGTGTGGGGGCGCTCCATAGATATTTGGGAACTATGTGCAAGAGGACAGCACATCTCCTCCTTGAAGTCCCAAAATGGAGAAGTAAAGATTGGATGGCTCGGATTTTTACCCGTTCTAAGTTTCATTGCCAATTAAATAACCAGCAGCAGAGGCATCTGCAGTTACTTATCTCAGTCCCCTATTGAAAAAAATGTGCTCATTATTAGGCCGGGTCAAGCGGACACATTTTTGAGGGATGATATAATGTGAACTTAATACCAGATTTGTGTTTGGCAAAATTACCGTATTTTACGCTTTGTAAGACGCACTTTATTTCCCCCAAATTTGGGGGGGAAATGTGGGTGCGTCTAACAAAGCGGATATACCGCTTACCATTACAGGCTGGGATGAGGGGGTGTCCGCCGCTGCTACCGCCCGCCGCCGCTGTCGCCCGCCGCCGCTGTCACCTGCCGCCACTGCCGGGGTTGTCCGCTGCTGCCCCGGGTGATGCTGGAGGCTCCGGTGCTGCGAGGGGCTCTGGCGACATTTTGTGAAAGACCAGAGCCCCCCGGCAGTTCGTCCATGCGTTCTAGTATGACTAACTCCTGGAAAATGGCCGCCGGAATCTCGGGAGATGAGATTTCAGCACTGAGATCTCATCTCTCGAGATTCCGGCGGCCATTTTCCCGGAGTCAGTCATATAGGAACGCATGGACGAACTGCTGGGGGCTCTGGTCTTTCACAAAATGTTGCCAGAGCCCCCCGCAGCACCGGAGACAGCCCTGGAGACAGCCCTGCAGTACTGGAGACAGCCCTGCAGCACCACAGCCCCCTGTAGTACCAGAGCCCCCTGCAGCACCAGAGCCCCCTGCAGCACCCCTCATCCCAGCCTGCAGCACAGCAGCCCCCATGCAGCACCGAAGCCCCCCTGCAGACCCCATCATCCCAGCCTGCAGCAATGCTCCACTCCTGCCTCCAGCAACGACCCTGGGACCCTGATCCACCGCAGCCACAACCCCTGGTAAGCAATAAGACGCATGGATTATAAGAAGCCCCCTCAATTTATTAAAAAAAGTTTTTTCCTATTTTTCTCCTCAAAATTTGGGGTGCGTCTTATAATCCGGAGCGTCTTACAAAGCGAAAAATACGGTATGTGTTTGGAAATCTAAGGCCATCAGGATGACTGCCACTCGGGATTACAGCAGATTTTATGATCTGTAGGTGACCAAAATATATGACTGACTAAAATATTAAAAGCCTTCAGACAAGAGGAGAACCACAAAGGAGAATGTTAGAACCTATTAGTTGTACAAGAGAACAAGTAAAATAATTTACATTTGAAAAATGTTTTAAACTTTTTGATAGTTACTCATTGACATAAATGGGAGAGAAGTTTTCTTGCATCTACCTGGAAGTTCTCCTTGATCCTTTCTGGTGTGAAACTTTTAGCGAGCACCACAATGTCTCGTTGCAGAAGATACCTCTCTGCCACCTGAGCCGGCGTTCGTCCATATTTTTTAGCAACTTCAATCAAGACTGGATCTTGAAGGACATAAGGACTGTCTTGATCTATCCTGGAGGAGAAGGTTAGGGTTAGAGATGACATCTCCATATGCGGCGCCCCAGGGTCCTGGTCGTCGCAGCGGTATTGCTTTCCTCCAGGGAAGAGTGATGCTACGTTTGGAGGCAAAGAAGGATAACTGCATCCAGGTATCACAAACATGCAACACATTTCACACTCCAGGCCACCAGGGGGAGCTTTTGCTCCTATTTATTAGGTCACTCCCCATATATGTATATAACTTATATAACTGGTAGTCTGTAGGGAAAGTTAGTTAGTTCCAGACCAGAGTCTGAGGAGGACAGAAGGTTAACGGAGCTGTGCATGTCCTCAGAGCTGCAGCTCCCAGAAAGAGACATTGAAAGGCAGAACTGTATTGCATCGAGCGTGAAGGAAGTCGAAGCAAAGGAGAGAATACCAGAAGGGGACCAGCCCCGCTCAAGCTGTCTCCTTCTGAGGCGCAAAATCCCAGTAGCCGGAACACCGAGGGAGTAAGGACCTCTACACCTTATTTCAGAGACCAGCAGGACAGCTAATTGCAGGTTACCTGTCCGCACCTACACCCAGGAGGCACGGTGACACCTACAGAGCAGGGTTATCTAAGAGACCCTATAAACAGGCTCAAGTCACCAGTCATACGGGTTTTGTTCTATCCTATACGGGGGACAGAGAGCGAAGCATCGCATCTGTGAGACCCTTATGTGTAGCCATAGGCAGTAAGGGACTACACCACCGCAGCGCAAGGGAAGGCTACTGATTTCCACCTGGACAAGGGGACTCTGGACTTGCCTCCAAACCGGCCAGACTCTGCCTACCCTGTGGTCTGGTGCTCTGGACTGTGGATGCTGAAGTCTTCAGTAAAGGTAAAGAGACTGCAACCTTGTGTCCTCGTTCTTCACTGCTCCATTCACCATACCACCATCTACACATCGGGAAGCCCTGGGGATATACTTCACCTGTGGGAAGGTATGCCATCTAGCTGCCATAACATCACCCCAGCAGACCCCTTAAAGCAGCGTCGGTCACCCTGACCGAATACCATGGGTGGCGTCACGAACATAAACTCTATCCCTTTAAAGACCTTTCCCTTTTACATGGGCGCCCTGGGCTACGGATAGGTCGTAGCCACGTGACATCCCCCTGTGAACAGCAGGACCCGGTACCGAGTACCCCTAGCCCGCGGGGCGACTCACATACGCTATACGATGCTGTAGATTGTTCTATATTCTCCATGAGCCCAACTTCATGACCCCAACGGAATAATTATTTCATTGCTTTAATTTACCAACTGACATCTCGACTGGATCCCAAAACACCAAACGCCACCAAAACGATGTCATGTGACTTGCAGAACCCCGACAATTTGCTCTGATTAAGATAGATGTGACATTCCACCTGAGGAAAAAACAAAAGTTCCTACAACTCTGACATTTTAAGAGAAAAATGGGCAAAGATGACAACATGGGGCATCAATTTTATTGGTCATTAATATGGATTACCTGGTTACAGACTGGTTTGTATTTCAATCCTTCCATGTTCAGGATTAGCTCTAGCTGCCGCCGGTTGAAGCTCGAAACTCCAATTGATTTGGCCAACCCGGAATCTTTGCACTCCTCCATTGCCTGCGAGTCGTAGATACATGACATGCTTGTAAATTTTTGGGACTCTAAGGATTCAAACTTTCTATTAATGCAACACAAATAAAAAATGTTGCCTAAAAAGTTGGTCAATGGTTCGAAATATCTCGGTCAATGGCCAATGACTTTCAGAAAAAGAGAATGAAAATATGTAGCAAGTTCTCCTCCTAATGCACATCTTTCATGGTATTGGTTTTTTCATACAGTGAGGAGGGTCCTTTTGGACCCCTAATACTACAAGAGCCTAAGTTCGATATCAAGAATGCCCCTTCTTCATGGAACTTATTCTACTACCCTTTAGGGTTTTGGGTAAGTGTTCCATTGGGAAATGCCAATCAGATTTCAAGACCCATTGAGCATTTACAAACATATTTAGTTCCTTTGAATTGTATGTCCAAGCCCTACCCAGACGATGACATACAGGTACAGTGTGGACACTTTCAATTATTTTCAAAGATTTTGGAAAATTTGTCAATTTTGCTTTTCTTAATGCTAAGTGAAGAAAGCATTAAACGTTCTACCTTCCACGTATCCCGGATATCTGTGTTGTGATAAATCACTTTTCCATTTTCATCTGTGGGATATCGATCATCACCTGGCTTTTCAATGTTTAGAAAATAAATATTTAATATATTGGAAATTGGAATGTAAAATTGTCAAAAATTGCCAAGAAATTTAAACCAGAGAAAGAAAAACATACGAATGATGAAAAATGCATCTGTATCATGAAATTATCATAATCAGAATAATAATAATAATCTTTATATAGCGCCAACATATTCCGCAGCTCTTTACAGTTTCAAACACAACAGTCATAAGTAACAACGTTAACAATACAATAATTAAAGTGAAATAAGCCGACCCTGCTCGTGAGAGCTTACAATCTACAATGAGGTGGGGAGATACAAAGTACAGGTGTGTATTTACAATGATGTATTTCCAATGATGGTCCAGCCATCTTCAGGGGGTTGGGGATAGATGGGGATAGTGAATGGGCTACACACACACACAAACATAAAATTACTTTGATTAGGGAACGTGATAGGCCGCTCTGAACAAATATGTTTTGAGCGAACGCCTAAAACTATGCAAGTTGTGGATGGTCCTAATATTTTGGGGTAGAGCATTCCAGAGGATTGGCGCAGCACGGGCAAAGTCTTGGAGTCGGGAGTGGGAGGTACGGATTAGTGCAGAGGTTAGTCGGAAGTCATTTGCAGAGTGCAGTGGTTGGTTGGGCCGATAGACAGAAATGAGGGAGGAGATGTAAGGGGGTGCCGCACTTTGGAGAGCTTTGTGGGTGAGAACAAGTACTTTGAATTGTATCCTGTAATGAATGGGCAGCCAGTGTAACGACTGGCGAAGAGCGGACACGTCCGAGTAACGATTAGCCAGATGGACGACCCTGGCTGCTGCATTAAGGATAGACTGGAGAGGGGAAAGTCACGTGACGGGGAGGCCAATTAATAGAGAGTTGCAGTAGTCCAGGCGGGAGTGGATCAGGGCGACAGTGAGGGTTTTTGTTGTCTCCATGGTGAGAAAAGGGCGGATTCTAGAGATGTTCTTTAGGTGTAAGCGGCACGAGCGGGCAAGAGATTGTATGTGGTAGGTGAAGGAGAGATCGGAGTCAAACATAACACCCAGACAGCGTGCCTGCTGCCGGGGTGTTATTATGGTGCCACCCACGGAGAGGGAAATGTCAGATTTAGGGAGGTTAGTAGACGGCGGGAGTAGAAGAAGTTCAGTTTTGGAGAGATTGAGTTTCAGATAGAGAGCGGACATGATGTTGGAGACTGCAGACAGACAGTCATTGGCGTTCTGTAGTACAGCGGGAGTAAGCCCAGGGGATGACGTGTAAAGTTGTGTGTCATCAGCATAAAGTTGGTACTGAAAGCCAAATCTGCTGATGGTCTGTCCAATTGGGGCTGTGTGAAGGGAGAAGAGAAGGGGGCCAAGGACTGAGCCCTGGAGTACCCCGACAGTGAGAGGAAGAGGAGATGAAGTGGAGCCAGAGAACAGAACACTGAAGGAGCGGTCAGAAAGGTAGGAGGAGAACCAGGAGAGAGCAGTGTCCTTAATGCCTAGTGACTGGAGCCTAGAGAGTAGGAGAGGGTGGTCAACAGTGTCGAAAGCTGCAGAAAGGTCGAGAAGAATGAGCAGAGAGGCAGAGAGTGGTCACTATTATATTTTGCTGTCAGAAGGTCACTTTGATGAGTGGAGTTTGTCGAATGTAGGGGGCGGAAACCGGACTGTGAAGGGTCTAGGAGGGAGTGAGTGGAGAGGTAACAGGTAAGGCAGGAGTAGATCAGGCGCTCCAAGAGTTTAGAGATGAAGGGGAGATTGGAGACTGGTCTGTAGTTGTTTGTGCAGGATGGGTCGAGGGTGGGTTTCTTTAGTAATGGAGTAATGATAGAGTGTTTGAAGGAGGAGGGGAAAATGCCAGAGGAGAGGGAGAGATTAAAGATTGTAGTTAGGTGAGTTGTGATGACTGGAGAGAGAGACTGGAGGAGGTGTGAGGGAATGGGGTCGGTGGTGCATGTAGTTGAACGAGAAGAGGAGCTTGGAGACTTCTTCTTCTGTGATGGGATCGAATGTGGAGAGTGAGCCAGGGGAGATGCAGGGAGGGATGGGAGTCACTGCACTTGGTGTCTGGGAGCAGATTTCCTGACGGATATTGTCTATTTTCTCTATAAAGTGGGAGGCCAGGTCATCAGCACAAATGTCTGTGATAGGGGCTTGTGCTTTTGGCCTGAGGAGGGAGTGAAAGGTGTCAAAAAGTTTCTTGGGGTTGTTGGATAGTGAGGAGATCAGGGTGGTGAAGTAGGTCTGTTTGGAGAGGTGAAGGGCAGAGTTATAGGTCCTTAACATAAATTTGAAGTGTATGAAGTCTTCTGGTGTGCGTGTTTTTCTCCATAAGCGTTCAGCACACCTAGAGCATCGCTGGAGAAATCAGGTTTGCGATGTGAGCCAGGGCTGTTTCACTCTGTGTTTGGAGGTTCTAAGGGTGACGGGAGCTACTTGGTCAAGGGTGCTTCTAAGAGTGTCGTTGTAGTGATGTACAGCCAGATCAGGACAGGAAAAAGAAGAGATTGGGGACAATTATGAGTGTAGGGAGTCTGAAAGTGCGTGAGGATTAACAGCATGTAGATTTCTGAATGTATGGTAGGTAGGAGTGTGCTGGGGTGAGCGAGGATTTGTGAGCATGAAGGAGAGAATGTTGTGGTCAGAGAGAGGAAGCGGTGAGTTATCTAGGTAGGAGATTGAACAGAGCCAGACAAAGACCAGGTCAAGGGTTTTACCATCTTTTTGTGTTTTAGAGGTTGAGAGCTGTGAGAGACCTAGAGAAGTGGTTAGTGATAGAAGCTGGGATGCAGATGTGGAAGTGGGGCTGTAAATGGGGATGTTGAAATCTCCCAGGATAAGGGTTGGGAGTTCTGAGGACATGAAGTGCGGCAGCCAGGCTGAGAAGTGGTCAAGGAACTGGGTGGGTGAGCCTGGGGGCCGGTATATGACCGCTACTCTGAGGGAGAGGGGACGAAAGAGCCTGATGGTGTGGACCTCAAAAGAAGGGAATGAGAGTGATGGAAATGGGGGGATGACCTGGAAAGTGCATTGTGGGGAAATGAGTATACCGACTCCACCACCATGTTTGTTTGTGGGTATCGGGGAATGTGAGAATTGTAAGCCACCATGGGAAATGGCAGCAGGAGAGACAGTGTCAGAGTCCTGAATCCAGGTTTCCGTGAGGGAAATCAGAAATTTAAACTTTTGGAATTAATTTTTATTACATTTACTTTAGATGAGAGATTCGGTTTGAGGCGTGTCAAATTCTCCCCAAATTTTCCTAAAAAATTTTGGATTGGCTGGATCTGAGTTTTTTGTGATTTACATAGAGTGAATATATAATAATTGTGCTGGTCTATACAGGGTCGGGAAGGGTTTACAAAAAATTATACTCGCCTAGCCCTTGACCCATTCCTCCATGGAACCCCACTCCAATTTGGTCATCTAAATCTGTCCAGTCACCTGTGTAGTCTCTTGAAAATCATGTACAGCACTTCCTAATGACAAGACCTCAGTTTGTGTCATGACGTTGTGTAGCTTAGTCTATGGAGGTTGAATCTGTGACTAGAGAGAAGAAAGCGACCGAACCCGGAGTTAGGCAACCTATGTTTATGGTGTTCTGGATTATCGAGAGACCTTAGAACATAATTATATATATTTAGGTTTACATTAAATACATTTGATGCTAATCAAATTTCATGGGTTAATTTACATGACTCTGCCAAATTAAATTTTCATTAGATTTTTTCATCCTTACCATTTATCTCACCAGAAATCATCCAGTTTTCTTCTAATTAATCAATATTATGAATGTTTTGAAATTCTAATTTGTCTACTAATTTGTCAACTTCGCTCAATTTACAGAATTTTTTTTAGACAAATTGCCCTGAAAACATGTGTTTAACACTCTGAGGTCTCCTAGGACTGAATCCAACCCTTTTCACACTTTTAAATGTAAATACATACTGTACTTAAAAATGTCTTCCATACAGTATATATGACTATGGGTAAACAGATTGTAATTGTTCTTTACTTATCTGTTCAGCTTCTTCAGTGTTTTATGGCTTTTCCTTCATATTTTTATTGCTCAGCTGTGTCGTTCTCTCACTATCCAGATTCACAGCAAATTGGCTGCTGCATTTCCTACTTTTGCTTTTATACTGGCTATGACAGTCCTTCGTGACTGTCTGTGCTATACCACATGATGTGATAGCTGTCAAGCATTATGTCAGCTGCACCCATGACCATGTAAGCTTTCTCAGCAATTTGTAAAATGCCAACAGGCATTGTAGGTGATTAACGCAAAGTGCAATCACAAATTGCTTTATTTTGCTGGGTTCCGCTTATTCACAAATTTCAACACAATTTCATTCATATTGAGTAAAATTTAAGTTTTAGGTCTTTACAGAAATCATTTGAGCTATTCTTTTCCTAGGCTGGGAATAATTCAGCTTTTTCTGCCTCTATCTTAGAAGAATCATGGTAGAAATCATCTTCTACATCTGACAAGCTTAAAAAAATGAGTCTCAAGGGCTGTTTAAGAACAAAAGGGTGAACAATAACCACAAAAAATAAATTTGTTATGAAACCATATTAATTTTTCAGTCATGCCCACCTTGAGTTCCATAGGGTTGTGAATGAGGAACAGGTCAACGTAGTCCAACCCTAGATCTCTCAGGGATTTCTCGAGGGCAGGACGGACCCGTTCAGGACTTTGGTCAGTCAGCCACAACTAAAAAAGTCACATATTATGGATTTGTCATTCTCTAATAACAGTGTGATCTACAATTATAAAGTCATGGTTCTGTCTCGAATTATCTACCCAGTAGATACTCCTAATATATTGTCACCTTGCTCGTATAGAAAACATCTTCCCGCTTCAAGGTGCCATCTGCAATCTTTGCCCTGATCGCTCGGCCGACTTCGACCTCGTTGCCATATATCGATGCACAGTCAATGTGGCGGTAACCAACATCAAGGGCCAATTTCACACATTCCTCCCCTTGACTCTTGGGAACCTTCAAAAAAACAAGGAATTGACCCATGAAAAAGGACAAATGTGTTATTAGGGATGAGGAAAAAGGTTGTGAAGCTTCTTATTGTACATGGAGATGTTCCAACTTGTTATATCAGTTTCTGAGAAACAAACAGTACGGCACATTCAGGGTGAGCCTTAGGGGATGTGCGTCCAGATGGCACAGGATGAAGGATGAACTTCATATATAATGGCACCTCTGTCTTATAACCAATACATGTCATAATATAAACCTGATAGCGGTATTATTTGGTTTTATTACTTGGTTACTGTATGTTGGTATTATTTGAGCACTGTATGGTAATATTTTGTAGACACGCATGAATTGGTTCAAATGTTTCCAAAAACTTCTAAAAAATTTCCGATACACCAAAGTCCGAATCTTTGGTGATCCGTATCGTAGGAATGCAACAAAATGTCAGCCACCTGCAATTTTTCTGGTCCAGGAAAGGGATTACCTCCTAAAATATATTATCGCTGATTCGAAAGTAGTGATGGGCGAACCCGAATAGTAAAGTTCGGAGTTCGCACCGAACAATTACTGTTCGGCCACGGACCCCAAACATGGACTTCTCCAGGAAGCCCGTGTTACTGTTTGGGTTCAGCACCCCAAACGTTGCAAATTTTCCACGCTTTCATCTGCATGCGGGACAGCACGAAAAACACCAGCGGCTCTGATCGGCGTTAAGATTATTACCACCACTCAGAGAGATGCGATTCTCAGCAGCTGTGATCGGCGGTAAAACGTTTACTAAAAAGTACTAATCCCATCAGCCTATGCCCGCTGTCTCTGATAACAGCGAGAGCAGACGCCGCTGATAGGAGTATTCATCAGCTGGTGCCTGTGTTGTAATTGGAGCGCCCCCACACCGCCGCAGGGCCTAGGGGTACCCGGAGCCGGGCCTCTAGGTCTCAGTCCTGGGGTTGTCACGGTGGCTAGCCCCGGTCCGTGGCCCTGTCTGTCAGTGGGGGACGTCCGGTGCAATAAGCGGTAATAATGGTGCAGTTGTGGGGTGCAAGTCGCGGTAAATAACGAGGAAACCAGGTTGCAGTCTACCTCTTTACTGAAGGTTTTGGAGACCTCAGTCCAGAGCGCTGTTAACTGGGTTGTCAGAGACCGGCCGGTCCAAAGGCACATCAGGAGTCCTCTTTACAGGTGGGAATCAGTGTCTACCTTCTAGCGCTGGGTGTTGTAGTTCTTCCCTGCTGAGCTCCCGGGATAGTCCTCACAACTGTTTCTGTCTGTCTCTATTTGTTCGTTCTCTTCGTCCTCCAGGTGATATGGTAGGACGCACCCGTATGACGGGGTAGGCCTGGAGTTCTTCCGGGACCCTAGAGTCGCCCCTCTCCCACAGCTGCCTCCGTTGTCTGCTTAGGTGTTAAGTGGGACAGCCAACCTGTAATTAGCTGTCCGGCCGTGGTTTGCAGTGTACTTAAAGTCTCTTACTTGCTCGGCGTTCCGGCCACCGACTGTTTGCGCCTCAGAAGGATGTTGCCTCGGTCTAACAGCACGACTCCTTCTGGTCCCAATACTTCTTTACTGTATTCCCGTTGTGCACTGGTTAGTTCTGCTCTGAAGAGTCTGCCAGGATCCCATCCCTGACAGGTCCTCTCACTAGCTCTTCCCAGCTACTTCTCCCTGTCTTCCTGTCCAACCCCCAGTTTTACCATAGTGTGAGGAGTGGCCTACTAGATAGGACCGCCCCCCCTGGTGGCCGGAGTGTGAAGTGTAGTGAGGTGTTACCTGGTCAGAGAAACTCCTTTAGTGCAATCAGACGTACCACAGCTCCCCATAGTGGCGGAGCCACAGTACTGCAACAACCAGGACTCTGGGGTGCTGCACTCCCCCCCGGTTAAATCCAGTACTCCGGGACTGGGAAAACAAGAACAATAATACATGTTAACAGAAAACACACAAATTTTTGAAATAGCATAACAATTGAACATAACAATGCTTCCGTTTACGGGAAGTGAGGATTCTTGAACGTTGCAAAAGTTAGGTCATGCACAGTTTATGTCTCTCAGTTCAGTGGTTGAAACAGCGGGGACCCCGGGTAAACAAAGGGGTCCCCCCTTATGAAAGTTTTTGAGCAATTCACCGTCCATTACTCTATTGTCCATTTAAAACCTGTAACAAAAATACACACAAAAATCATTCTTAACTAAAGAGCAACCCTTATTAATACCTCCAAGGTTTGTAGCGGAGGGGAGTTTGGTTTTGAGTGCTGCGTGTGGACCTTCGCAGCACAGGGGTTGCTATTGGCCTAACAGGGCCCGCTATGCTTGCTACCGCTGGTGTAGTGCACTGTCTTCTAGCTACACTTCTAGTGAGTCGGGGTAGCACTGGCAGGTTAGGGCTCTCAGAGCTGCTGCTATCAACAGTGGGTACAGCAGATTCACCGACAGCAGAGGGAGGATTTGTCGGTTCAACGGTTGGCAGGGCTTCATCAGGTAAGGTTTGTTGAGGTAGTGGAGCCAGATGATCTGGTACCACCATTGTTTCTGGCGGGTCCGGCTGTTGAAACATTACGACAGGTACCACAACGGCTTGGTTTATCTGAGTCCAGGACTGGGGAAAGTCACCAAGGACAGTATGGAACATTTTCTCCTTTTCCACCGGCGGGGAGATTTCTGGGGCCGTGCCCCTCTCTTTCAACTTGTCGGGGCAGACCTTAAGGTGATCCCTGGATACCGCTGTCGAGGTCTCCCCTCTGTCCTTGCTGATGAGACAGACCTTAGTGTTGTCGAAGTCGGATGGCAAGATGGTATACGGTTCCGCTTCCCATTGGTCATCGAGCTTGTGTAACCTCCTCTTTCGTTTAAGCACTTGCTCACCAGGTGACAGGGGAATCGCAGGAGCGTGTTGATTGTAGTCCCTTTCTTGTTTCTGCCTAGCCTGGGCGAGACTTCTCTCCACACACTCCTGTACTTCGCGGTATCTTCGCTGCCTTTCTGTATCCCAATCTGCCTCCGGCGAGGTATCTTCGGGTACTAGGACCCCCATGTCCAGATCAACGGGTAACCGACTAGACCTTCCTCGCATCAGGTACGCTGGAGTACAGTTGGTGGAACTTACTGGGATGTGGTTGTACATATCCACCAGATCAGGCAACTTCGTCGGCCACAGGTTCCGTTCCTCCACAGGCAAGGTCTTCAATAAATCGATTACTACCTGGTTCATCTTCTCGCACATCCCGTTGGTTTGAGGATGGTACGGGGTGGTTGCTGAATACCTGTTCGTACTCGTGTACCACCCTGTAAGCCCCTTGTATTTGATGAGCTGGGGTAGAGTCAGTGCCCACATGCAATTCCCGACACCAGTCTTTCGAGTGCTCTGCAGAACCTTTGTTCTCCACCACGTTTGACGGGACCAAGGGTTCAGGTGTCTGTATTACACTATTATTGACAGTGAACAGTTTGGCGAGCGTGGTATACTTGGTTAGGTGGACCTCTTCCTCCCCACAATTGAGGACATGTACGGGCACTCTCCCCTGACGGACGTCGACCACCCCCCGGGCTGTCAGAACAGTAGGCCTATTGTCTGAATATACGGGTTCTACCAAGGCCTGGTAGTCCTTACCCCTGAGGCCTATGGCTGCTCTACACCATATTAACATTTCACTCTTGGGGGGTATCGCGATGGGGTTTGAATCACTCACAGTGACACGACCAATCTCACCACCAGTCAGCTCTACCTGCTGTCTCTGCATCAGAGCTCTGATTTCCTTCTGCAGGGCACGTTGCTCACTGTGGCCAGCGGTTTCTGCCACCTGTTGCAACAAAACAATCACTTCTGCAAGACAATTTTCTATAACATTAGTACCAAGAGTCATCATGGGATTACATTCTCGACGATCAATATCAACAATCACAATCCCTTGGGCTTTCAATTCCACCCGCCCCACTTTGATGGTGACCTCCTTATACCCCACTTGTGGCAACGGCTGACCATTACTGGCGATTATGGTGAAATCATCGTCAGGGCCACGAGTAATATCAGCGTCCTCCCAATACCGTTTGTAGAGCACGTAAGGTATAGTCGTCACCTGAGAACCGGTGTCCAGCAAAGCATTCAAGGGGATTCCATCAATCACTACAGGGAGAACTGGTCGTCCTCCAATATACTTGGTTCTCCAATGCTGCGGGCCTGACCGTCCTACTCCTGGGGGTTGGCCCTTTGCCCCAGGGGTTGCTCGTTTAAAGGACAGTACCTTGCAAGATGGCCCACCTGGTGACATCGGCGGCAGATGGGTCGTCCGTCCTGATGGAAACGATCGCTGTCCCGGCCTCTGGTCGGTGGGGTCCTCTTCTGTCGCGTCCAGGGAACATCCTCTGGTCCGGAGGCTAGCTGGATCTTTTTCTTGGGGGCCTCCTGTAGGGACTGCACCGTCCGGGCTAGGGCAGCAACGCTCTTGGTCAGCTCCTGCATCTGAAGACGGAGTCCTGCAGGGGAGTCGTCCTCGAAGCTCTGGGCGTCGGCCTCCGCGGCAACTGGGGTATCTGATGCCACCTCCTGGTGGTATGTGAGAGCGGGGCGCCTGGATGGTATTGCGCGGCTGGGCTGCCGCTCCTGCAATGCCTGGATAGCTTTATCTTTAAACTGCGCAAAAGTCAAGTCTGGATTTTGCATGGCCAGGAAGTGCAATTGGTCCCGCTGGTGACTGCACAGGAGCCCCTCAATGAACCGCTCCTTCAGAAGTTTATCCTCATCCTGCATGCTGCCGGGGTCACTCTGCTTAATGGCCCGCATCGCCTCCTGGAGATTAAGGGCATAGTCCCGCAAGCTATCCTGTGGCCTCTGTTTGCATCCATAAAAAGTCAGTTTAATTTCCGTAGCAGTGCGAGTATCAAAGGTGGCTTTAAGCTTGGCAAAAATCTGTTGTGCAGTTCCTTTATCCTCAGCGGGCCAGGATTTCAATTCTCTCAGAGCCGCCCCAAAGAGTTGGCCGATTATCATATGAACCTTCTGGGGCTCTGTCAGGGGATAGAACTCGAGCAGGCTGCAGAGCCCTTCCTTAAAGTCAGTGAATGTATGCGACTCCCCAGAGTATCGTGGGAGCCAGGCCGCTCCGGGCAGGTACGGCATAGAAAAGGGCATTATGGCTTTTGTGTTAGCGGCAGTGTCCGACTGGCTGAGGGGAACAGCGGGTTCTGCGGCAACCGGTGGTGGTATTAGGGCCGCGGCTTCGCCCGCTGCGTGGACCGGAGCTGCCCCTGCGTCCGCGGCTGCCACCTCCTCTCCTCCCGACTCGGACATGGCTGTACCTTCCTCCCACTAACCTGCCGGAGGACAGAGTTCCTCTTCCGGGGTTGGCGCCTTACCGCGCTTTCCGTTCCGCGCTTCTTTTGGCTGGTTCCGCCCACGAAGCTAAGGCTCCTCCCTCCGTGCGCAGCAATGGCGAATTTTGGCGGCAAATGGCACAGCACACAGTCTTTTCAATAAAGTACAGTCCAAGCACAGTAAATCACAGTTCCAAGGCACACATGACCTGATTCTTCAGGCTTAAGTAGATCCTGTTCGTGACGCCAAGTTTGGAGCGCCCCCACACCGCCGCAGGGCCTAGGGGTACCCGGAGCCGGGCCTCTAGGTCTCAGTCCTGGGGTTGTCACGGTGGCTAGCCCCGGTCCGTGGCCCTGTCTGTCAGTGGGGGACGTCCGGTGCAATAAGCGGTAATAATGGTGCATGTCATGATCTCAATGGCAAGAGATCATAGCATCAGCATATATAGGAACTAGCTCTTGGAAGATGGAAACTGAGCTGACCATGAACTAAACCTAACGCACAACTAGCAGTGGCCGGGTAGCATGCCTACGTTGATTCTAGATGCCCAGCACCAGCCGGAGGACTAAATAATGCTAGCAGAGGAAAATATTAGTCCTAGCTCACCTCTAGAGAAATACCCCGAAAGGAGACAGAGGCCCCCCACATGTATTGGCGGTGAATTAAGATGAAATAACAAACGCAGCATGAAAATAGGTTTAGCAAATTTGAGGTCCACTTACTACATAGCAGAAGACAGAAAGGACACTTTCATGGTCAGCTGAAAACCCTATCAAAACGCCATCCAGAAATTACTTTAAAACTCTGGCATTAACTCATAACACCAGAGTGGCAATTCCTGTTCACAAGAGCTTTCCAGACACAGTAACAAAACTACAGCTGTGAACTGGAACAAAAATGCAAAAACAAACATGGACAAGAGTCCAACTTATCTAGTAGTTGTCTAGGAGCAGGAACAAGCACAGAGAGGCTTCTGATAACATTGTTGACCGGCAAGCAACTAACAGAGCAGCAAGGTTATATAGCGACTCCCACATCTTGATGGGAACAGGTGAACAGAGAAGATGAAGACACCAGTTCAATTCCACCAGTAGCCACCGGGGGAGCCCAGAATCCAAATTCACAACAGTACCCCCCCCTCAAGGAGGGGGCACCGAACCCTCACCAGAACCACCAGGGCGATCAGGATGGGCCCTATGAAAGGCACGAACCAGATCAGAGGCATGAACATCAGATGCATTCACCCAAGAATTATCCTCCTGGCCGTATCCCTTCCACTTGACCAGATACTGGAGTCTCCGTCTGGAAACACGAGAGTCTAAGATTTTCTCCACAACGTACTCCAACTCACCCTCAACCAACACCGGAGCAGGAGGCTCAACGGAAGGCACAACAGGTACCTCATACCTGCGCAATAATGACCGATGAAAAACGTTATGAATAGAAAAGGATGCAGGGAGGTCCAAACGGAAGGAAACAGGGTTAAGAATCTCCAATATCTTATACGGGCCGATGAACCGAGGCTTAAACTTAGGAGAAGAGACCCTCATAGGGACAAAACGAGAAGACAACCACACCAAATCCCCAACACAAAGCCGAGGACCAACACGACGGTGGCGGTTGGCAAAAAGCTGAGTCTTCTCCTGGGACAACCTCAAATTGTCCACCACCTGCCCCCAGATCTGATGCAATCTCTCCACCACAGCATCCACTCCAGGACAATCCGAAGATTCCACCTGACCAGAGGAAAATCGAGGATGAAACCCCGAATTACAGAAAAACGGGGACACCAAAGTGGCAGAGCTGGCCCGATTATTGAGAGCGAACTCCGCCAATGGCAAAAAAGCAACCCAATCATCCTGGTCAGCAGACACAAAACACCTCAGATATGTCTCCAGGGTCTGATTAATCCGCTCGGTCTGGCCATTCGTCTGAGGATGGAAAGCGGACGAGAAAGATAAATCTATGCCCATCCTAGCACAGAATGCCCGCCAAAATCTAGACACGAATTGGGTCCCTCTGTCAGAAACGATATTCTCAGGAATACCATGCAAACGAACAACATTTTGAAAAAACAGAGGAACCAACTCGGAAGAAGAAGGCAACTTGGGCAGAGGAACCAAATGGACCATCTTAGAGAAACGGTCACACACCACCCAGATGACAGACATCTTCTGAGAAACAGGCAGATCTGAAATAAAATCCATCGAGATGTGCGTCCAAGGCCTATTAGGAATAGGCAAGGGCAACAACAATCCACTAGCCCGAGAACAACAAGGCTTGGCCCGAGCACAAACGTCACAAGACTGCACAAAGCCTCGCACATCTCGTGACAGGGAAGGCCACCAGAAGGACCTTGCCACCAAATCCCTGGTACCAAAAATGCCAGGATGACCTGCCAACGCAGAAGAATGAACCTCAGAGATGACTCTACTGGTCCAATCATCAGGAACAAACAGTTTATCAGGTGGGCAACGATCAGGTCTATCCGCCTGAAACTCCTGCAAGGCCCGCCGCAGGTCTGGAGAAACGGCTGACAATACCACTCCATCTTTAAGGATACCTGTGGGCTCAGAGTTACCAGGCGAGTCAGGCTCAAAACTCCTAGAAAGGGCATCCGCCTTAACATTCTTAGAACCCGGTAGGTATGACACCACAAAATTAAACCGAGAGAAAAATAATGACCAGCGCGCCTGTCTAGGATTCAGGCGCCTGGCGGTCTCAAGATAAATCAAATTTTTGTGGTCAGTCAATACCACCACCTGATGTCTGGCCCCCTCAAGCCAATGGCGCCACTCCTCAAAAGCCCACTTCATGGCCAAAAGCTCCCGATTCCCAACATCATAATTCCGCTCAGCGGGCGAAAATTTACGGGAAAAGAAGGCACAAGGCCTCATCACGGAGCAGTCAGAACTTTTCTGCGACAACACTGCCCCAGCTCCGATCTCAGAAGCGTCGACCTCAACCTGAAAAGGTAGAGCAACATCAGGCTGACGCAACACAGGGGCAGAGGAAAAACGGCGCTTAAGCTCCCGAAAGGCCTCCACAGCATCAGGGGACCAATCAGCAACATCAGCACCCTTCTTAGTCAAATCGGTCAATGGCTTAGCAATATCCGAAAAACCAGCAATAAATCGACGATAAAAGTTAGCAAAGCCCAAAAATTTCTGAAGACTCTTAAGAGAGGAGGGCTGCGTCCAATCACAAATAGCTTGAACCTTGACAGGATCCATTTCAATGGAAGAGGGGGAAAAAATATATCCCAAAAAGGAAATCCTCTGTACCCCAAAAACACACTTAGAACCCTTCACACACAAAGAATTAGACCGCAAAACCTGAAAAACCCTCCTGACTTGCTGGACATGAGAGTCCCAGTCATCCGAAAAAATCAGAATATCATCCAGATACACAATCATAAATTTATCCAAATAATCGCGAAAAATATCATGCATAAAGGACTGGAAAACTGACGGAGCATTTGAAAGACCAAAAGGCATCACTAAATACTCAAAGTGGCCCTCGGGCGTATTAAATGCGGTTTTCCACTCATCCCCCTGCCTGATTCGCACCAAATTATACGCCCCACGAAGGTCAATCTTAGAGAACCACTTGGCCCCCTTTATGCGAGCAAACAAATCAGTCAGCAACGGCAATGGGTATTGATATTTAACAGTGATTTTATTCAAAAGCCGATAATCAATACATGGTCTCAAAGAGCCGTCTTTTTTTGACACAAAGAAAAAACCGGCTCCTAAGGGAGATGACGATGGACGAATATGTCCCTTTTCCAAGGACTCCTTTATATATTCTCGCATAGCAGCATGTTCAGGCACAGACAGATTAAATAAACGACCCTTTGGGTATTTACTACCCGGGATTAAATCTATGGCACAATCGCACTCTCGGTGCGGAGGTAACGAACCAAGCTTAGATTCTTCAAAGACGTCACGATAGTCAGACAGGAACTCAGGAATTTCAGAGGGAATAGATGATGAAATGGAAACCACAGGTACATCCCCATGAGCCCCCTTACATCCCCAGCTCAACACAGACATAGCTCTCCAGTCGAGGACTGGGCTGTGAGATTGCAGCCAAGGCAATCCTAGCACCAAATCATCATGTAGATTATACAGCACCAGAAAGCGAATAATCTCCTGGTGATCCGGATTAATACGCATAGTTACTTGTGTCCAGTATTGTGGTTTATTATTAGCCAATGGGGTGGAGTCAATCCCCTTCAGAGGAATAGGAGTCTCCAAAGGCTCTAAATCATACCCACAGCGTTTGGCAAAGGACCAATCCATAAGACTCAAAGCGGCGCCAGAGTCGACATAGGCGTCCGTGGTAATAGATGACAAAGAGCAAATCAGGGTCACAGATAGAATAAACTTAGACGGTAAGGTGCAAATGGAAACAGATTTACCAAGCTTTTTAGTGCGCTTAGAGCATGCTGATATAACATGAGTAGAATCACCACAATAGAAACACAACCCATTTTTCCGTCTAAAATTCTGCCGCTCGCTTCGGGACAGAATTCTATCACACTGCATACTCTCTGGCGATTTCTCAGTGGACACCGCCAGATGGTGCACTGGTTTGCGCTCCCGCAAACGCCTATCGATCTGAATAGCCATTGTCATGGACTCATTCAGACCCGCAGGCACAGGGAACCCCACCATAACATCCTTAATGGCATCAGAGAGACCCTCTCTGAAAGTCGCCGCCAGGGCGCACTCATTCCACTGAGTAAGCACAGACCATTTACGGAATCTTTGGCAATAAATTTCCGCTTCATCTTGCCCCTGAGATAGGGACATCAAAGTTTTTTCTGCCTGAAGCTCCAAATGAGGTTCGTCATAAAGCAACCCCAAGGCCAGAAAAAACGCATCCACATTGAGCAACGCAGGATCCCCTGGTGTCAATGAAAAAGCCCAGTCTTGAGGGTCGCCCCGGAGCAAGGAAATCACAATCCTGACCTGCTGTGCAGGGTCTCCGGCAGAGCGAGATTTCAGGGACAAAAATAATTTGCAATTATTTCGAAAATTCTGAAACCCAGATCTATTCCCCGAGAAAAATTCCGGCAAAGGAATTCTCGGCTCAGATACAGGTGCATGACAAACAAAATCTTGCAAATTTTGTACCTTCGTGGCGAGATTAATCAAACCTGCAGTTACACTCTGAAGATCCATTACAAACAGGTGGACACAGAGCCATTCAAAGGAGAGAAAAAAAAAAAAAAAATTTCAGCAGACTACTTATTTCTCTCCTTTCTCAGCCAAGGATTTTAACCCTTTAGTTGGCCGGTCAAACTGTCATGATCTCAATGGCAAGAGATCATAGCATCAGCATATATAGGAACTAGCTCTTGGAAGATGGAAACTGAGCTGACCATGAACTAAACCTAACGCACAACTAGCAGTGGCCGGGTAGCATGCCTACGTTGATTCTAGATGCCCAGCACCAGCCGGAGGACTAAATAATGCTAGCAGAGGAAAATATTAGTCCTAGCTCACCTCTAGAGAAATACCCCGAAAGGAGACAGAGGCCCCCCACATGTATTGGCGGTGAATTAAGATGAAATAACAAACGCAGCATGAAAATAGGTTTAGCAAATTTGAGGTCCACTTACTACATAGCAGAAGACAGAAAGGACACTTTCATGGTCAGCTGAAAACCCTATCAAAACGCCATCCAGAAATTACTTTAAAACTCTGGCATTAACTCATAACACCAGAGTGGCAATTCCTGTTCACAAGAGCTTTCCAGACACAGTAACAAAACTACAGCTGTGAACTGGAACAAAAATGCAAAAACAAACATGGACAAGAGTCCAACTTATCTAGTAGTTGTCTAGGAGCAGGAACAAGCACAGAGAGGCTTCTGATAACATTGTTGACCGGCAAGCAACTAACAGAGCAGCAAGGTTATATAGCGACTCCCACATCTTGATGGGAACAGGTGAACAGAGAAGATGAAGACACCAGTTCAATTCCACCAGTAGCCACCGGGGGAGCCCAGAATCCAAATTCACAACAGGTGCAGTTGTGGGGTGCAAGTCGCGGTAAATAACGAGGAAACCAGGTTGCAGTCTCTTTACCTCTTTACTGAAGGTTTTGGAGACCTCAGTCCAGAGCGCTGTTAACTGGGTTGTCAGAGACCGGCCGGTCCAAAGGCACATCAGGAGTCCTCTTTACAGGTGGGAATCAGTGTCTACCTTCTAGTGCTGGGTGTTGTAGTTCTTCCCTGCTGAGCTCCCGGGATAGTCCTCACAACTGTTTCTGTCTGTCTCTATTTGTTCGTTCTCTCCGTCCCCCAGGTGATATGGTAGGACGCACCCGTATGACGGGGTAGGCCTGGAGTTCTTCCGGGACCCTAGAGTCGCCCCTCTCCCACAGCTGCCTCCGTTGTCTGCTTAGGTGATTTGTGTGAGACAGCCAACCTATAATTGGCTGCCCTGCCGTGGTTTGCAGTGTACTTAAAGTCTCTTACTTGCTCGGCGTTCTGGCCACCGACTGTTTGCGCCTCAGAAGGATGTTGCCTCGGTCTAACAGCACGACTCCTTCTGGTCCCAATACTTCTTTACTGTATTCCCGTTGTGCACTGGTTAGTTCTGCTCTGAAGAGTCTGCCAGGATCCCATCCCTGACAGGTCCTCTCACTAGCTCTTCCCAGCTACTTCTCCCTGTCTTCCTGTCCAACCCCCAGTTTTACCATAGTGTGAGGAGTGGCCTACTAGATAGGACCGCCCCCCCTGGTGGCCGGAGTGTGAAGTGTAGTGAGGTGTTACCTGGTCAGAGAAACTCCTTTAGTGCAATCAGATGTACCACAGCTCCCCATAGTGGCGGAGCCACAGTACTGCAACAACCAGGACTCTGGGGTGCTGCATAATTAAATAATGACATTAAAAATGATGGTTGAATCCTCTCTGTCCCTCGTTACGGTGGTGGTGGCCCTGCCCGACTACTAGAGGTCACAGTTGATAATGGGTACACAGTTACAGGTGTGAGGGGGTTTTTGCTGTCCCCTCTGATTGTGTGATGTAACCGTTGCTCCCCATGATGTAGGTGCAGAGGGAGACAGGAGAGAGAGGAGGGAGAGGATGTTGCTGAGAGAGTAATAGAGCCAGGAGACCTCACTGGTACAGTAAATATTAATGTAATATTCTGAACAAATGTACGGTAAAACAGATTACAAAGTTTACTTGTTTCACAGGCCAGAGGTCTAACAGCCAGAGGTGGCACAGTCTGAGGTGTACAGTCATTGGTGGCACAGCCAGAGGTGGTACAGTCATTGGTGGCACAGCCAGAGGTGGTACAGTCATTGGTGGCACAGCCAGAGGTGGTACAGTCATTGGTGGCACAGCCAGAGGTGGTACAGTCAGAGGTGGCACAGCCAGAGGTGGTACAGTCAAAGGTGGCACAGCCAGAGGTGGTACAGTCATTGGTGGCACAGCCAGAGGTGGTACAGTCAGAGGTGGCACAGTCAGAGGTGGTACAGTCAGGTTTAACAGGCAGCGGTGGTGCAGTCAGAGGTGGTACAGACAGCAGTGGTACAGTCAGAGGTGGTACAGCCAGTGGTGGTACAGTCTGCGGTGGTACAGTCAGCGGTGGTACAGTTAGGGTGGTACAGCCACTGGTGGTACAGTCAGAGGTGGTACAGCCAACGGTGGTACAGTCAAGGTGGTACAGCCAGTGGTGGTACAGTCTGCGGTGGTACAATCAGGGTGTACAGCCAGCGGTGGTACAGTCAAGGTGGTACAGCCAGTGGTGGTACAGTCAGCGGTGGTAGAGTCAGGGTGGTACAGCCACTGGTGGTACAGTCAGAGGTGGTACAGTCAGGGTGGTACAGCCACTGGTGGTACAGTCAGGGTGGTACAGCCACTGGTGGTACAGTCAGAGGTGGTACAGTCAGGGTGGTACAGCCACTGGTGGTACAGTCAGAGGTGGTACAGACAGAAGTAGTACAGTCGAATCAAACATATGCAGAAGACAAATGTTCCTTTTCACAGACAGCATTTAGAGGCAGAGAGATGGGTACAAATGGAATAATATCGGTAAGTCCCTCCAGTGTCTAAAGCTGGTGTCCAGTACTGGCGCTATTGAAGTATCTTCCTCCCTTTCAAGGCATAGTAGGTTCACATTGCGTTAGTGCAGTCCGTTCAAAGCATGCATTAAACGGACTGCGTTAACGCAAATACCGAAAAAGATCACGTTATGCGATCGCGCTAGCGCAGATGCTCTATCTGCGCTAGCGGTGATGGACCCGAAAAAGCTGCAGCCCGTGTCCGGGGGTCTGTTACAGAATGACGGCACATTGCTACTGCATGACCATTATGGCATGCGTTGGTGATGCGCCCGATAATAGGGGTTAATGGCAGCGTTAACGGACTGCGTTATACTGCGTTATGCCGCGGTGTAACGCAGTCCATCTAACGGACTTCAGTAACGCAATGTGAACCCAAATGGCCTCCTTGTCCCAACCCCACTCATCTTCATTGATGTGAGGGCCGCTTTTGCGTACGTTATCCCCATGGTGTCTATGCAGCGCCCCAGAGTCCTGGTCGTTGCAGTACTGTGGCTCCGCCACTATGGGGAGCTATGGTACGTCTGATTGCGCTAACGGAGTCTCTCTGACCAGGTAACACCTCACTACACTTCACACTCCGGCCACCAGGGGGGGTGGTTCTATCTACTAGGCCACTCCTCACATTCTGGTAAAACTGGGGGTTGGACAGGAAGACAGAGGGTAGTAGCTGGGAAGAGCTAGCGAGAGGACCTGTCAGGGATGGGATCCTGGCAGACTCCTCAGAGCAGGACTAACCAGTGCACAATGGGAATACAGTAAAGAGGAATTGGGACCAGAAGGAGTCGTGCTGTTAGACCGAGGCAACATCCTTCTGAGGCGCAAACAGTCGGTGGCCGGAACGCTGAGCAAGTAAGAGACTCTAAGTA
The DNA here is from genome assembly GCF_051348905.1 of Ranitomeya variabilis. Classification (NCBI taxonomy): domain Eukaryota; kingdom Metazoa; phylum Chordata; class Amphibia; order Anura; family Dendrobatidae; genus Ranitomeya; species Ranitomeya variabilis. The sequence goes on along the minus strand of NC_135236.1, from coordinate 673,993,679 downwards.
CTACTGCAAACCACGGCCGGACAGCCAATTACAGGTTGGCTGTCTCACTTAACACCTAAGCAGACAACGGAGGCAGCTGTGGGAGAGGGGCGACTCTAGGGTCCCGGAAGAACTCCAGGCCTACCCCGTCATACGGGTGCGTCCTACCATATCACCTGGAGGACGGAGAGAACGAACATTAGAGAAAGACAGAACCAGTTGTGAGGACTATCCCGGGAGCTCAGCAGGGAAGGACTACAACACCCAGCGCTAGAAGGTAGACACTGATCCCCACCTGTAAAGAGAACTCCTGATGTGCCTTTGGACCGGCCGGTCTCTGACAACCCTGTTAACAGCGCTCTGGACTGAGGACTCTAAAACCTTCAGTAAAGAGGTAAAGAGACTACAACCTGGTGTCCTCATTATTTACCGCGACCTGCACCCCACAACCGCACCATTATCACCACTTATTGCACCGGACGTCCCCCACTGATAGACAGGGCCACGGACCGGGTCTAGCCACCGTGACCACTCCAGGACTGAGACTCAGAGGCCCGGTACCGGGTACCCCTCGGCCCTGCGGCGGTGTGGGGGCGCTCCATTTTGGCGTCACGAACAGGATCTACTTAAGCCTGAAGAATCAGGTCATGTGTGCCTTGGAACTGTGAATTATTGTGCTCGAACTGTACTTTATTGAAAGGACTGTGTATTGCCATTTACCGCCAAAATTCGCCATTGCCGCGCACGGAGGGAGGAGCCTTAGCTACGTGGGCGGAACCAGCCAAAAGAAGCGCGGAACGGAAAGCGCGGTAAGGCGCCAATCCCGGAAGAGGAACTCCGACCTCCAGCAGGTTAGTGGGAGGAAGGGACAGCCATGTCCTAGTTGGGAGGAGAGGAGGTGGCGGTCGCAGCCGCGGACGCAGGGGCAGCTCCGGTCCCCGCAGCGGGCGAAGCCGCGGCCCTAATACCACCACCGGTTGCCGCAGAACCCGCTGCCCCTGTCAGCCAGTCGGACACTGCCGCTAACGCAAAAGCCATAATGCCCTTCTCTATGCCCTACCTGCCCGGAGCGGCCTGGCTCCCACGATACTCTGGGGAGTCGCATACATTCACTGACTTTAAAGAGGGGCTCTGCAGCCTGCTCGAGTTCTATCCCCTAACCGAGCCTCAGAAGGTCCATATGATAACCGGCCAACTCTTTGGGGCGGCTCTGAGAGAATTGAAATCCTGGCCCGCTGAGGATAAAGGAACTGCACAACAGATTTTTGCCAAGCTTAAAGCCACCTTTGATACTCGCACTGCTACAGAAATTAAACTGACTTTTTATGGATGCAAACAAAGACCGCAGGATAGCTTACGGGACTATGCCCTTAATCTCCAGGAGGCGATGCGGGCCATTAAGCAGAGTGACTCCGGCAGCATGCAGGATGAGGATAAACTTCTGAAGGAGCGGTTCATTGAGGGGCTCCTGTGCAGTCACCAGCGGGGCCAATTGCACTTCCTGGCCATGCAAAATCCAGACTTGACTTTTGCGCAGTTTAAAGATAAAGCTATCCAGGCATTGCAGGAGCGACAGCCCAGCCGTGCAATACCACCCAGGCGCCCCGCTATCACATACCACCAGGAGGTGGCATCGGATACCCCAGTTGCCGCGGAGGTCGACGCCCAGAGCTTCGAGGACGACTCCCCTGCAGGACTCCGTCTTCAGATGCGGGAGCTGACCAGGAGCGTTGCTGCCCTAGCCCGGACGGTGCAGTCCCTACAGGAGGCCCCCAAAGAAAAGATCCAGCTAGCCTCCGGACCAGAGGATGTTCCCTGGACGCGACAGAAGAGGACCCCACCGACCAGAGGCCGGGACAGCGATCGCTTCCATCAGGACGGACGACCCATCTGCCGCCGATGTCACCAGGTGGGCCATCTTGCAAGGTACTGTCCTTTAAACGAGCAACCCCTGGGGCAAAGGGCCAACCCCCAGGAGTAGGACGGTCAGGCCCGCAGCATTGGAGAACCAAGTATATTGGAGGACGACCAGTTCTCCCTGTAGTGATTGATGGAATCCCCTTGAATGCTTTGCTGGACACCGGTTCTCAGGTGACGACTATACCTTACGTGCTCTACAAACGGTATTGGGAGGACGCTGATATTACTCGTGGCCCTGACGATGATTTCACCATAATAGCTAGTAATGGTCAGCCGTTGCCACAAGTGGGGTATAAGGAGGTCACCATCAAAGTGGGGCGGGTGGAATTGAAAGCCCAAGGGATTGTGATTGTTGATATTGATCGTCGAGAATGTAATCCCATGATGACTCTTGGTACTAATGTTATAGAAAATTGTCTTGCAGAAGTGATTGTTTTGTTGCAACAGGTGGCAGAAACCGCTGGCCACAGTGAGCAACGCGCCCTGCAGAAGGAAATCAGGGCTCTGATGCAGAGACAGCAGGTAGAGCTGACTGGTGGTGAGATTGGTCGCGTCACTGTGAGTGATTCAAACCCCATCGCGATACCCCCCAAGAGCGAAATGTTAATATGGTGTCGAGCAGCCATAGGTCTCAGGGGTAAGGACTACCAGGCCTTGGTAGAACCCGTATATTCAGACAATAGGCCTACTGTTCTGACAGCCCGGGGGGTGGTCGACGTCCGTCAGGGGAGAGTGCCCGTACGTGTCCTCAATTGTGGGGAGGAAGAGGTCCACCTAACCAAGTATACCACGCTCGCCAAACTGTTCACTGTCAATAATAGTGTAATACAGACACCTGAACCCTTGGTCCCGTCAAACGTGGTGGAGAACAAAGGTTCTGCAGAGCACTCGAAAGACTGGTGTCGGGAATTGCATGTGGGCACTGACTCTACCCCATCTCATCAAATACAGGGAGCTTACAGGGTGGTACACGAGTACGAGCAGGTATTCAGCAAACACCCCTTAGATTTTGGGCAGGTGAAAGGGATCCAACATCACATCCCCATGGGAGATCACCGACCCATAAAAGAGAGATATCGCCCTGTACCCCCAGCTCATTACCAGTGTGCCAAGGACATGTTGCGGGAAATGAAGGAGGCTGGGGTGGTGAGAGACAGCTGTAGCCCCTGGGCAGCTCCGTTAGTCCTTGTTAAAAAGAAAGATGGTACAATGGGGATGTGTGTGGATTACAGGCAGTTGAATCGCATTACACATAAGGACGCATACCCACTGCCCAGGATAGAGGAGTCCCTGGCTGCTTTAAAATCTGCTAACTACTTCTCTACCTTAGATCTCACCAGTGGGTACTGGCAGGTTCCTGTAGCGGAGGCGGACAAAGAGAAGACGGCCTTCACGACACCAATGGGTCTCTGCGAGTTCAACTACATGCCCTTCGGATTGTGCAATGCTCCCGGGACGTTCCAGAGGATGATGGAGTGCTGCCTGGGACACATGAACTTTGAAACTGTGCTGCTGTATCTGGATGACGTCATAGTCTTCTCTAAGACCTACGAAGACCATCTGAAGCACCTGGCCGAGGTGTTTGAAGCCTTGTCCAACTTCGGCCTAAAGGTGAAACCGTCCAAGTGCCATCTGCTGAAACCTAAAGTGCAGTACCTGGGCCATGTGGTGAGCGCTGAAGGAGTGGCCCCAGACCCCGACAAGGTCACCGTGATCAAGGACTGGCCAAAGCCCAGTGACCTCCACGAAGTCCGGCAGTTCCTCGGGCTGGTAGGCTATTACCGGAGGTTCATTAAAGACTTCACCAAGAAGGCCGCACCCTTGCAAAACCTGTTGGTGGGCCAACCAAAGAAGACCAAGGGGAGGAACACCCCCTTTGACTGGAACGGGGAGCTGGAGGAATCCTTCACCTGCTTGAAGTCGGCGCTGACGGAAGAAGAGGTACTGGCTTACCCCGAATACGACCAACCGTTTGTGCTGTACACAGATGCCAGTAATGTGGGACTAGGAGCCGTGCTGTCTCAAGTCCAGAAAGGCAAAGAAAGAGTGATCGCTTACGCCAGCAGGAAACTCCGTCCCACGGAAAGGAACCCTGACAACTACAGTTCCTTCAAGCTGTAATTCCTTGCCCTTGTCTGGGCAGTGACGGAGAGGTTCAAGCACTACCTGGCCTCCGCGAAATTCACCGTTTTCACGGACAACAATCCACTAACGCATCTGGATACTGCCAAACTCGGGGCTTTGGAACAGCGGTGGATGGCCCGGCTGTCCAACTATGATTTCACCATCAAATATCGGGCAGGACACCAGAATGCCAGTGCCGATGCCCTGTCCCGAATGCCCAATTTACCAGAAGTGGGAGAAGACCCGGAGGCACTTGAAGAGGTGGAGCTGCCTGCCTTCCATCGCCCCAAAGCCACTCAGAACTCTCACCATGTGAAGAACAGGCACAAGAACCCACCGGATGCCACGCTGAATCCCCTGCCCCACCACGGATGGGCAGAAACCCAGGATAGTGACCCCGCGGTCCGTCAGGTGAAGGAGCTCTTGACGCAGGCTGGGTTGCACCCTGGCCCAGATGATCCACAAGAAACCCAACAGCTGTGGAAGGGGAGAAGCAAACTGTTTATCCATGATGGCAAGCTGTGCAGGAGGAGCATCGACCCACGTACTCATGAATTGGTGTGGCAGATAGTGGTGCCAAGGCGAGATGCGCCCATGGTTCTGGGAGCCTACCATGATGGGGCCGGACACTTCGGATGGAGGAAGCTGGAGAAGCTGCTCCGAGGGAGGTTCTATTGGATTGGCATGAAGAGAACCATTGAGAAGTGGTGTCGGGAGTGTGGTCCATGTAGTCTGCGCAGAAAGGACCGTGACAGTCAACGGGCTCCCCTGCGGCCTATCATCACCAAACGGCCGCTTGAACTGGTCGCGCTGGATCATGTGAAGCTGACACCTAGCCGGTCGGGCTATATCTACGCCCTTACCATCGTGGACCACTACTCCAGGTTTTTGGTGGTTGTGCCTGTTAAAGATCTAACGGCCAGGACTGCCGCCAGGGCCTTCCAGCAGCACTTTTGTAGGCCCCATGGCTACCCAGAGAAGGTACTGACCGACCAGGGACCTGCCTTTGAAGCAGAAGTGTTCCAGGAATTCTGCCAACTGTACGGGTGTAAGAAGATCAGAACCACACCGTACCACCCTCAGACCAACGGGATGTGCGAGAAGATGAACAAGGTGGTAATCGATTTATTGAAGACCTTGCCTGTGGAAGAACGGAGCCTGTGGCTGATAAAGTTGCCTGACTTGGTGGATATGTACAACCACATCCCAGTAAGTTCCACCAACTGTACTCCAGCGTACCTGATGCGAGGAAGATCTAGTCGGTTACCCGTTGATCTGGATATGGGGGTCCTAGTACCCGAAGATACCCCGCCGGAGGCAGATTGGGATACAGAAAGGCAGCGAAGATACCGCGAAGTACAGGAGTGTGTAGAGAGGAGCCTCGCCCAGGCTAGGCAAAAACAAGAAAGGGACTACAACCAACACGCTCCTGCGATTCCTCTATCACCTAGTGAGCAAGTACTTAAACGAAAGAGGAGGTTACATAAACTCGATGACCAATGGGAAGCGGAACCGTACACCATCCTGCCGTCCGATTTCGACAACACGAAGGTCTGTCTCATCAGCAAGGACAGAGGGGAGACCTCGACAGCGGTATCCAGGGATCACCTTAAGGTCTGCCCCGATAAGTTGAAAGAGAGAGAGACGGTCCCAAAGATCTCCCCGCCGGAAGAAAAGGAGAAGATGTTCCATACCGTCCTTGGTGACTTTCCCCAGTCCTGGACTCAGATAAATCAAGCCATCGTGGTGCCTGTTCTAATGTTTCAACAGCCGGACCCGCCAGAAACAGTGGTGGCACCAGATCATCCGGCCCCGCTACCTCAACAAGCCTTACTTGATGATGCCATGCCAACCGTTGAACCGGTAAATCCTCCCTCTGCTGTCAGTGAATCTGCTGTACCCACTGTTGATAGCAGCAGCTCTGAGAACCCCAACCTGCCAGTGCTACCCCGACTCACTAGAAGTGTAGCTAGAAGACAGTGCACTACACCAGGGGTAGCAAGCATAGCGGGCCCCGTTAGGCCAATAGCAACCCCTGCGCTGCGAAGGTCCACACGCAGCACTCAAAATCAAACTCCCCTCCGCTACAAAACTTGGAGGTATTAATAAGGGCTGCTCTTTAGTTAAGAATGTTTTTGTGTATGTCTTTTGTTACAGGTTTTAAATGGACAATAGAGTAATGGACGGTGAATTGCTCAAAAACTTTCACAAGGGGACCCCTTTGTTTACCCGGGGTCCCCGCTGTTTCAACCACTGAACTGAGAGTCATAAACTGTGCATGACCTAACTTTTGCAACGTTCAAGAATCCTCACCTCCCGTAAAGGGAAGCACTGTTATGTTCAATTGTTATGCTATTTCAAAAATTTGTGTGTTTTCTGTTAACATGTGTTATTGTTCTTGTTTTCCCAGTCCCGGAGTACTGGATTTAACCGGGGGGGAGTGCAGCGCCCCAGAGTCCTGGTCGTTGCAGTACTGTGGCTCCGCCACTATGGGGAGCTATGGTACGTCTGATTGCGCTAACGGAGTCTCTCTGACCAGGTAACACCTCACTACACTTCACACTCCGGCCACCAGGGGGGGTGGTTCTATCTACTAGGCCACTCCTCACATTCTGGTAAAACTGGGGGTTGGACAGGAAGACAGAGGGTAGTAGCTGGGAAGAGCTAGCGAGAGGACCTGTCAGGGATGGGATCCTGGCAGACTCCTCAGAGCAGGACTAACCAGTGCACAACGGGAATACAGTAAAGAGGAATTGGGACCAGAAGGAGTCGTGCTGTTAGACCGAGGCAACATCCTTCTGAGGCGCAAACAGTCGGTGGCCGGAACGCCGAGCAAGTAAGAGACTTTAAGTACACTGCAAACCACGGCCGGACAGCCAATTACAGGTTGGCTGTCTCACTTAACACCTAAGCAGACAACGGAGGCAGCTGTGGGAGAGGGGCGACTCTAGGGTCCCGGAAGAACTCCAGGCCTACCCCGTCATACGGGTGCGTCCTACCATATCACCTGGAGGACGGAGAGAACGAACATTAGAGAAAGACAGAACCAGTTGTGAGGACTATCCCGGGAGCTCAGCAGGGAAGGACTACAACACCCAGCGCTAGAAGGTAGACACTGATCCCCACCTGTAAAGAGAACTCCTGATGTGCCTTTGGACCGGCCGGTCTCTGACAACCCTGTTAACAGCGCTCTGGACTGAGGACTCTAAAACCTTCAGTAAAGAGGTAAAGAGACTACAACCTGGTGTCCTCATTATTTACCGCGACCTGCACCCCACAACCGCACCATTATCACCACTTATTGCACCGGACGTCCCCCACTGATAGACAGGGCCACGGACCGGGTCTAGCCACCGTGACCACTCCAGGACTGAGACTCAGAGGCCCGGTACCGGGTACCCCTCGGCCCTGCGGCGGTGTGGGGGCGCTCCATCTACAACTAACCACTACTGGCCGAATGTTCTTACTTACTTCTCAGCACACTTACAACAGCAATAGACCTATGTGCTCTGTAGAATCCGGCCATCGCTCACCCCAGTAGTAGATGTTTCCGTTCCCTCACACTTTCTTCCGATTAGCTGCTCCAACCTGCCTTGGGGAGGCTATTTAACCATTTCTCTTCCAACTAGTGTAATATGTGCTGGCTCATGCTGACATTAATACAATAACCGTACATGTAATAAATAACCTATACTGACTTCTATTAATACTGAACTCTGGGGTGCGTACCCTAAAAAGGCACACCCATAACCTAAACCCTAAAAGAAGACTAGAGACCGATCCCTCTATATACAATGCCAGACAGAGGGTGGTCCTACCAACAAAATCAGAACAGTCACCCACCTGGTGTGGAGCATAGGTACCAAAGCCCACCACTGGCATTGTACGCCCATCGCCTAGGCTGACATCTGATTGCAGCGCCATGCTGTGCCCGTCAGAAACGTTTTACCGCACCTGTTTAATATGGACTGTGAACAGATGAACTGGCACGTGGGGCAAGCAGTCGTCCCGGTTACTTTCTGCTCTTCCCACGTGTTTGGTACGCTGCCACCTACCTGAGCCAGTTTTTACTAACTAGCAAGTATTGTGTAATGCTGGCGGCCCGGCTCAGCCCTCACATGGAAATTTACATTTTGCTTTTAAAATGCTGGTGATTGATTAACAGGAACAGAGACAAATGTTCTTTGGGATAACTACAGGTTATTCTTGCACAAGTTACTTTACGGGGCCTATCTGAGGCTTGGAATTCTCAAAAACTGTGGGACTGATCTGTCCAGATCTGGACAATTCTAACACAACATCGCGCCTCCATAGAACACAGCAATAAATCGCAAGTGTTACTCACCTTTTTTGCCTCCAGCACTGGACCTTGCTCCCTTTTCCTATGGCTGTCTTCTTCTGCAGTACTCCACCCCAGGTTTCTCAGGAAGCCCGGTGAGCTCCTCTGAAATCATCACCCTGGGACTGTAACCCCTTCACGCCGCGGCCCTTTTTCGTTTTTGCATTTCTGTTTTTCACTCCCCTTCTTCCCAGAGCCATAACTTTTTTATTTTTCCATCAATATGGCCATGTGGGGCTTGTTTTTTGCGGGACAAGTTGTACTTTTGAAGGACACCATCGGTTTTTCCATATCGTGTACTCAAAAACGGGGAAAAAAATTCCAAGTACGGTGAAATTGAAAAAAAAGTGCAATTCCACAATTTTGGGGGGGATTTTTTGTTACCATTTTCACGAAATGCAAAACTGACCTGCCATTATGATTCTCCAGGTCATTGCGAGTTCATAGTTACCAAACATGTCTAGGTTCTTTTTTATTTAAGTGGTGAAAAAAAAATCCAATGTTTGTTAAAAAAACAAAAAGAATTGTGTCATTTTACGATACCTGTAGCATCTCTTTTATTTGAGATCTGGGGTTGGGTGAGGGCTTATTTTTTGCGTGCCGAGCTGACGTTTTTAATGATACCATTTCAGTGCAGATACGTTCTTTTGATGTCCCGTTATTGCATTTTGATGTAATGTTGCGGCGACCAAAAAAAACGTAATTCTGGCGTTTTTTAATTTTTTTCTAGCTATGCTCTTTTGCGATTGGGTTAATTATTTTTTTTATAGATAGATCGGGCGATTCTGAACTCTTCGATACCAAATGTGTGTATGTATGAGTTTTCTCTTATTGTTTTATTTTGAATGAGGCTCAAGAAGGGAGATTTAAACTTTGATTTTTTTTTTTTTTTAAATATTTTTAAAAACTTTTTTTTTTTTTTAACATGCTTCAAAAGTCTCCATGGGAGACTAGAAGCTGCCATAAGGCAATGCTCAGATCACCTGTATGTAGCAGAATACCTCGCATGGTATGAGCGCCGACCACCGGGTCTGCTGGAGACCTCTGGTTGTCATGCCAACCCATCGGTGACCCGCGATCACATGACGAGGGTCGCCGATGGACAGATTTCCGGCGCGATTGCTAGAAGCGCATGTTAAATGCCGCTGTCAGCATTTGACAGCAGTATTTAATGGGGTAATAGCCGTGGGTGGATCGTGATTCCACCCTCAGCTGTTCTGGGCACATGTCAGCTGTTCAGAACAGCTGACATGTGCCAGGAAAGATGTGGGTTCACCGCCGGAGCTCGCATCAAAGGGGGAGACACAACATACACAGTACTAGTACAGCGCATGTTGTGAAAGGGTTAGTGTCTGTCTCACGTAGAGGTCATGTGTTTGGCACCATTGTCCACATTTGCCTCAAGTTTACCGGGAGACTGCTTTAACTTTACTTCTCTCATCTCCAGCCAGGTGTCCATCATCTCCTCTGCCTCGTTTGACTTCCATGCTATAATCAACATTAGGGCCCCTTTCCACTTGCGAGGAAAACGGACGAGTGCAATCCGATAAAAAATCGGATTGCACTCGGACCAATGTTATTCAATAGGTGTCTTTTCATTTGCGATTTTTTTCTCAGCCGAAATCTGACTGAGAAAAATCTGGATCGGCTGAGAGAAAAATCGCAGCATGCTGCGTATTGCTGCGATTCTCGGACGAGACTCGCCAATGCAAGTCAATGGGTGCGAGAAAAAAATCGCACAGCACTCGCACCATGCGAGTTCTGTCCGATTTGTACGCACCGGTGTCCTTTGAAAAGCCGGCAAATCAGTGCTGTGTACAGTAAAATCACACTGACAGGTTAGAATAGAGTAGATATATACACATAGAATAGGTATATATACATATATATATGTCAGTGAGACACCTATATATGTATATTTATATTTAATGCAGCGCTAGATAGCATAAAAGCCGCTAATTCAATTGCCGGCTTTTGCCCTCTCCTTCCCAAACCCGACAAGATATGAGACACGGTTTACACACAGTAAACCATCTCATATCCCTTCTTTTATTACATATTCCACACTACTAATGTTAGTAGTGTGTATGTGCAAAATTTGGGCGCTCTAGCTATTAAATTAAAGGGTTAAATTGCGGAAAAAATTGGCGTGGGCTCCCGCACAATTTTCTCTGCCAGAGTGTTAAAGCCAGTGACTGAGGGCAGATATTAATAGCCTAGGGAGGTACCATGGTTATAGGACCCCCCTGGCTACAAACATCTGCCCCCAGCCACCCCAGAAAAGGCACATCTGTAAGATGCGCCTATTCTGGCACTTGGCCACTCTCTTCCCACTCCTGTGTAGCGGTGGGATATGGGGTAATGAAGGGTTAATGTCACCTTGCTATTGGAAGGTGACATTAAGCCAGATTAATAATGGAGAGGCGTCAATTATGACACCTATCCATTATTAATCCAATTGTATGAAATGGTTAAAAAAAACACACACACAATATTGCAAAGTATTTTAATGAAATAAACACACAGGTTGTTGTAATATTTTATTGCTCTCTCAATCCACCTGAAGACCCTCGTTCTGTAACAAATCAAAAATAATAAACTAACAATATACATACCTTCCGTAGATCTGTGACGTCCCACGATGTAAATCCATCTGAAGGGGTTAAAATATTTTACAGGCAGGAGCTCTGCTATAATGCAGCTGTGCTCGTGCCTGTAAACCCCGGGGAATTAAGGAAATGTAGGTCAATGACCTATAGTTACCTTCAGTCGCGGTGATGCGCCCTCTGCTGGATGTCCTCATATGAACTCGAGCGTGGGAACTTTTCCAAGGCTCCAGTTCATGAGGACATCCAGCAGAGGGCGCATCACCGCGACTGAAGGTAACTATAGGTCATTGACCTACATTACCTTCATTCCCCGGGGTTTACAGGCAGGAGCAGAGCTGCATTATAACAGAGCTCCTGCCTGTAAAATATTTTAACCCCTTCAGATGGATTTACATCGTGGGACGTTACAGATCTACGGAGGGTATGTATATTGTTGGTTTATTATTTTTAATTTGTTACAGAACGAGGGTCTTCTGGTGGATTGAGAGAGCAATACAATATTACAACAACCTGTGTGTTTATTTCATTAAAATACTTTGCAATATTGTGTGTGTGTTTTTTTTAACCATTTCATACAATTGGATTAATAATGGATAGGTGTCATAATTGACACCTCTCCATTATTAATCTGGCTTAATGTCACCTTCCAATAGCAAGGTGACATTAACCCTTCATTACCCCATATCCCACCGCTACACGGGAGTGGGAAGAGAGTGGCCAAGTGCCAGAATAGGCGCATCTTCCAGATGTGCCTTTTCTGGGGTGGCTGGGGGCAGATGTTTGTAGCCAGGGGGGGCAATAACCATGGACCCTCTCTAGGCTATTAATATCTGCCCTCTGTCACTGGCTTTACCACTCTGGCGGAGAAAATTGCGCGGGAGCCCACGCCAATTTTTTCCGCGATTTAACCCTTTAATTTAATAGCTAGAGCCCCCAAATTTGACACACAGACACTTCTTACATTAGTGAAGAGGAATACGTAATAAAATAATGGATATGAGATGGTTTACTGTATGTAAACCATGTCTCATATCCTGTCGGGTTTGTGAAGGAGAAAGAAAAAGCCGGCAATTGAATTAGCGGCTTTAATGCTATCTAGCGCTGCATTAAATATAAATATACATATATAGGTGTCTCACTGACATATATATGTATATATACCTATTCTATGTGTATATATCTACTCTATTCTAACCTGTCAGTGTGATTTTACTGTACACAGCAATGATTTGCCGGCTTTTCAAAGGACACCGGTGCGTACAAATCGGACAGTAATACGGATGTCATACGGATGATGCAATTACAAAAAACGGATGATGCGATTAAAAATCGCATTGCACTCGCGTGACAATCGCATACATTACATCCGTTTTTTTGGTCCAGATTACGGACCGTGTTTTCTCTCGCAAGTGGAAAGGGACCCTTATTTCCAAGCTCAACCCGACTTACTAGGTTTTGTCTTAATTTGCTACTTATCAACCAAGCTACCAACTTCTCACAACTGTTCTTGGTGGGGTTCACACCTAGCCTCTGCAATCAAGGTAACACATCTCTTCCAGCAATTCTCCAGTTTCCATATACTTCACTGTTATTCTGCAGTTAATCATTTCCTTGTTGCCAGTCCCAGTTTACATACATTTCTGCTACTAACTGTTACCCTGCTGGACAATTTCTAAATGCATTTACTCCTCTTTAATTCCAGTGATTAACTCCATCCTTGCTGGAAGGTTCCAGATTGCATTTACATTTTTGCATCGGGTCTGAATACTTATGCCCATTTAATATTTAAGTTTTTCTTTTTTAAAAAATTTGCAAAAAATTTCTACATTTCTGCTTTTTTTTCAGTCAAGATGGGGTGCAGAGTGTACATTAATGAGAAAAAAATGAACTTTTTCGAATTTACCAAATGGCTTAAATGAAACAAAGAGTGACAAATGTAAAGGGGTCTGAGTACTTTACCTGTTTCTGCAAAGAGCATATGTGTAAGGAGAGGGACATCCTACACGAGTATAATGTGAATTGAGATATGCTTTATTGTTGATAATGTTGTGTTCTGCCTGACAGCAGGGAGAGACGGCTAATGTTTGGGACTAGCCCGGAGTGGGAGGGCCTATGGTGACGGGACAGGGACAGATTCCTATCACATCAGATAGGAATCTGTGTGCATCAGAAGCAGACCTTAGGGTCCGGACAGTAAGCCGTGCTGCATGACGTGGGTGTCCTGAAGGGACAGGAGTTTGAGGCAGTGGATAGCATGATCCGGAGTAAAAAGGAGGGAAAACTAACAGAAGGAAAGAATGATCAACCAGAGGCGGATCCTGTGAGAGGACGACTATCAGTACAGACCTGAGTTTATAACTCAGGAAAGGTAACAGGCCAGGATGGGACAGAGAACATGAGAAGAAAAGAGTACCCCAGGCGGGAGTTCCAAGGCGTCAGTAGCAGAGAAGATACGTACCGGCCATACTGGCAAACTAGTTCACTAGAAAGAAGATGTGGAACCACGGGATGAAAATAGGACTCTCACTAACTGGGCTGCAGTACTGAGCCGGGCTGTGGGGAAGGAAGGCGAAACAGTGGAGACAGAGACCAAGCGAGTCACGAGAAAGGAACTGAGACTAGCGGAGCAGAATAGTGAGTGCAGCTCTGGGGTATAATACAGGATGTAACTCAGGATCAGTAATGTAATGTATGTACACAGTGACTGCACCAGCAGAATAGTGAGAGTGAGTGCAGCTCTGGAGTATAATACAGGATGTAACTCAGGATCAGGAATGTAATGTATGTACACAGTGACTGCACCAGCAGAATAGTGAGTGCAGCTCTGGGGTATAATACAGGATGTAACTCAGGATCAGGAATGTAATGTATGTACACAGTGACTGCACCAGCAGAAAGAATAGTGAGTGCAGCTCTGGAGTATAATACAGGATGTAACTCAGGATCAGTAATGTAATGTATTTACACAGTGACTGCACCAGCAGAATAGTGAGTGCAGCTCTGGAGTATAATAGAGGATGTAACTCAGGATCAGTATTGTAATGTATGTACACAGTGACTGCACCAGCAGAATAGTGAGTGCAGCTCTGGGGTATAATACAGGATGTAACTCAGGATCAGCAATGTAATGTATGTACACAGTGACTGCACCAGCAGAATAGTGAGTGCAGCTCTGGGGTATAATACAGGATATAACTCAGGATCAGTAATGTAATGTATTTACACAGTGACTGCACCAGCAGAATAGTGAGTGCAGCTCGGGGGTATAATACAGGAGGTAACTCAGGATCAGTAATGTAATGTATGTACACAGTGACTGCACCAGCAGAATAGTGAGTGCAGCTCTGGGGTATAATACAGGATGTGACTCAGGATCAGTAATGTAATGTATGTACACAGTGACTGCACCAGCAGAATAGTGAGTGCAGCTCTGGAGTATAATACAGGATGTAACTCAGGATCAGTAATGTAATGTATGTACACAGTGACTGCACCAGCAGAATAGTGAGTGCAGCTCTGGGGTATAATACAGGATATAACTCAGGATCAGTAATGTAATGTATGTACACAGTGACTGCACCAGCAGAATAGTGAGTGCAGCTCTGGAGTATAATACAGGAGGTAATTCAGGATCAGTAATGTAATGTATGTACACAGTGACTGCACCAGCAGAATAGTGAGTGCAGCTCGGGGGTATAATACAGGATGTAACTCAGGATCAGTAATGTAATGTATGTACACAGTGACTGCACCAGCAGAATAGTGAGTGCAGCTCTGGAGTATAATACAGGATGTAACTCAGGATCAGTAATGTAATGTATGTACACAGTGACTGCACCAGCAGAAAGAATAGTGAGTGCAGCTCTGGAGTATAATACAGGATGTAACTCAGGATCAGTAATGTAATGTATTTACACAGTGACTGCACCAGCAGAATAGTGAGTGCAGCTCTGGGGTATAATACAGGATGTAACTCAGGATCAGCAATGTAATGTATGTACACAGTGACTGCACCAGCAGAATAGTGAGTGCAGCTCTGGGGTATAATACAGGATATAACTCAGGATCAGTAATGTAATGTATTTACACAGTGACTGCACCAGCAGAATAGTGAGTGCAGCTCGGGGGTATAATACAGGAGGTAACTCAGGATCAGTAATGTAATGTATGTACACAGTGACTGCACCAGCAGAATAGTGAGTGCAGCTCTGGGGTATAATACAGGATGTGACTCAGGATCAGTAATGTAATGTATGTACACAGTGACTGCACCAGCAGAATAGTGAGTGCAGCTCTGGAGTATAATACAGGATGTAACTCAGGATCAGTAATGTAATGTATGTACACAGTGACTGCACCAGCAGAATAGTGAGTGCAGCTCTGGAGTATAATACAGGAGGTAATTCAGGATCAGTAATGTAATGTATGTACACAGTGACTGCACCAGCAGAATAGTGAGTGCAGCTCTGGGGTATAATACAGGATGTAACTCAGGATCAGTAATGTAATGTATGTACACAGTGACTGCACCAGCAGAATAGTGAGTGCAGCTCTGGAGTATAATACAGGAGGTAACTCAGGATCAGTAATGTAATGTATGTACACAGTGACTGCACCAGCAGAATAGAGAGTGCAGCTCTGGAGTATAATGCAGGAGGTAACTCAGGATCAGTAATGTAATGTATGTACACGGTGACTGCACCAGCAGAATAGAGAGTGCAGCTCGGGGGTATAATACAGGATGTAACTCAGGATCAGTAATGTAATGTATGTACACAGTGACTGCACCAGCAGAATAGTGAGTGCAGCTCTGGAGTATAATGCAGGAGGTAACTCAGGATCAGTAATGTAATGTATGTACACGGTGACTGCACCAGCAGAATAGTGAGTGCAGCTCGGGGGTATAATACAGGATGTAACTCAGGATCAGTAATGTAATGTATGTACACAGTGACTGCACCAGCAGAATAGTGAGTGCAGCTCTGGAGTATAATACAGGAGGTAACTCAGGATCAGTAATGTAATGTATGTACACAGTGACTGCACCAGCAGAATAGTGAGTGCAGCTCTGGAGTATAATACAGGATGTAACTCAGGATCAGTAATGTAATGTATGTACACAGTGACTGCACCAGCAGAATAGTGAGTGCAGCTCTGGAGTATAATACAGGAGGTAACTCAGGATCAGTAATGTAATGTATGTACACAGTGACTGCACTATGTAGATGATATAATATGGGGTTAATATTGCACATGACCTTTAATTTCATAGTAGTATAGTATTAGAATTATTGCAATATTTTAGAGTATATTGTCGCCATCTAGTGTCAGTTATAGAGTACTACTGTTATGCAACATAGTATAATCCTGTGGCCAAAAATCCCTGGAATCTCGGAGTAATGAGGGTAAAGTTCCCGTCTGTGTCTGAATATCATGTATCTGTAGCAACTTTTATGATGACGTTGTGACCCACAGGTGTTGACACGGCTGAAAAAGGGCAAAGAAAACTCTCTGGATTCCTACATAACAGCTGTCTATAGTAATTCGGTGTAAAAATGTAATGAATTAAACTTATGAATAGGATTTTTGTACTTTACTATGAAAACAATGTAAGAATTTCTCAGCTCCTGGAATGTGGGTAAACTGGATTATGCCGAGGCTACGGGGAACGAGGTTACGGGGAAGAATGAAGCTACGGAAAATGAGGCTATGGGGAACGAGGCTACAAAGAATGAGGCTACGGGGTAGGAGGTTATGGGGAACGCGGCTATGGGGAACATACTGTGCGTGTGGGATGAGGGTGAACTACAGTGGGTGCGGAAAGTATTCAGACCCCTTTAAATTTTTCTCTCTGTTTCATTGCAGCCATTTGGTAAATTCAGTAAAGTTCATTTCTTCTCATTAATGTACACTCTGCACCCCATTGTGACTGCAAAAAAAACAGAAATGTAGAAATTTTTGCAAATTTATTGAAAAACAAAAACTGAAATATCCCATGGCCATAAGTCTCCAGACCCTTTGCTTTAAGTCCCATGCTGTCCATTTCCTTGTGATCCTCCCCATAACAGGACCATTCTCGATGGCCCATAACAGAACCTGACCCAGACCTCCTATAACAAAACTAGCCACAATGCCCCAGAACCGAACTTGTAACATTGCCCCATAACACAAACGCTGGCAGTGCCCTTATAAGTACAACCGACCGCAGTGCCCCCATAACTGGAGCAGCTTTAATGTAGGAACAGCAGGACCATCTCCAGTACCCCTATAACACAGATAATAATGCGGCCACCACCCCAGATTTAGTAACGGTCCCCCCATAACAGCTGCACCTCGGGGGCGTCATCTTTTATGCAACATAACAATACATAGAAGAAAATGATTGCAGAAGTGAATGTCCTCACATCCGTGAGCAGCTCAATAAGCAGCTGTAAGTGGGGCTCCTTATTTAACCCATTCACGTCTCCGTGACTTTCTACAATACTCACATATTCGGGCGCATAGGTCCCGAACCCAAGAATTGGGATCCGGTTTCCATCATTCATCAAGAGCGAGTCTGCTGCCATTGTCAGAGGCCTGGAGAGCGATGTATGTATGGGAGGGTGGAGGGCGGCGTACGTGATATACAATGGGCCCTGCCTATGTTGTAGCTGGAGGGGTGAGGTCCCTGTATGGGAGGTGGGTGTGACGGTTCACTGTCAGTGGGGCCCCATACGGTCACTACTAGACTTACGGCATCATTCCTTGGTGTATACGGTGACGTGTCCCCTTTAAAAGTACATAAAACTAGCACTAAAGCATCCAGATAGTAACATAAAGGAACACATGCAAACCACACAGCACAAGAATTCCAAGTCAAGTCCAAATGTTTCGTTTTTCAGTCATTCTGATGTAGATTTGCTGCTGTGTTTGGGATCTTTGTCCTGTTGCTTTCCTTAGTTTTAGCGTTTCGACATCCAACTATTACTTTGGTATGCAGAGGAGATCATGTTTGACTGATACCATTTCCTGGTATAATATCCCCCATTTTGGGCCACTTCCAGGTATAAAGTCCGCTACCATTTCATGGTAAAATGTCCATTTCCTTGTATAATGCCCCATCCAACCTGGGCCCCATCCTATAACAATGACCCCATCCTGAGCCTCTTTCCTAGTATAATGTCCCCCATCCTGAGCTTCTTCCTAGTATGTCTCCCATCCTGAGACTCTTCCTAGTATAATGTCCTCCATCCTAAGCCTCTTCCTAGTATAATGTCCCCCATCCTAAGCCTCTTCCTAGTATAATGTCCCCCATCCTAAGCCTCTTCCTAGTATAATGTCCCCCATCCTAAGCCTCTTCCTAGTATAATGTCCCCCATCCTAAGCCTCTTCCTAGTATAATGTCCTCCATCCTAAGCCTCTTCCTAGTATAATGTCCCCCATCCTAAGCCTCTTCCTAGTATAATGTCCCCCATCCTAAGCCTCTTCCTAATATAATGTCCCCCATCCTGAGCTTCTTCCTAGTATGTCTCCCATCCTGAGCTTCTTCCTAGTATGTCTCCCATCCTGAGACTCTTCCTAGTATAATGTCCCCCATCCTGAGACTCTTCCTAGTATGTCTCCCATTCTGAACCTCTTCATAGTATAAAATCCCCATCCTAAGCCTCTTCCTAGTATAATGTCCCACATCCTGAGCCTCTTCCTAGTATAATGTCCCCCATCCTAAGTATATTCCTAGTATAATATCCTCATTCTAAGCCTTTTCCTTGTATAATTTCCCCCATCCTGAGCCTCATCCTAGTATGTCTCCCATCTTCAGCCTCTTCATAGTATAATGTCCCCATCCTAAGCCTATTCCTTGTATAATGTCCCCATCCTAAGCCTTTTCCTAGTATAATGCTCCCATCCTAAGCCTCTTCCTAGCATAATGTCCAACATCCTAAGCCTCTTCCTAGCATAATCTCCACAATCCTGAGGCTCTTCCTAGCATAATGTCCACCATCCTGAGCCTCTTCCTAGCATAATCTCCACAATCCTGAGGCTCTTCCTAGCATAATGTCCACCATTCTGAGCCTCTTCCCAGCATGTCCCCATCCTAAGCCTCTTGCTAGTGTAATGTCCTCCACCCTAAGCCTCTTCCTAGTGTAATGTCCCCATCCAAAGCCCCTTCCTAGCATAATGTCCCCATCCTAAACCTCGTCAAGCAATAATGTCCTTCATTTTTCTCCAGAACATTTTAAAAATAAATAGACGAATATTCTTACCTGACCCCACTAATATAACGCGTGGTGGACTTCGTCGTGCCACCACGGGCCTGCAAGTCAATGTCAGCTGTCGGCTTTATGAAGAACTGGAAGAAGCTTAGAGTCTTAATGTGGTGGTTGGTGCAGGGTTGCCAACTGTCTAGAAATTCCTGGACAGTCCGTAAAAATAGGACACTTTTTTGCCCTGTCCGTAAAAAAAATGTAACCTATCTGTGATTTTTATGAGCCTAAAGAAACTTGTACAGATTATTTTACCTGTAATTATCGTCATTTTATAATTCACAGGGAATGCAGCTGATATCTTCATATGAGAATTTTGGGCTGTAGACATGGATCACTGATAATTATACAGATTTATTATGGATTTTCAAAGTGTTCATAAAAAAAATAGTCTGTCCATGATTTTTTGATAAGCTGTCAGGAAAAAAAAAAGTCAAGTTGGCAACCCTGGGTGGGTGCGGTTTATGAAGAGTCTATCTCTCGGTATTATCGCTCTCACCCACTTTCACCACAACTGGAGGAGACATTCCCTTCACTCCCGCCCTGTTTTAATAGTGATTCTACAACTTTCTATTTAACCCTTACCTGTGCAATGAGGCTTATATTAGTGCATTACTGAGATGATTCTAGGGTGAGGTGTGGATGCGCCAGCCTGAGATATCTTATATCCAAATGTCATTTGCTTGGTCTGTGCAATGTTCTGGTGTGTGATACATGTTGCATCAATATGATGCCAGGACCCAGGGACCCCAGCAGAACATCGCACTATCAAACTGCCGACTTGTCCTGGTTCCTTTCTATTATAGTTATAATGCTCTATGTGTTCTGACTCTTTTCTATCATAGCTGTGATGCTCTGCATTTCCTGACACCTTTCCATTATAGCTGAGATGCATTGCGTTTTCGAACTCCTTTCTATCATAGCTGTGATGCTCTGTGTGTCCTGACACCTTTCTATCATAGCTGTGGTGCTCCGTGGGTCCTGACACCTTTCTATCATAGCTGCGATGATCTGTGTGTCCTCACACCTTTCTATCATAGCTGTGATATTCTGCGTGTCCTGACACCTTTCTATCATAGCTGTGATGCTCCGTGGGTCTAGACACCTTTCTATCATAGCTGTGATGCTCTGTGGGTCTAGACACCTTTCTATCATAGCTGCGATGCTCTGTGGGTCTAGACACCTTTCTATCATAACTGTGATGCTCTGTGGGTCCTGACACCTTTCTATCATAGCTGTGATGCTCTGTGGGTCCTGACACCTTTCTATCATAGCTGTGATACTCTGCGTGTCCTGACACCTTTCTATCATAGCTGTGATGCTCTGTGGGTCTAGACACCTTTCTATCATAACTGTGATGCTCTGTGGGTCCTGACATCTTTCTATCATAGCTGTGATGCTCTGTGGGTCTAGACACCTTTCTATCATAACTGTGATGCTCTGTGTCCTGCCACCTTTCTATCATAGCTGTGATGCTCCTTGTCTCCTGACTCCTTTCTATCATAGCTGTGATGCTCTGTGTCCTGACTCCTTTCTATCATAGCTATGATGTTCTGCGTGACCTGACACCTTTCTATCATAGCTGTGATGCTCTGTGGGTCTAGACACCTTTCTATCATAGCTGTGATGCTCTGCATGTTCTGACACCATTCTATCATAGCTGTGATATTCTGTGTGTCCTGCCACCTTTCTATCATAGCTGTGATGCTCTGCGTCCTGACACCTTTCTATCATAGCTGTGATGCTCTGCGTGTCCTGACACCTTTCTATCATAGCTGTAATATTCTGTGTGTCCTGCCACCTTTCTATCATAGCTGTGATGCTCTGCGTCCTGACACCTTTCTATCATAGCTGTGATGCTCTGCATGTCCTGACACTATTCTATCATAGCTGTCATGCTCTGCGTCCTGACACCTTTCTATCATAGCTGTGATGCTCTGCGTCCTGACACCTTTCTATCATAGCTGTGATGCTCTGCGTTTTCTGACACCTTTCTATCATAGCTGTGATTCTCAGGTGGTTTTATGTCTAGAAGAGATGCAGATTCCCTTCTCTGGCAGTCAGTTGGGTGCAGGAAGGGTGGTAAGGAACAACACCAATCTGGCAGTTATTATTCTTATTTTTTAAGGCTGAAATACCCTTTTAAAGTATTTACAAGTAGTGTTGAGCGATACCTTCCGATATCGGAAAGTATCGGTATCGGAAAGTATCGGCCGATACCGTCAAAGTATCGGATCTAATCCGATACCGATACCCGATCCCAATGCAAGTCAATGGGACGAAAATATCGGAATTAAAATAAACCCTTTCTTTCCTTGTAGGTTAATTCTACATGAAGGAAAACAACAAAGAATAATGTAGGATGTATTGGGGGAGGTGGCTGAGACATTAAAGGCACAGAGGTTTAGCCCAATCAAATAGAATAGCAGGGTTTTTATTTTTTTTTATGACGTTAGGCGTTAGAAAGATTTTGACTATGTTAATTTTTTACTTATTTTTGTCAGATATTGATGTTTCACTACTTCCACGTCCTTCACCTTCTTTTTTACTTCTCCGACACTTTCTTCTTCATTATCCTCATCATCAGCTTCTTTGACATCAACTATCTTCACCTTATTCATCTTATTCTACCTCTAATTTTTTTTTTTTTACATTGTTCATATTCTTTTTATTTAACTATTATCTTTTTCATATTCAACTTCTTCATCATATTCTTATTTGTGACAGGCATTCCCGTAGTTGTTATCTATAAAATTTTGAAGATTACACCTTCCGTTCTGCCTGTCACAAAAGAGTTACATTTGTCCGCGTTCAGTTTGGCCTGCAGCATCAGGCTTTATCCAGGGGCACCACGAGGAGGAACGGACTCACCCCCATACACTGCTTAGTCTTCTTCTGCTTATAATTTAGATAATATCTTTTGCTCTGATATTTAGTCTTATGCTTAATGTTCTTCTGCTCTTTGTTCTGCAGCCTCTTGTTCTTCTGCTTCTCGGTTTTCCAGGTCGTTGTCGTCTCCAGGGTCGTCGTCTCCGGGGTCGTAGTCATCGGGGTGGTCTTCAGGGTCATCGTCTCCAGGGTCGTCGTCATCACGGTGGTTGTCGTCTCTGGTGTCGTCGTCATCTTAGGGGTGGTCTTCCGGGTCATCGTCTTTAGGGTCTTGAACTTGGAAATGTAGCAGAAGGTACAAGAAGGCTGAGAAAATGCCGAGAAACAGTTGATGGAACTGGAACTCGGAAGGTCCAAGAGCCAATGGAACTACCGTGGACCAGCTGACGTTACTGGAACCCGGTTACTAAGCAGGAGGTACCCGTGCCTGAAAGCACTACCAAGGACCACCTGACGTTGGTGGAACTCGGATACCCAGAGGGAGGCACCTAAGCCAAAGGCTCTGCCCGGAACCAGCTGACGGTACTGGAACCAGGATGGGGAGCAGAAGGTACAAGAGCAAAAGACACTGCCGAGAACCAGCTGACGGTACTGAAACCCGGATGAGTAGCCGAAGGTCCAAGAGCCAATGGAACTACCGAGGACCAGCTGACGTTACTGGAACCCGGTTACTAAGCAGGAGGTACCCGTGCCTGAAAGCACTACCAAGGACCACCTGACGTTGGTGGAACTCGGATACCCAGAGGGAGGCACCTAAGCCAAAGGCTCTGCCCGGAACCAGCTGACGGTACTGGAACCAGGATGGGGAGCAGAAGGTACAAGAGCAAAAGACACTGCCGAGAACCAGCTGACGGTACTGGAACCCGGATGAGTAGCCGAAGGTCCAAGAGCCAATGGAACTACCGAGGACCAGCTGACGTTACTGGAACCCGGTTACTAAGCAGGAGGTACCCGTGCCTGAAAGCACTACCAAGGACCACCTGACGTTGGTGGAACTCGGATACCCAGAGGGAGGCACCTAAGCCAAAGGCTCTGCCCGGAACCAGCTGACGGTACTGGAACCAGGATGGGGACCTATTCAAGCTTGTCTTCCTAGAGCCCCAACTGGCGGTGTTAGAGCCCAGGGTCAGCAGGAGGAGGAGCAGGAGGAGGAGCAGGGGGAGGGGAGTGTAGGCCGAAGCCTGCACTGGCGGCAGCTTTGGGTCTGTTGTGTCTGCGTGGCGGTCGCAGGACACGTTGCCGGCTACACAGCAGGGGAACAGCTGGCGGTGCTGGACCCCACTGACACATTGGCGAGGTGTTTGGCTCTGTGCAGCCAGCACTTCCGGACAGCAACTAGCGGTGTTGGAGCCCGGGCTCTGCAGGTGGAGCAGAGTGTAGGCCGAAGCCTAATTGAACCGATTTCAAAAGTAACCTTTAACCCCCCCTCAGGGGTTACAAACTAGAAGAGCCACAGCTTATGCAGCAGTAGTGCTGCACAAGTTAAAGGTTGCTCTTTTAATTTTTCTCCTTGCACACGCTGAATGAAACCCGTATAACATTTAGCCCTTTATACAGTCAAACTGTGTTGGAGGCGAGAGTTCCCTTCGTAATGAGACGCAGCACAGATGTCAAGAATCCCACCTTGGTGCTGGGCGCAGCCTCCTGAGCGTCGTTATTTGCTGTACAGGAGTCTGCGCTGTCGTGTTATCCCTTGGCCTTGCGCTGTTAGCGCTGCCCATCTTCTGACATCATTTAATGTCGGCCGTTGCGCTTTGCGATGACCATGAATCCCAGCCCCGCAGTGTCTTAACATTGTTAAAACACTGCGGGGCTGGGATTCATGGCCTGGCGCAGTACATATGTTCGCCTCTCACACTCGGGTCCTTACACCCTCTTCAGACTGTGCGGTGTCAGCTGATCCCTTATCGCATGCCGCGGCCATGAAGCCGCACAGTCTGAAGAAGGCGGAAGGAGATGAGGGACAGGCGAACATAGGCACTGCTCATGCCCATCAATCACACCCTCGCAGTCCAAATAAATAAGACACCGAGGGGCGTTGTGTGGGTCAGGGCGGCCGCAGAGGCGCAGCCAGCCAAACAATGATGCCAGAAGACGGGCTGCGCTACCAAGGGGGTTGCAGCGTGTCATTACAAAGGAAAGTCACACCTCTGGGACGGTTAAATGGTCACAGAGGACACATTTTAGACGTGTTCGGTTCCCCATGGGCAAGGAGAATGAGTTTCCGAGCCACCTTGCACA
This sequence comes from Ranitomeya variabilis, assembly GCF_051348905.1. Classification (NCBI taxonomy): domain Eukaryota; kingdom Metazoa; phylum Chordata; class Amphibia; order Anura; family Dendrobatidae; genus Ranitomeya; species Ranitomeya variabilis. The sequence continues at coordinate 673,969,335 of NC_135236.1, read as the reverse complement.
CATGCAGCATTACTGCTGTACAAGGTGGCTGTAAAACATAGAAACACCTGGGGGAGGGGGGACAGGTTCCCTTCAATTTCAGTTCTTGTGTCTGCGTGGCGGTCGCAGGACACGTTGCCGGCTACACAGCAGGGGAACAGCTGGCGGTGCTGGACCCCACTGACACATTGGCTGGTGTTTTTCTCTGTGCAGCTAGCACATCTGGGCCCCAACTGGCGGTGTTAGAGCCCAGGGTCAGCAGGAGGAGGAGCAGGAGGAGGAGCAGGGGGAGGGGAGTGTAGGCCGAAGCCTGCACTGGCGGCAGCTTTGGGTCTGTTGTGTCTGCGTGGCGGTCGCAGGACACGTTGCCGGCTACACAGCAGGGGAACAGCTGGCGGTGCTGAACCCCACTGACACTTTGGCTGGTGTTTTTCTCTGTGCAGCTAGCAGTACCGGGCCCCAACTGGCGGTGTTGGAGCCCGGGCTCTGCAGGTGGAGCAGAGTGTAGGCCGAAGCCTAATTGAACCGATTTCAAAAGTAACCTTTAACCCCCCCTCAGGGGTTACAAACTAGAAGAGCCACAGCTTATGCAGCAGTAGTGCTGCACAAGTCAAAGGTTGCTCTTTTAATTTTTCTCCTTGCACACGCTGAATGAAACACGTATAACATTTAGCCCTATATACAGTCAAACTGTGTTGGAGGCGAGAGTTCCCTTCGTAATGAGACGCAGCACAGATGTCAAGAATCCCACCTTGGTGCTGGGCGCAGCCTCCTGAGCGTCGTTATTTGCTGTACAGGAGTCTGCGCTGTCGTGTTATCCCTTGGCCTTGCGCTGTTAGCGCTGCCCATCTTCTGATATCATTTAATGTCGGCTGTTGCGCTTTGCGATGACCATGAATCCCAGCCCCGCAGTGTCTTAACATTGTTAAAACACTGCGGGGCTGGGATTCATGGCCTGGCGCAGTACATATGTTCGCCTCTCACACTCGGGTCCTTACACCCGCTTCAGACTGTGCGGCGTCAGCTGATCCCTTATCGCATGCCGCCATGAAGCCGCACAGTCTGAAGAAGGCGGAAGGAGATGAGGGACAGGCGAACATAGGCACTGCTCATGCCCATCAATCACACCCTCGCAGTCCAAATAAATAAGACACCGAGGGGCGTTGTGTGGGTCAGGGCGGCCGCAGAGGCGCAGCCAGCCAAACAATGATGCCAGAAGACGGGCTGCGCTACCAAGGGGGTTGCAGCGTGTCATTACAAAGGAAAGTCACACCTCCGGGACGGTTAAATGGTCACAGAGGACACATTTTAGACGTGTTCGGTTCCCCATGGGCAAAGAGAATGAGTTTCCGAGCCACCTTGCACACATGCAGCATTACTGCTGTACAAGGTGGCTGTAAAACATAGAAACACCTGGGGGAGGGGGGACAGGTTCCCTTCAATTTCAGTTCTTGTGTCTGCGTGGCTGTTGCAGGACACGATGCCGGCTGCACAGCAGGGGAACAGCTGGCGGTGCTGAACCCCACTGACACATTTGCTGGTGTTCTTCTCTGTGCAGCTAGCAGTACCGGGCACCAACTGGCGGTGTTAGAGCCCAGGGTCAGCAGGAGGAGGAGCAGGAGGAGGAGCAGGGGGAGGGGAGTGTAGGCCGAAGCCTGCACTGGCGGCAGCTTTGTGTCTGCGTGGCTGTTGTAGGACACGTTGCCGGCTACACAGCAGGGGAACAGCTGGCGGTGCTGAACCCCACTGACACATTGGCGGGTGTTTTTCTCTGTGCAGCCAGCACTTCCGGACAGCAACTAGCGGTGTTTGAGCCCGGGCTCTGCAGGTGGAGCAGAGTGTAGGCCGCAGCCTGCACTGGAGCAAGTTGAAAGGGAACCTTTAACCCCCCCCCCAGGCGTTTGTAGCTGAAAGAGCCATCTTGTACAGCACTAATGCTGGAAAAGGTAAACTTAGCTCTTTTAATTATGGTCCTTGCACATGCTGAACCTAACACTTTTGAAATGTGTCTCCTCACACGGTTAAACCGTCCGGTCGGTGGAACTTTCCTTTGTCATGTGACGCAGCACAGCTGTCATTCTTACCCCCTTGGCGCCGTGCGCCTCCTCCTCAGCGTTGTTTGAATCTGTCCCGGAGTCTGCGCTGTTATGTTATCCCTTGGCCAGGCACACTTAGCGCTGCCCGTCTTCTGACATCATTTGGTGTCAGGATGGCTGCGCCTGTGCGGCCGCGCTGGACGAGATCCCACCTCGCCGTGTCATCTAATGTAATCACTCTGCGGACCTGTGATCCATGGGCATGAGCAGTGCATATCCTCGCCTCTCACTCCCCTCCCTACGGCTTCTTCAGACTGTGCGGCGTCACGGCCGTGGCATGCTATTAGGGATCAGCTAACAGCGCACAGTCTGAAGAAGGCGTAGGGAGATGAGTGAGAGGCGGAGGTTAAGATATGCACTGCTAATGTCCATGGATCACAGGTCCGCAGTGGGATTAAATCAGAAGACACTACGAGGCGGGATCTCGTCCAGCGTGGCCACACAGGCGCAGCCATCCTGACACCAAATGATGTCAGAAGACGGGCAGCGCTAAGTGTGCCTGGCCAAGGGATAACATAACAGCGCAGACTCCGGGACAGATTCAAACAACGCTGAGGAGGAGGCGCACGGCGCCAAGGGGGTAAGAATGACGGCTGTGCTGCGTCACATGACAAAGGAAAGTTCCACCGACTGGACGGTTTAACCGTGTGAGGGGACACATTTCATAAGTGTTAGGTTCAGCATGTGCAAGGAGCACCACGAAAAGAGGCACTTTTTCCCTTTGCATCATTACTGCTGCACAAGGTGTCTCCTTCAGTAACAAACGCCTGGGGGGGGGACAGGTTCCCTTAAATTTAACTTGTTGTGCCTGCGTGGCGGTCGCAGGACACGTTGCCGTATACACAGCAGGGGAGCAGCAGGCTTTACTGAACCCCAATAACAGAGGAGCGACTGTTGGGACTGTGCGGACAGCACTTCTGGACGGCAACTAGCGGTGTTGGAGCCCAGGGACAGGAGGAGGAGGAGGTGGAGGAGATAGGAGGGATTGCCACACACACAGCAGGGGAACAGCTGACGTTACTGAACCCCAATAACAGAGGAGGGACTGTTGGGACTGTGCGTACAGCACTACCAGGCAACAACTAGCGGTGTTGGAACCCAGGGACAGGGGGAGGAGGAGGAGGTGGAGGAGATAGGAGGGATTGCCACACACACAGCAGGGGAACAGCTGACGTTACTGAACCCCAATAACAGAGGAGGGACTGTTCACTGTGCGTACAGCACTACCAGGCAACAACTAGCGGTGTTGGAGCCCAGGGACAGGAGGAGGAGGAGGAGGTGGAGGAGATAGGAGGGATTGCCACACACACAGCTGGGGAGCAGCTGACGTTACTGAACCCCAATAACAGAGGAGGGACTGTTGGGACTGTGCGTACAGCACTACCAGGCAACAACTAGCGGTGTTGGAGCCCAGGGACAGGAGGAGGAGGAGGTGGAGGAGATAGGAGGGATTGCCACACACACAGCTGGGGAACAGCTGACGTTACTGAACCCCAATAACAGAGGAGCGACTGTTGGGACTGTGCGTACAGCACTACCAGGCAACAACTAGCGGTGTTGGAGCCCAGGGACAGGGGGAGGAGGAGGTGGAGGAGATAGGAGGGATTGCCACACACACAGCAGGGGAACAGCTGACGTTACTGAACCCCAATAACAGAGGAGGGACTGTTGGGACTGTGTGTACAGCACTACCAGGCAACAACTAGCGGTGTTGGAGCCCAGGGACAGGGGGAGGAGGAGGAGGTGGAGGAGATAGGAGGGATTGCCACACACACAGCAGGGGAACAGCTGACATTACTGAACCCCAATAACAGAGGAGGGACTGTTGACTGTGCGTACAGCACTACCAGGCAACAACTAGCGGTGTTGGAGCCCAGGGACAGGAGGAGGAGGAGGAGGTGGAGGAGATAGGAGGGATTGCCACACACACAGCTGGGGAACAGCTGACGTTACTGAACCCCAATAACAGAGGAGGGACTGTTGACTGTGCGTACAGCACTTCTGGACAGCAACTAGCGGTGTTGGAGCCCAGGGACAGGGGGAGGAGGAAGTGGAGGAGATAGGAGGGATTGCCACACACACAGCAGGGGAGCAGCTGACATTACTGAACCCCAATAACAGAGGAGCGACTGTTGGGACTGTGCGTACAGCACTACCAGGCAACAACTAGCGGTGTTGGAGCCCAGGGAAAGGAGGAGGAGGAGGTGGAGGAGATAGGAGGGATTGCCACACACACAGCAGGGGAACAGCTGACGTTACTGAACCCCAATAACAGAGGAGGGACTGTTGGGACTGTGCGTACAGCACTACCAGGCAACAACTAGCGGTGTTGGAGCCCAGGGACAGGGGGAGGAGGAGGTGGAGGAGATAGGAGGGATTGCCACACACACAGCTGGGGAACAGCTGACGTTACTGAACCCCAATAACAGAGGAGGGACTGTTGACTGTGCGTACAGCACTTCTGGACAGCAACTAGCGGTGTTGGAGCCCAGGGACAGGGGGAGGAGGAAGTGGAGGAGATAGGAGGGATTGCCACACACACAGCAGGGGAGCAGCTGACATTATTGAACCCCAATAACAGAGGAGCGACTGTTGGGACTGTGCGTACAGCACTACCAGGCAACAACTAGCGGTGTTGGAGCCCAGGGACAGGAGGAGGAGGAGGTGGAGGAGATAGGAGGGATTGCCACACACACAGCAGGGGAACAGCTGACGTTACTGAACCCCAATAACAGAGGAGGGACTGTTGGGACTGTGCGTACAGCACTACCAGGCAACAACTAGCGGTGTTGGAGCCCAGGGAGAGGGGGAGGAGGAGGTGGAGGAGATAGGAGGGATTGCCACACACACAGCTGGGGAACAGCTGACGTTACTGAACCCCAATAACAGAGGAGGGACTGTTGACTGTGCGTACAGCACTTCTGGACAGCAACTAGCGGTGTTGGAGCCCAGGGACAGGAGGAGGAGGAGGAGGAGGTGGAGGAGATAGGAGGGATTGCCACACACACAGCAGGGGAACAGCTGACGTTACTGAACCCCAATAACAGAGGAGGGACTGTTGGGACTGTGCGTACAGCACTACCAGGCAACAACTAGCGGTGTTGGAGCCCAGGGACAGGAGGAGGAGGAGGTGGAGGAGATAGGAGGGATTGCCACACACACAGCAGGGGAACAGCTGATGTTACTGAACCCCAATAACAGAGGAGGGACTGTTGACTGTGCGTACAGCACTACCAGGCAACAACTAGCGGTGTTGGAGCCCAGGGACAGGGGGAGGAGGAGGAGGTGGAGGAGATAGGAGGGATTGCCACACACACAGCAGGGGAACAGCTGACGTTACTGAACCCCAATAACAGAGGAGGGACTGTTGACTGTGCGTACAGCACTACCAGGCAACAACTAGCGGTGTTGGAGCCCAGGGACAGGGTGAGGAGGAGGTGGAGGAGATAGGAGGGATTGCCACACACACAGCTGGGGAACAGCTGACGTTACTGAACCCCAATAACAGAGGAGGGACTGTTGACTGTGCGTACAGCACTTCTGGACAGCAACTAGCGGTGTTGGAGCCCAGGGACAGGGGGAGGAGGAAGTGGAGGAGATAGGAGGGATTGCCACACACACAGCAGGGGAGCAGCTGACGTTACTGAACCCCAATAACAGAGGAGCGACTGTTGGGACTGTGCGTACAGCACTACCAGGCAACAACTAGCGATGTTGGAGCCCAGGGACAGGAGGAGGAGGAGGTGGAGGAGATAGGAGGGATTGCCACACACACAGCAGGGGAACAGCTGACGTTACTGAACCCCAATAACAGAGGAGGGACTGTTGGGACTGTGCGTACAGCACTACCAGGCAACAACTAGCGGTGTTGGAGCCCAGGGACAGGGGGAGGAGGAGGTGGAGGAGATAGGAGGGATTGCCACACACACAGCTGGGGAACAGCTGACGTTACTGAACCCCAATAACAGAGGAGGGACTGTTGACTGTGCGTACAGCACTTCTGGACAGCAACTAGCGGTGTTGGAGCCCAGGGACAGGAGGAGGAGGAGGAGGTGGAGGAGATAGGAGGGATTGCCACACACACAGCAGGGGAACAGCTGACGTTACTGAACCCCAATAACAGAGGAGGGACTGTTGACTGTGCGTACAGCACTTCTGGACAGCAACTAGCGGTGTTGGAGCCCAGGGACAGGAGGAGGAGGAGGTGGAGGAGATAGGAGGGATTGCCACACACACAGCAGGGGAGCAGCTGACGTTACTGAACCCCACTAACACATTGGCGAGGTGTTTGGCTCTGTGCGTACAGCACTTCTGGACAGCAACTAGCGGTGTTGGAGCCCAGGGACAGGAGGAGAAGCAGAGGAACACAATGTAGGCCGAAGCCTGATTGGAGAAAGTCGAAAGGGAACCTTTAACTCCCCCCCCCAAGGCGTTTGTAGCTGAAAGAGCCAGCTTGTGCAGCACAAAAGATGCCAAAGGAAAAGGTGGCACTTTTCATTATGCTCCTTGCAAACACAGAACTAAACACTTATAAAATGTGTCCCCTGAAACCGTGAGACCGTCCCGGAGGTGGGACTTTCCTTCGTAATAAGACGCAGCACAGCTGTCATTCCTACCCCCTCGGCGCCGTGCCCCGGCTCCTCAGCGTTGTTTGATTACGTCCCGGAGCCTGCGCTGTTATGTTATCCCTTGGCCAGGCACACTTAGCACTGCCCATCTTCTGACATCATTTGGTGTCAGGCTGGCTGCGCCTGTGCGGCCGCGCTGGCCGAGATCCCGCCTCGCAGTGTCGTCTAATGTAATCCCACCGCGGGCCTGGGATCCGTGGCCATGCGCAGTGCATATCCTCGCCTCTCACTCCCCTCCCTACGGCTTCTTCAGACTGTGCGGCGTCACGGCCGTGGCATGCTATTAGGGATCAGCTGACGGCGCACAGTCTGAAGAAGGCGTAGGGAGATGAGTGAGAGGCGGAGGTTCAGATATGCACTGCGCATGTCCATGGATCTCAGGCCCCCAGTGGGATTAAATCAGGAGACAATGCGAGGCGGGCTCTCGGCCAGCGCGGCCGCACAGGCGCAGCCAGCCTGACACCAAATGATGTCAGAAGATGGGCAGCGCTAAGTGTGCCTGGCCAAGGGATAACATAACAGCGCAGGCTCCGTGACGGAATCAAACAACGCTGAGGAGTTGGGGCACGGCGCCGAGGGGGTAGGAATGACAGCTGTGCTGCGTCATATCACGAAGGAAAGTCCCACCTCCGGGACGGTTTTACGGTATCAGTGGACACATTTTATAAGTGTTAAGTTCTGCGTGTGCAAGGAGCATAATGAAAATAGCTACCTTTTCCTTGTGCAGCATTACTGCTGCACAAGGTGGCTCTTTCAATAACAAACGCCTTGGGGGGGGGGGACAGGTTCCCTTACATTTCAGTTGTTGTGTCAGCGTGGCGGTCGCAGGACACATTGCCGGCTACACAGCTGGGGATCAGCTGACGTTACTGAAACCCAATAACACTGGGTCGTATGTTTTGACCGTGCAGACGGCACTTCTGAGCCTCAACTGGCGGTGTTGGAGCCCAGGAATTTAAGTTCAGGTGGTAGAAAGATGAACACAACAGGAGACCTGGATAACGTAGACAGTCACCTAATTATTTAATCAGGAAGAGGAGTGGCAAATTCCTTCGAGATCCAGGCCTTGTTCATTTTCAGGAAAGTAAGCCGGTCAACGTTATCGGAGGATAGTCGCATGCGACGGTCAGTTAGTACACCACCTGCAGCACTAAAGACGCGTTCCGATAATACACTAGCCGCAGGGCAAGCCAGCACCTCCAATGCATACTGGCTTAGCTCTGGCCATGTATCCAGCTTTGAGACCCAAAACTTGAAAGGGGAAGAGCCGTCTGGGAGTACAGCAAGAGGGCAAGACATGTAGTCTGTCACCATCTGACGGAACCGTTGCCTCCTGCTGACTGGAGCCGTCTGTGATGGTGTAGACTTTTGTGGTGGGCACAGAAAACTGTGCCACAGTCGGGCCATACTGGTCTTGCCTTGGGCAGAGGCACTGCTTGTGCTCCCTCTTTGTGCAGAGCCTCCACCACTGCCTGGATGCACTGAGCTGCTTTGTAATGCACTAGCAGCACTTCTCTCACTTGGAATGGAGAAGATGATGGAATTCACCAGTGTGTCTTGGTACTCCCGCATTTTTCACTCCCGGTTCAACGGTGTGATGAGGCTTTCTACGTTGTCCCGGTAGCGAGGATCGAGGAGGGTGAACACCCAATAATCAGACATGTTGAGAATGTGGGCGATGCGGCGGTCGTTTCTCAGGCACTGCAGCATGTAATCCACCATGTGCTGCAGACTGCCAACTGCCCAAAAAACGCTGTCCCCTACTGGAGGCGTGATCTCTGCCCGCTCGTCATCACCCCACCCTCGCTGTACACACTGAGTACTGGACAATTGTGTAACTCCCTCCTCTGGACGGATGTCTTCCTCCTCCATTGACTCCTCCTCATCCTCCTCACAAACTGTCCCCTGCCTACGCGTTTGTGAGGAACCACGTGGCGCTGACTGTCCAGAAGATGATGGAAGTGGTGAATCCTCATCCTCCACCTCTTCCACAACATCATCCCTTAGCGCTTGCAGTGATTTTTCAAGCAGGCAGATAAGGGGGACAGTCATGCTGACTAGTGCATCATCTGCACTCGCCATCCGCGTGGAATAATCAAAGGGACGCAAAACCTGGCAGACGTCATTCATAGTGGCCCACTCTGTGGTTGTGAAGTCTGTACGGCGCGGAGTGCGACTTCTTTGCGCCTGATACAGCTGGTACTCCATTACAGCTTGCTGCTGCTCACACAACCGCTCCAACATATGTAACGTGGAATTCCACCTGGTAGGTAGGTCACATATGATGCGATGTTCCGGCAGGTGGTGTCGGCGCTGCAGAGCCGCAATGCGCGCTTTTGCCGTGCTGGAACGCCGCAAGTGAGCACACTCTAGGCGGACCTTGTGCAGCAGCGCAACAAGATCCGGATAGTCCCTCAAAAAACTCTGCACGACCAAATTGAGCACATGTGCCAGACATGGGATGTGAGTGAGGTTGCCGAGGCCCAGAGCTGCCACCAGATTTCGGCCATTATCACACACTACCATGCCTGGTTGGAGATTCGCTGGCACAAACCACACATCGCTCTCCTGCTTGATGGCATTCCAGAGCTCCTGCGCTGTGTGGCTTCGATTCCCCAAAGAAATTAATTTCAAGATGGCCTGTTGACGTTTGGCCACGGCTGTGCTCATGTCGGTCGTAACAGGTAAACGTTCATCACGGGTCCATGTGGAGGTGGACTGTGACGGCTCCTGCAGCGATGATTCTGAGTAACTGGTGTAAGAGGAGGAGTCAATGCGTACAGAATGGATTCCTGCAATCCTTGGAGTGGGCAGGACACGTCCTGCGCCACTCGCACGATCTGTACCCGGCTCAATGACATTAACCCAATGGGCAGTGAGGGAAAGGTATCGCCCCTGTCCATGTTGACTGGTCCACGCATCGGTGGTGAGGTGGACCTTGCTACTGACGGCATTCAGTAGCGCGTGTTTTATGTGTCCCTCCACATGCTTGTGCAGGGCAGGGATGGCTTGCCTGCTGAAGTAAAAGCGGCTGGGCACATTGTACTGTGGGACTGCCAATGACATCAAGTCACGGAAGCTGTCAGTCTCCACCAGCCTGAATGACAGCATTTCCAGTGACAGAAGTTTGGCAATGCCTGCAGTCAGAGTATGTGCTCGTGGGTGGTTTGACGAGAAAGGCCGCCTTTTCTCCCATGCCTGTACTACCGATGGCTGTAGACTGGGCTGGGAGTGTGTGGATGACTGGGAAAGTGGTGCTGCGGGTGGAATTACAGCGGGTCTCTGGACAACAGGGCCAGAGGTTCTTCCACAGCGATCCTGGGAGGAAGCCGAACCAGCTGCGTGTGAGCTGGAGGAAGAGGCAACACGAGCTGAAGAGGTGGTAGCTGCCGCTGTTGGTTGGCCTAGCTCTTCAGTGTGTCTTTCTAACAACGCCGCGTGCCTGGTCTGCACATGTTTCCACATGTTGGAGGTATTGAGGCTGCTGACATTTCGACCTCTTTTGACTTTGTGATGACACACCTTGCATTTGACATAGCAAATGTCATCTGCAACTGTGTCAAAAAAGGCCCAGGCACTGCAAGCCTTGGGAGCGCCCTTTTTGGCTTTTGGAAGAGACATGCTCCTAACGGGTGCCAAAGCGGAGGCTGCAGGATCCGCAGTCTTCCCCCTCCCTCTCCCTCTTTGGGCCGTATGGGGAATCTCTTCCTCAGAGCTGCTCCCACCACCTTCCTGTCCCTCACGCCAAGATGGGTCAAGGACCTCATCATCTACACTACCCTCTGCCCCCAACTGCTCCTCCTGGGTAGTCTCAGCAGCAGAGCACGCACCAGTAAGTGGCACCTGAGTGTCATCATCAGCGGATGCGGCCTGCGATATGGTGACCGGAGGCACTGGCCCACCCGCCTCTTCAGACTCAGAGAGAAAAAGCTGTTGGGCATCACTGCACCCTGCCTCTTCTTCCATTTCTCCAATGCTGCTTGGCTGGCCCCCTGTTTCCAAGCCAAGAGATTCAGAGAACAGAAGTAGAGACGGCTCCTGTCCTGGGCTCTCTGTCTGCCTGGGCAATTTGGCAGGTGGTGAAGAGACAGATGGCTGCTCTCCAGTGCTCTGTGTCTGAGAGGATGTGGCACTAATTGAAGTTGATGCATTAGCTGCCATCCATCCGACAATGGCTTCAATTTGTTCTTCACGCAGCAGCGGTGTACGGCGCTCTGCGACAAAGCTGCGCATGAATGACTGTTCCCTGGTGAAAGTGGGTGCTGATGAGTCACCGGTGCCCGCAGCAGGCACAGAATCCCCACGTCCCCTCCCTGCTCCGCGCCCACGCCCACGTGCCTTACTCACTGCCTTCTTCATCTTGGTTGACTGATAAAGATAAGCAGAAAAGTACTGACGGCTTTGTGTGCTTATTCCTGAACAACTCCTAACAGGTATAAGAAACACTAATTTTCTAAAGTGTGGACTAGACTTTAATATGAGCTAATGTGGCCTACACAAATGTAAAGTGGTGTCACTGGTGTGTTTGGTGAACTTTATTATTTATTTTTTTGGGGGGGGCTGAACTGACAACAGAGAGAGCTGCAGTCACACGGAGACCGTGCAGACAGCCGTAAACGGCGCTGCAAGGCCAGAAAACCCTCCTCTACGTTATCCTATGTAGTGTTTTTCCACAAATTAGCTGGAGACGGGTGGAAAGACACTAATAGGATTTTTTTGAAAAAATGTGCAGCAGCCTGCACTACTTAAAAGAAAAGGAAAATTGATTTTACGGTATGACGCAGTGAAGAACCCTGAGCTGGAGACAACCAGGCTATGGCTGCTCACAGACTACAGGGCGAGCTGCAGTCACACGGAGACCGTGCAGACAGCCGTAAACGGCGCTGCAAGGCCCAAAAACCCTCCTCTACGTTATCCTATGTAGTGTTTTTCCACAAATTAGCTGGAGACGGGTGGAAAGACACTAATAGGATTTTTTTGAAAAAAGTAGCAGCAGACTACACTACTTGGGAAAAAAAAAAAAAAAAGAACAGTATGAGGCAATGAACCACCCTCCCTGAACTGAATACAACCAGCTATGGATGGCCTATGTGGCTGCACTCAGACTAGAGAGTGGGCTGCACTCACACACACACACACACAGACCTTGCAGATCGCTGTGAAAACAGTGCTACAAGGCAAATGCAAGGTGAATAGTAGGTGAACACAGCGGTTGCTAAATTAGCCTTTGAAAAGCACAAAAAAGCAAATCGCTATCTCTAAACTGGCCCTCAGTCAGCAAACAGCGTCCTGTCACTAACTGAATTCACAGCAGAGTGATCACAAAATGGCGCCAGCGACTTTTAAACTGCATCATGACATCATTTCAGCAGCCAATCACAGCCTTGCCAGTAGTTTCATGCCCTCCATGCTGAACAGGATGTGCCCACACTTGGAATCATTGTCATTGGCTGAATTTGTGCAGTTTGAATCTGGGAACTTCCGATTCCGGTATCCGATACGCGGCAAGTATCGGAATCCCGGTATCGGAATTCCGATACCGCAAGTATCGGCCGATACCCGATACTTGCGGTATCGGAATGCTCAACACTATTTACAAGTAGTAATTATTTAGTTTTTATTTTTTTTATGTTTTTTTTTATTTTTCCAGAGTGAGGCAGAACTTTTACTAGAAAGTGAAAACTGGATTCATTTTATACTACACTGTATATAGCATTCTACGCTCTTTTCCATGAAGTTAAAAGGGAAGTGACGCCTGGTGGACACTCACGGTATTGCAGCTTTCTAGTAAAGGTGAAAACGGAGAAGTACAAGTGCTTTAAAGGGAGTTAATGCACATGAGAGAACTCCAAAAATCCCCCCGATTAAACTTTCTTTATCTATTACATCACATGTTGATGTTTTTCTTGAAATGCTCACTGCAGATGCCCTAAGGGAAGTACTAAGAATAATAAGACAAAAATGAAAGGTATTTTAAACTCTGAAGGCCAAGAGTTCAGAATAAAAGAGTTTGAGGAACGCGAACAAGGAAGTGTAAAAATAAAATCAGGTTAGAAAAATTCACAACAGAAGAAGCAAATTGCTGAACATGACTCAGATGGGACAGATGTGCGTCACGTGAAGCATCAGAACGCTCCCAGTAGGTCCAAGGTCTGTGTCTCTCCATCCAGGGTCATTTGCGTAAAGTTGGAGTAGTAAGTGGGTGTCAGTAATAAGATCTCTAAAGCTGTGAAAGGCATGAGGGTCTACAACTAGGCACAACTACATAGAGGAAGGTCCAAGAGGGTCCATCCTGTGAGGGGACAGTATTTTTGCAGGACATTTTTTTGAAGGCCCGATTACCCCTTCAATCTATTTACATATAGGAATAAATAAAAGCAGGGAGGAATTATAATTATTATGATGAGTTTTTCGTGTTATTTTATTTTTTTTAAATTAAGAATAAAGTATGTTTTTCTAGAAAGTTAAAAGAACGAGAGAGAGGACCGTGTGGCTGAGCCCAAAAAAAGTCATAATTCTGCTGTCTGATCTTTCAGCAGTGTGTGAAATTGTCGCGGGAAATTTTTCATTTTTGCGATCGCGAAGTGCTCGGATGTGGGCATTTCAGGAAATTTGACTCCTTCGAGGATCGATCGGCCAATTTGTAGCCGACAGTATTTTTTACTCATGGTCTTAAAGAGATGCCCCCCAGGTAAAACGAATACACTACGCTAGTACCTAGTGTGGAGCCTTAAGGGAATTACCAACAATGATAAGACAAAAATGAAAGGTGTTTAAAACTCTAAAGGGTTCAAGGAAAAAGAAAAAGAGTTTGTGGCACGCAAAGATCTGCAAAATAAAATCAGGTCAGAAACGTTAACTACAGAAAAAAAAACAGATCGCTGGTGACCTTAAAATAAATTCCAAAAATATTACAAATGCTAAAAAGCAAAAACAAATCTCAAGGCTCTAAAAAGAAACACAAATAACTGTGGGAACATTATCATATGGGAGAAAGGAAAAGTATTCAACACATGGAGGGGTTATTAAGGCATAAAGGAACGTGGTAGAAAAAAAAGTTCAAAAAGGTCTCAAAGTGGTGGCCTCCAACTCCTGGAAAACTTCTGGAAATTATATTAGAAATCTACATCCAATAGATTTCAACTAGGAAAGTGCTAGAGATTTGGGCTCATAAATCAAAATTAAAGAATGGTGACCTTCGTCCCGACCCTCCCATAACCAACAGTAAGGCCCCATTCACACATTCAGTATTTGGTCGCTATTTTACCTCAGTATTTCTAAGCCAAAACCAGGAGAGGAACAATCAGAGGAAAAGTATAATAGAAACACGTCACCACTTCTGTATTTATCACCCACTCCTGGTTTTGGCTTACAAATACTGATGTGAAATAGTGACCAAATACTGAACATGTGACCGTGGCCTAAGATTCTGTTCCAGTAAGTTCCAGTTTTTCAGTTAGTCTTACTCAGCTATGGAGAAAGGAAGACTACTCTCAGCATTGTCAGCTGTATTGGGTGTGTGGACAGAAGAAGGTAGTACGAATCTTCATTATCAAGCAACAGGGACGTCAGTTTCTCCTCATAACAGGCAAGTTGGGGCATCCACGGAAAGAGACTTTTGCACGAATCTTAGGCTGTGTGTCCACGTTCAGGATGGCCGGCGGTATCGTCGGAGCGGCGCTAAGCCCCGCCCCCTTCTGGGACGCGATGATGCCGGATGTGTTAACTGTACACATCCGGGATCATCGCACCCCTCCCATAGGGCCCTGTGTTATGCCTTGCGGGGACGCAGCGTCCCCGCAAGGTGAACGGACATGCTGCGATCTGAAAAGACGCACAGCATGTCTGGAGCGCAGGGCCGCCGCGTGTGGGTTTCCACGCATAGTGGACACGGGATTTCAAAAAATCCCCTCCACTATGCTGGAACATCTGGACGCTGCGTGTTTGACGCTGCAGCTCTGCGCAGCGTCAAACAAGCAGCGTTTACTGACCGTGGACACACACCCTTAGTGTTAGTCAGACCTGGAGGTCTTTGTGAAGAAATACGGGATCAGCCAGGCTGGTACACGTCCTTACGGTATTGCAGCTGGAAGAACACTCATATAGTCCACAGAGTGCAGTGGTCAGAGTGAAACACATTGAACCGTGTGGCCTGTACTGGGAAAATGGAGGCCCTCAGTCTAAGATGTTGTCCTTCAGCAATGTTATATGCCACCATCTGCAATTGAAATGTTGGTGCCTCTGTCACAAAATGCAGATGGAAACTTCAAGTGTTTTACCTACTACCGATTGTACAAAGTGCCAAGTAAACCAGAGTTGATTTTATTACTGACGCCTGGTTCAATCTTCATGACAATAAAGGATCACACTTTGCTCCTAGATACGGCAGCATGCCGTCTGCGAGTGACAGCAATTTAAGAGTACACATGTGCACGAACCCAGGGACACCTGCATAGGGCGTGACGAGACACAGAAGTAACAATCGGTCAGTCACGCCCCATACACAACAGTCAGAGATCTGCTTTCACTTTACCTCAGCTGTGTAAGAAATGACTGAAGCCATCATCTCCTTCCTGTCAGTCAGGTGGTTTTCGCCGAGAGCCGTAGTGTCGTATGTGAGTACAACAGAATCCAGGAGAAAATTATGAAAAGCCCAAGGAAATGGACACAGAGACGACCCCACCGAGCGCACATCAATGGAAAAAACAGTCACCATTTACTGAAATCACTTCACATAAAGCGTGGCATTTAAGTGCCGTGATCCTGCCCGGGTGTTAATTTGTGGCACCCATTAATTGACCCAATCACGACACAAGTTGAAGGGTAGATACAACAGTCGGGGGCCATCTGAAGGCCTCTACGATTTTGTTGTGACCTCTACGGTGATGTCCACCCTGTGACTGAGCGGCATCCGAGACTGTCATTTTTAGTATATACAGCTACACTGCTGTATTACTGTATATAGTAAAGATGACAAATGGCAGATCCAACGATACAAGTCCCCTAAGGAAACTACCAAATAAAGTAGTAGAAAAAAAAGTTTAAAATATAAACGAATATTGAATTACACCCCTTTT
The DNA here is from genome assembly GCF_051348905.1 of Ranitomeya variabilis. Classification (NCBI taxonomy): domain Eukaryota; kingdom Metazoa; phylum Chordata; class Amphibia; order Anura; family Dendrobatidae; genus Ranitomeya; species Ranitomeya variabilis. The sequence continues at coordinate 673,953,555 of NC_135236.1, read as the reverse complement.
TTTACCCAGTTAACAAAAAAGAAATGTTAACATAAAAATAAATAAATGAATAAATAAAAATATTTGTAGTCATGGCCGAAAGTATCGGCACTCTTGCAATTGTTCAAGAAAATTAAGTTTTTCTACCAGAAAATTATTGTATTACACATGTTCTGTTATACACGTTTATTTCCTTTGTGTGTATTGTTACAACACAAAAAAACTGAAAAAAGGGCAAATTGGACATAATTTTGCACAAAACCCTAACAATGGGCTGGACAAAATTGTTGGCACCATCATCTTAATATTTGGTTGCCCCCTTTTGGAATAAATACCTGCAATCAGTCGCTTCCTATAACCATCAACAAGCTTCTTCCACCTCCTAACTGGACTTTTGGAGCATTCTCCTTTTGCAAACTGCTCCAGGTCTCTCATATTTCACCTTCTCCCAACGCAATTTTAAGATCTCTCCACAAGTGATCAATGGGATTTAGATCCAGCCTCAATGCTTTCACTTCAGAAAACTCAAGAGCTTTGTTCCAATCCATTTCTGGGGGCTTCTTGAATTATGTTTGGGGTCATTGTCCTGCTGGAAGACCAATGACCTAGAACACACACCCAGCTTTCTGACACTGGGCACTACATTACGACGTAAAATACTTTGGGAATCTTCACATTTTATGATGCCTTGCACACAGTCAATACAGCCAGAGCCAGAGGCAGTAAAAAACACCTCAAAATATCTTTGACCCTCCACCATATTTGACTGTAGGTACTGTGTTCATTTATTTATAGGTCTCATTCCATTTACAGTAAACAGTAGAATGATGTTCTTTACCAAAAATCTCTATCTTGGTCTAATCTTTCCCATTCACCTGCTGGCCCTCTAACAATAGAAAGAGCCGCCTGACGGCCCTCTACAAATAATGATAGCACTGAAAAAAAATTGTGACTATCAATGTGTCTGATCATGTCTCACACACTACATGGCCAGAAAAGGTATTCAAATAACAAAATTACATTTCCTGGTGAAAGTTTTTTTCACCATTGAAAGCAATGCAAAAGTACAAAAAAGCATCAAAAACACTGTGTGTGAACATAGCCCAAGGTGTGGAGGAGCGTTTTTATTTTTTTGCCTTTTATACAAGTCATTTTCTTGGAAAGTATGTTTCGTAACTTTTTTCCATTCAAATCCATTTAAGTGCGGTTTTGTATGTTTTATTGTCAATGAGTAAAAGTGGCGTAATAGTCTGACAACATTGTTCCCAGCAGCAACCTGGAATTATTAGATGCTTCCAGGGGTCTTGCCCATGCTGTTCCCATGCCATTTCAATGCTGTTTCCATAATTTTCAGCAATTTTTAGACCCCTCCAGGACCGGAGGTCTGCGTCAGAAAAATGCTTGAGTTTCCCATTGACTTCCATATTACTCATTTCTCAGTTCGAGCACCCGAGCATTACGATCTGCTTGACTTGAGTAACGAGCACCCGAGCATTCTATTGCTCGCTCATCACTAGTAAGCAGCCATTAAAAATCCTCTTACACGTCACTTTTTCATAAAACTCTGATCACTGGCCAAGTGGCAGTCATATTGGTTATCACGTAGTTTTTCCTTTTCAGATGTTTTGATATATCAGCCAGTCTATAGAACACACTCTTCTCTGGAGCATAGGTGCCAAAGCCCACCACTGGCATTGAATGCCCATTATGTTGTCTTAGTGCCATGGTGTACCCTGCCGATCCTCTGATTATAGTTTATTGTGACAAGTAATTCTACTATAGCTCTTTTATTCAGCCTATGCTATGATGGGCAGGCCGTATCTCAGCTTCACTCACCCCGGTTTACTTTATGCCAATGTCGCCATCCCGACCTATAACTACTCGTGATTTACTGATCGGTGTTGTGCAATACTGGCAGCTCGGATCACTCATCACATGGAAATTATGTTTTAGGGCACATTAATAGAGAAGGGAGTATTCACACTGTCTACTTTGTTCGTACTATTTACCCTACTTTTGTGACTTATAGCAGTGATTACAAAAATATGACTTTTCCATTGAGGTGTGAAGAGTGGGGACTCTCGATAATTAACCCTCTTAATAACAGTGTATTGAAGGTGTCTAACACAAGATTCCTAAGCTAATTTTACTGGTCACGAGCCAATAGGTTGGGCTTCAGGGAAGTATGAAGAAATTTACAGTAATTTTGGATTTTCCCAGCCAATTTTCTTTATACGTGCTGTACTACCTGGTAAAAAAGCTTATTGAGATGAGTTCAGGAGAGAAGTCCACTGGCATGTGCAGTGAAGAAAGGTGTACTGTCTTCAGCTTCATCTGTGTACTGCCTTGAACCATTGTAATCTTAGTAGATATATTGATATCCATTGTTTCAGCCTTCTTCCATTATATGATGGACTCATTGCTTCGTAACAATTCACGAAGCAGTCCATAAATTACAAATCTTACACAAAGCTTATGCCGACCAGTGATCTTCATGCATTTATCTTTATCGTCTACTGTGCAGTCACTGGTCTCCCAAGTTCAGGTTACGTGTCCACTAACATGTGGTCCACTCATAGCATTGGAGAGACACCAATAACATGCAATGTTTCCGGGCAGTCACACCCAGATTTCGTAAGTCATTTAGGTAACTAAATTGCTAACACGTGGACCATCGATAGCGTGTTGCTGAATGTTGCTCAAACACTAAGTTTTGGGGAGTCATGCTCTATCCCTAAAGTGTACCAGGTTACATATCTGATAACAGGGTGACCACTGATAGAGTAGAAGCAAAATCAACGACTCTTCATATTTCGGGGAGACAGAAGGCATGACTTACCAAAACATCACGGCTGCACTCCAAAACATCATCAAATGAGATTTCGGAGAAGTTACGAATTATTAGTGGTGAAACTATAATTTATCCCGATAGCAGATAATGGTCACGTATTGTGTATATTGCAATTTATCTGTGTACTGTGCATGTACACGCTGCTTCTGGACTCCTCATATAAAAGTCCTTTTACTACTTATATTTACAGGTGGGAAATATTATTGCCTTATTTACTATCTTGATTTTAGCTGTCCATAGATGAGAAACATGGTCAATTTATCGTAATCCATCTGTCCAGGCCTCCCAGTGATGTAACCTGATATTTACCACTTCATCATGACTCTGAAAATATGTCTCCCATAACTGTAGGACCTATGCCGTTTGCCAAAAAATATTCATAACTTCATAATTCCTTTGAAGTCCAAACGAGTTTTCTCTGGAGGTGACAGATTTGTTGCTTCTCAGCCTCTTGTATACACTGAGCCCAGTCTCCATGGCTGTTCTCCAGCAGATAACCTACTTCAATTACCTGTTCACAGCAGGAGTTCATAAAGCAGATGAAGTGCTAGCTCTTGTTCCTTTCCCAAGTTATAATTAATCCATGCTTCAATGTTCAATATGAGGGTAACACTTCTCATCTTTAGAGATGGCTTTCTAGATTTTACCATTACATCTATGACAACCTGAAACACCAGCAGGACACAAATATATCACCAGAACAACCATCAGTAAAAAAAATACATCACCAGAAACACCAACAGTACAGGAATACATAACCAGAAGCACCAACCTTATCACGCAGTAGTGACACCAGCAGGAGTTGATTATATCATCTGATCATGCTGCTGACTTTTCCTTGACCCCAGAAGTGCCGGCTGTGAGGTCTTCAATTGTACTCGCGCCTGAAAGACACAAGTGCAATTGAGTGCATTCGGCCAGCTTATCACATTACCCAAACTGGCAGTCAGTTTGACAACCAGCTCGAACACTGGGAGAATCCCACTCCTGTGGGATGGTAAGATGCCACCACCAAAGAAACACCTTGGACTGGGGACCATCGGCGCACTCCTACTCCCTCTAGATATATTGCTATTTCTTATGCCTCAGAGTAGAAATTCATGCTGCTGCCTTGAGCATTTGCATTCTGTAAGATAAAACTAAGAGTAATTTCGTGCCACATTAAAGATACATGAGAAAATATTACCAAATAGTATTATGCGGTTGAAAAAATAAGTTATGACTCTGTTCTGTGTCACAAAGCTATGCAGTGATAGTAGTCGTAATTAGAAGATACAGTGACGAAGACTATGATGGTCACAAAGCAGGAAGAGACATGTGAAGGAAATTCCCCTGTTCTAGTTTGTAAATGTTTACCTCGGTAACCGAAGACCAAGCAGTATATGAAAAGTGAAAATAAGCTGAAACACACCCTGCTGCCGGTATCGTAGGTCACATTTGTGTTCCTTGCTTCTAAATAGTGGGAACCATGACATCCATCAATTTGAGAGAAGAGCTGCTCTGCTCCATCTGTCTGAACATTTTTACAGATCCTGTAACCCTGAGATGTGGACACAACTTCTGCCGGGACTGTATTAGCCGCATGCTGGATACACAGGACCAGTCTGGAGATTATTCCAGTCCTGGGTGCAGAGCAAATTTTCAAGACCGTCCTACATTGATGAGGATGAGGACCATAAATCTACATAATGTAGCAGAACATTTCGTGTCTACTCAGCCACATCAGAAGGGAATCTGCTGCACTTACTGTACTCACTCTTCTGCACCTGCCATTAAATCCTGTCTGCTGTGTGAGGCTTCTCTGTGTGATAATCACCTGAGAGCTCACAGCAAAGCAAAGGAACACGTCCTCACTGAGCCCACCACTTCTCTGGAGAACAGAAAATGTTCTGTCCATAATAGGGTCCTGGAATATTACTGCTTTGAAGACGCTGCTTGTATCTGTGTGTCCTGTATGGCTGGAGAACATCGGGGACACCGGGTGGAGATGTTGAATGCAGCCTCTGACAAGAAAAAGGAGAAACTGTGAAATGTTTTACAGAAACTTATCACAAAGAGAAAGAAAACTGAGGAAAAAGTCCAGAGTCTGGAAGAACGTTGGGGAAAAGCTCAAATAAAAGCGGTTGGAGAAGTCTTGAGAGTCACTGCCCTGATTACAGACATCAGGAGACGGGTGGACGACCTGGAGAAGAGGGTCCTGAGTGAGATCTCCAGGCAGGAAGAGAAGATGTCACTGTCTATGACTGATGTGATCCAGAAGCTGGAAAAAAAGAAGGACGAGCTGTCCAGGAAGATGAGGCACATTGAGGAGCTGTGTAACCTGACTGAGCCACTGACTGTCTTACAGGATCCAGACACTGGTGACTTGTGTGATCCTGAGGAAGAGGGAGGTGATGAGGACACAGGGGGACATGATGGAGGTGATGAGGCCACAGGAGGACATGATGTAGGTGATGAGGCCACAGGAGGACATGATGGAGGTGATGACGACACACGTGGACATGATGGAGGTGATGACAAGGACACAGGGGGACATGTTGAAGGTGATGAGGCCACAGGGGGACATGATGGAGGTGATGAGGGTACAAGGGGACATGACGAAGTTGCTGAAGACACAGGAGGACATGATGGAGGTGATGAGGACACAGGAAGACATGATGGAGGTGATGAGGACACAGGAAGACATGATGGAGGTGATGAGGACACATAAGAAATGATGGAGGTGATGAGGACACGAGAGTACATGATAGAAGTGAGGAGGACACAGGAGTACATGATAGAAGTGATGAGGACATGATGGAGGTGATGAGGACACAGAAGGACATGATGGAGGTGATGAGGACACAGGGGGACATGATGAAGGTGATGAGGACATAGGGGGACATGAGACACATGATATAGATGTGGAAATAATTACTGGGATGTTACATGCAGGTTTCTCTGATATACTGACGTATCTACAGAACATCTCGTCAGTAAAAACAGGTTTTATAGTCATTGTGGATGTGGTTTTATTTTTCTAAATTTTTCTGACCGATTCATTACTTGTTACATTTTAAAAAGTCGCTAAATTTTTGTCCAACTGTACGCCAGTATCACGATGGAGGGATTTTGTCAATGCTTGAATTTTTGGTGCAATTTTTATGACATTTTAGCAGAACTTGTGATTTTTTTTTACCTAAAAAAGGGCAAAAAGACTAAAAAACAAACATAAAGAGCATTTTTTTGATTTGGTGAAAACTTTATTAACTTAATTTGGAAAAATTAAGGACAAAAAACCTCATTGAAGGCAACGGCACAAATAAGAAAAGTAACTTAAAAAAACACAAATGATGAATGGGGCCCAAGTGTTTATGGACAGTATGAGGAACATGGCCGATTTCAGTGTCACTAGATATGAGAAAATCTGTTCGAGATTAATTGAATTTGCCTCAAATTTTTGAAAAAATTCAGATACTCCGGAATATTAAATTTTTTGTGGTTGGCTTCATTAAAATGCAGTCAAATAGCAGCCTTCAGGTGACCGGTGTCATATATTCTCAGACCCTTTTGGATCTTCAGTGATTTCTTCATTGATAGTAAAAAATTAGAACATCTAAAAAATTCTCAATAATCAATTCACAAAAGTCGGAGACCAACAAAACCGATGAATTTAATATTCTTCATGGAATGGATACTTCGGGTGATCTCTCCACCTGCAAAATCAGAAAAGGTGATGTTACATCTCTAGAAGTATGGGAGCAGCGGGAGAATTCAGCTGATTCTTCTCATCCACTTGGAATAATTAGAGCCAATTGCTAGACATATTCTGATCCAACGATCTATTTTATCTGCGATGTATGGAGCTGAAAAACCACAAACCACAGCTATGTAATGGTCGTTCCCAGATACCGAAGCTCAGCTCTTATTGAAGTGAATGTGATCTGAGCTGCAGTACCTGAGACTGACCACTACTCACTGTATGGCGCTGTGGTGCTTTGGCTCAGTACACTGTTTACTCCCCGATTTAATGAGCTGAAGCACCACAGCGCCAAACAGTGAGTAGTGGTCAATCTCAGGTACTGCAGCTCAGATCACATTCACTTCAATAAGTGCTGAGCTTCAGTACCTGGGAACGACCACTACATAGCTGTGGTTTTTCAGCTCCATACTCTATTACTTCCAACTGCCACGGGACCTTATAACAGCTGATAGTAGGGGTAGTAATGCTGTACCCCCAAAGATATGCTGTAGGTGACCGATATAAAAAATAGGCTATCAATGTTAAGGTCCTGTACAACCCATTTAACTCAAGCATGTGTCCATGTAATGCTTTTTTCCTGCTGGTTCATGGATAAGACGCCTTCCTACTTGCCTACTTTTGGAGATACCTATCCAAATGTGCACTAGGATGTCCCAAGCTCCACCTAACGAAGGAACATACTGGTGTCAGAATGATTGAATAGATTTACCAATCTGTCATGCTTGATGAAATATGTCTTGCATAGATTCACACCGCAGACGTAGACGGGTTGGCCGATGTGGTGACAGTACTCCAAGAGACCGTGATGTTTTGAGCTTCTGAGAAAAAAATGTGTGTACATAGGAAGAGACTTGTCAATCCGGGAGTGAGGCGAGGAGAAGCCTTCTCAGACTTATCTTGTCTCTCCCAACCAGTTCTTCAAACTGCGTCTCAGAGAAGGACATAACTGGCTGTAGTTACACAACCAGGCTCTGATTCCGGCTGTCTATGGTTAAGCCAGCATTAAAGATGAGGGAATAAATGGAATTGAATTTTACAAAAACAAATTCCGCTTTTGCCAAAACGCAGATTTTTCTCTAATTTCCTTCCATGTGGATTCAGCAAATAGAACCATAATGGGCCATTGACAGATTAAAAAATAAAATCCTTAAACTTCCCGTACCAATCACCTCTTCTACTCACCGCCACCCATCCGGTCCCCATCACATCTTTTGATCCCCTACCCCTCGTGTTGGAATCTTGAGGCCTCTCACAATGTACAGGACTTCCTACTTTCCTGGCACATGGGAGGGTTTTGCGCATGAGAACATGAAGGTCACATCACATGTCGTGACATCATGACACCGTTGACTTCCTATGCTCTTCCCGAGATCCCTGCCAGATGTCATGACAGCCGGAAATTTGGCACAGTGCAAGAGGCCTGAAGATTCCAACATGATTGGAGACTGATCAGAAGATGCATCAAGGATGGGACGGTTGGTGGTGAGTACCAGAGGGAGCTTAGAGGTGAGCATAAGGGACATTAAATTCGAATTTTGCCTGATCTGTAGCTAGCATGAATCAAGTGGCAGGATCCCTGTAAGGATATTGTCTCTGTGTTCTCCATCCGTACCTACAGAACACAATCTGAGAAGGTGACATCTTCTGGAGTAGATTGTGGAACTCTAACACCAGCATTACATGCAAGAAACATTCCTGCTTCAAGAAATGTTCAGCAGCTCCTGAGGAATATGGAGTCTCTTTTGGGAAGATTGTCCTTTTTCTGAGGGTTTTCTGGACCATCAAAAAGAGTTGACTTGTACTGTATGATGTAGGGGTAAGTCTCTTATGTATAGTGTATGTGTATTACTTATATATGGAGCCTAAATGCAATTTGTCCAGAATTTTTGGAAAATATTCTCCAAAATGTTTTACTTACCTAGTCGCATCTATGTAGCGTAGGTTTCGATTCAGTCCATTGAGGCTTTTTATTTCTTCCTCACTCAACTCAAATTTAAAAACCTGAAATTAAAAATGACCTTAGATAGAAATCGACTTATTCTACTGTATATTTCTAAAACCCATTTACACGTTAATTAACAATTACCGATCTCTTGGATACTGGACCTTAGCATTTGTAACAGAGGAACCCAAAAGAATGTAGCTATAATGTCCTCAGTCTATGAAGACAGAAGAACATTGGCACTTCTAATATTTAATTTACTACATATTGCATTTGCAGCAACTTGATACATAAATTTTTTGTAGATTTTTCCCGGTGTTCAATACTATGGTCACAGTTTCCAACAAAACCCAATTGCTGTGAATATTGCTGCCGATTATCCATGGATCTCCACCTGCCATGACCTCCTAATACTGGGAGACTTTGCTCTGTAACTGATCGAGCCAAGCCTAAATACAGTTTTGCAATCATATTGGCAGAGACTTGCTGGAAATGTTGACAGAGTACTTTAAACCTGGATGGAAGCTCAATGTCACGGAACGGTTACAGGATTTGGGAATGTTTAGCTTGCAAAAAAGAAGACTGAGAGGAGACTTAATAGCTGTCTACAAATATCTCAAGGGCTGTCACATTGTAGAAGGATCATCATTATTCTTATTTGCACAAGGAAAGGTTAGAAGCAATGGGGTGAAACTGAATGGGAGGAGACACAGATTAGATATTAGAAAAAACTTTTTGACAGTGAGGGTGATCAATGAGTGGAACAGGCTGCCATGAGAGTTGGTGAGTTCTCCTTCCTTGGAAGTTTTCAAACATCTGTCTGGGATGATTTAGTGAATCCTGCTTTGAGCAGGGGGTTGGATCAGATGACCCAGGAGGTCCCTTCCAACTCTATTATTCTATGATTCTATGTGACAAAGTGTGACATGACCCAACGGGTGGTCAGTTAGCGGACGGCACAACACACTCACAACGGGATGGGAAAGGTGAGAGGAAGGCCCTACCCATAGGGAATGAGGGATCATCACCACCTGAGCTCAAACCTGAGCCTGTCCCTGCACTCCCCTAATGCCTTATGCATATCCTTCCCCCCACCGCCATCAGGATACGTCGTCCCTCTCTGTTACCTAAATTGCCCTGGCTAGTGCACTGGCCGGCGTAGGGCGCTAGCCTACCCACTACAGATAATATCACACAGGGGATAGTGACAAGCATGTAAGGGATGGGAAAATAATAACTTAGCTTATGGACACCACTGCTAAGCTCCACACTGCAGATAACAACAGCAACTGGACTCCAAACACCAGACATGGCTGACACCAGAGAGCTGCTCCTGCTAGGCTGGAATCCAGAAAGAAACTATATCACCAATAGTCAGCTGATGCATCAGGTGACCATTTAAACGATGGTGGGAGTGGTCACCACCCACATCAGCTGACCCAGCAGCACTGCAGTAACATCAGCAGGGAAAAACTCACATTAACCCCCAATGGCCTCAAAGGAAAAAAGTTTTAACTGAGTGAAACCAGAGCTGCCACAAATCCAAAAATGGATCGTAACAGCACACCCCTTTCAATGATGGGCCTCTGAACCCTCAACACCGGACCTCACTAGAAAGCAATGTACGGTGAGGATGCCTCGAACCACCAGAGCTCACTTCTGCAGTCACCTATTCCTCAGGTTAAGGCAAATGCAGCCCGATGGAGATGACAATAACGTAGGCTCTGGAGGTGCCACAAATCTCCAGAACGCCGACCTGTGGAATGAGTTGTGTATGTGCATTACTGGGGGTAACTCCAGCTGGAAAGTACCCGGGCTGAGAATGGCTGAAACCCGATACAGCACGATCACCCTAGAACTCCAGGTCCCAGTAGCACACTTCCACCTGATGTTTTTGGTGGACACTCACCCATATTCATTCACACACAGGTCCGGACGTGAACGTTTATTTCCACGCATGCGTTTGCCACCAGATGGAGAACCCTTTAAGGAACCGACAATAGAGGCGTCCCCCTGTGTCAGCACACTCATACCCTTACTATGCACAGAGGGAACCACCCCCCTCCCTGAAACCTCCTCCTAAGAGGACTCCAAGACTCAGGGTTTACTTGTGAGGGTTGGGTTTTGCCCCTACTCCCTGGCAACACTTCTGCTGCCCCCACTGGAGAAGAAGAGGTAGGTTGCAGAAGGACGGCAGAGATCGTAGTTCTCGGGCAGCAGTCCTTACACGACTGGTCCCAGCTGACTACTTCCCTGGACCAACAATCTATGACCGAGTTGTGTTTTTCAACCAAGGGAGGCCTAAGACAATAGGAGTTGGCATACCCTCCAAGACGTAACACTACAGGGACTCTTCATGACAAGTCCCTATACGCAGGTGTATATTCTCTACGACTTGGGTCACCCTCCCCTGGCTAAGTGGGACTGAGTCATTGGCCTGAATGCTTAGGGGTCTCGCTAGCATCCTACCCCTCAGACCATAGGTCTGGACAAAAGGAGAATCCACCAAATTGACTCCGGCTCCACTGTCCACCAGCACTGGTATAGTCTGTTACCCCGCCAACCACCGCTTCAGCAGGGATGGTGCACTGAGATGAAAAAATGGAGGAAATATACACATCCTGGCCGTCTCCCTCCACACGACCTGGGCAGGCTCTGATGAAATGACCAGTCTGCCCACAATGGAACCATGCCCCCACAACACCAAGGAACCACAGGCAACCCTGTTTGAGATGACACTCCTCCCACTTGCATGGGTTCAGCACCAGTGTGTCCTCCTCCCTAGAAAGGACAACAGGGGCAGATTTGGTGTACGCCTCTCCCTGAGGCGTCCATTCTTTCGGATAGCAAGGGACATGGCAGCATCCAATGACCTGGGTGTTGCGTACTGCACCAGAGTATCCTGCAGCCTAGGTGACAGACTCTGACAAAAATGGCTCCTAAGGGCTGGGTCATTCCACTGCATGTCAGTGGCCCACCTCCTAAACTCTGAGCAGTGCTCCTCAGCCGGCCGGCCCCCTGCTTGATTTTACGGAGACGAGACTCAGTCAGTCAGTGAGACGCCATCAGGATCCCCATACACCAGCGTCAATGCTGCAAAAAACTCGTCCACCGACCATAAAGATGTTGAACCGGTCGCAGGGAGAAGGCCCAGGATTGGGGATCACTCTTGAGAAGGGAGACTATCATCACCACATGCTGTTCCCCACTCCCTGAAGAACGAAGGCAAAGCCTGAAATATAGTTTACAGGCTTCTTTAAATACCACAAACTTATCTCTCCCACCAGAGAAAAGGTCAGGGAGAGATATTTTGGGTTCCGGTTGAGCCTACACCTGAGCCGAGACCCAGAGCCCCGACAACTGCTGCAGCTGCTGTGTACCCTGACACCACAGTTTTTTAAGCTCATCAGTGAGGGTCTGTATCAGTTGGGCAAAGCCTGCATTTGAGCCATTGCTCACTGGAAAAAATGCGACAGTTGGTGATAATGTCATAAAGTGTGACACGACCCAACATGTGGTCGGTCAGCAGACAGCACAAGACACTCACAACAAGACGGGAAAGGCGAGAGGAAGGCCCTACCAATAGGGAATGAGGGATGGTCACCACCAGAGCTCAAACCTGAGCCTGTCCCTGCACTCCCCTAACGCCCTATGCTGGTCCTTTTCCCCACCGCCATCAGGATACCTCGTCCCTCTCTGTCACCTAAACTGCCCTGGCTAGTACACTGACCGGCGTAGGGCGCTAGCCTACCCACTACAGATAATATCACATAGGAGATAGTGACAAACACGTAAGTGATAGGGAAATTTCAACTTAGCTTATGGACACTGCTGCACTGCTGCTAAGCTCCACACCGCACATAACAAAAGCAACTGGACTCCAAGAACCAGACATGGTTGACACCAGAGAGCTGCTCCTGTTAGTCTGGTCTCCAGAAAGAAACTGTATCACTATCAGTCAGCTGATGCATCAGGTGACCATTTAAAGGATGGCGGGAGTGGTCAACACCCACATCAGCTGACCCAGCAGCGCTGCAGTAACACCAAATTGTCAGCAGGGAAAAACTGACATTAACCTCCTATGGCCTGAAAGGAAAAAAAATGTAACTGAGTGAAACCAGAGCTGCCACAAATCCAAAATGGATCGTGACACTCTCTTAAGCAAGAGGGTCATGTCACGCTTGCATGCATTCTCTTGAGTCAACTCTTGACATTCTAGACTACTCATTCTCATGTTCGCACTCAATTTAATTCAATTGGGTGCAATTTTGGTTGTTTGAAAAGGTTGTTTTTTGGTCTGGAGATCCCATTGTAGAACAGAGGTATTATCACCATGGTACAAGGAAGGAGATCGAATGCATAGTATGTCACATGATGGATGTGTTTTGGCCATAAGAAGTTGAGTAATTCTTTACTGGACCACTTCTTAGCTAAAGTGTGAACTTCTAAATACCGCATCATATACCTCAAGATTCTGCTTGATCCTCTCTGGCTTAAAACTCTTTGCAAGAACCACTATCCCCCTCTGTAACATATGTCTCATTGCGACTTGGGCAGGAGTTCGGCCATGTTTTTTCGCAATTGCATTGAGCACAGGGTCCTCCAGCAGCATTGGAGCAGTCTCTTCAATCCTGGAAGAGTAAAGATGCAAGGTAGACAAACTTAAAGGGGTTATTCTGACTTTTTTTTTCTATGGGGCTACGCACTTATTGGCAGGTAGTTGCTAACTATCTTCCTGTGCTAGAGGAAGATAGAACTTGGCACTCATTCCATGCTGAAACAATATATTTATTGCATGAAAAGAAGACACAGAAGGATCCTGTGACGCGAGTCAGTATAGTAAATGTTAGTCCAAGAAGTGGAGCAAAAGACTACAATGACAGGTAATAAAAATGTATACTACTTACTGAATAAGTAACGGGAGGTCAAACAAGCCAAGGTCAGGTTCAGGAAATGGCGCAGTACAATAGGGGAAGTCAGAGAAGAAATCCAATTCACGAGCCGAGGTCAGTAAAGCCAGAGAGACAAAACAGTTTACAGGGAGCAGGCACATGAGAAGTCAGATCACAAGCCAAGGGTCAGAGTCCGGGAAAAGAATCAAGTCAAGCTGGGTCAGGCACAGAGCACAGAGGGATCAATATTACACAGGCAGCAGCAAGTGTACGACTGACACTGGGTGGAGAAGCTAGCCTGCTTTAAGTAGAAGACTAATCAAGGAAAGTGAACACATATGATTGCAGTACAGACCCAGCACAACCAATACACAAAGAAACATATCAGACAGGAACAGAGTGGAGAACGTGACAGATCCACATAAAAAAGTTGATGTTTCGGCCTAAATGGCCTTCCTCAGAACTAGAATACAACAGATAAACAAACATAATTACCACACACATATAAATCATTATACATCAGTGGTCTGTCTCATTTCCGCTGTAGGCCTCACCGGTGAGTGTTCTCTGTGCTGATGACTCCTGTTACTGATTTATTATTAGATTTCAATTATCTTTCAGTTTATTGACCCTGTGCCATTTCTCTATTGAATTAATTATAGAGAGACCAGATACCTTGAGTACTTATTTCTTAGGTTTGTCGTGTATAATCTCTAATTTTCAGTTTCCATATTTCTTATAAGATCCCTTTTTCTTTTTTTGTTTTTGTTTATTATGGACTGATGTATAATGATTTATACATTTCTGGTAATTTTGTTTGTTTATCTGTTGCATATTAGCTCTGTGAAGAAGACCATTTAGGCCAAAACGTCAACTTTTTTATGTGGATCCTTCAGATTTTTTCTTTTCGTGCAATAAATATATTATTTCAGCATTGAAGGAGTGCCAAGTTCTATTTTCTTCTTGTATGGGGTGGAACCCAATTTGAGCACCCTATAAGAGTGCCGCATAAGCCTGACACAGATTATCTTCCTGTGCGGCCATGCGTCAATCTCTCCCGGCTCAGAACAGTCATGGACCACGCTTACCGGTGACTCTCTTGGTTCCTGTGATGTCACAGTTCCTTCTCTTCCACAATGATCAATGCAGCATACAATCAACATCATGTCAACTGGCAGCCAGCTCAGCCTAACCCAGCATGGTGTTAGCTGTCAATCAGCATGACATCAGGAGTGATGACCCTGTCAACAGAGCAGAGAGGAAGAAAATGCATTACTCTGGCGAAATGACATCACAGGAACGGAAAATCAATGGCAGGAGAGATCCATGACCACTCTGAGCTGGTAGAGTTTGTCACAGGACAGGCGGGTAGTCAGGAACAATCCGACAATAAGTGCTCATACCGATAGGGAAACAAAGGTCCCAGATAACCCTTTACAGTTGAGTGCGGTAAGATTTGCTTATTAAACATGGAACATGGCACCCACCGATCCTCCCTTTGTATGGAGAAGAAGGATTCGGAGTAGTTGCAGTAGCAAGTACGGTTTGTCCAATTCCAAGAGAGTTCTTACCAATTTGCTTCCCGAGTAGAGCCCAGCACCCCGTATGCCACCAGGACTATGTTGTGGGATTTGCAGAACTCCAGCAGCTTGGCCTGATCGTTGTAGATATGACATTCCACCTGGAGATGTACATCATGTCAAATGTAAGAACCAAAGGCTGATTCCAATGGTAATTTTGTAAGGAAATGAAACGAGAAGTGTCGTCTGGTTTGGTTGGAGCCAACACAACTTTTTTTTACTCTGTTTGTTATGCTTGAACCCAAAATTATGACTTGGTATTGAGGCCACTCCTATGAGAACATACAAACTCCTTGCAGATGTTGTCCTTGGTGGGATTTAAACCCTGGACCCCAGCGCTGCAAGGCTTCACAGCTAACCACTGAGCCACTGTGCCACCCATGTTCAATAATCTTGGAGACGGGATAGTTCTACTCTACCTGGTTGCACACAGGTTTGTATCTCAGTCCCGGCATGTTGAGGATGAGCTCCAGTTGCTTATGGTTGAAGTTGGAGACTCCTATAGATCTGACCAGTCCGGCTTCTTTACAATCTTCCATAGCCTAAAAGAAAAAAAAATCACAAAATGCTAAAAACTTGCTAAGAAGAGTGGGAGATGAGAAGTGATAACTATATTGAACATATTTCTGCCTCGTAGATCTGTTTACTGGAGTATTCCGGACACAACCTATTCACGAGATAGGCAAAAATGTTCCCCGTCCAATCATTGGTAAGGACTTATTTCCTTACCCCTTATATTAAGGAGGCACAGCTTATAAAAGTGACATCCCAATGAACACTCTAAAATAACATCTCATATATCGGTACATGGGATTGAACTTTTTGCTGGAAGTATAACAACATGGATTGTGTATACAGCTCCTATGCAAGCCTATGTGTTTCCAAAGATCACAAACATGAAATAAACCCTGTGTAGTTATACAAACTTTCTACTTCTCCCCCTACAAATTGCAAATATACATTCAGATATTTATAATGTTTTAGTCATATAGATAGCAACGTGCCTAAAGGATCAGACTACACTGGAATCATTTGTAGTCTGTTACCATGGAAACATAGCTGATGTCAGAGTTCACTACCTCCTCCTGTACAATGACTGATAACACCACTATACACACTAAATAACACAGGACCCAGCATTCACAATAGGTGATGCCACAGCTCACCTCCTTCCCCTCCTGTACAATGACTGATAACACCCCTAAACACAGTTGATAACACATGACCAAACTTTCACAAAATGTAATGCCACAGCTCACCTCCTCCTCCTGTACAATGACTGATAACACCTCTATATACAGTAGGTAATACAGGATCCACCATTCACAATAGGTGATATCACAGCTCACCTCCTCCTCCTGTACAATGACTGATAACACCTTTATATACAGTAGATAGCACATGATCCACCATTCACAATAGCTGATGTCACAGCTCACCTCCTCCTCCTGTACAATGACTGATAACACCTCTATATACAGTAGATAACACAGGATCCACCATACACAATAGGTGATATCACAGCTCACCTCCTCCTCCTGTACAATGACTGATAACACCTCTATATACAGTAGATAACACAGGATCCACCATACACAATAGGTGATATCACAGCTCACCTCCTCCTCCTGTACAATGACTGATAACACCTCTATATACAGTAGATAACACAGGATCCACTATTTACAATAGGTGATGTCACAGCTCACCTCCTCCTCCTGTACAATGACTGATAACACCTCTATATACACTAGATACACAGGATCCACCATTCACAATAGGTGATGTCACAGCTCACCTCCTCCTCCTGTACAATGACCGATAACACCTCTATATACAGTAGATAACACAGGATCCTCCAGTCACAATTGGTGATGTCACAGCTCACCTCCTCCTGTACAATGACTGATAACACCTCTATATACAGTAGATAACACAGGATCCACCATTCACAATAGGTGATGTCACAGCTCACCTCCTCCTGTACAATGACTGATAACACCTCTATATACAGTAGATAACACAGGATCCACCATACACAATAGGTGATGTCACAGCTCACCTCCTCCTCCTGTACAATGACTGATAACACCTCTATATACAGTAGATAACACCGGATCCACCATTAACAATAGAGTATATCACAGCTCACCTCCTCCTGTACAATGACTGATAGCACCTCTATATACAGTAGATACACAGGATCCACCATTCACAATAGGTGATATCACAGCTCACCTCCTCCTCCTGTACAATGACTGATAACACCTGTATTTACAGTAGATAACACAGGATCCACCATTACCAATAGAGTACATCACAGCTGACCCTGCTTCCTGTCCCTTCACGAGGACCTTTGTTAGATGCTTCAATGCAAAAGATACATTCTGGGTCTGAACATTGTGGCTATGTACATGTGTTGTTTCCTGAAACAGCAGGAGGTTAAAATTTAAAATAAAAGCCTCAGTGGCTGGTTTGAAAACTGAAATATATCTATTTTTCATTATAAATACAGATTGTGATATGTTAACCCCTTATATCCCGGGCCATTTTCAATTTTTGCATTTTCAATTTTTGCTCCCTTTCTTCCCAGAGCCATAACTTTTTTACTTTTTGGTCAAAATGGCCGTGTGAGGGCTTGTTGTTCACAAAATGCTAAAACTGACCTGGCATTATGATTTTCCAGGTGACAAAAAAATCCAAAGTTGTTAAAAAAAAATTAATACCGGTAATAATAAATTGTGCAATTTTCTGATGCCCATGGAGTCTCCATTTTTTGTGATCTTGTGTTGGTTAAGGGCTTATTTTTTGCGTGCTAAGCTGACCTTTTTAATGATGCCATGTTTGTGCAGCTATGATCTTTTGATCGCCCATTACTGCATTTAAAAAACAAAAGTAATACTGGTGTTTTGACTTTTTTTCTTGTTAGGCAGGCTTAATTCTTTTTTTATTGCTAGATCGGGCGATTCTGAACCCGGCGATACCAAATATTTGTATGTTTTAAATTTTTATTATTGTTTTATTTTGAATTTTGCGAAATGGGGGTGATTTGAATATTTAATAATTTTTTTTATTTTTTTAATATTTTTAAAAACATTTTTTTTTGCATGCTTCAATAATCTCCATGGAAGATTAGAAGCTGCCATAATCTGATTGGCACTGCCACATACAGGCGATGATCAGTGTGTAGCAGAAATGCTCACTTGCTAAGAGCGCTGACCACTGGGCGGTGCTCATAGCAATCTGGCTATTATAGCCATAGAGGTTTGCCGGAGACCTCTAGTTGTCATGCCAACCCATCGGTGACCCGCGATAACGTGACGGGTTCACTGATGGGCGGGATTTCTGTCGTGCTTGCCAGAAGCGCGAGTTAAATGCCGCTGTCAGAAATTGACAGTGGTATTTAACTAGTTAACAGCCACGGGTGGATCGCGATTCCACCCGCGGCTGTTGCGGGCACATGTCATCTGTATATATATCAGTTGACATGTGCTCAGAAAGGTGAAAGCTCAATGCCGAAGCCTGCACCAAGCAAGGAAAGTCCGAAATCGCTGTACTATTACGCGTTACGCCGAAAAAATATATGTAGCAGAAAAATCTGATTTAAGCAATCAGTCATTTTCTGATGATAACTTCTCTTTAGGTCTTTCTAGAGAGTTGCTGTTACAGAAGTGTTGAATTCATCATCATTGAAGAAGAAACGAGCCATTAGAGTCACTCGTAAATTGAGATGTCACTGGTGCATGTGTAAGGACCATATGACTCCAATAACAGACTGAAACCTCTGAAAAGTCTAAGGTTTGTCTACATACCTTCCAAGTGTCTCGAATATCAGTATTGTGATAAATTAATTTGCCATTTTCATCTGTTGGCCATAGATCATCACCAGGCTTAAAAGTAAGAATAAAACAAAAATATGAAAAACACAACCTATGAAATTCAAAGTCTAAAAGAAGGAAGACCATGAGATAAGTTGGATCTGTTCTTTAGCCACCATAAGTTCAAGCTATGAACAGTTTAGAAAATGTTGTGAGTCATGGACAGACCTTGAATTCAAAGGGGTTATCAATAAGATAAAGATCTAAGTAATCCAGATGTAGATCCTTCAAAGACTTCTCAAGAGCGTGACGGACCAACTCGGGGGACTGATAGGTGCTCCACAGCTAAAAGGGGAAAAAGTAAAATATGCTTAAAAATGTACTTAAAAGTTAAGGATCAATTGAAGAGTGGATGATGGCTAAGAAATGCTGTAGAAAAGAGCTACCACCCCGCATTTGTCACTTTTGACAATGACCAAGATAGCGGCTAAAGAGGACAACTGATGGCTGCCCATGGAAGCATCTCATTGTCATCACCTTGCTGGTGTAGAACACGTCTTCTCTCTTGACCGTCCCATCCGTGATCTTCGTGTTGATACCTCGTCCGACCTCAACCTCATTCCCATATATTAATGCGGAATCAATGTGATGATATCCAACATCAAGAGCGACTTTCACAGCCTCCTCCGCCATAGACTTAGGAAACTAAAATAATGACAGGAGACAAGGGTAGACAGGAACATAGGGTTACGTGAACATTTTTTGTTTAGCAAAACGACATCCAGGTCGAAGTCTACATCATAGTTGACATCTTCTCCGACTGTGTCCTTCCCCTTATCCTACCTCTTTATTGTACCTTCACCAAGGTTTTTTCAGGCTACAACTTGACTGATTATCTTTAACATTGTGCTTGTTATGTAGGGGATGACCGGACCGCGGGTAACTGCATGCAGGGTCCGGAACTGAAGAGGCTGCATCCCCTGTTCCCAGGGGGAAGCTTGAGTGAAGCAGATCTTCCCCTTTTGCCTGAGGGAAGCTGGAGCCAGTGGGACCTTTCTGCAGACCCAGGAGGGTGGGGAGAGACAGGAGGAAAGCATGCGCAGCAGTGGGGGGATAGAAGAGAAAACCACGCTCAGCAGGTCAGTTTGGCATGAACACAGAGTAGCGCACAGAGCGGCGAGTGGCATGCTCTGCTGCCCCTTCTCCTACAACAGAGTTCTGGCGCTGTCACAGGTCGCATAGAGAGAACCCCTGTCGCCTACAGAGCAGAGCCATGCACACAAAGCAGAGCCATGCACACAGAGCAGAGCAGAGCTGACATTGCCGAAGCAGGGCGAAGGGTCAGGCGTGCTGCAGCAGCCAGATAGAGAAGTGCTCCGTCCTGAGAGCACCAGCATTACACAGGCCAGCATCCGTGCAGCAGCAGCCCTGTCGCCAGCAGCAGGGATCTGAGAGGAAGAGACGTGCAGTGTGAGCCCGGTGACTACCATAAAGCAAGGTGCCAGACACTTCGGGTCCGTGAGTAGCACACGTGTGCTGCCAGAAAGAGACCGGGAGCGTGACCGTTATCTAAACCCTGACTTTGCTAGTGATGATCTGCCCAGTCACCTGCACCCTATACGTTGGGCTTGTACAGAGCTCTGGCCCGTATGCTTGTCAGTCATTGCAGCAGGGACCAGTGAGTGCCCTGGTCCCAGAGCATCCGTACAGAGTAGGCCTGCGCTCAAACAACGCCACCGCCACTCTTGACAGAGACTGTGAGGAGAGTCGTGCAGGAGCCACGTCAGGCTCCAGGCTCCTCTTGCCACATCAGTTTATGGTCTACGGGCCCAGTGGAAGATACCGGAGACCGACCACTGCCGCCAGAAGATGGGGCATTGATGCACGCAGTACCTTTTTGGAAAAGACTTCAGCCATTGCCGGCGCTATTGAGTTCCCAGCAGGAGTTACAGTTTGCGGAACTCCTGACACAAGTGCTTTCACATGAACTGCCATTATCTGAACCGTCATTCATCTACTCACAACATCCTTTGCCATTTAAACTGTTTAATCCCCTGTTTACCACTTTACTTTCCAAACTCCTTTTCCATTTATACTGTTTAACCTTTTACCTCCCTGCGTGGAGTACTCCCCTGTTATAAAACTTGTTAACCCTTGCTCTGCCTCCTGTCCATCACTGCATCCCGCAACTTGCTTACACTTATGCCACTCCAGGTGCCTCCAATTCTCTGCCTGCACTTCTTCTTGTATGACACGTCCTATGTCTACTGTGTCTCCAAGCAGGGCCGGACTGGCCATCTGGAAATTCTAGCAAATGCCAGAAGGGCCTGTCTGGTCATGGGCTGCCTTGTCTGCTACGTTGATAACAGAATCGGTGTTCTCAAGACACCAATACTGTTAAGAGTTGTGATGGAGCACAAAGTCACTCACTCCGTCACTTACCCCAGCATCTGGTTCTTGGGGACGGGGACAACATGGGCCTGTGTGATTTCAAATGCCAGGGCTGAATTTCAGCCCCAGTCCGTACCTTTCTCCAAGCAATATGCCAACGTTAGCTCCTCTCGTTATCTCCGCATTGCCATGCACTATCTGCTCTACTGAATGTGCATGCTGTAAGAGAAGAAGGAGGGAATGTCTCCTGGACAATTCTAAGGGGAAGAACCACTGTTCTCATGGTCTTCTATGATGCAATGATTGATATCAAGCACAGAAATTTCCCTGCCCTCCATGATTACGTTACAGACAGTTATGTAAGTCCACCAAACCTCTTATAACATACCCATACTGTTATAAGCACTGCTATGATGTCGACAGTAAATTATTCCACCCTCATGAACTTGTAGGATCATATCACAAAAGATTTCAAGTGTTAAGAAGCCATCCTAAATTTGTAGCTAAGAGCTGTCACAACCTACCTCCTGAGGAGCATAGGTGCCCAGTCCGACCACCGGAATTTTGTTCCCATCGTTCAGTGTAAATCGTGACTGTTTTGTCAGCGCCATAATCCTGCTTGTGGCTCAGATCCGTCCTGAAGTTTCTTCTGTGAATATAGACTTGCTTGGCTGAGTCCCAGGACGACGCTCCACCTCTTGGCTCCATTATAGCCCAGGGCGATCAATGAGCATAGATCATGCTCTAGCTCAAGCTTCTGAGCGGTGGGAGAAAAACTTATCTTCTACTTTTAAGAGACTGCTTTATTTTTTATGTTGTTATTGACTGGTACATACTGTATATTATAAAGTTAATAATTATATACAGCTTTGATCATAACTATACCTCCCTCCTCACTCATCTTCCATCATGACAAATTCAGTTTATTAGCAAAGTTTTCAGTAAACCAACGAAACATGAATAATAACATAGGACACAACATTAACCAGTGATATCTGCAAAAATGCCACTTTTACTGATTACTGCATTCTCAGAATTATATACCCCTTCTTTGGTATTAAATAGAGATGATGGATACCTGTGGATGGAAGTTCTTCAATTAATAAACTTAACCCCTTCACGACATTTGATGTACAATTACGCTGTAAGTCAAACTCCCTGCCTTAGATGCGGTCTTGCACGCTGAGCCAGCATCTTTTCTGGCACATGATTGCTGATTTATTCCAGGAAACAAGCATAGAATAACGTGAATATTGCCGGTCGTGCTTCTTTAACCCCTTTACCCCCAACGGTGGTTTGCACGTTAATGACCGGCCCAATTTTTACAATTCTGACCACTGTCCCTTTATGAGGTTATAACTCTGGAACGCTTCAACGGATCCCGATTATTCTGACACTGTTTTCTCGTTACATATTGTACTTCATGATAGTGGTAAAATTTAGTTGATATAACATGCATTTATATGTGAAAAAAACGGAAATTTGGCGAAAATGTTGAAAATTTTGCAATTTTCCAACTTTGAATTTTTATGCCCTTAAATAACAGATATGTCACACAAAATACTTAATAAGTAACATTTCCCACATGTCTACTTTACATCAGCACAATTTTGGAACCAAAATTTTTTTTGTTAGGGAGTTATAAGGGTTAAAATTTGACCAACAATTTCTCATTTTTACAACACCATTTTTTTAGTGACCACTCATCTCATTTGAAGTCATTTTGAGGGGTCCATATGATAGAAAATAACCAAGTGTGACACCATTCTAAAAACTGCACCCCTAAAGGTGCTCAAAACCACATTCAAGAAGTTTATTAACCTTTCGGGTGTTTCACAGGAATTTTTGGAATGTTTAAATAAAAATGAACATTTAACTTTATTTCACACAAAATTTATTTCAGCTCCAATTTGTTTTATTTTACCAAGGGTAACAGGAGAAAGTGGACCCCAAAAGTAGTTGTGCAATTTGTCCTGACTACGCCGATACCCGATATGTGGGGGTAAACCACTGTTTGGGCGCATGACAGAGCTTGGAAGGGAAGGAGCGCCGTTTGACTTTTCAATGCAAAATTCACTGGAATTAAGATGGGACGCCATGTTGCGTTTGGAGAGCCCCTGATGTGCCTAAACATTGAAACCCCCCACAAGTGACACCATTTTGGAAAGTAGGCCCCCTAAGGAACTTATCTTGATGTGTGGTGAGCACTTTGACCCACCAAGTGCTTCACAGAAGTTTATAATG
The DNA here is from genome assembly GCF_051348905.1 of Ranitomeya variabilis. NCBI lineage: Eukaryota > Metazoa > Chordata > Amphibia > Anura > Dendrobatidae > Ranitomeya > Ranitomeya variabilis. The sequence continues at coordinate 673,930,116 of NC_135236.1, read as the reverse complement.
CTGAGCCCTAAAAATAAAAAATCATATTTTTTCACAAAAATAATCTTTTCGCCCCCAATTTTTTATTTTTCCAAGGGTAAGAGAAGAAATTGGACCACAAAAGTTGTTGTACAATTTGTCCTGAGTACGCTGATACCCCATATGTGGGGGTAAACCATTGTTTGGGCACATAGCAGAGCTTGGAAGGGAAGGAGCGCCGTTTGACTTTTCAATGCAAAATTCACTGGAATTAAGATGGGACGCCATGTTGCGTTTGGAGAGCCCCTGATGTGCCTAAACATTGAAACCCCCCACAAGTGACACCATTTTGGAAAGTAGGCCCCCTAAGGAACTTATCTAGATGTGTGGTGAGCACTTTGACCCACCAAGTGCTTCACAGAAGTTTATAATGCTGAGCCCTAAAAATAAAAAATCATATTTTTTCACAAAAATAATATTTTCGCCCCCAATTTTTTATTTTTCCAAGGGTAAGAGAAGAAATTGGACCACAAAAGTTGTTGTGCAATTTGTCCTGAGTACGCTGATACCACATTTGTGGGGGTAAACGACTGTTTGGGCTCATGGCAAAGCTCGGAAGGGAAGGAGCGCCGTTTGACTTTTCAATGCAAAATTGACTGGAATTGAGATGAGACACCATGTCGCGTTTGGAGAGCCCCTGATGTGCCTAAACATTAAAACCCCCCACAAGTGACACCATTTTGGAAAGTAGACCCCCTAAGGAACTTATCTAGATGTGTTTTGAGAGCTTTTAACCCCCAAGTGTTTCACTACAGTTTATAACGCAGAGCCGTGAAAATAAAAATTCCTTTTTTTTTTCACAAACATTATTTTTTAGCCCCCAGTTTTGTATTTTCCCAAGGGTAACAGGATAAATTGGACCCCAAAAGTTGTTGTCCAATTTATCCTGAGTACGCTGATACCCGATATGTGGGGGGGAACCACCGTTTGGGCGCATGGTAGAGCTCGGAAGGGAAGGAGCGCCATTTGGAATGCAGACTTAGATGGATTGGTCTGCAGGCGTCACGTTGCATTTGCAGAGCCCCTGATGTACCCAAACAGTAGAAGCTCACCACAAGTGACCCCATATTGGAAACTAGACCTCCCAAGGAACTTATCTAGATGTGTTGTGAGAACTTTGAACCCCCAAGTGTTTCACTACGGTTTATAACGCAGAGCGGTGAGAAAAAAAATTTTTTTCCACAAAAATTATTTTTTAGCCCCCAGTTTTGTATTTTCCCAAGGGTAACAGTTGAAATTGGACCCCAAAAGTTGTTGTCCAATTTGTCCTGAGTACGCTGATACCCCATATGTGGGGGAGAACCACTGTTTGGGCGCATGACAGAACTCGGAAGGGAGCGAGTGCCATTTGGAATGCAGATTTAGATGGATTGGTCTGCAGTCATCACGTTGCATTTGCAGAGCCCCTGATGTACCTAAACAGTAGAAACCCCCCACAATTGACCCCATATTGGAAACTAGACCTCCCAAGGAACTTATCTAGATGTGTTGTGAGAAATTTGAACCCCCAAGTGTTTCACTACAGTTTATAACGCAAAACTGAGAAAATAAAAAATATTTTTTTTTTCCACAAAAATTATTTTTTAGTCCCCAGTTTTGTATTTTCCCAAGGGTAACAGGAGAAATTGGACCCCAAAAGTTGTTGTCCAATGTGTCCTGAGTATGCTGATACCCCATATGTTGGGGTGAACCCCTGTTTGGGCGCACAGGAGAGCTCGGAAGGGAAGGAGCACTGTTTTACTTTTTCAACGCAGAATTGGCTGGAATTGAGATCGGACGCCATGTCGCATTTGGAGAACCCCTGATGTGCCTAAACAGAGGAAACTCCCCAATTCTAACTGAAACCCTAATCCAAACACACCCCTAACCCTAATCCCAATGGTAACCCTGACCACACCCCTAACCCAGACACACCCCTAACTCTAATCCCAACCCTAATCCCAACCGTAAATGTAATCCAAACCCTAACTTTAGCCCCAACCCTAACCCTAACTTTAGCTCCAACCCTAGCCCCAACCCTGACCCTAGCCCTAACCCTAGCCCTAACCCCAACCCTAACCCTAATGGGAAAATGGAAATAAATACATTTTTTAAATTTTATTATTTTTCCTTTCCCTAACTAAGCGAGTGATGAAGGGGTGCTTGATTTACTTTTATAGTGTTTTTTTACAGCGGATTTTTATGATTGGCAGCTGTCACACTCTAAAAGACGCTTTTTATAGAAAAAAAGTTTTTGCGTCTCCACATTTTGATACCTATAATTTTTCCATATTTTGGTCCACAGAGTCATGTGAGGTCTTGTTTTCTGCGGGATGAGTTGACGTTTTTATTGGTAAGATTTTCGGGCACGTGACATTTTTTGATGGCTTTTTATTCCAATTTTTGTGAGGCAGAATGACCAAAAACCAGCTATTCATTCATTTCTTTTTTTTTTTTTGGGGGGGGGGGGGGGGGCGTTTATACCGCTCCATGTTTGGTAAAATTGATAAAGCAGTTTTATTCCTTGGGTCAGTACGATTACAGCAATACTTCATTTATATCATTTTTTTATGTTTTGGCGCTTTTATGCGATGAAAACTATTTTCTAGAAAAAATAATTATTTTGGCATTGCTTTACTCTGAGGACTATAACTTTTTTTTTTTTTTTTTTGCTGATGATGCTGTATGGTGGCTCGTTTTTCTGCGGGACAAGATGACATTTTCAGCGGTACCATGGTTACTTATATCTGTCTTTTTGATCGCGTGTTATTCCACTTTTTGTTCGGCAGTACGATAATAAAGCGTTATTTGCCTCGTTTTTTTTTTTTTTTTTACGGTGTTCACTGAAGGGATTTACTAGTGGGACAGTTTTATAGGTCGGATCATTACGGACGCGGCGATACTAAATATGTGTACTTTTATAGTTTTTTTTTTATTTAGGAATTTTTTTTTTTTTTACGCATGTGGACATTTTTTTAAAAAACTTTTTTACTTTGTCGCGTTGCTCTGAGGGTCTCAGGGAAGCCCGCAGGGAGCCCCCTCCCTGCGCGATGCTTCCCTATGCCCCCGGAATGCTGCGATCATGTTTGATCGCAGTGTGCCGGGGGTTAATGTGCCGGGGGTGGTCCATGACCGCTCCTGGCACATAGTGCCGGATGTCAGCTGCGATAGTCAGCTGACACCCGGCCGCGATGGGCTACGCTCCCCCCGTGAGCACGGCCGATCACATATGACGTACTATCCCGTCGGTGTCAATTAAGGCCCACCCCACCTTGACGGGATAGTACGTCATATGGGATTAAGGGGTTAACCTAATATGTGAGCATTTAGGGCCCTGCTTTAAACTTTTGCTCAGGGCCCAACTTTGTCTAAAACCGGCCATGCTCATTACAGGTAGACTGGCATCACAAACATACCTCCCAACTTTCGAGGAAGGGAAAGAGGGACAAAGTCAGCGGCGTGCGCAGCGCGCCGCGGCAAGTTTTAGGCCACACCTCTGACCACACCCATTTCACAACTAGTCACGCCCCAACCACACCCATTTAGCACTTCTGATCACAATGTTTTGTAAACAATAATTATAAACAAAAAAAAATATGGCCACACATGACGCTCCATACTGTATAATGGCCACACATGATGCTCCATACTGTATAATGGCCACACATGATGCTCCATACTGTATAATGGCCACACATGACGCTCCATACTGTATAATGGCCCCAAATGATGCTGCGTACAGTGTACTGGCCCCACGTGATGCTCCATACAGTATAATGGGCCCACATGATGCTGCATACTGTATAATGGCCACACATGATGCTCCATGCTGTATAATGGCTCCACATGATGCTCCATACTGTATATTGGCCACACAGTGCTCCATACTGTATAATGGCCACCCAGTGCTCCATACTGTATAATGGCCACACATGATGCTCCATACTGTATAATGGCCACACATGGTGCTCCATACTGTATAATGGCCACACAGTGCTCCATACTGTATAATGGCCACACATGATGCTCCATACTGTATAATGGCCACACATGATGCTCCATACTGTATAAGGCCACACATGATGCTCCATACTGTATAATGGCCCCACATGATGCTCCATACTGTATAATGGCCACATGATGCTCCATACTGTATAGTGGTCACACATGATTCTCCATACTGTATAATGGCCACACATGATGCTCCATACTGTATAATGGCCACATGATGCTCCATACTGTATAATTGCCACATATGATGCTCCATACTGTATGATGACCACACATGATGCTCCATACTGTATAATGGCCACACATGATGCTCCATACTGTATAATGGCCACACACGATGCCCCATACTGTATAATGGCCGCATGATGCTCCATACTGTATAATGGCCACATGATGCTCCATACTGTATAATGGCCACACATGATGCTCCATACTGTATAATGGCCACATGATGCTCCATACTGTATAATGGCCACATGATGCTCCATACTGTATAATGGCCACACATGATTCTCCATACTGTATAATGGCCACACATGATGCTCCATACTGTATAATGGCCAAACATGATGCTCCATACTGTATAAGGCCACACATGATGCTCCACACTGTATAATAGCCACATGATGCTCCATACTGTATAATTGCCACACATGATTCTCCATACTGTATAATGGCCACACATGATGCTCCATACTGTATAATGGCCACACATGGTGCTCCATACTGTATAATGGCTCCACCTGATGCCCCATACTGTATAATGGCCACACATGATGCTCCATACTGTATAATGGCTCCACATGATGCTCCATACTGTATATTGGCCACACAGTGCTCCATACTGTATAATGGCCACACAGTGCTCCATACTGTATAATGGCCACACATGATGCTCCATACTGTATAATGGCCACACATGATGCTCCATACTGTATAAGGCCACACATGATGCTCCATACTGTATAATGGCCACATGGTGCTCCATACTGTATAATGGCCACACATGATGCTCCATACTGTATAATTTCCACACATGATGCTCCATACTGTATAATGGCCACACATGATGCTCCATACTGTATAATGGCCACACATGATGCCCCATACTGTATAATGGCCATTGGCCACATTATGCTCCATAGTGTATAATAGCCCCACATGATGCTTCATACTGTAAAATGGCCACACATGATGCTGCGTACTGTATAATGGCCATACATGATGCTCCATACTGTATAATGGCCACACATGATGCTCCA